>NC_091288.1:150297384-150897741 GCF_032444005.1 Ranitomeya imitator | reverse complement strand
GTCCGTTACCTTGATCTGCTCTTTGTCATCTTATTCTGTCATGGCATTTGTGGATTCAGGCGCTGCCCTGAATTTGATGGACTTGGAGTATGCTAGGCGTTGTGGGTTTTTCTTGGAGCCCTTGCAGTGTCCTATTCCATTGAGAGGAATTGATGCTACGCCTTTGGCCAAGAATAAGCCTCAGTACTGGACCCAGCTGACCATGTGCATGGCTCCTTCACATCAGGAGGTTATTCGCTTTCTGGTGTTGCATAATCTGCATGATGTGGTCGTGTTGGGGTTGCCATGGCTACAAGTCCATAATCCAGTATTAGATTGGAAATCCATGTCTGTGTCCAGCTGGGGTTGTCAGGGGGTACATGGTGATGTCCCATTTCTGTCTATTTCGTCATCCACCCCTTCTGAGGTTCCAGAGTTCTTGTCTGATTACCGGGATGTATTTGATGAGCCCAAGTCCGATACCCTACCTCCGCATAGGGATTGTGATTGTGCTATCGATTTGATTCCTGGTAGTAAATTCCCAAAAGGTCGACTGTTTAATTTATCTGTGCCTGAGCACGCCGCTATGCGAAGTTATGTGAAGGAGTCCTTGGAGAAGGGGCATATTCGCCCGTCATCGTCGCCATTAGGAGCAGGGTTCTTTTTTGTGGCCAAGAAGGATGGTTCGCTGAGACCTTGTATAGATTACGGCCTTTTAAATAAGATCACGGTTAAATTTCAGTACCCCTTGCCGTTGTTATCTGATTTGTTTGCTCGCATTAAGGGGGCTAGTTGGTTCACCAAGATAGATCTTCGTGGTGCGTATAATCTTGTGCGTATTAAGCGAGGCGATGAATGGAAAACTGCATTTAATACGCCCGAGGGCCATTTTGAGTATCTAGTAATGCCATTCGGACTTGCCAATGCTCCATCAGTGTTTCAGTCCTTTATGCATGACATCTTCCGAGAATACCTGGATAAATTCCTGATTGTATACTTGGATGATATTTTGATCTTCTCAGATGATTGGGAGTCTCATGTGAAGCAGGTCAGAACGGTGTTTCAGGTCCTGCGTGCTAATTCTTTGTTTGTGAAGGGATAAAAGTGTCTCTTTGGTGTACAGAAGGTTTCATTTTTGGGGTTCATTTTTTTTCTTTCTACTATCGAGATGGACCCTGTTAAGGTCCAAGCCATCCATGATTGGACTCAGCCGACATCTCTGAAAAGTCTGCAAAAGTTCCTGGGCTTTGCTAATTTTTATCGTCGCTTCATCTGCAATTTTTCTAGTATTGCTAAACCATTGACCGATTTGACCAAGAAGGGTGCTGATGTGGTCAATTGGTCTTCTGCTGCTGTGGAAGCTTTTCAAGAGTTGAAGCGTCGTTTTTCTTCTGCCCCTGTGTTGTATCAACCAGATGTTTCGCTTCCATTTCAGGTCGAGGTTGATGCTTCTGAGATTGGAGCAGGGGCTGTTTTGTCACAGAGAAGTTCTGATTGCTCGGTGATGAAACCATGCGCCTTCTTTTCCAGGAAGTTTTCGCCTGCTGAGCGAAATTATGATGTTGGCAATCGAGAGTTGCTGGCCATGAAGTGGGCATTCGAGGAGTGGCGTCATTGGCTTGAAGGAGCTAAGTATCGCGTGGTGGTCTTGACTGATCATAAGAACTTGACTTATCTCAAGTCTGCCAAGCGGTTGAATCCTAGACAGGCTCGTTGGTCACTGTTTTTTGCCCGTTTTGACTTTGTGATTTCGTACCTTCCGGGCTCTAAAAATGTGAAGGCGGATGCCCTGTCTAGGAGTTTTGTGCCCGACTCTCCGGGTTTATCTGAGCTGGCGGGTATTCTCAAAGAGGGAGTAATTGTGTCTGCCATCTCCCCTGATTTGCGGCGGGTGCTGCAAAAATTTCAGGCTAATAAACCTGATCGTTGCCCAGCGGAGAAACTGTTTGTCCCTGATAGGTGGACGAATAAAGTTATCTCTGAGCTTCATTGTTCGGTTTTGGCTGGTCATCCTGGAATCTTTGGTACCAGAGAGTTAGTGGCTAGATCCTTTTGGTGGCCATCTCTGTCGCGGGATGTGCGTTCTTTTGTGCAGTCCTGTGGGATTTGTGCTCGGGCTAAGCCCTGCTGTTCTCGTGCCAGTGGGTTGCTTTTGCCCTTGCCGGTCCCGAAGAGGCCTTGGACACATATCTCTATGGATTTTATTTCAGATCTTCCCGTCTCTCAAAATATGTCAGTCATTTGGGTGGTTTGTGATCGCTTCTCTAAGATGGTCCATTTGGTACCCTTGTCTAAATTACCATCCTCCTCTGATTTGGTGCCATTGTTCTTCCAGCATGTGGTTCGTTTACATGGCATTCCAGAGAATATCGTTTCTGACAGAGGTTCCCAGTTTGTTTCGAGGTTTTGGCGAGCCTTTTGTGCTAGGATGGGCATTGACTTGTCTTTTTCCTCGGCTTTCCATCCTCAGACTAATGGCCAGACCGAACGAACCAATCAGACCTTGGAAACATATCTGAGATGCTTTGTTTCTGCTGATAAGGATGACTGGGTGTCCTTTTTGCCTTTGGCTGAGTTCGCCCTTAATAATCGGGCCAGCTCTGCTACCTTGGTTTCGCCGTTTTTCTGCAACTCTGGGTTCCATCCTCGTTTCTCTTCAGGGCAGGTTGAGTCTTCGGACTGTCCTGGTGTGGATTCTGTGGTGGACAGGTTGCAGCAGATTTGGACTCAGGTAGTGGACAATTTGACCTTGTCCCAGGAGAAGGCTCAATGTTTCGCTAATCGCAGACGCTGTGTGGGTCCCCGACTTCGTGTTGGGGATTTGGTTTGGTTGTCTTCTCGTCATATTCCTATGAAGGTTTCCTCTCCTAAGTTTAAACCTCGTTTCATTGGTCCGTATAGGATTTCTGAGGTTCTTAATCCTGTGTCTTTTCGTCTGACCCTTCCAGATTCTTTTTCCATTCATAACGTATTCCATAGGTCATTGTTGCGGAGATACATGGCACCTATGGTTCCATCTGTTGATCCTCCTGCCCCGGTTTTGGTGGAGGGGGAGTTGGAGTATATTGTGGAGAAGATTTTGGATTTTCGTGTTTCAAGACGGAAACTCCAGTATCTGGTTAAGTGGAAGGGTTATGCTCAGGAAGATAATTCCTGGGTCTTTGCCTCTGATGTCCATGCTCCCGATCTTGTTCGTGCCTTTCATATGGCTCATCCTGGTCGTCCTGGGGGCTCTGGTGAGGGTTCGGTGACCCCTCCTCAAGGGGGTACTGTTGTGAATTCTGTGGCAGAGCTCGCTCCTGTGGTCACAAGTGGTACTTCGGCTGATTCTCTCTATGAGCTTCCGTTGGTGGAGGAGAGTGGTACTGCGGCTTCTGAGTTTCCTTTCTCAGGTAATGTGGTGAAGTCGTTAGGTGCTGCTCTATTTAACTCCACCTAGTGCTTTGATCCTGGCCTCCAGTCAATGTTCTAGTATTGGAGCTGTTTCCTCCTGGATCGTTCCTGTGGCCTGCTGCTCTGCATAGCTAAGTTCCGCTTTTGTTATTTTGTTTGCTGTTTTTTCTGTCCAGCTTGCTTATTTGTTTTTTCTTGCTTGCTGGAAGCTCTGGGACGCAGAGGGTGTACCTCCGTGCCGTTAGTTCGGTACGGAGGGTCTTTTTGCCTCCTTTGCGTGGTTGTTTGTAGGGTTTTGTGTTGACCGCAAAGTTACCTTTCCTATCTTCGCTCTGTTCAGAAAGTCGTGCCTCACTTTGCTAAATCTATTTCATCTCTACGTTTGTCTTTTCATCTTAACTCACAGTCATTATATGTGGGGGCTGCCTTTTCCTTTGGGGTATTTCTCTGAGGCAAGGTAGGCTTATTTTCTATCTTCAGGCTAGCTAGTTTCTCAGGCTGTGCCAAGTTGCATAGGGAGCGTTAGGCGCAATCCACGGCTGCCTCTAGTGTGGGTGGAGAGGATTAGGGATTGCGGTCAGCAGAGTTCCCACGTCTCAGAGCTCGTTCTATGTTTTTGGGTTATTGTCAGGTCACTGTATGTGCTCTGACTTCTATGTCCATTGTGGTACTGAATTACCTCATCATAACACATGAGACGGACTCTACAACCCTCACAAGTGGCTCAGGTAGTGCAGCTCATCCAGGATGGCACATCAATGTGAGCTGTGGCAAAAAGGTTTGCTGTGTCTGTCAGCATAGTGTCCAGAGGCTGGTGGTGCTACCAGGAGACAGGCTAGTACACCAGGAGACATGGAGGGGGCTGTAGGAGGGCAACAACCCAGCAGCAGGACCGCTACCTCAGCTTTTGTGCAAGGAGGAGCACTGGCAGAGCCCTGCAAAATGACCTCCAGCAGGCAACAAATGTACATGTGTCTGCACAAACAGAAACCAACTCCATGAGGATGGTCTGAGTGCCCGACGTCCACAGATGGTGGTTGTGCTCACAGCCCAACACAGTGCAGGACGCTTGGAATATGCCACAGAACACCAGGATTGGCAAATTCGTCACTCGCACCCTGTGATCTTCACAGATGAAAGCAGGTTCACACTGAGCACATGTGACAGAGATGACAGAGTCTGGAGATGCCATGGAGAGCGATCTGCTACCTGGAACATCCTTTAGTATGACTGGTTTGGCAGTGGATCAGTAATCGTGTGGGGTGGCATTTCTTTGGGGGGGCCGCATAGCCCTCCATGTGCTCGCCAGAGGTAGCCTGACTGCCATTAGGTACCGAGATAAGATCCTCAGACCCCTTGTGAGACCATATGCTGGTGCAGTTGGCCCTGGGTTCCTCCTAATGCTGGACAATGCCAGACCTCATGTGGCTCGAGTGTGTCAGCAGTTCTTGGAAGATGAAGGCATTGAAGCTATGGAATGGCCCGCCCATTCCCCAGACCTGAATCCGATTGAAGACATCTGGGACATCATGTCTCGCACCATCTACCAATGTCACGTTGCACCACAGACTGTCCAGGAGTTGGCAGATGCTTTAGTCCAGGTCTGGGAGGAGATCCCTCAGGAGACCATCAGCCGCCTCATCAGCAGCATGCCCAGGCTTGTAGGGAGGTCATACAGGCATGTGGAGCCCACACACACTACTGAGCATCATTTCCTTGTCTAGAGGCATTTACACTGAAGTTGGATCAGCCTGTACCTTTATTTTTCACTTTGATTTTGAGCATCATTCCAACTCCAGACCTCCGTGGGATATTAGTTGTGATTTACGTTGATCATTTTTAGGTTTTATTGTTCTCAACACATTCCACTATGTAATGAATAAAGATTTACAATTAGAATATTTCATTCAGTGATATCTAGGATGTGGGATTTGGGTGTGTTCCCTTTAATTTTTTGAGCAGTGTATATACAATATATACAGGGTAGGCCATTTATATGGATATACCTAAATAAAAAATGGGAATGGTTGGTGATATCAACTTCCTACTTGTGGCACATTTGTATATGGGAGGGGGAAAACTTTTCAAGATGGGTGGTGACCATGGCAGTCATTTTGAAGTCGGCCATTTTGGATCCAACTTCATTTTTTCCAATGGGAAGAGGGTCATGTGACACATCAAACTTATTGAAAATTTCACAAGAAAATCAATGGTGTGCTTGGTTTTAACATAACTTTATTCTTTCATGAGTTATTTACAAATTTATGATCACTTATAAAATGTGTTCAAAGTGCTGCCCATTGTGTTGGATTGTCAATGGAACCCTCTTTTCCCACTCTTGACACACTGATAGCAACACAGCAGAAGAAATGCTAGCACACGTTGCTAGTATCCGTTGTTTCAGATGCTGCACATCTCGTATCTTCACAGCACAGACATTTGCCTTACGATATGAGATGTGCAGCATCTGAAACAACGGATACTGGAAGCCTGTATTTACCTGCAGATTAGCACTATGGCTGCAGGAAAATATATTTTTTATGCCAGATTTCCTTTAATGGAATTTATCAGAATGCGATTATTTCTGTGTCTTTGATTACATGATTTCGTTATCAAAAAAACACTTTTTGCTCAATTTTCGGAGGTTTTTGCAAAGAATTTTCACTGATAAAAGAAACTGATGGGACAACTAGGGTAAATACACATATATAATTTGCAGCCACTAACACACAAAATTCTGCAGAAAAATCCTTGTTTAATTACGAGAGAATACATTTTGTCTCTAAAATTCTAAACAGCTTTGTCATATTTTACAGTACACATTCTAGAGAAGTTGAATGACTGACAATGGTAGATATATTGATATAATTTCTGTTTTAAAGCAATAATAATGCAATGATATACGGTACATCTATTCAGCATTACGCCAGTTTCACATGTCAGTGTCTCCGGAACATGTGGTGACAGTTTTCTCACGTACCGGAGGCACTGACACACGTACACCCATTCAAATGACTGGGTCTATGCACACGTCAGCATGTTTTCATGGACCGTGTGTCCATGTGCAAAACACGCTGACTTGTCAATTTTTTAGCGACAGCACGGATCACACGGACCCATACAAGGCAATGGGTCCGTGTAAACACGTACTGCACACTGATGGCATCCGTGTGCTGTCCGTGTGCCATCCATGTGCATTTTTAAAGTCATAGGGTTAACATTGAAACAAATTGTTTCAATACAAGGACACGAACACACGGACAGCATACGGACAGCACACAGACAGCACACAGATGCCACACGAATGGTACACACAGATAGCACACGGATGCCATACGGATGTGACAAACGGACACGGATATCTCCGGTACCATTTTTTTCGGTACCGGAAATATCAGGAAGTGTGAAACCGGCCTTACACTGTGCTGCCCCACTGGTCAATGTTTCATGATAGTCTTATACATCTATATTAGTGAAAATGTAGCTAGACAGCACCCACAAATTATAGACAAGCTTTAACAAATCTACTTTCATTAAGTTTTTTTCCCCAAAAATTGAACATTTAAGTTCTGTCCTCTTAAAATCCTTACTGAGTTCTGTTACCAGGGATCTGCGAGACTGTGAAGCGCAGAATATTCTCTTTTCACACTCGGTAGTCTGACTTGACGGAAAAGTCTACTTATAAAGACAAACATAACAGCTCAGTAACTTGGAACTTCATTGTGTGGGAAGATGTGAGATGTGACTGGGTATAGCAATGACGAATACTTTATTCTTAATATAGCATGAAAAATCACTGTAGCCTTCAATATAAAAATGTGGAATAGTTTCTAGAAATTTCTATTTTATATATTGTAATAACATTCCTCAACATTAAATTGCAGCACCAAGAAGAAACATGTATGGAATTATGGAAACTACAGGATCGATAGATATATTAATCACATACAAAAGATAAAATAAACTCGATTTATTTAGCATTAAGTATGAGCTCAGAAATTCATGCACTTATGTGCTTACCATACTGTTAAAGAAGTTATCGATGGTTATCTGTGAAATGTTCTACAATTCTGAATGCACTTGGGAGCGTAAATCATCAAGATTAGAGTTGAGCGACCTTGACCTTTTTAGAGTCGAGCCGGGTTTCGCGAAAATCGACTATCTCAAAAGTCGAGTCGAGTGGAATCGGCCGATTATCGCGAAAAGTCGGGGATTGACCGAAACACCAAACCCAATGCAAGTCAATGGGGGAGCATAGTCGGCAGTGAGTAGAGGCCAGGAAAACATGTACAGAGCCCATTGGATTGGCAAAAACATCCATTCTTGCTACTGAAGCTTGTCAATCGTAATTTATCTTATAATAATTGTAAGGCATTTGAAATTGGGGGTCATTTGGCTAAAGTTGTGGGGGGTAGGGCTGGTTCAAGCAATTAGTGGGCCAAGGACATCTGGACCACGTCACGGCAGTGGAGCAGGGAGAGGTAAGTATTTCAACTTTGCAAGTGCTGTGATCCTGAGCAAGCAGGGGGGGCCCACTCGTTGGCATTGGCACTGGCACAGGGCCCCTCAAAGTACAGCGGTGTGTTTGCACGGCGGGGGCGCCTCCCACCGGCAGCAACACTTTTGCGTACTATGAGAGGCCCTGTGCCAGTGACGTCGCCAACGAGTATTCCTCCCCCCACCTGATGAAGGAACCTGCACCTTCATCTGTACCTTCCTCTTTGTCCCTGTGTAATGTGGTATGGTCTGCGGGAAGGGGGACCTGCCTTTCAGCAGGGTCACAATCTTGCAGTGTAGCATGCACGGGGAATGTTGCGTTATGGGTCAATGTACCAGCAGACTCATCTATCACTGGCTGGGCAATGGGCAGGATGAGGAGGAAACACAGATATAGGCCCAAAGAATAAAGTGGGCTAAATGCAGTTCAAAATTGGTAACAGGACTAACCAGGTGGCATTGTTTTGTTCAGTGGAGGACAACTGGAATGAGAGGCTGACACAGTGAGTAGGCCCAAATCTGTAAGTAGTCTAAATGCAGTTCAAAATTGGCAAGAGTAGTAAACAGACGGCACAGCTTTGTTCACTGTAGGAGAACAGCAAGGAGCGGCAGACACAGATAGAAGGCCCCAAACCAACTAGTAGGCCTAATGCAGTGTAGTTTTCAACAACTACTAAACGAGAGTTGGAAGACCGAAGCAATGGAGAGGAAACCTGGGGAACACCTTGGAGTGGAACACACCGTCTCTACACCCCAATACCCAATGTGCAGGCCTAATGCAGTGTAGTTTTCAACAACTACTAAACGAGAGTTGGAAGACCGAAGCAATGTAGACGAAACCTGGGGAACACCTTGGAGTGGAACACACCGTCTCTACACCCCATACCCAATTTGTAGGCCTAATGCAGTGTAGTTTTCAACAACTACTAAACGAGAGTCGGAAGACCGAAGCAATGGAGAGGAAACCTGGGGAACACCTTGGAGTGGAACACACCATCTCTACTAGGGTTGAGCGAAACGGGTTGTTCATTTTCAAAAGTCGCCGACTTTTGGCAAAGTCGGGTTTCATGAAACCCGATCCGACCCCTGTGCGGGGTCGGCCATGCGGTACGCGACTTTCGCTCCAAAGTCGCGTTTCAATGACGCGAAAAGCGCCATTTCTCAGCCAATGAAGGTGAACGCAGAGTGTGGGCAGCGTGATGACATAGGTCCTGGTCCCCACCATCTTAGAGAAGGGCATTGCAGTGATTGGCTTGCTGTCTGCGGCGTCACAGGGGCTATAAAGGGGCGTTCCCGCCGACCGCCATCTTACTGCTGCTGATCTGAGCTTAGGGAGAGGTTGCTGCCGCTTCGTCAGAAGCAGGGATAGCGTTAGGCAGGGTCCATTAACCACCAAACCGCTTGTGCTGTAGCGATTTCCACTGTCCAACACCACCTTCGGTGTGCAGGGACAGTGGAAGCTACATTTTTTTTTTCTCAGCGCTGTAGCTCATTGGGCTGCCCTAGAAGGCTCCCTGATAGCTGCATTGCTGTGTGTACGCCGCTGGGCAAACCAACTGCTTTTTTCAAAGCACAAATCCTGTTGTTCCTTCCGTTCTGCACAGCTATCTTTTTTGTTTGTCCACACTTTTTATTTAATTTGTGCATCAGTCCACTCCTTATTGCTGCCTGCCATACCTGGCTGAGATTACTGCAGGGAGATAGTAATTGTAGGACAGTCCCTGTTTTTTTGTTTTTTTTGTGGGAGATTAAGATTGGCATTTCTGCTAGAGTGCCATCCCTGTGTGTGCCATCTCTCACTCAGTGGGCCATAGAAAGCCTATTTATTTTTTTGCTTCATTTGGGTTCTAAAATCTACCTGAAAAAATCACTACATCAATCAGTGGGAGAAAAATATTGGCCTCAGGGCTTGTGTGCCACTCTTGACTCCTGTGTGTGCCATCTCTCACTCAGTGGGCCATAGAAAGCCTATTTATTTTTTTGCTTGATTTGGGTTCTAAAATCTACCTGAAAAAATCACTACATCAATCAGTGGGAGAAAAATATTGGCCTCTGGGCTTGTGTGCCACTCCTGACTCCTGTGTGTGCCATCTCTCACTCAGTGGGCCATAGAAAGCCTATTTATTTTTTTGCTTGATTTGGGTTCTAAATCCTACCTGAAAAAATCAATAAATCAATCAGTGGGAGAAAAATATTGGCCTCTGGGCTTGTGTGCCACTCCTGACTCCTGTGTGTGCCATCTCTCACTCAGTGGGCCATAGAAACTCTATTTATTTTTTTGCTTGATTTGGGTTCTAAAATCTACCTGAAAAAATCACTACATCAATCAGTGGGAGAAAAATATTGGCCTCAGGGCTTGTGTGCCACTCCTGACTCCTGTGTGTGTCATCTCTCACTCAGTGGGCCATAGAAAGCCTATTTATTTTTTTGCTTGATTTGGGTTCTAAATCCTACCTGAAAAAATCAATAAATCAATCAGTGGGAGAAAAATATTGGCCTCTGGGCTTGTGTGCCACTCCTGACTCCTGTGTGTGCCATCTCTCACTCAGTGGGCCATAGAAAGCCTTTTTTTTATTTGGTTTCTAAATTGCCCCTGAAAAAATCATTTTATTTTATTTGGTTTCTAAATTCTTCCTGAAAAAATCATTTTATTTTATTTTGTTTCTAAAGTCTCCCTGAAAAAAATAAAAAATACAACAGTGGGAGATTAATATTGCCCTTTCTGCTTGTGTGCCAGTCTTGACTCCTGGGTGTGCCATCTCTCTCTCTCTCTCTCAAATTGTGGGCCATAGAAAGCCTATTTATTTTTTTTGCTTGATTTGGGTTCCAAAATCTACCTGAAAAAATCAGTACATCAATCAGTGGGAGAAAAATATTGGCCTCTGGGCTTGTGTGCCACTCCTGACTCCTGTGTGTGCCATCTCTCACTCAGTGGGCCAAAGAAAGCTTATTTATTTTTTTGCTTGATTTGGGTTCTAAAATCTACCTGAAAAAATCACTACATCAATCAGTGGGAGAAAAATATTGGCCTCAGGGCTTGTGTGCCACTTCTGACTCCTGTGTGTGCCATCTCTCACTCAGTGGGCCTTAGAAAGCCTATTTATTTTTTTGCTTGATTTGGGTTCTAAATCCTACCTGAAAAAATCAATAAATCAATCAGTGGGAGAAAAATATTGGCCTCTGTGCTTGTGTGCCACTCCTGACTCCTGTGTGTGCCATCTCTCACTCAGTGGGCCATAGAAAGCCTATTTATTTTTTTGCTTGATTTGGGTTCTCAAATCTACCTGAAAAAATCACTACATCAATCAGTGGGAGAAAAATATTGGCCTCTGGGCTTGTGTGCCACTTCTGACTCCTGTGTGTGCCATCTCTCACTCAGTGGGCCATAGAAAGCCTATTTATTTTTTTGCTTGATTTGGGTTCTAAATCCTACCTGAAAAATCAATAAATCAATCAGTGGGAGAAAAATATTGGCCTCTGGGCTTGTGTGCCACTCCTGACTCCTGTGTGTGCCATCTCTCACTCAGTGGGCCATAGAAAGCCTTTTTTTTTTTATTTGGTTTCTAAATTGTCCCTGAAAAAATCATTTTATTTTATTTAGTTTCTAAATTCTTCCTGAAAAAATCATTTTATTTTATTTTGTTTCTAAAGTCTCCCTGAAAAAAAAAAAAATAAAACAGTGGGAGATTAATATTGCCCTTTCTGCTTGTGTGCCAGTCTTGACTCCTGGGTGTGCCATCTCTCTCTCTCTCTCAAATTGTGGGCCATAGAAAGCCTATTTATTTTTTTGCTTGATTTGGGTTCCAAAATCTACCTGAAAAAATCAGTACATCAATCAGTGGGAGAAAAATATTGGCCTCTGGGCTTGTGTGCCACTCCTGACTCCTGTGTATGCCATGTCTCACTCAGTGGGCCATGGAAAGCCTTTTTTTTTTTCTTTATTTGGTTTCTAAATTGTCCCTGAAAAAATCATTTTATTTTAGTTGGTTTCTAAATTCTTCCTGAAAAAATCATTTTATTTTATTTTGTTTCTAAAGTCTCCCTGAAAAAAAATAAATAAATAAAACAGTGGGAGATTAATATTGCCCTTTCTGTTTGTGTGCCAGTTTTGACTCCTGGGTGTGCCATCTCTCTCTCTCTCTCAAATTGTGGGCCATAGAAAGCCTATTTATTTTTTTGCTTGATTTGGGTTCCAAAATCTACCTGAAAAAATCAGTACATCAATCAGTGGGAGAAAAATATTGGCCTCTGGGCTTGTGTGCCACTCCTGACTCCTGTGTGTGCCATCTCTCACTCAGTGGGCCATAGAAAGCCTTTTTTTTTTGGTTTCTAAATTGTCCCTGAAAAAATCATTTTATTTTATTTGGTTTCTAAATTCTTCCTGAAAAAATCATTTTATTTTATTTTGTTTCTAAAGTCTCCCTGAAAAAAAAAAAAAATAGGTGGAAGATTAATATTGACATTTGTGCTTGAGTGACAGTCCTGCGTGTGTGGCATCTCTGTGATTTGGTGCCACAGAAAACAGAGTGTGTAACATTGTGCCTGATTTTCCTTGTGGTCTCACCAACCTGTAAAGGGATATTGAAATCATACTGAAGTTATAGGTCACCGTGTAAGTTGTTTGACAGGAACAAATAAAGTTACTTTGGTTAAGTTTTTAAAACAATGAGGAAGTCTGGTGCAGTAGATCGTGGCCGTGGGCGTTCATTGTCAGCTTGTAATGATGGTAGTGGTAGTGGAGCATCAGGTGGTCATGGGAAAAAAAATATTCCACCTAAGTCTGGAGCTGTGGAGCCAGGTTCGTCGTCTGGCTACACAAGGCCTCAAACGCTCTCTTTTCTGGGAGTAGGAAAACCGCTTTTAAAGCCGGAGCAGCAACAGCAAGTTTTGGCTTACCTTGCAGACTCAGCCTCTAGCTCTTTTGCCTCCTCTTCTGAAACTGGTAAATGTAAAAGCAGCGCGTCGCTTGTGGATGTTCATGGTCAGGGACAAGTCGCTCCCTTGTCCTCTTCAGCAAAAACAACAACAAGAGAGAAGGATGCAGCAGGCGACACAACGGGTTACTCCATGGAGCTCTTTACACATACCGTCCCTGGCTTAGAAAGTGAAACACTTAACAGGCCATGCCCATTACAAGTAGATTCTGACATGGAGTGCACTGATGCACAGCCACAGCCAGACTACTATGCTAGTCCTTTGACTCAGACCACAACATTGCCCTCTCAGGGTACTGATCCACAATCAGACCCTGATGAGACTATGTTGCCCCGTCACGAACGCTATACCACCGACCGACACGGTGACACAGACGAAGTTGCACACGAGCTAGAAGAGGAGGTGATAGATGACCCAGTTGTTGACCCCAATTGGCAGCCATTGGGGGAACAGGGTGCAGGTGGCATTAGTTCAGAAGCGGAGGTGGAGGAGGGGCCGCAGCAGGCATCAACATCGCAACAGGTTCCATCTGCCGGGCCCGTATCTGGCCCAAAACGCGTGTCAAAGCCAAAACCTGTTGGAGGACAGCATGGCCATCCGGTTAAAGCTCAGTCTGCAATCCCTGAAAAGGGATCCGATGCTAGGAAGAGTGCAGTCTGGCATTTTTTTTAAACAACATCCAATTGATCAGCGCAAAGTCATCTGTCAAAAATGTTCAACTAGCTTAAGCAGAGGTCAGAATCTGAAAAGTCTCAATACAAGTTGCATGCATAGACATTTAACCACCATGCATTTTCAAGCCTGGACTAACTACCAAACGTTCCTTAAGGTTGTAGCACCCTCGGCCAATGAAGCTAGTCAGCTACGCAACATCCCTTCCGTCACTGTAAGGCCACCATTTTCCGCACCATCGGCAGTATCTGTGCAGGTTTCTTTGCCAGCCAAAAGCAGTCAGGGTCAGGGAATCACCAGTTTTGTAGGAGGAAATATTGCATCTAGGGCACCGGCGGAAACAATACCGTCTCCAACCGTCTCTCAGTCTGCCATGTCCACCGGCACACCCGCAAGTTCCACGATCTCCAGCTCTCCAGTCCAGCTCACCCTACATGAGACTCTGGTTAGAAAAAGGAAGTACTTATCCTCGCATCTGCGTACACAGGGTTTTAACGCCCACATAGCTAGACTAATCTCGTTAGAGATGATGCCCTACCGGTTAGTTGAAAGCGAAGCTTTCAAAGCCCTGATGGAGTACGCTGAACCACGCTACGAGCTACCCAGTCGACACTTTTTTTCCAGAAAAGCCATCCCAGCCCTGCACCAGCATGTTAAACAGCGCATCGTCCATGCACTCAGGCAATCTGTGAGTACAAAGGTGCACCTGACTACAGATGCATGGACCAGTAGGCATGGCCAGGGACATTACGTGTCCATCACGGCACACTGGGTGAATGTGGTGGATGCAGGGTCCACAGGGGACATCAATTTCGGGACAGTTGTGCCTAGCCCACGGTCTAGGAAACAGTTGGCTGTAGGCGTTCGCACCCCCTCCTCCTCCTCCTCGTCCTCCTGCAGAAGCGACAGCTCTTCCACAGACCGCAGTCGGCCAACCACTCCATCGGCAGCTGACACTGTTGCACACCAGTTGTCCCATTATGGGCCAGCTACTGGCAAGCGTCAGCAGGCTGTATTGGCTATGAAGTGTTTGGGCGACAACAGACACACCGCGGAAGTTCTGTCCGAGTTCTTGCAACAAGAAACGCAGTCGTGGCTGGGCACAGTAGATCTTGAGGCAGGCAAGGTAGTGAGTGATAACGGAAGGAATTTCATGGCTGCCATCTCCCTTTCCCAACTGAAACACATTCCTTGCCTGGCTCACACCTTAAACCTGGTGGTGCAGTGCTTATTGAAAACTTATCCTGGGTTCTCCGACCTGCTCCTCAAAAAGCGTGGACTTTGCTCACATATCCGACGTTCGCCTTTACACTCCAGCCGTATGCAGACCTATCAACGGTCTTTGAACCTTCCCCAGCATCGCCTAATCATAGACGTTGCAACAAGGTGGAACTCAACACTGCACATGCTTCAGAGACTGTGCCAACAGAGGCGGGCTGTTATGTTTTTGTGGGAGGATACACATACACGGGCAGGCAGTAGGATGGCAGACATGGAGTTGTCAGGTGTGCAGTGGTCGAAGATACAAGACATGTGTCAAGTCCTTCAGTGTTTTGAGGAATGCACACGGCTGGTTAGTGCAGACAACGCCATAATAAGCATGAGCATCCCCCTAATGTGTCTGCTGATGCAAAGTTTGACGCACATAAAGGATCAGGCGTCTGCACCAGAGGAAGAGGAAAGCCTTGATGACAGTCAGCCATTGTCTGGTCAGGGCAGTGTACAGGACGAGGTAGCGGGCGAAGAGGAGGTGGAGGACGAGGAGGATGATGGGGATAAGTATATTTTTAATGAGGAAGCATTCCCGGGGGAACTGGAAATTGGTTGCGTGGCAAGGCCGGGTTCTGTTTTTTTGAGGGACACAAGTGACGTAGATTTGCCTGAAACTGCCCCTCAACCAATCACAACCGCAGATTTGACAACTGGAACTTTGGCCCACATGGCGGATTATGCCTTACGTATCTTCAAAAGGGACACACGCATTACTAAAATGATAAACGATGACGATTACTGGTTGGCCTGCCTCCTTGATCCACGCTATAAAGGCAAATTGCTAAATATTATGCCACATGAGAACTTGGAACTAATATTAGCAACCAAACAATGAACTCTTGTTGACCGTTTGCTTCAGGCATTCCCAGCACACAGCGCCCGTGATCGTTCTCACACGAGCTGCAGGGGGCAGCAGACCAGAAGTGTTAGACAGGACAGGTACTGCTGCATCAATTGAAAGTGACAGGAGACAACATTTGTCCAGTATGGTTACTAACTATTTTTCATCCCTTATCAATGTTCTCCCTCAACCGTCATTCCCATTTGATTACTGGGCATCAAAATTAGACACCTGGCCAGAATTGGCAGAATATGCATTGCAGGAGCTTGCTTGCCCGGCAGCTAGTGTCCTATCAGAAAGAGTATTCAGTGCTGCAGGTTCAATATTAACCAAAAAAAGGACTCGTCTGGCTACCCAAAATGTTGATGATCTAACATTCATTAAAATGAACCACAACTGGATTTCGAATTCTTTTTCCCCACCTTGCCCGGCAGACACCTAGCTTTCCTATGAAAAGCTCTTGCCTGTGGACTACTGTGAATTACTTTTCGAATGTCTAATTTGCTGCAGCTGATTGTCCAGCATACAACATGTTTACACCTCCCTAAATGGCCAAACTCCCCACACGGGGCCGTGGTATCGCGACTTGGCGCAAGCACCCGTGAGAGTGCTGTTTGTCTGAAGAGGTGGGTGTGCCCGCTTTTGGTCGACGGCACTGCCACTGGGTCCCTCATAGTACAATAAAGTGTCTCTGGCGGTGGTGGTGCGCACCCAACGTCAGACACACTGTTGTAACATGAGGGGCCCTGGGCCTGTACCGCCGGCCACAAGAGAGTTCACCCAACCCCAGGTCAAACATTGCTCTACCACTTCCACAGTTATCTCTCACACTTCCACCAATGTTTAGTCTATGCGCTGACATCCTTCCATTCCTGCCACTGACAATACCATTGTGTTGACATGTATGATGGTACTTAACATAGTCAGGGGCAGTGTCCTCTATTTACCACAGTAAATACTTTGCGCTAAATTAGTAGGTCTGAAACTACGCAGAGGATCCCACCCCTGAACCTAATGATTGCACCCTTTAGTGTTTTCGTTTTGTTTTAATGCGAGACATTCACATTTATTTATTGTTTTGGACTACTAACTGGCAGACACTCATTACAATCGGCCTCCGCTGACCAGACCACTGCTGCCCGTCTACCCCTGGAACCAATTTTAAATTGCCTACAGCCAGTCCATTTTATTATGTTAGGCCTTCGAAGCCTGTCTGCGGTCCCTCCTTCCACTAGGCCTCCACTGACCTGTCTACTGCTGCCCGTGTACTCCTGGAACCAATTATAAAGTGCCTACAGCCTGTCCAATTTTATTATGTTAGGCCTTCGAAGCCTGTCTGCGGTCCCTCCTTCCACTAGGCCTCCACTGACCTGTCTCCTGCTGCCCGTGTACCCCTGGAACCAATTTTAAATTGCCTACAGCCAGCCCATTTTATTATGTTAGGCCTTAGAAGCCTGTCTGCGGCCCGTTCTTTCAACTACTACTACACTGACCTGTCAACTGCTGCCCGTGTATTCCTGGAACCAATTATAAAGTGCCTACAGCCTGTCCAATTTTATTATGTTAGGCCTTCGAAGCCTGTCTGCGGTCCCTCCTTCCACTAGGGCTCCACTGACCTGTCTACTGCTGCCCATGTACCCCTGGAACCAATTTTAAATTGCCTACAGCCAGCCCATTTTATTATGTTAGGCCTTCGAAGCCTGTCTGCGGCCCGTTCTTTCAACTACTACTACACTGACCTGTCTACTGCTGCCCGTGTACTCCTGGAACCAATTATAAAGTGCCTACAGCCTGTCCAATTTTATTATGTTAGGCCTTCGAAGCCTGTCTGCGGTCCCTCCTTCCACTAGGCCTCCACTGACCTGTCTACTGCTGCCCATGTACCCCTGGAACCAATTTTAAATTGCCTACAGCCAGCCCATTTTATTATGTTAGGCCTTCGAAGCCTGTCTGCGGCCCGTTCTTTCAACTACTACTACACTGACCTGTCTAGTGCTGCCCGTGTACTCCTGGAACCAATTATAAAGTGCCTACAGCCTGTCCAATTTTATTATGTTAGGCCTTCGAAGCCTGTCTGCGGTCCCTCCTTCCACTAGGCCTCCACTGACCTGTCTCCTGCTGCCCGTGTACCCCTGGAACCAATTATAAAGTGCCTACAGCCTGTCCAATTTTGTTATGTTAGGCCTTCGAAGCCTGTCTGCGGTCCTTCCTTCCACTAGGCCTCCACTGACCTGTCTACTGCTGCCCGTGTACCCCTGGAACCAATTATAAAGTGCCTACACCCTGTCCAATTTTATTATGTTAGGCCTTCGAAGCCTGTCTGCGGTCCCTCCTTCCACTAGGCCTCCACTGACCTGTCTCCTGCTGCCCGTGTACCCCTGGAACCAATTATAAAGTGCCTACAGCCTGTCCAATTTTATTATGTTAGGCCTTCGAAGCCTGTCTGCGGTCCTTCCTTCCACTAGGCCTCCATTGACCTGTCTACTGCTGCCCGTGTACTCCTGGAACCAATTATAAAGTGCCTACAGCCTGTCCAATTTTATTATGTTAGGCCTTCGAAGCCTGTCTGCGGTCCCTCCTTCCACTAGGCCTCCACTGACCAGACCACTGCTGCCCGTGTACCCCTGGAACCAATTTTAAATTGCCTACAGCCAACCCATTTTATTATGTTAGGCCTTCGAAGCCTGTCTGCGGCCTGTTCTTTCTACTACTACTACACTGACCAGTCTACTGCTGCCTGTGTACCTCTGGAACCTATTTAAAAGTGCCTACAGCCCAATATTTTTTTATGTTAGGCCTTCGAAGCCTGTCTGCGGCCCGTTCTTTCTATTACTACTACACTGACCAGTCTACTGCTGCCCGTGTACCCCTGGAACCAATGTTAAAGTGCCTACAGTCCAATATTTTTTTATGTTAGGCCTTCGAAGCCTGTCTGCGGCCCGTTCTTTCTACTACTCCTACACTGACCAGACCACTGCTGCCCGTGCACCCCTGGAACCTATTTTTTATTGCATAGGGCATCCTTTTTTTAATAGTAGGCGTACAAAGTCTGTCTGCGGTCCACTATTGAAATTGTCCTCCACTGCCCAGAGCAATGCTGCCTGTGTACCCCTGTAACCTTTTTTAAGCTGCAGTGAGCCACATTTTTGGTTTAAGTCCTACTACCTGTGTCTGTCTGCGCCACTCAATTCAGTTGTGTTCCTTTTAAAAAAGCTGAGCGTCAATAATCTTGTTTTCAGCCTCTAGGAATTTTAAAACTGCATTGGGGGTACAACTTTGGTAGGGCCTACTAACGGTGTCTGCCGCCCCAAGGTGTGCCCCAGGTTATTAGGCCTACAAATTAGGTATGGGGTGTAGAGACGGTGTGTTCCACTCCAAGGTGTTCCCCAGGTTTCCTCGCCATTGCTTCGATCTTAATGCTCTTGTTTAGTAGTTGTTACAAACTACACTGCATTAGGCCTACAAATTGGGTATGGGGTGTAGAGACGGTGTGTTCCACTCCAAGGTGTTCCCCAGGTTTCCTCGCCATTGCTTCGATCTTAATGCTCTCGTTTAGTAGTTGTTGGAAACTACACTGCATTAGGCCTACAAATTGGGTATGGGGTGTAGAGACGGTGTGTTCCACTCCAAGGTGTTCTCCAGGTTGCCTTTCCTGAGCTTCTATCTTCAGGCTCTCGTTTAGTAGTTGTTGGAAACTACACTGCATTAGGCCTACAAATTGGGTATGGGGTGTAGAGAGATGATGTGTTACACTCCAAGGTGTTCCCCAGGTTTCGTCCACATTGCTTCGGTCTTCCGACTCTCGTTTAGTAGTTTTTGAAAACTACACTGCATTAGGCCTACAAATTGGGTATGGGGTGTAGAGACGGTGTGTTCCACTCCAAGGTGTTCTCCAGGTTGCCTTTCCTGAGCTTCTATCTTCAGGCTCTCGTTTAGTAGTTGTTGGAAACTACACTGCATTAGGCCTACAAATTGGGTATGGGGTGTAGAGAGATGGTGTGTTACACTCCAAGGTGTTCCCCAGGTTTCGTCCACATTGCTTCGGTCTTCCGACTCTCGTTTAGTAGTTGTTGAAAACTACACTGCATTAGGCCTACAAATTGGGTATGGGGTGTAGAGAGATGGTGTGTTCCACTCCAAGGTGTTCCCCAGGTTTCCTCTCCATTGCTTCGATCTTCTGGCTCTCGTTTAGTAGTTGTTGGAAACTACACTGCATTAGGCCTACAAATTGGGTATGGGGTGTAGAGAGATGGTGTGTTACACTCCAAGGTGTTCCCCAGGTTTCGTCCACATTGCTTCGGTCTTCCGACTCTCGTTTAGTAGTTGTAGAAAACTACACTGCATTAGGCCTACAAATTGGGTATGGGGTGTAGAGAGATGGTGTGTTACACTCCAAGGTGTTCCCCAGGTTTCGTCCACATTGCTTTGGTCTTCCGACTCGCGTTTAGTAGTTGTAGAAAACTACACTGCATTAGGCCTACAAATTGGGTATGGGGTGTAGAGAGATGGTGTGTTCCACTCCAAGGTGTTCCCCAGGTTTCCTCGCCATTGCTTCGATCTTAATGCTCTCGTTTAGTAGTTGTTGGAAACTACACTGCATTAGGCCTACAAATTGGGTATGGGGTGTAGAGACGGTGTGTTCCACTCCAAGGTGTTCCCCAGGTTTCCTCTCCATTGCTTCGGTCTTCCGACTCTCGTTTAGTAGTTGTTGAAAACTACACTGCATGTAGAGACTCTCTACACCCCATACCCTATGTGCAGGCCTAATGCAGTGTAGTTTTTAACAACTACTAAACGAGAGTCGGAAGACCGAAGCAATGGCGAGGAAACCTGGGGAACACCTTGGAGTGGAACACACCGTCTTTACACCCCATACCCAATTTGTAGGCCTAATGCAGTGTAGTTTTCAACAACTACTAAACGAGAGCATTAAGATCGAAGCAATGGCGAGGAAACCTGGGGAACACCTTGGAGCGGCAGACACCGTTAGTAGGCCCTACCGAAGTAGTAGCCCCAATGCAGTTTTCAAATTCCTAGAGGCTGAAAACCAGACTAGTGGCGCTCAGCTTTTTTTCAAAGGAGGACAGCTGTATTGAGTGGCGCTGACAGACACAGGTAGTAGGCCTTAAACCAAATATGTGGCTCAATGCAGTTTAAAAAAGGTTACAGGGGTACACAGGCAGCATTGGTCTGGTCAGTGGAGGACTATTTCAATTATGGACCGCAGACAGACTTTGTACGCCTACTATTAAAAAAAGGATGCTCTATGCAATTAAAAATATGTTCCAGGGGTACACGGGCAGCAGTGGTGTGGTCAGTGGAGGAGTATTGGAAGGAGGGACCACAAACAGGCGTAGTAGGCCTAACATAACAAAATTTGGCTGTAGGCACTTTAAAATTGGTTCCAGGGGTACACGGGCAGCAGTGGTGTGGTCAGCGGAGGACAATTTGAATTAGGGACTGCAGACAGACTTTGTAGGCTGTCCCCTGTGGACCATGCATCCAACACATTAACCCAGTGCGCCGTAATGGACACGTAACTTTTTGTGGACATGCCTACTGGTCCATGCGTCTCTTGTCAGGTCAGGTGCACCTTTCTACTGTTTGATTGCCTGAGTGCTATGACAATGCAGACTTTTTCATGCCGGTGGAGGGCTGGGATGGCTTTTCTCGCAAAAGAAGTGACGACTGGGTAGCTTGAACCGTGGTAAAGAGTAGTTCATCTGGGCTTTATAAATATAAAACAAAGAAAAAAAGTAGGCTCCATGCACTTTCAGCTGGGTTCTAGGGGTACACGGCCAGCATTGGTCTGGTCAGTGGAGAACTATTGGAAGGAGGGCCCGCAGACAGGCTTCGAAGGCATAACATAATAAAATTGGGCTGTAGGCACTTTAAAATTGGTTCCAGGGGTACACGGGCAGCAGTGGTCTGGTCAGTGGAGGCCTAGTGGAAGGAGGGACCGCAGACAGGCTTCGAAGGCCTAAAATAATAAAATTGGGCTGTAGGCACTTTATAATTGGTTCCAGGGGTACACGGGCAGCAGTAGACAGGTCAGTGGAGGCGTAGTGGAAGGAGGGACCGCAGACAGGCTTCGAAGGCCTAACATAATAAAATTGGGCTGTAGGAACTTTATAATTGGTTTTAGGGGTACACGGGCAGCAGTGGTCTGGTCAGTGGAGACCTAGTGGAAGGAGGGACCGCAGACAGGCTTCGAAGGCCTAACATAATAAAATTGGGCTGTAGGCACTTTATAATTGGTTCCAGGGGTACACGGGCAGCAGTGGTCTGGTCAGTGGAGGCCTAGTGGAAGGAGGGACCGCAGACAGGCTTCGAAGGCCTAACATAATAAAATTGGGCTGTAGGCACTTTATAATTGGTTCCAGGGGTACACGGGCAGCAGTAGACAGGTCAGTGGAGGCCTAGTGGAGGGAGGGACCGCAGACAGGCTTCGAAGGCCTAACTGTTATGAAAGGTAATTCAGTACCACAATGGACATAGAGGTCAGCGCACATACAGTGACCTGGCAATAACCCAAAAATCAAGAACGAGCTCTGAGACGTGGGAACTCTGTTGGCCGCAATCCCTAATCCTCTCCAACCACACTAAAGGCAGCCGTGGATTGCGCCTAACGCTGCCTATGCAACTCGGCACGGCCTGAGAAACTAGCTAGCCTGAAGAAAGAAAATAAGCCTACCTTGCCTCAGAGAAATACCCCAAAGGAAAAGGCAGCCCCCACATATAATGACTGTGAGTTAAGATGAAAAGACAAACGTAGAGATGAAATAGATTTAGCAAAGTGAGGCCCAACTTTCTGAACAGAGCGAGGATAGGAAACTTTGCGGTCAAAACAAAACCCTACAAAAACCACGCAAAGGGGGCAAAAAGACCCTCCGTACCGAACTAACGGCACGGAGGTACACCCTCTGCGTCCCAGAGCTTCCAGCAAGCAGAAAAAAACAAATTGATAAGCTGGACAGAAAAAAACAGCAAACAAATAGCAAAGAAGAACTAGCTATGCAGTGCAGCAGGCCACAGGAACGATCCAGGAGGAAACAGGTCCAATACTAGAACATTGACTGGAAGCCAGGATCAAAGCACTAGGTGGAGTTAAATAGAGAAGCACCTAACGACTTCACCACATCACCTGAGGAAGGAAACTCAGAAGCCGCAGTACCACTTTCCTCCACCAACGGAAGCTCACAGAGAGAACCAGCCGAAGTACCACTTGTGACCACAGGAGGGAGCTCTGCCACAGAATTCACAACAGTACCCCCCCCTTGAGGAGGGGTCACCGAACCCTCACCAGAGCTCCCAGGACGACCAGGATGAGCCATATGAAAGGCACGAACAAGATCGGGAGCATGGACATCAGAGGCAAAGACCCAGGAATTATCTTCCTGAGCATAACCCTTCCACTTAACCAGATACTGGAGTTTCCGCCTTGAAACACGAGAATCCAAAATCTTCTCCACAATATATTCCAACTCCCCCTCCACCAAAACCTGGGCAGGAGGATCAACAGATGGAACCATAGGTGCCACGTATCTCCGCAACAATGACCTATGGAATGTATGGAAAATGAATCTGGAAGGGTCAGACGAAAAGACACAGGATTAAGAACCTCAGAAATCCTATACGGACCAATAAAACGAGGTTTAAACTTAGGAGAGGAAACCTTCATAGGAATATGACGAGAAGATAACCAAGCCAAGTCCCCAACCCGAAGTCGGGGACCCACACAGCGTCTGCGATTAGCGAAACGTTGAGCCTTCCCCTGGGACAAAGTCAAATTGTCCACCACATGAGTCCAAATCTGCTGCAACCTGTCCACCACAGTATCCACACCAGGACAGTCCAAAGACTCAACCTGCCCTGAAGAGAAACGAGGATGGAACCCAGAGTTGCAGAAAAACGGTGAAACCAAGGTAGCCGAGCTGGCCCGATTATTAAGGGCGAACTCAGCCAAAGGCAAAAAGGACACCCAGTCATCCTGATCAGCAGAAACAAAGCATCTCAGATATGTTTCCAAGGTCTGATTGGTTCGTTCGGTCTGGCCATTTGTCTGAGGATGGAAAGCCGAGGAAAAAGACAAGTCAATGCCCATCCTACCACAAAAGGCTCGCCAAAACATCGAAACAAACTGGGAACCTCTGTCAGAAACGATATTCTCCGGAATGCCATGCAAACGAACCACATGCTGGAAAAACAATGGCACCAAATCAGAGGAGGAAGGCAATTTAGACAAGGGTACCAAATGGACCATCTTAGAGAAGCGATCACAGACCACCCAAATGACTGACATCTTTTGAGATACGGGAAGATCTGAAATAAAATCCATAGAGATATGTGTCCAAGGCCTCTTCGGGACCGGCAACGGCAAAAGCAACCCACTGGCAAGAGAACAGCAGGGCTTAGCCCGAGCACAAATCCCACAGGACTGCACAAAAGTACGCACATCCCGCGACAGAGATGGCCACCAAAAGGATCTAGCCACCAACTCTCTGGTACCAAAGATTCCAGGATGACCAGCCAACACCGAACAATGAACCTCAGAGATAACTCTATACGTCCACCTATCAGGGACAAACAGTTTCTCCGCTGGGCAACGATCAGGTTTATTAGCCTGAAATTTTTGCAGCACCCGCCGCAAATCAGGGGAGATGGCAGACACAATTACTCCCTCTTTGAGGATACCCGCCGGCTCAGATACACCCGGAGAGTCGGGCACAAAACTCCTAGACAGAGCATCCGCCTTCACATTTTTAGAGCCCGGAAGGTATGAAATCACAAAGTCAAAACGGGAAAAAACAACGACCAACGAGCTTGTCTAGGATTCAACCGCTTGGCGGACTCGAGATAAGTCAAGTTCTTATGATCAGTCAAGACCACCACGCGATGCTTAGCTCCTTCAAGCCAATGACGCCACTCCTCGAATGCCCACTTCATGGCCAGCAACTCTCGATTGCCAACATCATAATTTCGCTCAGCAGGCGAAAACTTCCTGGAAAAGAAGGCGCATGGTTTCATCACCGAGCAATCAGAACTTCTCTGCGACAAAACAGCCCCTGCTCCAATCTCAGAAGCATCAACCTCGACCTGGAACGGAAGCGAAACATCTGGTTGGCACAACACAGGGGCAGAAGAAAAACGACGCTTCAACTCTTGAAAAGCTTCTACCGCAGCAGAAGACCAATTGACCAAATCAGCACCTTTCTTGGTCAAATCGGTCAATGGTTTAGCAATACTAGAAAAATTGCAGATGAAGCGACGATAAAAATTGGCAAAGCCCAGGAACTTTTGCAGACTTTTCAGAGATGTCGGCTGAGTCCAATTATGGATGGCTTGGACCTTAACAGAATCCATCTCGATAGTAGAAGGGGAAAAGATGAACCCCAAAAATGAAACCTTCTGAACACCAAAGAGACACTTTGATCCCTTCACAAACAAAGAATTAGCACGCAGGACCTGAAACACCGTTCTGACCTGCTTCACATGAGACTCCCAATCATCCGAAAAAATCAAAATGTCATCTAAGTACACAATCAGGATTTTATCCAGGTACTCTCGGAAGATGTCATGCATAAAGGACTGAAACACTGATGGAGCATTGGCAAGTCCGAATGGCATTACTAGATACTCAAAATGGCCCTCGGGCGTATTAAATGCAGTTTTCCACTCATCGCCTCGCTTAATACGCACAAGATTATACGCACCACGAAGATCTATCTTGGTGAACCAACTAGCCCCCTTAATCCGAGCAAACAAATCAGATAACAATGGCAAGGGGTACTGAAATTTAACCGTGATCTTATTTAGAAGGCGGTAATCTATACAAGGTCTCAGTGAATCATCCTTCTTGGCTACAAAAAAGAACCCTGCTCCCAATGGCGACGATGACGGGCGAATATGCCCCTTCTCCAAAGACTCCTTCACATAACTCCGCATAGCGGCATGCTCAGGCACAGATAAATTAAACAGTCGACCTTTTGGGAATTTACTACCAGGAATCAAATCGATAGCACAATCACAATCCCTATGCGGAGGTAGGGTATCGGACTTGGGCTCATCAAATAAATCCCGGTAATCAGACAAGAACTCAGGAACCTCAGAAGGGGTGGATGACGAAATAGACAGAAATGGGACATCACCATGTACCCCCTGACAACCCCAGCTGGACACAGACATGGATTTCCAATCTAAAACTGGATTATGGACTTGTAGCCATGGCAACCCCAACACGACCACATCATGCAGATTATGCAACACCAGAAAGCGAATAACCTCCTGATGTGCAGGAGCCATGCACATGGTCAGCTGGGTCCAGTACTGAGGCTTATTCTTGGCCAAAGGCGTAGCATCAATTCCTCTCAATGGAATAGGACACTGCAAGGACTCCAAGAAAAACCCACAACGCCTAGCATACTCCAAGTCCAACAAATTCAGAGCAGCGCCTGAGTCCACAAATGCCATGACAGAATACGATGACAAAGAGCAGATCAAGGTAACGGACAGAAGAAATTTTGACTGTACCGTACCAATGGTGGCAGACCTAGCGAACCGCTTAGTGCGCTTAGGACAATCAGAGATAGCATGAGTGGAATCACCACAGTAGAAACACAGCCCATTCAGACGTCTGTGTTCTTGCCGTTCAACTCTGGTCAAAGTCCTATCGCACTGCATAGGCTCAGGTTTAAGCTCAGGTAATACCGCCAAATGGTGCACAGATTTACACTCGCGCAAGCGTCGACCGATCTGAATGGCCAAAGACATAGACTCATTCAGACCAGCAGGCATAGGAAATCCCACCATGACATCTTTAAGGGCTTCAGAGAGACCTTTTCTGAAAATAGCTGCGAGCGCACCTTCATTACACTGAGTGAGTACGGACCACTTTCTAAATTTCTTACAATATACCTCTATTTCATCCTGACCCTGACACAGAGCCAGCAAATTCTTCTCTGCCTGATCCACAGAATTAGGCTCATCGTACAGCAATCCGAGCGCCAGGAAAAATGCATCGATATTACTTAATGCAGGATCCCCTGGCGCAAGGGAAAATGCCCAGTCCTGAGGATCGCCACGCAAAAAAGAAATAACGATCCTAACTTGTTGAACTGGGTCACCAGAGGAGCGAGGTTTCAAAGCCAGAAATAGTTTACAATTATTTTTGAAACTCAGAAATTTAGTTCTATCTCCAAAAAACAAATCAGGAATAGGGATTCTCGGTTCTAACATAGAATTCTGAACCACAAAGTCTTGAATACTTTGCACTCTTGCCGTGAGCTGATCCACACATGAAGACAGACCTTTAATGTCCATTGCTACACCTGTGTCCTGAACCACCCAAATGTCTAGGGGAAAAAAAAGGCAAAACACAGTGCAAAGAAAAAAAAATGGTCTCAGAACTTCTTTTTTCCCTCTATTGAGAATCATTAGTACTTTGGCTTCCAGTACTGTTATGAAAGGTAATTCAGTACCACAATGGACATAGAGGTCAGCGCACATACAGTGACCTGGCAATAACCCAAAAAACAAGAACGAGCTCTGAGACGTGGGAACTCTGTTGGCCGCAATCCCTAATCCTCTCCAACCACACTAAAGGCAGCCGTGGATTGCGCCTAACGCTGCCTATGCAACTCGGCACGGCCTGAGAAACTAGCTAGCCTGAAGAAAGAAAATAAGCCTACCTTGCCTCAGAGAAATACACCAAAGGAAAAGGCAGCCCCCACATGTAATGACTGTGAGTTAAGATGAAAAAACAAACGTAGAGATGAAATAGATTTAGCAAAGTGAGGCCCAACTTTCTGAACAGAGCGAGGATAGGAAAGGTAACTTTGCGGTCAACACAAAACCCTACAAAAACCACGCAAAGGGGGCAAAAAGACCCTCCGTACCGAACTAACGGCACGGAGGTACACCCTCTGCGTCCCAGAGCTTCCAGCAAGCAGAAAAAACAGCAAACAAATAGCAAAGAAGAACTAGCTATGCAGAGCAGCAGGCCACAGGAACGATCCAGGAGGAAACAGGTCCAATACTAGAACATTGACTGGAAGCCAGGATCAAAGCACTAGGTGGAGTTAAATAGAGAAGCACCTAACGACTTCACCACATCACCTGAGAAAGGAAACTCAGAAGCCGCAGTACCACTTTCCTCCACCAACGGAAGCTCACAGAGAGAACCAGCCGAAGTACCACTTGTGACCACAGGAGGGAGCTCTGCCACAGAATTCACAACACCTAACATAATAAAATTGGGCTGTAGGCACTTTATAATTGGTTCCAGGGGTACACGTGCAGCAGTGGTCTGGTCAGTGGAGACCTAGTGGAAGGAGGGACCGCAGACAGGCTTCGAAGGCCTAACATAATAAAATTGGGCTGTAGGCACTTTATAATTTGTTCCAGGGGTACACGGGCAGCAGTGGTCTGGTCAGTGGAGGCCTAGTGGAAGGATGGACCGCAGACAGGCTTCGAAGGCCTAACATAATAACATTGGGCTGTAGGCACTTAAAAATTGGTTCCATGGGTACACGGGCAGCAGTGGTCTGGTCAGTGGAGGCCTAGTGGAAGGAGGGACCACAGACAGGCTTCGAAGGCCTAACATAATAAAATTGGGCTGTAGGCACTTTATAATTTGTTCCAGGGGTACACAGGCAGCAGTGGTCTGGTCAGTGGAGGCCTAGTGGAAGGAGGGACCGCAGACAGGCTTCGAAGGCCTAACATAATAAAATTGGGCTGTAGGCACTTTATAATTGGTTCCAGGGGTACACGGGCAGCAGTAGACAGGTCAGTGGAGGCCTAGTGGAAGGAGGGACCGCAGACAGGCTTCGAAGGCCTAACATAATAAAATTGGGCTGTAGGCACTTTGAATTCTCTTGCAGGGGTACACAGGCAGCATTGGTGTTGTCAGCGGAGGCCGATTGTAATGAGTGTCTGCCAGTTAGTAGTCCCAAACAATACATACATGTTAATGTCTCGCATTACAACAAAACGAAAACACAAAAGGGTGCAATCATTAGGTACAGGGGTGGGCTCCTCTGCGTAGTTTCAGACCTAGTAATTTGGCACAAAGTATTTACTTGGGTAAATATAGGACACTGCCCCTGACTATGTTAAGTACCATCATACATGTCAACACAATGGTATTGTCAGTGGCAGGAATGGAAGGATGTCAGCGCATAGACTAAACATTGGTGGAACTGTGAGAGATAATTGTGCAAGTGGTAGAGCAATGTTTGAGCTGGGGGTGGGGGAACTCTCTTGTGGCCGGCGGTACAAGCCCAGGGCCCCTCATGTTACAACAGTGTGTCTGACGTTGTGTGCGCACCACCACCGCCAGAGACACTTTATTGTACTTTGAGGGACCCAGTGGCAGTGTCGTCGACCAAAAGCGGGCACACCCACCTCTTCAGACAAACAGCACTCTCAGGGGTGCTTGCGCCAAGTGGCGATACCACGGCCCCGTGCGGGGAGTTTGGCCATTTAGGGAGGTGTAAACATGTCGTATGCTGGACAATCAGCTGCTGCAAATTACAAGATTGGTAAAGTCATTTAGAGTAGTCCACAGGCAATACCTTTTCATAGGAAAGCTAGGTGTCGGCCGGGCAAGGTGGGGCAAAAGAATTCGAAATCCAGTTGTGGTTCATTTTAATGAAGGTTAGATCATCAACATTTTGGGTAGCCAGACGAGTCCTTTTTTCGGTTAATATTGAACCTGCAGCACTGAATACTCTTTCTGATAGGACACTAGCTGCCGGGCAAGCAAGCTCCTGCAATGCATATTCTGACAATTCTGGCCAGGTGTCTAATTTTGATGCCCAGTAATCAAATGGGAATGACGGTTGAGGTAGAACATCGATAAGGGATGAAAAATAGTTTGTAACCATACTGGACAAATGTTGTCTCCTGTCACTTTGAATTGATGCAGCAGTACCTGTCCTGTCTGCGGTCATAGCAAAATCACTCCACAACCTTCGTCAGAAAACCCCTCTGTCCAACGCCACTTCTGATTTCTGCACCTCTAACACTTCTGGTCTGCTGCCCCCTGCAGCTCGTGTGAGAACGATCACGGGCGCTGTGTGCTGGGAATGCCTGAAGCAAACGATCAACAAGAGTTGATTGTTTGGTTGCTAATATTAGTTCCAAGTTCTCATGTGGCATAATATTTTGCAATTTGCCTTTATAGCGAGGATCAAGGAGGCAGGCCAACCAGTAATCGTCATCGTTCATCATTTTCGTAATGCGTGTGTCCCTTTTGAGGATACGTAAGGCATAATCCGCCATGTGTGCCAAAGTTCCAGTTGTCAAATCTGCGGTTGTGCTTGGTTGAGGGGCAGTTTCAGGCAAATCTACGTCACTTGTGTCCCTCAAAAAACCAGAACCCGGCCTTGACACGCCACCAATTTCCAGTGGCCCTGGAGAAGCTTCCTCATTAACAAAATACTCATCCCCATCATCCTCCTCGTCCTCCTCCTCCTGTTCGCCCGCTACCTCGTCCTGTACACTGCCCTGACCAGACAATGGCTGACTGTCATCAAGGCTTTCCTCTTCCTCGGCTGCAGATGCCTGATCCTTTATGTGCGTCAAACTTTGCATCAGCAGACGCATTAGGGGGATGCTCATGCTTATTATGGCGTTGTCTGCACTAACCAGCCGTGTGCATTCCTCAAAACACTGAAGGACTTGACACATGTCTTGTATCTTCGACCACTGCACACCTGACAACTCCATGTCTGCCATCCTACTGCCTGCCCGTGTATGTGTATCCTCCCACAAAAACGTAACAGCCCACCTCTGTTCGCACAGTCTCTGAAGCATGTGCAGTGTTGAGTTCCACCTTGTTGCAACGTCTATGATTAGGCGATGCTGGGGAAGGTTCAAAGACCGTTGATAGGTCTGCATATGGCTGGAGTGTACGGGGGCGAACGGCGGATATGTGAGCACTTTGAGGAGCAGGCCGGATAACCCTGGATAACTTTTCAGGAAGCACTGCACCACCAGGTTTAAGGTGTGAGCCAGGCAAGGAATGTGTTTCAGTTGGGAAAGGGAGATGCCAGCCATGAATTCCTTTTGTTATCACTCACTACCTTGCCTGCCTCAAGATCTACTGTGTCCAGCCACGACTGCGTTTCTGTCTGCAAGAACTCGGACAGAACTTCCGCGGTGTGTCTGTTGTCGCCCAAACACTTCATAGCCAATACAGCCTGCTGACGCTTGCCAGTAGCTGGCCCATAATGGGACAACTGGTGTGCAACAGTGGCAGCTGCGGATGGAGTGGTTTGCCGACTGCGGTCTGTGGACGAGCTCTCGCTTCTGCAGAAGGACGAGGAGGAGGAGGAGGAGGAGGGGGTGCGAACACCTACAGCCAACTGTTTCCTAGACCGTGGGCTAGGCAGAACTGTCCCGAAATTGATGTCCCCTGTGGACCCTGCATCCACCACATTCACCCAGTGTGGACACGTAATGACCCTGGCCATGCCTACTGGTCCATGCATCTGTTGTCAGGTGCACCTTTGTACTCACAGATTGCCTGAGTGCATGGACGATGCGCTCTTTAACATGCTGGTGGAGGGCTGGGATGGCTTTTCTCGAAAAGAAGTGTCGACTTGGTAGCTCGTAGCGTGGTTCAGCGTAGCTTCGCTTTCAACTAACCGGTAGGGCATCATCTCTAACGAGATTAGTCTAGCTATGTGGGCGTTCAAACCCTGTGTACGCGGATGCGAAGATAAGTACTTCATTTTTTTAACCAGAGTTTCATGTAGGGTGAGCTGGACCGGAGAGCTGGAGATCGTGGAACTAGCGAGTGTGCCGGTGGACATGGCAGAGAGACGGTTGGAGACGGTATTGTTTCCGCCAGTGCCCTACATGCAGTGTTTCCTACTACGAAACTGGTAATTCCCTGACCCTGACTGCTTTGGCCTGGCAAAGAAACCTGCTCAGATACTGCAGGTGGTGCAGAAAATGGTGGCCTTACAGTGACGGCAGGGATGTAGCGTTGCTGACTAGCTTCATTGGCCGAGGGTGCTACAACCTTAAGGGACGTTTGGTAGTTAGTCCAGGCTTGAAAATGCATGGTGGTTAAATGTCTATGCATGCAACTTGTATTGAGACTTTTCAGATTCTGACCTCTGCTTAAGGTAGTTGAACACTTTTGACAGATGACTTTGCGCTGATCAATTGGATGTTGTTTAAAAAAATGTCAGACTGCACTCTTTCGAGCCTCGGATCCCTTTTCAGGCATTGCAGACTGAGCTTTAACCGGATGGCCACGCTGTCCTCCAACAGGTTTTGGCTTGGCCACGCATTTTGTCCCATCTACGGGCCCAGCAGATGGAACCTGTTGCGATGTTGATGCCTGGTGCGGCCCCTCCTCCTCCGCTTCAGAACTACTGCCGCCTGCACCCTGTTCCCCCAATGGCTGCCAATCGGGGTCAACAACTGGGTCATCTATAACCTCCTCTTCTAGCTCATGCGCAACTTCATCTGTGTCACCGTGTAAGTCGGTGGTAGAGCGTTCGTGACGGGGCAACATAGTCTCATCATGGTCTGATTCTGGATCAGTACCCTGCGAGGGCAATGTTGTGGTCTGAGTCAAACGACCAGCAAAGTAGTCTGGCTGTGGCTGTGCATCAGTGCACTCCATGTCAGATTCAACTTGTAATGGGCATGGCCTGTTAACTGTTTCACTTTCTAAGCCAGGGACGGTATGTGTAAAGAGCTCCATGGAGTAACCCGTTGTGTCGCCTGCTGCATCCTTCTCTGTTGTTGTTTTTGCTGAAGAGGACAAGGAAGCGACTTGTCCCTGACCGTGAACATCCACTAACGACGCGCTGCTTTTACATTTACCAGTTTCAAAAGAGGAGGCAAAAGAGCTACAGGCTGAGTCTGCAAGGTAAGCCAAAACTTCCTCTTGCTGCTCCGGCTTTAAAAGCAGTTTTCCTACTCCCAGAAAAGGGAGCGTTCAAGGCCTTCTGTAGCCAGACGACGAACCTGGCGCCACAGCTCCAGACTTAGGTGCAATATTTTTTTTCCCACGACCACCTGATGCTCCACTACCACTACCATCATTACCAGCTGACAATGAATGCCCACGACCACGACCTCTTCCACCAGACTTCGTTATTGTTTTAAAAACTTAACCAAAGTAACGGTATTTGTTGCTGTCAAACAACTTACACGGTGAGCTATAACTTCAGTATGATTTAGATATCCCTTTACAGGTGGGTGAGACCGCAAGGAAAATCAGGCACAATGTTACACACTCTGTTTTCGGTGGCACCAAATTAGAGAGATGCCACACACGCAGGACTGTCACTCAAGCACAAATGTCAATATTGATCTCCCACTTTTTTTTTTATTTTTTTCATGGAGAATTTAGAAACCAAATAAAAAAAATGATTTTTTCAGGGAGAATTTAGAAACCAAATAAAAAAAAATGATTTTTTCAGGGAGAATTTAGAAACCAAATAAAAAAAAAATAGGCTTTCTATGGCCCACTATTTGAGAGACAGAGATGGCACACCCAAGAGTCAGGAATGGCACACAAGCAGAAAGTCCAATATTAATCTCCCACTGATTTTTTGTTATTTTTACAGGGAGACTTTAGAAACCAAATAAAAAAAAAGATTTTTTCAGGGAGACTTTAGAAACCAAATAAAAAAAAATGATTTTTTCAGGGAGAATTTCGAAACCAAATGAAAAAAAATAGGCTTTCTATGGCACACTATTTGAGAGAGAGAGATGGCACACCCAGGAGTCAAGATTGGCACACAAGCAGAAAGGCCAATATTAATCTCCCACTGATTTTTTTTTATTTTTTCAGGGAGAATTTAGAAACCAAATAAAAAAAAATAGGCTTTCTTTGGCCCACTATTTGAGAGACAGAGATGGCACACCCAGGAGTCAGGAATGGCACACAAGCAGAAAGGCCAATATTAATCTCCCACTGATTTTTTTTTTATTTTTACAGGGAGACTTTAGAAACCAAATAAAAAAAATGATTATTTCATGGAGACTTTAGAAACCAAATAAAAAAAAAATGATTTTTTCAGGGAGAATTTAGAAACCAAATAAAAAAAAAATAGGCTTTCTATGGCACACTATTTGAGAGAGAGAGATGGCACACCCAGGAGTCAAGACTGGCACACAAGCAGAAAGGCCAATATTAATCTCCCACTGATTTTTTTTTAATTTTTCAGGGGGAATTTAGAAACCAAATAAAAAAAAAAATAGGCTTTCTATGGCCCATTATTTGAGAGACAGAGATGGCACACTGTTATGACCTGGTGGTCAGGACAATAATGGACCTGGTGGTTAAGAGCACACGGAATGACCTGATAGTTACTGATAATATAGGACGAGCTCTGGGACATGGGAACTCTGCTGACCGCAATCCCTAATCCTCAGACTCATTCAGACCAGCAGGCATGGGAAATCCCACCATGACATCCTTAAGGGCTTCAGAGAGACCCTTTCTGAAGATTGCTGCCAGGGCACATTCATTCCACTGAGTGAGCACAGACCACTTTCTAAACTTCTGACAATATATCTCCGCTTCATCCTGACCCTGACACAGAGCCAGCAAGATTTTCTCTGCCTGATCCACTGAATTAGGTTCGTCATAAAGCAATCCAAGCGCCAGAAAAAATGCATCAACATCACGCATTGCCGGATCTCCCGGCGCAAGGGAAAATGCCCAGTCTTGAGGGTCACCACGTAACAAAGAAATAATGATCTTTACTTGTTGAACAGGGTCACCTGAGGAGCGAGGTTTCAAGGCAAGAAACAATTTACAATTATTTTTGAAATTCAAGAACTTAGATCTATCACCAAAAAACAAATCAGGAATTGGAATCCTAGGCTCTGACATCGGATTCTGAACCACAAAATCTTGAATGTTTTGTACACTTATAGTGAGATTATCCATCAAAGAGGACAGACCTTGAATGTCCATGTCTACACCTGTGTTCTGAACCCCCCAGATGTAAAGGGGAAAAGAGAGACAAAACACACTGCAAAGAAAAACAAATGGTCTCAGAACTTCTCTTATCCCTCTATTGAGATGCATTAGTACTTTGGGCCACCTGTACTGTTATGACCTGGTGGTCAGGACAATAATGGACCTGGTGGTTAAGAGCACACGGAATGACCTGATAGTTACTGATAATATAGGATGAGCTCTGGGACGTGGGAACTCTGCTGACCGCAATCCCTAATCCTATCACACACACTAGAAATAGCCGTGGATTGCTCCTAACGCTCCCTATGCAACTCGGCACAGCCTAAGGAACTAGCTAGCCCTGAAGATAGAAAAATAAAGCCTACCTTGCCTCAGAGAAATTCCCCAAAGAAAAAGGCAGCCCCCCACATATAATGACTGTGAGTAAAGATGAAAATACAAACACAGAGATGAAATAGATTTAGCAAAGTGAGGCCCGACTTACTGAACAGACTGAGGATAGGAAAGGTAGCTTTGCGGTCAGCACAAAAACCTACAAAAAGACCACGCAGAGGGCGCAAAAAGACCCTCCGCACCGACTCACGGTGCGGTGGCGCTCCCTCTGCGTCCCAGAGCTTCCAGCAAGCAAGACAACAATCAAAATAGCAAGCTGGACAGAAAAATAGCAAACCAGAGAAAAACAAGCAGGCACTTAGCTTCTGCTGGGAAGACAGGTCACAAGAACGATCCAGGAGTGAACTAGACCAATACTGGAACATTGACAGGTGGCATGGAGCAAAGATCTAAGTGGAGTTAAATAGAGTAGCCAGCTAACGAATTAACCTCGTCACCTGTGGAAGGAAACTCAGAAACACCCACAGCCACCAGATGAAGTCCATGGATAGAACCAGCCGAAGTACCATTCATGAGCACAGGAGGGAGCCCGACAACAGAATTCACAACAGTACCCCCCCCCCTTGAGGAGGGGTCACCGAACCCTCACCAGAGCCCCCAGGCCGACCAGGATGAGCCACATGAAAGGCACGAACCAGATCGGCAGCATGAACATCAGAGGCAAAAACCCAGGAATTATCTTCCTGACCATAACCCTTCCACTTGACCAGGTACTGGAGTTTCCGTCTCGAAATACGAGAATCCAAAATCTTCTCCACCACATACTCCAACTCTCCCACAACCAACACCGGGGCAGGAGGATCAACGGATGGAACCACAGGCGCCACGTATCTCCGCAATAACGACGTATGGAACACATTATGGATGGCAAAAGAAGCAGGAAGGGTCAAACGAAATGACACAGGATTGATAACCTCAGAAATCTTATACGGACCAATGAAACGAGGCTTAAACTTAGGAGAGGAAACCTTCATAGGAACATAACGAGACGACAACCAAACCAAATCCCCAACACGAAGTCGGGGACCCACACAACGCCGGCGGTTAGCGAAACGTTGAGCCTTCTCCTGGGACAATGTCAAATTGTCCACCACATGAGTCCAAATCTGCTGCAACCTTTCCACCACAGTATCCACACCAGGACAGTCCGAAGACTCAACCTGCCCTGAAGAGAAACGCGGATGGAAACCAGAATTGCAGAAAAACGGCGAGACCAAAGTAGCCGAGCTGGCCCGATTATTAAGGGCGAACTCAGCCAACGGCAAAAAGGACACCCAATCATCCTGATCAGCAGAAACAAAGTATCTCAGATATGTTTCCAAAGTCTGATTAGTTCTTTCGGTTTGGCCATTTGTCTGAGGATGGAAAGCCGAGGAAAAAGACAAATCAATGCCCATCCTAGCACAAAAAGATCGCCAAAACCTCGAAACAAACTGGGAACCTCTGTCAGAAATGATGTTCTCCGGGATACCATGTAAACGAACCACATGCTGGAAAAATAATGGCACCAAATCAGAGGAGGAAGGCAATTTAGACAAAGGTACCAAATGGACCATCTTAGAGAAGCGATCACAAACCACCCAAATGACGGACATCTTTTGAGAGACCGGAGATCCGAAATAAAATCCATAGAAATATGCGTCCAGGGCCTCTTCGGGACCGGCAAGGGCAAAAGCAACCCACTGGCACGAGAACAGCAGGGCTTAGCCCGAGCACAAGTCCCACCGGACTGCACAAAAGAACGCACATCCCGTGACAAAGACGGCCACCAAAAGGATCTAGCCACCAAATCTCTGGTACCAAAGATTCCAGGATGCCCAGCCAACACTGAACAATGAATCTCAGAGATAACTCTACTAGTCCATCTATCAGGGATAAAAAGTTTCTCCGCTGGGCAACGGTCAGGTCCATCAGCCTGAAATTTTTGCAGCACCCGCCGCAAATCAGGGGAGATGGCAGACAAAATTACCCCCTCTTTGAGAATACCTGCCGGCTCAGGAACACCCGGAGAGTCAGGCACAAAACTCCCCGACAGGGCATCCGCCTTCACATTCCTAGAGCCTGGAAGGTACGAAACCACAAAATCAAAACGGGAGAAAAATAACGACCATCGAGCCTGTCTCGTATTCAACCGTTTGGCAGACTCAAGATAAGTCAAATTCTTGTGATCTGTCAAGACCACCACGCGATGCTTGGCTCCTTCAAGCCAATGACGCCACTCCTCGAATGCCCACTTCATGGCCAACAACTCTCGATTACCAACATCATAATTGCGCTCAGCAGGCGAGAACTTTCTAGAAAAGAAAGCACATGGCTTCATCACCGAGCCCTCAGAACTTCTTTGCGACAAAACAGCCCCAGCTCCAATCTCAGAAGCAACAACCTCAACCTGAAACGGGAGCGAAACATCTGGCTGGCACAACACAGGGGCAGAAGAAAAACAACGCTTCAACTCCTGAAAAGCCTCTTCAACTGCAGAAGACCAATTGACCACATCAGCACCCTTCTTGGTCAAATCAGTCAACGGTTTAGCAACACTAGAAAAATTAGCGATGAAGCGCCGATAAAAATTAGCAAAGCCCAGGAACTTTTGCAGGCTCTTCACAGATGTCGGCTGAGTCCAATCGTAAATGGCCTGGACTTTAACAGGGTCCATCTCGATAGTAGAAGGGGAAAAAATGAACCCTAAAAATGAAACCTTCTGAACTCCAAAGAGACACTTTGACCCCTTCACAAACAAGGAATTCGCACGAAGGACCTGGAACACCATTCTGACCTGCTTCACATGAGACTCCCAATCATCCGAAAAGACCAAAATATCATCCAAATACACAATCAGGAATTTATCCAGGTACTCTCGGAAGATGTCATGCAAAAAGTACTGAAATACTGATGGAGCATTGGAAAGCCCGAATGGCATAACCAGGTACTCAAAATGGCCCTCGGGCGTATTAAATGCTGTTTTCCATTCATCGCCTTGTTTAATACGCACAAGATTATACGCCCCTCGAAGATCTATCTTGGTGAACCAACTAGCCCCTTTAATACGAGCAAACAAATCAGACAGCAACGGCAAAGGATACTGAAATTTGACTGTAATTTTATTGAGAAGGCGGTAATCAATACAAGGTCTCAAAGAACCATCCTTCTTGGCCACAAAAAAGAACCCTGCTCCTAACGGTGATGACGACGGGCGAATATGGCCTTTCTCCAAGGATTCCTTTATATAACTCCGCATAGCAGCGTGTTCTGGCACAGATAAATTGAACAATCGGCCCTTAGGAAATTTACTACCAGGAATCAAATTAATTGCACAATCGCAATCCCTATGAGGAGGTAGGGCACTGGCTTTGGGCTCATCAAATACATCCCGATAATCCGACAAAAACTCTGGAACTTCAGAAGGAGTGGAAGACGAAATAGACAAAAATGGAACATCACCATGTACCCCCTGGCAACCCCAGCTGGACACAGACATAGATTTCCAGTCCAATACAGGATTATGAACCTGTAGCCATGGAAACCCCAAAACGACCACATCATGCAGATTATGCAACACCAGAAAGCGGATATCCTCCTGATGTGCAGGAGCCATGCACATGGTCAATTGGGCTCAGTACTGAGGCTTATTCTTGGCCAAAGGCGTAGCATCAATTCCTCTCAATGGAATAGGATACTGCAAGGGCTCCAAGAAAAAACCACAGCACCTAGCATACTCCAAGTCCATCAAATTCAGGGCAGCGCCTGAATCCACAAATGCCATAACAGAATAGGATGACAAAGAGCAAATCAGAGTAACGGACAATAGAAATTTAGACTGTACCGTACCAATGGTGTCAGACCTAGCGAACCGCTTAGTGCACTTAGGACAATCGGAGATAGCATGAGTGGAATCACCACAGTAAAAACATAGCCCATTCCGACGTCTGTGTTCTTGCCGTTCAGCTCTGGTCAAAGTCCTATCACATTGCATAGGCTCAGGCCCATGCTCAGATAGTACCACCACATGGTGCACAGCTTTACGATCTGAATGGCCAAAGACATAGAATCATTCAGACCAGCAGGCATAGGAAATCCCACCATGACATCCTTAAGGGCTTCAGAGAGACCCTTTCTGAAGATTGCTGCCAGGGCACATTCATTCCACTGAGTGAGCACAGACCACTTTCTAAACTTCTGACAATATATCTCCGCTTCATCCTGACCCTGACACAGAGCCAGCAAGATTTTCTCTGCCTGATCCACTGAATTAGGTTCGTCATAAAGCAATCCAAGCGCCAGAAAAAATGCATCAACATCACGCAATGCCGGATCTCCTGGCGCAAGGGAAAATGCCCAGTCTTGAGGGTCACCACGTAACAAAGAAATAATGATCTTTACTTGTTGAACAGGGTCACCTGAGGAGCGAGGTTTCAAGGCAAGAAACAATTTACAATTATTTTTGAAATTCAAGAACTTAGATCTATCACCAAAAAACAAATCAGGAGTTGGAATCCTAGGCTCTGAAATCGGATTCTGAACCACAAAATCTTGAATGTTTTGTACACTTATAGTGAGATTATCCATCAAAGAGGACAGACCTTGAATGTCCATGTCTACACCTGTGTTTTGAACCACCCAGATGTAAAGGGGAAAAGAGAGACAAAACACACTGCAAAGAAAAAAAAATGGTCTCAGAACTTCTCTTATCCCTCTATTGAGATGCATTAGTACTTTGGGCCACCTGTACTGTTATGACCTGGTGGTCAGGACAATAATGGACCTGGTGGTTAAGAGCACACGGAATGACCTGATAGTTACTGATAATATAGGACGAGCTCTGGGACGTGGGAACTCTGCTGACCGCAATCCCTAATCCTATCACACACACTAGAAATAGCCGTGGATTGCTCCTAACGCTCCCTATGCAACTCGGCACAGCCTAAGGAACTAGCTAGCCCTGAAGATAGAAAAATAAAGCCTACCTTGCCTCAGAGAAATTCCCCAAAGGAAAAGGCAGCCCCCCACATATAATGACTGTGAGTAAAGATGAAAATACAAACACAGAGATGAAATAGATTTAGCAAAGTGAGGCCCGACTTACTGAACAGACTGAGGATAGGAAAGGTAGCTTTGCGGTCAGCACAAAAACCTACAAAAAGACCACGCAGAGGGCGCAAAAAGACCCTCCGCACCGACTCACGGTGCGGTGGCGCTCCCTCTGCGTCCCAGAGCTTCCAGCAAGCAAGACAACAATCAAAATAGCAAGCTGGACAGAAAAATAGCAAACCAGAGAAAAACAAGCAGGCACTTAGCTTCTGCTGGGAAGACAGGTCACAAGAATGATCCAGGAGTGAACTAGACCAATACTGGAACATTGACAGGTGGCATGGAGCAAAGATCTAAGTGGAGTTAAATAGAGTAGCCAGCTAACGAATTAACCTCGTCACCTGTGGAAGGAAACTCAGAAACACCCACAGCCACCAGATGAAGTCCATGGATAGAACCAGCCGAAGTCCCATTCATGACCACAGAAGGGAGCTCGACAACAGAATTCACAACAGCACACCCAGGAGTCAGGAATGGCACACAAGCAGAAATGCCAATATTAATCTCCCACTGATTTTTTTTTATTTTTACAGGGAGACTTTAGAAACAAAATTAAAAAAAAATGATTTTTTCAGGGAGACTTTAGAAACCAAATAAAAAAAATGATTTGTTCAGGGAGAATTTAGAAACCAAATAAAAAAAAAATAGGCTTTCTATGGCACACTATTTGAGAGAGAGAGATGGCACACCCAGGAGTCAAGACTGGCACACAAGCAGAAAGGCCAATATTAATCTCCCACTGATTTTTTTTTATTTTTTCAGGGAGAATTTAGAAACCAAATAAAAAAAAAAATAGGCTTTCTATGGCCCACTATTTGAGAGACAGAGATGGCACACCCAGGAGTCAGGAATGGCACACAAGCAGAAAGGCCAATATTAATCTCCCACTGATTTTTTTTTATTTTTACAGGGAGACTTTAGAAACCAAATAAAAAACAATGATTCTTTCAGGGAGACTTTAGAAACCAAATTAAAAAAATTGATTTTTTCAGGGAGAATTTAGAAACCAAATAAAAAAAATAGGCTTTCTATTGCACACTATTTGAGAGAGAGAGATGGCACACCCAGGAGTCAAGACTGGCACACAAGCAGAAAGGCCAATATTAATCTCCCACTGATTTTTTTTTTAATTTTTTCAGGGAGAATTTAGAAACCAAATTAAAAAAAAAAATAGGCTTTCTATGGCCCACTATTTGAGAGACAGAGATGGCACACCCAGGAGTCAGGAATGGCACACAAGCAGAAAGGCCAATATTAATCTCCCACTGATTTTTTTTATTTTTACAGGGAGACTTTAGAAACCAAATAAAAAAATGATTTTTTCAAGGAGAATTTAGAAACAAAATAAAAAAAAATGATTTTTTCAGGGAGAATTTAGAAACCAAATTAAAAAAAATAGGCTTTCTATGGCCCACTATTTGAGAGACAGAGATGGCACACCCAGGAGTCAGGAGTGGCACACAAGCAGAAAGGCCAATATTAATCTCCCACTGATTTTGTTTTATTTTTACAGGGAGACTTTAGAAACCAAATAAAAAAAATGATTTTTTCAGGGAGAATTTAGAAACAAAAAAAAAAAAAAAGATTTTTAAGGGAGAATTTAGAAACCAAATAAAAAAAAATAGGCTTTCTATGGCACACTATTTGAGAGAGAGATGGCACACCCAGGAGTCAAGACTGGCACACAAGCAGAAAGGCCAATATTAATCTCCCACTGATTTTTTTTTTATTTTTTCTGGGAGAATTGAGAAACCAATTAAAAAAAAAATAGGCTTTCTATGGCCCACTATTTGAGAGAGAGAGATGGCACACCCAGGAGTCGAGACTGGCACACAAGCAGAAAGGCCAATATTAATCTCCCACTGATTTTTTTTTATTTTTTCAGGGAGAATTTAGAAACCAAATAAAAAAAAATAGGCTTTCTATGGCCCACTATTTGAGAGACAGAGTTGGCACACCCAGGAGTCAAGACTAGCACACAAGCAGAAAGGCCAATATTAATCTCCCACTGATTTTTTTATTTTTTCAGGGAGAATTTAGAAACCAAATATAAAAAAATAGGCTTTCTATGGCCCACTATTTGAAAGACAGAGATGGCACACCCAGGAGTCAAGACTAGCACACAAGCAGAAAGGCCAATTTTAATCTCCCACTGATTTTTTTTTATTTTTACAGTGAGACTTTAGAAACCAAATAAAAAAAAATGATTTTTTCAGGGAGAATTTAGAAACCAAATAAAAAAAAAAGTTTTCTTCAGGGAGAATTTAGAAACCAAATAAAAAAAAAATAGGCTTTCTATGGCACACTATTTGAGAGAGAGAGATGGCACACCCAGGAGTCAAGACTGGCACACAAGCAGAAAGGCCAATATTAATCTCCCACTGATTTTTTTTTAATTTTTTCTGGGAGAATTTAGAAACCAAATAAAAAAAAAAAAAGGCTTTCTATGGCCCACTATTTGAGAGACAGAGATGGCACACCCAGGAGTCAGGAGTGGCACACAAGCAGAAAGGCCAATATTAATCTCCCACTGATTTTTTTTTTATTTTTCCAGGGAGAATTTAGAAACCAAATAAAAAATAAAAATAAATAGGCTTTCTATGGCCCACTATTTGAGAGACAGAGATGGCACACCCAGGAGTCAGGAGTGGCACACAAGCAGAAAGGCCAATATTAATCTCCCACTGATTTTTTTTTTTTCCAGGGAGAATTTAGAAACCAAATAAAAAAAAAAAAATCGGCTTTCTATGGCCCACTATTTGAGAGAGAGATGGCACACCCAGGACTGGCACAGAAGCCCAAAGGCCAATATTAATCTCCAACTGTTTTTTTTTATCAGGGAGAATTTATAAACCCCACAAAAAAAAAAACAGAAAAATAAAAAGGATTTCTATGGCCCACTATGTGAGAGAGATGGCACACACAGGGATGGCACTCTAGCAGAAATGCCAATCTTAATCTCCCACAACTTATTTTTTTAGGGAGAATTAAAAAAAAACAAAAAACAGGGACTGTCCTACAATTACTATCTCCCTGCAGTAATCTCAGCCAGGTATGGCAGGCAGCAATAAGGAGTGGACTGATGCACAAATTAAATAAAAAGTGTGGACAAACAAACAAGATAGCTGTGCAGAAAGGAAGGAACAACAGGATTTGTGCTTTGAAAAAAACAGTTGGTTTGCACAGCGGCGTACACACAGCAATGCAGCTATCAGGGAGCCTTCTAGGGCAGCCCAATGAGCTACAGCCCTGAGGGAAAAAAAATGTAGCTTCCACTGTCCCTGCAAACAAAAGGTGGTGTTGGACAGTGGAAATCGCTACAGCACAAGCGGTTTGGTGGTTAATGGACCCTGCCTAACACTATCCCTGCTTCTGACGAAGCGGCAGCAACCTCTCCCTAGGCTCAGATCAGCAGCAGTAAGATGGCGGTCTGCGGGAACGCCCCTTTATAGCCCCTGTGACGCCGCAGACAGCAAGCCAATCACTGCAATGCCCTTCTCTAAGATGGTGGGGACCAGGACCTATGTCATCACGCTGCCCACACTCTGCGTTTACCTTCATTGGCTGAGAAATGGCGCTTTTCGCGTCATTGAAACGCGACTTTGGCGCGAAAGTCGCGTACCGCATGGCCGACCCCGCATGGCGACTTTTGAAAATGAAGGATCCGTTTCGCTCAACCCTAGTCAAGCTCCACTGTTTTTGGCTCCCATTGCAATTGCTAACAAATGATGTCCTAGATGTGTCCAGTGGGAGACCAGAGATGCTGCACTCTATGGTAGCACATTTAAGCCACTTAGGCTGCTCATTGTAGTGTTAGGTACCCGAGTGAAGTAGTTGTGGGCAAGCTGCTGCTTCTGCTCACTCTGTCATCCCAGTCCTGTTGTGCTGCTGTTTGTGGGGTGCATGACACTTACTTGTGGCCCATAGGCCTTCATTGGCTCCAGGCTTTCATCTTCAATAGGGTTGAGCGAAACGGGTCGAACATTTTCAAAAGTCGCCGACTTTTGGCGAAGTCGAGTTTCATGAAACCCGATCCGACCCCTGTGCGTGGTCGGCCATGCGGTACGCGACTTTCGCGCCAAAGTCGCGTTTCAATGACGCGAAAAGCGCCATTTCTCAGCCAATGAAGGTAAACGCAGAGTGTGGGCAGCGTGATGACATAGGTCCTGGTCCCCACCATCTTAGAGAAGGGCATTGCAGTGATTGGCTTGCTGTCTGCGGCGTCACAGGGGCTATAAAGGGGAGTTCCCGCCGACCGCCATGTTACTGCTGCTGATCTGAGCTTAGGGAGAGGTTGCTGCCGCTTCGTCAGAAGCAGGGATAGCGTTAGGCAGGGTCCATTAACCACAAAACCGCTTGTGCTGTAGCGATTTCCACTGCCCAACACCACCTTCGGTGTGCAGGGACAGTGGAAGCTCCTTTTTTTTTTTTTTCCTCAGCGCTGTAGCTCATTGGGCTGCCCTAGAAGGCTCCCTGATAGCTGCATTGCTGTGTGTACGCCGCTGTGCAAACCAACTGCTTTTTTCAAAGCACAAATCCTCTTGTTCCTTCCTTTCTGCACAGCTATCTTGTTTGTTTGTCCACACTTTTTATTTAATTTGTGCATCAGTCCACTCCTTATTGCTGCCTGCCATACCTGGCTGAGATTACTGCAGGGAGATAGTAATTGAAGGACAGTTCCTTTTTTTTTTTTTTTTTTTTTGTGGGAGATTAAGATTGACATTTCTGCTAGAGTGCCATCTCTGTCTGTGTCATCTCTCACTCAGTGGGCCATAGAAAGCCTATTTATTTTTTTGCTTGATTTGGGTTCCAAAATCTACCAGAAAAAATCACAACATCAATCAGTGGGAGAAAAATATTGGCCTCAGGGCTTGTGTGCCACTCCTTACTCCTGTGTGTGCCATCTCTCACTCAGTGGGCCATAGAAAGCCTATTAATTTTTTTGCTTGATTTGGGTTCTAAATTCTACCTGAAAAAATCAATAAATCAATCAGTGGGAGATTAATATTGGCCTTTGGGCTTGTGTGCCAGTCCTAAGCGTGCCATCTCTCTCTCTCTCAGATAGTGGGCCATAGAAAGCCTATTTTTTTATTATTTTATTGGGTTTATAAATTTTCCCTGGAAAAAAAAAAAAAAGTGGGAGATTAATATTGGCCTCTGGGCTTGTGTGCCAGTCCTGAGCGTGCCATCTCTCTCACAAATAGTGGGCCATAGAAAGCCTATTTATTTTTTTGGTTGATTTGGATTCATAATTCTACCTGAAAAAATCAATCAATCAATCAGTGGGAGATTAATATTGGCCTTTGGGCTTGTGTGCCAGTCCTAAGCGTGCCATCTCTCTCTCTCAGATAGTGGGCCATAGAAAGCCTATTTATTATTATTTTTTTTATTGGGTTTATAAATTTTCCCTGGAAAAAAAAAAAAATGGGAGATTAATATTGGCCTCTGGGCTTGTGTGCCAGTCCTGAGCGTGCCATCTCTCTCACAAATAGTGGGCCATAGAAAGCCTATTAATTTTTTTGCTTGATTTGGGTTCCAAAATCTACCAAAAAAAATCACTAAATCAATCAGTGGGAGATTAATATTGGCCTCTGGGCTTGTGTGCCACTCCTGACTCCTGTGAGCGTCATCTGTCACTCAGTGGGCCCTAGAAAGCCTATTTTTTGTTTTATTTGTTTTCTAAATTCTCCCTGAAAAAATCATTTTATTTTCTTTGGTTTCTAAATTATTCCTGAAAAAAATCATTTTTTTTGTATTTTTTTTTCTCTAAAGTCTCCCTGAAAAAAAAAAAAAAAAAAAAAATCTGTGGGAGATTCATATTGCCCCTTCTGCTTGTGTGCCAGTCTTGACTCCTGGGTGTGCCATCTCTCTCTCTCCCCAATTGTGGGCCATAGAAAGCCTATAAATTTTTTTGCTTGATTTGGGTTCCAAAATCTACCAAAAATAATCACTAAATCAATCAGTGGGAGATTAATATTGGCCTCTGGGCTTGTCTGCCACTCCTGACTCCTGTGTGCGTCATCTGTCACTCAGTGGGCCCTAGAAAGCCTATTTTTTGTTTTATTTGTTTTCTAAATTCTCCCTGAAACAATCATTTTATTTTCTTTGGTTTCTAAATTATTCCTGAAAAAAATCATTTTTTTTGTATTTTTTTTTCTCTCAAGTCTCCCTGAAAAAAAAAAAAAAAAAATCTGTGGGAGATTCATATTGCCCCTTCTGCTTGTGTGCCAGTCTAGACTCCTGGGTGTGCCATCTCTCTCTCTCTCCCCAATTGTGGGCCATAGAAAGCCTATTAATTTTTTTGCTTGATTTGGGTTCCAAAATCTACCAAAAAAAATAACTAAATCAATCGGTGGGAGATTAATATTGGCCTCTGGGCTTGTGTGCCACTCCTGACTCCTGTGTGCGTCCTCTCTCACTCAGTGGGCCCTACAAAGCCTTTTTTTTTTTTTTTTTCCTAAATTCTCCCTGAAACAATCATTTCATTTTATTTGTTTTATAAATTGTTCTGTAAAAAATAATTTTTTTTTAATTTTTTTTTTTTCTGAAGTCTCCCTTTTAAAAAAAACAAACACAAATCAGTGGGAGATAAATATTTACATTTGCGCTTCAGTGACAGTCCTGCGTGTGTGCCATCTCATTTGTTGCCAACAACAACAGAGTGTGTAACATTGTGGCTGATTTTCGTTGTGGTCTCACCCACCTGAAAAGGGGTAGCTAAATCATACTGAAGTTATAGCTCACCGTGTAAGTTGTGTGACAGCAACAAATACCGTTCCCCTGGAACCAATTTTAAATTGCCTACAGCCAGCCCATTTTATTATGTTAGGCCTTCGAAGCCTGTCTGCGGTCCCTCCTTCCACTAGGTCTCCACTGACCTGTCTACTGCTGCCCGTGTTCCCCTGGAACCAATTTTAAACTGCCTACAGGCAGCCCAATTTATTATGTTAGGGCTTCGAAGCCTGTCTGCGGTCCCTCCTTCCACTAGGCCTACACTGACCTGTCTACTGCTGCCCGTGTACCCCTTGAACCAACATCATAAAATAAAAAAAAAAGTATTTTGCTTATAAAAAAGAAAATACTGGTGAGATATCAAATGCAGACATTTTAACATTAAAAACAAACACACAACTAAAATCTGGTACAGTACTAAAAATGGCCACCAGCTACAATTACTTTATCCTGCAAGTATTTAACTGAAAGGTTTTTTAAATTGAAAACACAGATATGGCATCCACCGAGTGTTGTCCTGTCGCGTCTTCTTTATATTATTGCCGAGAAGATGCAAAACAATGAAAATAATAAAATCATTAATTACCAAAATAATAGAGAAAGTCAACACCACATTGCAAATAAACATTCATTCCAAATAAAGAAGCAGGGCGCGTCCGAGGGTGAGTATATACCTAATTAGAATATAATCACCCTCGGACGCGCATTGCTTATTTCCAACAGCCTTCCTTCCTAAGAATCAGCCCTTCCGTGGTGTAGAGAGACGTTGTGTTACACTCCAAGGTGTTCCCCAGGTTGCCTTTCCTGAGCTTCGATCTTCCGGCTCTCGTTTAGTAGTTGTTGGAAACTACGCTGCATTAGGCCTTCAAATTGGGTATGGGGTGTAGAGAGAGGGTGTGTTACACTCCAAGGTGTTCCCCAGGTTGCCTTTCCTGAGCTTCGATCTTCATGCTCTCGTTTAGTAGTTGTCGGAAACTACGCTGCATTAGGCCTACAAATTGGGTATGGGGTGTAGAGAGAGGGTTTGTTACACTCCAAGGTGTTCCCCAGGTTGCCTTTCCTGAGCTTCGATCTTCCGGCTCTCGTTTAGTAGTTGTTGGAAACTACGCTGCATTAGGCCTTCAAATTGGGTATGGGGTGTAGAGAGAGGCTGTGTTACACTCCAAGGTGTTCCCCAGGTTGCCTTTCCTGAGCTTCGATCTTCCGGCTCTCGTTTAGTAGTTCTTGGAAACTACACTGCATTAGGCCTTCAAATTGGGTATGGGGTGTAGAGAGAGGGTTTGTTACACTCCAAGGTGTTCCCCAGGTTGCCTTTCCTGAGCTTCGATCTTCCGGCTCTCGTTTAGTAGTTGTTGGAAACTACGCTGCATTAGGCCTTCAAATTGGGTATGGGGTGTAGAGAGAGGGTGTGTTACACTCCAAGGTGTTCCCCAGGTTGCCTTTCCTGAGCTTCGATCTTCCGGCTCTCGTTTAGTAGTTCTTGGAAACTACACTGCATTAGGCCTTCAAATTGGGTATGGGGTGTAGAGAGAGGGTGTGTTACACTCCAAGGTGTTTCCCAGGTTGCCTTTCCTGAGCTTCGATCTTCCGGCTCTCGTTTAGTAGTTCTTGGAAACTACACTGCATTAGGCCTACAAATTGGGTATGGGGTGGAGAGAGATGGTGTGTTACACTCCAAGGTGTTCCCCAGGTTTCCTTGCCATTGCTTCGGTCTTCCGACTCTCGTTTAGTAGTTGTAGAAAAGTACACTGCATTAGGCCTACAAAATGGGTATGGGGTGGAGAGAGATGGTGTGTTACACTCCAAGGTGTTCCCCAGGTTGCCTTTCCTGAGCTTCTATCTTCAGGCTCTCATTAAATTGTGGTTAAATGGAACAACTGCATTTGGCGTACTAGTTGGTTTGGGGCCTACTATCGGTGTCTGCCACTCCTTGCTGTTCTCCTGGTTTCCTGTCCTGAAATTCCATTTTCAGGCTCTCATTAAGTAGTTGTTAATGTTAGACTGCATTTGGCCTACTAGTTGGGTTGGGGCCTACTATCGGTGTCTGCCACTCCTTGCTGTTCTCCTCCACTGAACAAAGCTGTGCCGCCTGTTTACTACGGTTGCCAATTTTGAACTGCATTTCGACTACTTACTGATTTGGCCCTACTCTCTGTGTCAGCCTCTCATTCCAGTTGTCCTCCACTGCAATGCCCCCTGGTTATTCCTGTGTTACCAATTTTGAACTGCATTTAGCCCACTTTATTCTTTGGGCCTATATCTGTGTTTCCACTTCATCGTGCCCATTGCCCAGCCAGTGATAGATGAGTCTGCTGGTACATTGACCCATAACGCAACATTCCCCGTGCATGCTACACAACAACATTGTGACCCTGCTGAAAGTCAGGTTGCTCTTCCCGCATACCATACCACCTTACACGGGGACAAAGAGGAAGGTGCAGATGAAAGTGCAGGTTCCTTCATCAGGTGGGGGGAGGAATACTAGTTGGCGACGTCACTGGCACAGGGCCTCCCATAGTACGCAAAAGTGTTGCTGCCGGTGGGAGGCGCCCCCGCCGTGCAAACACACCGCTGTACTTTGAGGGGCCCTGTGCCAGTGCCAATGCCAACAAGTGGGCCCCCCCTGCTTGCTCAGGATCACAGCACTTGCAAAGTTGAAATACTTACCTCTCCCTGCTCCACTGCCGTGACGTGGTCCAGATTTCCTGGGCCCACTAATTACTTGAACCAGCCCTACCCCACACAACTTTAGCCAAATGACCCCCAATTTCAAATGCCTTCCAATTATTATAAGGTAAATTACGCTTGACAAGCTTCATTAAGAAGAATGGATGGTTTTGACATTAAAATGGGCACTCTAGGTGTTTTCCTGGCCCCCACTCACTGCCGACTATGCTGCCCCATTGACTTGCATTGGGTTTCGTGTTTCGGTCGATCCCGACTTTTCGCCATAATCGGCCGATTTCACTCGACCCGACTTTTGAGATAGTCGGGTTTCGCGAAACCCGGCTCGACTCTAAAAAGGTCAAGGTCGCTCAACTCTAATCTTCAATAATCTTCACAGCAAACAATACAGGGCACACAGAATTAATTAAAACAGTCAAACTTTTACTTGGCGGCTTACGGTCATTACAATCAGTCATATAAGATCAGGCACAATGGGTTACAGTCTTTCCCACAGGTACCAGACTTCACTTTAGGCCTTGTTCTCAGTATGGGTAGAGCATCCCTCTTGTCAACTCTTCCAGCCCTAGGAATTTTTCTCCAGCACTAACAGTGCACCCGGATTCCATTGCCTTCCACCTCTGAGGGTTTAAGTCCATCTTTCCCAACAGGTTTACAGGCTTAGTGCACCCAAGGGCCCCCACGTCCATCTCCTAGGCTCCCAGGCTGACAGACGGACTCGCAGGGAAGGATTCTTTGGCAATCCACCTCCCCGATTAACAGATCCATGCTATCCAAAGCAGCCTATTGCCCGGGATCGATGCTGTCACTTCATCACTCTCTCTCTAACTGCTCTTGACACTTCCTGAACTTGGCACTAACTCTAGCTCCCCTCTCCCTGATATGAGCCTTCTGTTTCATTTGACCATATCTAGGCTAGATTGTAGCCCCAGAGGGTTTTACGCTCAAGTAACATATATCGATATAAAATACATTTAACCATTTGGAGTGTCAATGAGTAGTACATCACCTTCACTACTCCTACGGTAACACCAGTAGCATGCAGCTTGACATTGTCGTTTTGAAAAATTACTCCTGGAACATATTGTCCATGTGGTCTTCAGATGTAGAACGGGGACTTGAATGGAGTAATAGAGGCTAGAATGGAGGTCTATCATGCTGCTTTTTACTTGAATGCAATGATAGATTTAATTTTGTCTGGAGACACCATGAAGAGGATTTCATGGGGGACTATGACACTGCTCCTACTCCTGGGATTATGGTCTGAGGTGGCATAATGTATGGTATCTGAACCTCTCTAGTCTTTCTTCCAGGTACATTACACCTTGGCATTTCATTGATTTATTTGTGGAGCCATTTTTCAACATAACATTTTCCAGAAAATAGAGAAAAGTAGTAAATTAAAAAACAAATACATTATTTATAATTATAGATAACTGACAAATAGGTTTCATTATTTATTCATGCTCATCTTGCATAGTATATTTTAAAATGGCTGCCCTCAAATTTCTGACCACAAAAACTACCCTAAACAAAACAGGTCAGGGTAAGTCTGCTATGTATCAGAAGAAACAGGAGCTTGACAGGAGGGAAGCAGTCTTTAGGCTCAATTCATCAAAGTTTTTATGCTAGTATTCTGGCATAAAAAGCTTTGAAAAGTTGCATAATTGTGGCACAATTGTGGCAGTTGAGCTAAAATTATGCAGTTTTGGCATTTTGATTACATTTTTGCCCAGCTTTGACAAATTGGGTGGGGCTGGGGTGAGAAGTGATGTGGCAGCCACTGCTTGTCAAGTTCATGACAAGCGGCAGAGGCTGCAGCATCTGCATTTGCTGCAGCCACATCCAACACATTCGACAAAAAGGCAGCCACATAGGATCCAGGGGACCAACAGAGAGTGTCGCCCGACAAGATCTGAGGCTGCTGGATTGGGACACTGTGTGTTAAGGTGCAGGGCAGAAGGGTTAGAGCCAGCGCAGTGCGACGGACAGGAAAGGAACATAGAAAGGGGGTTCTGGAAGATGCACCCAATTTACTTGAGAGCTGGCTGGACCACAGACCCGGAAGACACAGCACCCCGGCTGGGGACTACAACTAAGAACTGTGAGTAAACGTGTGGAAACTGCACCCTACTGTGTCCTCTGAATTATTACTGCGTGACCTGCCCTGCACTACAACCACCATCATCACCCTTTAACACCAACACTGTTCTGGGATGTAGCTCTACCTGTGGAGAGCTGTAACAACACTGCTGTATCACCATCAGTCTCTTCAAGCAGCGTCGGCTAACATCTTCTATTTCCACCAGTGGCGTCACGAACAATTCCCCTTTTCATCATCATTCTTTTATTGGACGTCCAGGGCCACAGACGGGTCACTGCTGCCGTGACACATCCCTTTAAGAACTGGCCCAGTATCAAGTACCCCACAGCCCTGGCAGGTGCTCCAATAGCATAAGAAAACAGTTTATGCACAGGAAAATATGGACTCAACCATTTAGATAAGTCAGGTCTTAGTCTCTGGCAGAGGCTAAACAACAGCAGTGGTCATTCACACACACACACACACACAAACCAAGTCCCACCTCTCCTGCAGGAACACTATGGAGAAGCTCAGAGTCAGTAGCCTTTTTATATCAGCTGACAGGCCAGACCAGAATAGGATTTTATTACATCCCATTCAAACTACTTTGTGGAAAACCAATCGGTAGTTTATTAACCCCTTTACCACCTTGGGTTTTTCCGTTTTTGGGTTTAAGTTTTTTGCTCCCCTTTTTCACAGAACCATAACTTTTTTATTTTTCTGTCAAGCTTGTTTTCCGTGGGACGTTGTATTTTTGAACAACACAATTGATTTTACCATATAGTGTACTTTAAAACAGGAAAACAATTCCAAGTAAAGTGAAATTACAAAAAAAGTGCAATTCCACAATTGTTTTTTTTCCACCATGTTCATTAAATGCTAAAACTGACCTACCATTATGAGTCTCTAGATCATTATGAGTTCCTAGATACCAAACATTTATAGGTTCTTTTTTATTTAAAGAGAACCTGTTAGCAGTATTGTGCACAGTAACCTACACAAAGTGTCACGTCGGCGCCTGTATACTGATTAAAATGATACCTTGTTTGATGAAATCTGTCTTGTGGTTGTTGTTTAATCTTTATTTTCAGTTGAGTTAATGATATGCCCGTGGTCTGGGGTGGCCTGTGGTGGGCTGATTAGGTATTCATAATGAAGACTGCTGACAGGTCACTGGTAACTTAGTGACCTTGCCTGCTAGTTAACATAATGAATATATGTACACACTGCAAAAAAAAAACAAAAAAAACAGGAGGTCACAGATCTTGATATATACATTGTGTTTACCCTACTCCTATGGTTTTAAGGGCAACTTTTTTCCTCCACATGTGACTTTTGTTGCATAGTTTGGTCGCAGAAGAAACTTGTGAGCGTAGATTATATGTGGTTATTCAAATTAATATTCACAGAACATGAGGTACATGCATCAGCTTCTTAATATAGCATAACAGGAAGTCTGAAAGACCTTTTACCAGAGAGAAAATGAAACCAAAGCACAACAAGTATATGCATTACATTCAACTAAGCATACAACAGTAACAACTGTCAGAAAAGTGTGAACTCCTCCTGCACACAAAAAAGTCTGTATCTCTTGCATATTTGCCAACAACTTATAGGATAGCAGCACAGCACAATGTCCCCCTTTTTTGGCTCTGTTTTTGTTATATTATTTTTGCCTTTTATTCTATGTTTTTAACAAATGACCTAATAAAAATTATTTATTTTAGTTTATAATTTGGTTCTCTTCATTCGGCTACTTATTAAGTCAGTCTGAATTTGTGCTGTTGTACTGTCTGTAGGTTACTGTGCACTAGGTTTGAGCGACTTTTGTTTTTATAGGATCGGGTCGGATTTCATGAAACCCGACTTTTTCAAAAGTCGGGTCGAGTGAAATCGGCCGATCCTATAGAAAAGTCGGGGTCAGGGTCGGCCGAAACACGAAACCCAATGCAGTGCATTGTGTTTCTAATGGTTCCCAGGGTCTGAAGGAGAGGAAACTCTCCTTCAGGCCCTGCGATCCATATTAATGTGTAAAATAAAGAATAAAAATAAAAAATATTGCTATAGTCACCCTCGGACGCGCCCTGGTTGTATCCGGGAGCCTTCCTTCCTAAGAATCAGTGCTTGAAGGACCTTTCGATGACGTCGCGTATTGTGATTGGTCGCGTGAGCGGTCACATGGGCGTCACGCGACCAATCACAAGCCGCGACGTCATCGAAAGGTCCTTTAAGCGCTGATTCTTAGGAAGGAAGGCTGCGGGTTAGAACCAGGGTGCGTCCGAGGGTGAGTATATACCTATTAGGAAAGGAACATAGAAAGGGGGTTCTGGAAGATGCACCCAATTTACTTGAGAGCTGGCTGGTCCACAGACCCGGAAGACACAGCACCCCGGCTGGGGACTACAACTAAGAACTGTGAGTAAACATGTGGAAACTGCACCCTACTGTGTCCTCTGAATTATTACTGCGTGACCTGCCCTGCACTACAACCACCATCATCACCCTTTAACACCATCACTGCACTGTATATACCTATTAGGAATATACTCACCCTCGGACGCGCCCTGGTTCTAACCCGCAGCCTTCCTTCCTAAGAATCAGCGCTTGAAGGACCTTTCGATGACGTCCTTGAAGGTCCTTCAAGAGCTGATTCTTAGGAAGGAAGGCTCCCGGTAACAACCAGGGCGCGTCCGAGGGTGAGAATAGCAATATTTTTTATTTTTTACCTTTATTTTACACTTAAATCTGAATTCCAATACCGATTCCCGATATCTTAAACATACCGGGAATCAGTATCGGAATTCCGATTCCAGATCAGAAGATCGCCGACCTCATGGCCGACCCCACACAGAAACCCGACTTTGCCAAAAGTCGGCGACTTCTGAATCTGGCCGACCCGTTTCGCTCAACCCTACTGTGCACTATCCTGCTGACAGGTTCCCTTTAAGTGGTGAAAGAAAAATCCCAAACCCCTCCCCCCAAAAATGGCGCCATTTTCCAAGACTTATAGCTTCTTAATTTTTCAACATCTGGGGCCAGGTGAGAGCTTATTTTTTGCACACAGAGCTAACGTTTTTATTGATACCATCTTGGGATAGATATGATGTTTTTCTCGCCCGTTATTGCAATGTTGTTGTGAGCAAAAAAAATCTTTTTTTCCTCGTTACGCCGTTTGCTGAATAGAATAATTTTTTTTAAATATTTTGACAGATTGGGCGTTTTTGAAAGGAATGATACAAAATATGTGTATTTTTAATGTTTTTATTTTCAATGGGGCAAAAGAGGAGGAGTTGAACTTTTATATTTTTTTTAATATTTACAAGCTTCAACAATCTTGTTAGAAGACTTGAAGCTGGGATCTTCTGATTACTTGTGCTACACATAGCAGGACTGCAGCCCTGCTATGCATAGCAAAAATGCTCATCTGCTATAACCTCTGGTCAAAGGACAGTGCTCTTGTTGTCATGCCAACCTATCGGTGACCTGCGATCATGTGACAGGTCCAATGGGCAGAGCTAATGACTTGCATCTGGATTGCAGTCAATAAATGCAGCTACCAGCAAGACACCTCAGACCGCCGCATTAGGCCACTCTAGGTGACTGCAGGCTCTAAATTCTCACAGTGCATGCGCTGCACTAAATCCTCCCCACTAGGGTTGAGCGAAACGGGTCGTTCATTTTCAAAAGTCGCCGACTTTTGGCAAAGTCGGGTTTCATGAAACCCGATCCGACCCCTGTGCGGGGTCGGCCATGCGGTACGCGACTTTCGCGCCAAAGTCGCGTTTCAATGACGCGAAAAGCGCCATTTCTCAGCCAATGAAGGTAAACGCAGAGTGTGGGCAGCGTGATGACATAGGTCCTGGTCCCCACCATCTTAGAGAAGGGCATTGCAGTGATTGGCTTGCTGTCTGCGGCGTCACAGGGGCTATAAAGGGGAGTTCCCGCCGACCGCCATGTTACTGCTGCTGATCTGAGCTTAGGGAGAGGTTGCTGCCGCTTCGTCAGAAGCAGGGATAGCGTTAGGCAGGGTCCATTAACCACAAAACCGCTTGTGCTGTAGCGATTTCCACTGCCCAACACCACCTTCGGTGTGCAGGGACAGTGGAAGCTACATTTTTTTTTTTTCCCCCTCAGCGCTGTAGCTCATTGGGCTGCCCTAGAAGGCTCCCTGATAGCTGCATTGCTGTGTGTACGCCGCTGTGCAAACCAACTGCTTTTTTCAAAGCACAAATCCTCTTGTTCCTTCCTTTCTGCACAGCTATCTTTTTGGTTTGTACACACTTTTTATTTAATTTGTGCATCAGTCCACTCCTTATTGCTGCCTGCCATACCTGGCTGAGATTACTGCAGGGAGATAGTAATTGAAGGACACTCCCTGTTTTTTTTTTTTTTTTTTGTGGGAGATTAAGATTGACATTTCTGCTAGAGTGCCATCCCTGTCTGTGTCATCTCTCACTCAGTGGGCCATAGAAAGCCTATTTATTTTTTTGCTTGATTTGGGTTCTAAAATCTACCTGAAAAAATCACTACATCAATCAGTGGGAGAAAAATATTGGCCTCAGGGCTTGTGTGCCACTCTTGACTCCTGTGTGCATCATCACTCACTCAGTGGGCCATAGAAAGCCTATTTATTTTTTTGCTTGATTTTGGTTCTAAAATCTACCTGAAAAAATCACTACATCAATCAGTGGGAGAAAAATATTGGCCTCAGGGCTTGTGTGCCACTCCTGACTCCTGTGTGCATCATCACTCACTCAGTGGGCCATAGAAAGGCCATTTTTTTTTTTTTTGCTTTATTTGGGTTCTAAATTCTACCTGAAAAAATCAATAAATCAATCAGTGGGAGATTAATATTGGCCTTTGGGCTTGTGTGCCAGTCCTAAGCGTGCCATCTCTCTCTCTCAGATAGTATGCCATAGAAAGCCTATTTATTTTTTTATTTTTTTATTGGGTTTATAAATTTTCCCTGGAAAAAAAAAAAAAAGTGGGAGATTAATATTGGCCTCTGGGCTTGTGTGCCAGTCCTGAGCGTGCCATCTCTCTCACAAATAGTGGGCCATAGAAAGCCTATTTATTTATTTTTTTTTGGTTTTATAAATTCTCCCTTAAAAAAAAGGGAGATTAATATTGGCCTTTGGGCTTGTGTGCCAGTCCTAAGCGTGCCATCTCTCTCTGTCTCTCAGATAGTGGGCCATAGAAAGCCTATTTATTATTTTTTTTATTGGGTTTATAAATTTTCCCTGGAACAAAAAAAAAAAGTGGGAGATAAATATTGGCCTCTGGGCTTGTGTGCCACTCCTGACTCCTGTGTGCGTCATCTCTCACTCAGTGGGCCATAGAAAGCCTTTTTTTGTTTTATTTGTTTTCTAAATTCTCCCTGAAAAAATCATTTTATTTTATTTGGTTTCTAAATTCTTCCTGAAAAAATCATTTTATTCTATTTTTTTTTTCCTAAAGTCTCCCTGAAAAAAAAACAAAAAAAAACAAATCAGTGGGAGATTAATATTGCCCTTTCTGCTTGTGTGCCAGTCTTGACTCCTGGGTGTGCCATCTCTCTCTCTCTCTCCAATTGTGGGCCATAGAAAGCCTATTATTTTTTTAGCTTGATTTGGGTTCCAAAATCTACCTGAAAAAGTCACTACATCAATCAGTGGGAGATAAATATTGGCCTCTGGGCTTGTGTGCCACTCCTGACTCCTGTGTGCGTCATCTCTCACTCAGTGGGCCATAGAAAGCCTTTTTTTGTTTTATTTGTTTTATAAATTCTCCCTGAAAAAATCATTTTATTTTATTTGGTTTCTAAATTCTTCCTGAAAAAATCATTTTATTCTATTTTTTTTTTCCTAAAGTCTCCCTGAAAAAAAAACAAAAAAAAACAAATCAGTGGGAGATTAATATTGCCCTTTCTGCTTGTGTGCCAGTCTTGACTCCTGGGTGTGCCATCTCTCTCTCTCTCTCCAATTGTGGGCCATAGAAAGCCTATTATTTTTTTAGCTTGATTTGGGTTCCAAAATCTACCTGAAAAAGTCACTACATCAATCAGTGGGAGATAAATATTGGCCTCTGGGCTTGTGTGCCACTCCTGACTCCTGTGTGCGTCATCTCTCACTCAGTGGGCCATAGAAAGCCTTTTTTTGTTTTATTTGTTTTCTAAATTCTCCCTGAAAAAATCATTTTATTTTATTTGGTTTCTAAATTCTTCCTGAAAAAAATCATTTTATTCTATTTTTTTTTCCTAAAGTCTCCCTGAAAAAAAAACAAAAAAAAACAAATCAGTGGGAGATTAATATTGCCCTTTCTGCTTGTGTGCCAGTCTTGACTCCTGGGTGTGCCATCTCTCTCTCTCTCTCCAATTGTGGGCCATAGAAAGCCTATTATTTTTTTTAGCTTGATTTGGGTTCCAAAATCTACCTGAAAAAATCACTACATCAATCAGTGGGAGATAAATATTGGCCTCTGGGCTTGTGTGCCACTCCTGACTCCTGTGTGCGTCATCTCTCACTCAGTGGGCCATAGAAAGCCTTTTTTTGTTTTATTTGTTTTCTAAATTCTCCCTGAAAAAATCATTTTATTTTATTTGGTTTCTAAATTCTTCCTGAAAAAATCATTTTATTCTATTTTTTTTTTTCCTAAAGTCTCCCTGAAAAAAAAAAAAAATCAAATCAGTGGGAGATTAATATTTACATTTGTGCTTCAGTGACAGTCCTGCGTGTGTGGCATCTCTCTCATTTGTTGCCACCAACAACAGAGTGTGTAACATTGTGCCTGATTTTCGTTGTGGTCTCACTCACCTGTAAAGGGGTAGCTAAATCATACTGAAGTTATAGCTCACCGTGTAATTTGTGTGACAGCAACAAATACCGTTAGTTTGTTTACGTTTTTAAAACAATGAGGAAGTATGGTGGAAGAGGTCGTGGCCGGGGGCGTTCATTGTCAGCTGGTAATGAGGGTAGTGGTAGTGGTGGAGCATCAGCTGGTCGTGGGAAAAAAAATATTGCACCTAAGTCTGGAGCTGTGGAGCCAGGTACGTCGTCTGGCTACACAAGGCCTCGAACGCTCCCTTTTCTGGGAGTAGGAAAACCGCTTTTAAAGCCGGAGCAGCAAGAGCAAGTTTTGGCTTATCTTGCTGACTCAGCCTCTAGCTCTTTTGCCTCCTCTCGTGAAACTGGTAAATGTCAAAGCAGCGCGTCGTTAGTGGATGTTCACGGTCAGGGACAAGTCGCTTCCTTGTCCTCTTCAGCAAAAACAACAACAGAGAAGAATGCAGCAGGCGACACAACGGGTTACTCCATGGAGCTCTTTACACATACCGTCCCTGGCTTAGAAAGTGAAACAGTTAACAGTCCATGCCCATTACAAGTTGAATCTGACATGGAGTGCACTGATGCACAGCCACAGCCAGACTACTATGCTGGTCCTTTGACTCAGACCACAACATTGCCCTCGCAGGGTGCTGATCAAGAATCAGACCCTGATGAGACTATGTTGCCCCATCACGAACGCTATACCACCGACCGACACGGTGACACAGACGAAGTTGCACACGAGCTACAAGAAGAGGTAATAGATGACCCAGTTCTTGACCCCGATTGGCAGCCATTGGGGGAACAGGGTGCAGGCGGCAGCAGTTCTGAAGCGGAGGAGGAGGGGCCGCAGCAGGCATCAACATCGCAACAGGTTCCATCTGCCGGGCCCGTATCTTGCCCAAAACGCGTGGCAAAGCTAAAACCTGTTGGAGGACAGCGTGGCCATCCGGTTAAAGCTCAGTCTGCAATGCCTGAAAAGGTATCCGATGCTAGAAAGAGTGCAGTCTGGCATTTTTTTAAACAACATCCAATTGATCAGCGCAAAGTCATCTGTCAAAAATGTTCAACTACCTTAAGCAGAGGACAGAATCTGAAAAGTCTCAATACAAGTTGCATGCATAGACATTTAACCACCATGCATTTGCAAGCCTGGACTAACTACCAAACGTCCCTTAAGGTTGTAGCACCCTCGGCCAATGAAGCTAGTCAGCAACGCAACATCCCTTCCGGCAGTGTAGGGCCACCATTTTCCGCACCACCTGCAGTATCTGTGCAGGTTTCTTTGCCAGGCCAAAGCCGTCAGGGTCAGGGAATCACCAGTTTCGTAGTAGGAAACACTGCATCTAGGGCACCGGTGGCAACAATACCATCTCCCACCGTCTCTTAGTCTGCCATGTCCACCGGCACCCCCGCTAGTTCCACGATCTCCAGCTCTCCAGTCCAGCTCACCCTACATGAGACTATGGTTAGAAAAAGGAAGTACTTAGCCTCGCATCCGCGTACACAGGGTTTGAACGCACACATAGCTAGACTAATCTCGTTAGAGATGATGCCCTACCGGTTAGTTGAAAGCGAAGCTTTCAAAGCCCTGATGGACTACGCTGTACCACGCTACGAGCTACCCAGTCGACACTTTTTTTCCAGAAAAGCCATCCCAGCCCTCCACCAGCATGTTAAAGAGCGCATCGTCCATGCACTCAGGCAATCTGTGAGCACAAAGGTGCACCTGACAACAGATGCATGGACCAGTAGGCATGGCCAGGGACGTTACGTGTCCATCACGGCACACTGGGTAAATGTGGTGGATGCAGGGTCCACAGGGGACAGCAAGTTTGGGACAGTTCTGCCTAGCCCACGGTCTAGGAAACAATTGGCTGTAGCCGTTCGCACCCCCTCCTCCTCCTCTTCGTCCTCCTGCAGAAGCGAGAGCTCGTCCACAGACCGCAGTCGCACAACCACTCCATCCGCAGCTGCCACTGTTGCACACCAGGTCTCCCATTATGGGGCAGCTACTGGCAAACGTCAGCAGGCTGTATTGGCTATGAAGTGTTTGGGCGACAACAGACACACCGCGGAAGTTCTGTCCGAGTTCTTGCAGAAAGAAACGCAGTCGTGGCTGGGCACTGTAGATCTTGAGGCAGGCAAGGTAGTGAGTGATAACGGAAGGAATTTCATGGCTGCCATCTCCCTTTCCCAACTGAAACACATTCCTTGCCTGGCTCACACCTTAAACCTGGTGGTGCAGTGCTTCCTGAAAAGTTATCCGGGGTTATCCGACCTGCTCCTCAAAGTGCGTGGACTTTGCTCACATATCCGCCGTTCGCCCGTACACTCCAGCCGTATGCAGACCTATCAGCGTTCTTTGAACCTTCCCCAGCATCGCCTAATCATAGACGTTGCAACAAGGTGGAACTCAACACTGCACATGCTTCAGAGACTGTGTGAACAGAGGCGGGCTGTTATGTTTTTGTGGGAGGATACACATACACGGGCAGGCAGTAGTATGGCAGACATGGAGTTGTCAGGTGTGCAGTGGTCGAAGATTCAAGACATGTGTCAAGTCCTTCAGTGTTTTGAGGAATGCACACGGCTGGTTAGTGCAGACAACGCCATAATAAGCATGAGCATCCCCCTAATGCGTCTGCTGATGCAAAGTTTGACGTACATAAAGGATCAGGCGTCTGCAGCTGAGGAAGAGGAAAGCCTTGATGACAGTCAGCCATTGTCTGGCCAGGGCAGTGTACAGGACGAGGTAGCGGGCGAAGAGGAGGAGGAGGACGAGGAGGATGATGGGGATGATTATATTTTTAATGAGGAAGCTTTTCCGGGGCCACTGGAAATTGGTGGCGCGGCAAGGCCGGGTTCTGGTTTTTTGAGGGACACAAGTGACGTGGATTTGCCTGAAACTGCCCCTCAACCAAGCACAACCGCAGATTTGAGAACTGGAACTTTGGCCCACATGGCGGATTATGCCTTACGTATCCTCAAAAGGGACACACGCATAACTAAAATGATGAATGATGACGATTACTGGTTGGCCTGCCTCCTTGATCCTCGCTATAAAGGCAAATTGCAAAATATAATGCCACATGAGAACTTGGAACTAATATTAGCAACCAAACAATCAACTCTTGTTGACCGTTTGCTTCTGGCATTCCCTGCACACAGCGCCCGTGATCGTTCTCACACGAGCTGCAGGGGCCAGCAGACCAGAGGAGTTAGAGGGGCAGAAATCAGAAGTGGCGTTGGCCAGAGGGGTTTTCTGACCAGGTTGTGGAGTGATTTTGCTATGACCGCAGACAGGACAGGTACTGCAGCATCAATTCAAAGTGACAGGAGACAACATTTGTCCAGTATGGTTAGAAACTATTTTTCATCCCTTATCGATGTTCTCCCTCAACCGTCATTCCCATTTGATTACTGGGCATCAAAATTAGACACCTGGCCAGAATTGGCAGAATATGCATTGCAGGAGCTTGCTTGCCCAGCAGCTAGTGTCCTATCAGAAAGAGTATTCAGTGCTGCAGGTTCAATACTAACAATAAAAAGGACTCGTCTGGCTACCCAAAATGTAGATGATCTAACCTTCATTAAAATGAACCACAACTGGATTTCGAAATCTTTTGCCCCACCTTGCCCGGCTGACACCTAGCTTTCCTATGAAAAGGTCTTGCCTGTGGACTATTCTGAATGCCTTTTCCAATCTCGTAATTTTCTGCACCTGATTGTCCAGCATACGACATGTTTACACCTCACTAAATGGCCAAACTCCCCACACGGGGCCGTGGTATCGACACTTGGCGACAGCACCCGTGAGAGTGCAGTTTGTCTGAAGAGGTGGGTGAGCCCGCTTTTGGTCGACGGCACTGCCACTGGGTCCCTCCTAGTACAATAAAGTGTCTCTGGCGGTGGTGGTGCGCACCCAACGTCAGACACACCGTTGTAATATGAGGGGCCCTGGGCCTGTACCGCCGGCCACAAGACAGTTTCCCCCCACCCCAGCTCAAACAGTGCTCTACCACTTGCAAAATTATCTCACAGCTCCACCAATGTTTAGTCTATGCGCTGACATCCTTCAATGCCTGCCACTGACAATACCATTGTATTGACATTTTTGTTATGTTAGGCCTTCGATGCCTGTCTGTGGTCACTCCTTCCACTAGGCCTCCACTGACCACACCACTGCTGCCCGTGTACCCCTGGAACCAATTTAAAATTGCCTACAGCCATGTGTTATTATTTTAGGCCTTCGATGCCTGTCTGCGGTTACTCCTTCCACTAGGCCTCCACTGACCACACCACTGCTGCCCGTGTACCCCTGTAACCAATTTAAAATTGCCTACAGCCATGTGTTATTATTTTAGGCCTTCGATGCCTGTCTGTGGTCACTCCTTCCACTAGGCCTCCACTGACCACACCACTGCTGCCCGTGTACCCCTGGAACCAATTTAAAATTGCCTACAGCCATGTGTTATTATTTTAGGCCTTCGATGCCTGTCTGCGGTCACTCCTTCCACTAGGCCTCCACTGACCACACCACTGCTGCCCGTGTACCCCTGTAACCAATTTAAAATTGCCTACAGCCATGTGTTATTATTTTAGGCCTTCGATGCCTGTCTGTGGTCACTCCTTCCACTAGCCTCCACTGACCACACCACTGCTGCCCGTGTACCCCTGGAACCAATTTAAAATTGCCTACAGCCATGTGTTATTATTTTAGGCCTTCGATGCCTGTCTGCGGTCACTCCTTCCACTAGGCCTCCACTGACCACACCACTGCTGCCCGTGTACCCCTGGAACCAATTTAAAATTGCCTACAGCCATGTGTTATTATTTTAGGCCTTCGATGCCTGTCTGCGGTTACTCCTTCCACTAGGCCTCCACTGACCACACCACTGCTGCCCGTGTACCCCTGTAACCAATTTAAAATTGCCTACAGCCATGTGTTATTATTTTAGGCCTTCGATGCCTGTCTGCGGTGACTCCTTCCACTAGGCCTCCACTGACCACACCACTGCTGCCCGTGTACCCCTGGAACCAATTTAAAATTGCCTACAGCCATGTGTTATTATTTTAGGCCTTCGATGCCTGTCTGCGGTTACTCCTTCCACTAGGCCTCCACTGACCACACCACTGCTGCCCGTGTACCCCTGTAACCAATTTAAAATTGCCTACAGCCATGTGTTATTATTTTAGGCCTTCGATGCCTGTCTGCGGTGACTCCTTCCACTAGGCCTCCACTGACCACACCACTGCTGCCCGTGTACCCCTGGAACCAATTTAAAATTGCCTACAGCCATGTGTTATTATTTTAGGCCTTCGATGCCTGTCTGCGGTCACTCCTTCCACTAGGCCTCCACTGACCACACCACTGCTGCCCGTGTACCCCTGGAACCAATTTAAAATTGGCTACAGCCATGTGTTATTATTTTAGGCCTTCGATGCCTGTCTGCGGTCACTCCTTCCACTAGGCCTCCACTGACCACACCACTGCTGCCCGTGTACCCCTGTAACCAATTTAAAATTGCCTACAGCCATGTGTTATTATTTTAGGCCTTCGATGCCTGTCTGTGGTCACTCCTTCCACTAGGCCTCCACTGACCACACCACTGCTGCCCGTGTACCCCTGGAACCAATTTAAAATTGCCTACAGCCATGTGTTATTATTTTAGGCCTTCGATGCCTGTCTGCGGTCACTCCTTCCACTAGGCCTCCACTGACCACACCACTGCTGCCCGTGTACCCCTGTAACCAATTTAAAATTGCCTACAGCCATGTGTTATTATTTTAGGCCTTCGATGCCTGTCTGCGGTCACTCCTTCCACTAGGCCTCCACTGACCACACCACTGCTGCCCGTGTACCCCTGTAACCAATTTAAAATTGCCTACAGCCATGTGTTATTATTTTAGGCCTTCGATGCCTGTCTGCGGTCACTCCTTCCACTAGGCCTCCACTGACCACACCACTGCTGCCCGTGTACCCCTGGAACCAACATCAGAAAATATAAAAATAAGTATTTTGCTTATAAAAAAGAAAATACTGGAGAGATATCAAATGCAGACATTTTAACATTAAAAACAAACACATACAACAAAAATCTGGTACAGTACTAAAAATGGCCACCAGCTACAATAACTTTCTCCTGCAAGTAGTTAACTGAAAGGTTTTTTCAATTTTAAACACAGATATGGCATCCACCGAGTGTTGTCCTGTCGCGTCTTCTTTATATTATTGCCAAGAAGATGCAAAACAATGAAAATAATAAAATCATTATTTACCAAAAAAATAGAGTAAGTCAAAACCACATTGCAAATAAACATTCATTACAAATAAAGAAGCAGGGCGCGTCCGAGGGTGAGTATATACCTAATAAGAATATAATCACCCTCGGACGTGCCCTGCTTCTTTCCGACAGCCTTCCTTCCTAAGAATCAGCCCTTCCGTGGTGTAGAGAGAGGGTTTGTTACACTCCAAGGTGTTCCCCAGGTTGCCTTTCCTGAGCTTCGATCTTCTGGCTCTCGTTTAGTAGTTGTTGGAAACTACGCTGCATTGGGCCTACAAATTGGGTATGGGGTGTAGAGAGATGGTGTGTTCCACTCCAAGGTGTTCCCCAGGTTGCCTTTCCTGAGCTTCGATCTTCCGGCTCTCGTTTAGTAGTTGTTGGAAACTACGCTGCATTAGGCCTACAAATTGGGTATGGGGTGTAGAGAGATGGTGTGTTCCACTGTAGAGAGATGGTGTGTTCCACTCCAAGGTGTTCCCCAGGTTTCCTCTCCATTGCTTCGATCTTCCGGCTCTCGTTTAGTAGTTGTTGGAAACTACGCTGCATTAGGCCTACAAATTGGGTATGGGGTGTAGAGAGATGGTGTGTTACACTCCAAGGTGTTCCCCAGGTTTCCTCTCCATTGCTTCGATCTTCCGGCTCTCGTTTAGTAGTTGTTGGAAACTACGCTGCATTAGGCCTACAAATTGGGTATGGGGTGTAGAGAGATGGTGTGTTCCACTCCAAGGTGTTCCCCAGGTTTCCTCTCCATTGCTTCGATCTTCCGGCTCTCGTTTAGTAGTTGTTGGAAACTACGCTGCATTGGGCCTACAAATTGGGTATGGGGTGTAGAGAGATGGTGTGTTCCACTCCAAGGTGTTCTCCAGGTTGCCTTTCCTGAGCTTCGATCTTCCGGCTCTCGTTTAGTAGTTGTTGGAAACTACGCTGCATTAGGCCTACAAATTGGGTATGGGGTGTAGAGAGATGGTGTGTTACACTCCAAGGTGTTCCCCAGGTTTCCTCTCCATTGCTTCGATCTTCCGGCTCTCGTTTAGTAGTTGTTGGAAACTACGCTGCATTAGGCCTACAAATTGGGTATGGGGTGTAGAGAGATGGTGTGTTCCACTGTAGAGAGATGGTGTGTTCCACTCCAAGGTGTTCCCCAGGTTTCCTCGCCAATGCTTCGATCATCATGCTCTCGTTTAGTAGTTGTTGGAAACTACGCTGCATTAGGCCTACAAATTGGGTATGGGGTGTAGAGAGATGGTGTGTTCCACTCCAAGGTGTTCTCCAGGTTGCCTTTCCTGAACTTCTATCTTCAGGCTCTCATTAAATTGTGGTTAAACGGAACAACTGCATTTGGCGTACTAGTTGGTTTGGGGCCTACTATCGGTGTCTGCCGCTCCTTGCTGTTCTCCTGGTTTCCTGTCCTGAAATTCCGTTTTCAGGCGCTCGTTAAGTAGTTGTTAATGTTAGACTGCATTTGGCCTACTAGTTGGGTTGGGGCCTACTATCGGTGTCTGCCACTCCTTGCTGTTCTCCTCCACTGAACAAAGCTGTGCCGCCTGTTTACTACTGTTGCCAATTTTGAACTGCATTTCGACTACTTACTGATTTGGGCCTACTCTCTGTGTCAGCCTCTCATTCCAGTTGTCCTCCACTGCAATGCCCCCTGATTAGTCCTGTGTTACCAATTTTGAACTGCATTTAGCCCACTTTATTCTTTGGGCCTATATCTGTGTTTCCTCCTCATCCTGCCCATTGCCCAGCCACTGATAGATGAGTCTGCTGGTACATTGACCCATAACGCAACATTTCCCGTGCACGCTACACTGCAAGATTGTGACCCTGCTGAAAGTCAGGTCCCCCTTCCCGCATACCATACCACCTTACACGGGGACAAACAGGAAGGTGCAGATGAAAGTGCAGGTTCCTTCATCAGGTGGGGGGAGGAATACTAGTTGGCGACGTCACTGGCACAGGGCCTCTCATGGTACGCAAAAGTGTTGCTGCCGGTGGGAGGCGCCCCCGCCGTGCAAACACACCGCTGTACTTTGAGGGGCCCTGTGCCAGTGCCAATGCCAACGAGTGGGCCCCCCCCTGCTTGCTCAGGTTCACAGCACTTGCAAAGTTGAAATACTTACCTCTCCCTGCTCCACTGCCGTGACGTGGTCCAGATTTCCTGGGCCCACTAATTACTTGAACCAGCCCTACCCACCACAACTTTAGCCAAATGACCCCCAATTTCAAATGCCTTCCAATTATTATAAGGTAAATTACGCTTGACAAGCTTCATTAAGAAGAATGGATGGTTTTGACATTAAAATGGGCACTCTAGGTGTTTTCCTGGCCCCCACTCACTGCCGACTATGCTGCCCCATTGACTTGCATTGGGTTTCGTGTTTCGGTCGATCCCGACTTTACGTCATAATCGGGCGATTTCACTCGACCCGACTTTTGAGATAGTCGGGTTTCGCGAAACCCGGCTCGACTCTAAAAAGGTCAAGGTCGCTCAACTCTACTCCCCACTCCATTTCACTAAATCTTCAGTGTGTTGAGCGCCACTGGAGCAGTTACCACCAATGTTGTTCACGCTTCTCGGAGATGGCGAGTAACGGTAGCAGCTTGATCACATGACTTGATCATGATGTTGAAGTTACCGTGACCTTGCGCTCAGAGGTTCAGTTGTACTCGCGTCTGACTAATTCTCATATATTCATTTATGTTAGGAACATTAAAGGGATTGTCAAAGTTTGTGATGACTCTGCAGTCATTCTATGTGACTGCAGGCTTCTGAACTCTCAGTTTGCACTGCACGCTGTCAGGATTCTCTGGTGTCGGCGATTTGCATACATGTGGTCATATGCTGACTAGACATAAGTGGTCTCACTCAATGAAAATGAAATAAGCGAGGCCGGACACGTCTAGTCGGAATGTGGCCATAAGTATACAAATCGCATGCTTGTGCAAGGGAGAATCCTAAAAGTGTGCAGTGCACGTGTTGTGAGAATGCAGAAGCCTGCAACCACCTATAGTGACTGCAGCCTTTCTTCTGAAACCTGGTCGAGCCCTGAAATTATAAAAGTAAGCCCTGTAGCCAGTCCTAACAGTAATATACTCACTGGCAGGATTCAGCACTGCTTTCAGGTTCCAGCAGTTATCACATGGCCACTTCACTCATATGCGATTTTCATACTCATGGTCACGTGACAACATACTCACGGTTCACTGAACTTTGAGAGAATTAGGAAAAAGCAGCTCATCAGCATGTGACTAAGGCTGTGTGCACACGTTGCGTTTTTGTCACGTTTTTTTCGCGTTTTTTCCCGATAAAAATGCTATACAACTGCAAATAAACCGCATACAATAAGCATCCCATCATTTAGAATGAATTCCGCATGGTTTGTGCACATGATGAGTTTTTTTCCGCGAAAAAACTGCATTGCGATAAAAACCGCAGCATGTTCATTAATTTTTTTTTTTTTTTTGCGGATTTCCCACTACGAAATGCATTGGGAAGTGTCCGGAAAAAAAGCGGCAAAACCGCATCAAAACCGCGGCAAAAACGCGTCAAAACCACGGCAAAATCACGGCAAAAACGCATGCGGTTTTCTTGCAGATTTCTTGCAGAAAATGTCCGGTTTTTCTCAGGAATTTTGCGAGAAATCCTGAACGTGTGCACATAGCCTGAGAGTGCAAATCGCATATGTGCTTGGTGGGTGCCTAACTGAATTCTTGCCATGGATGCCGGAAAACCTATGTAGATACACCTCTGCAGCAGGTTTGATTGTATACAACCCCTGGCAAAAATTATGGAATCACCGGCCTTGCAGGATGTTCATTCAGTTGTTTAATTTTGTAGAAAACAAGCAGATCACAGACATGGCACAAAACTAAAGTCATTTCAATTGGCAACTTTCTGGCTTGAAGAAACACTAAAAGAAATCAAGAACAAAAAATGTAGTAGTCAGTAATGGTTACTTTTTTTAACGAAATATAGGGAAAAAAATTATGGAATCACTCAATTCCGGGGAAAAAATTATGGAATCATGAAAAAAAAAACAAAAAAAAAAACACTCCAACACATCACTAGTATTTTGTTACTCCACCTCTGGCTTTTATAACAGCTTGCAGTCTCTGAGGCATGGACTTAATGAGTGTCAAACAGTACTCTTCATCAATCTGGCTCCAACTTTTTTTGATTGCTGTTGCCAGATCAGCTTTGCAGGTTGCAGCCTTGTCATGGACCATTTTCTTCAACTTCCACCAAAGATTTTCAATTGTATTGAGATCCGGACTATTTTCAGGCCATGACATTGACCTTATGTTTCACGATCCATGTTTAGATCTGTGGCAGATCTGGTTTCCCTCAGATTTAAACCTTTTTTCCTTTTCTGGTCATTGGGGGTTAATGCAGTTTTCTCCCCCCCGGTGGCCGCTGGTGTTATTGCAATGCATTGCTGCTGGGCCAGCTGATGTTTGTGACCACTCCCACCATCCTTTATAAGGTCACCTGGTGCTTCAGCTGACTGTTGGTTATACAGTTCCTTTCAGGAGACCAACCTCGCAGTAGCAGCTCCATGGTGTCAGGCAAGTCTGGTGTTTGGAGCTCAGTTACTGTACTATCTTTGTTGTGGAGTCTGCAGCGGCGTGCACAAGCTAAGTTCTGAGTTTTGTTATTTTGTAGTTTGTTCATTCACCTTTTGGTATTGTGTTCCCCCTCACTCTTATATTGTTTGTTCCTGTTTATTTGCTTTGTGATGCTGTTTACACTGTTCACCCCCTGGGTTGGGGCTGGGGGTTTAGTACAGGGTTTAACAGGAGACAGGGACAGGTCAGTGACTTGGGCCTCAAAACCTTCAAGGGTACCCCCAATTAAAGAAAGACAGGGCTTCCCCTAGCCTGAGGGGCAGTTCAGGGGCCCAGCTTCCTCATCTCCTGTTTTCCTATTTCTGCCTCGTGACATTATAACCAACCTTTCCTTTGTTTTCTCTGGTGAGCCATGGCCCAAATGCAGGCCTTTGCCCAATTGCTATAGACTCTCACTGACGAGTGTAAGGTGCTGCGTGGTGAGGTGGTGCAGCTTCTGCAGCAATTGTTGGGGTTTGGGGCCTCGGCTCAGGTGCAGCCTCAACCTGAACCCAAGATATCTCTCCCAGACAGGTTCTCTGGAGGGAGAGATACATTTTAGTTTTTTAAGGAGGCCTGCAAGTTATACTTCAGGCTCTGCCCTCGTTCATCAGAGAGTGAGGAACAATGGGTGGGTATCATCATTTCCCTTCTTAAGGGTGATCCCCAATCCTGGGCCTTCTCCTTGCCGACTGGTTCACCATCCCTACTGTCGGTGGAGGAGTTTTTACGGCTTTGGTATATGGTGATTCAGATGGTGTCTCCCTGGCGGAATCCCGACTCCGTAAGATCAAGCAGGGGGTCGGCCGGCCGTGGAGTACTATTCAGAGTTCTGGAGGTGGGACACAGACATACAGTGGAATGACCCTGCCCTTAGGAGTCATTTTGTGCAGGGTCTGTCACCTAGATTGCAAGATACTCTGGTGCAGTACGCAGCCCCCAGGTCATTGGAGGCCGCCATGTCCTTTGCCATCCAGGTGGATAGACGCTCGAGGGAGAGGCATACACAAAATGTGCCCCCTATAGTCCTTGCTAGGGATGACGACAAACCTGGGCAGGCGGACGAACCCATGCTGGTGGGAGGAGTTGGTTCCCAAACTGGGTTGCCTGTGGTTCGCCGTCGAGTGGGGGCATGTTTCTACTGTGGGCAGACCGGTCATTTTATCAATGTCTGCCCAGCACGAGCCAAAGTACCTGCACCATCTAAAGAGCCGCGTCCTCCTGGTCATTTGGAGGGAGGTGACCAGGGTGTGTATATTTCCTCCATTTTTTCATCTCAGTGTACCTTACCTGCTGAGGTGGTTATTGGTGGGGTAATTGAGAATATTCCGGTGCTTGTGGACAATGGAGCAGGAGTCAATTTGGTGGATGCTAATTTTGTCCAGACCCATGGCCTGATGAGTAGGATGCTAGCGAAACCATTAAGTGTCCAGGCCATTGACTCTGCTCCGCTCAGCCAGGAGAGCATTACACAAGTCGTAGACAATATACATCTACGTATAGGGGCTTGTCATGTAGAGTATTTATCATGCTATGTCTTGGAGGGCATACCAACTCCCATTGTTTTAGGACTCCCTTGGTTGAAAAGACATAGCCCGGTCATAGACTGGCAGTCCAGGGAAGCAGTCAGCTGGGGTCAGTCGTGTAAGGACTGCTGCCCGGGAGCTACGATCTCTACCGTTCTTCTAAATCCTACCCCTTCCCCTTCAGTGGGGGCAGCAGAGGTGCTGCCAGGGACTAGGGGCAAGACTTTACCCTCACTACAGGTTGACCCGGTGGGTCAGAGACATCTTAGGAGGAGGGGTCAGATAAGGGTGGTGGTTCCCTCGGAGCATTGTGGGGATGTGAGTGTAGTGCCACAAGGGGATGTCTCTGTCAATTCCTCAAAGAATTCTCCATCCTGTGGCAAATGTTTGCATGGAAATAAACGTTCAGGTCCGGACCTGTGTGTGAATGAGTACATATGGGTGTCCACCAAAAACATCAGGTGGAAGTGTGCAACTGGGACCTGGAGTTCCAGGGTGATTGGGCCATATTAGGTGTCGGCCATTCTCAGCCCGGGGACTTTTCAGTTGGAGTTACCCCCAGTTATGCATGTACTCTGGAGGTTTGTGGCGCCTTCGTTGGTGGCATTTTCATCAGGTCGCGTTTACCATAAACCTGAGAGTCTGGTGACTGACGAGGTGAACTCTGGTGGATCGAGGCATCCTCACCGTAGGTAGGTCTGGCGAGGTCTGATATTGAGTGTTCAGAGGCCACTCATTGAAAGGGGGGTACTGTCACGATCCATGTTTAGATCTGTGGCAGATCTGGTTTCCCTCAGATTTAAACCTTTTTTCCTTTTCTGGTCATTGGGGGTTAATGCAGTTTTCTCCCCCCGTGGACGCTGGTGTTATTGCATTACATTGCTGATGGGTCAGCTGATGTTTGTGACCACTCCCACAATCCTTTATAAGGTCACCTGGTGCTTCAGCTGACTGTTGGTTATACAGTTCCTTTCAGGAGACCAACCTCGCAGTAGCAGCTCCCTGGTGTCAGCCAAGTCTTGTGTTTGGAGCTCAGTTGCTGTACTATCTTTGTTGTGGAGTCTGCAGCGGCGTGCACAAGCTAAGTTCTGAGTTTTGTTATTTTGTAGTTTGTGCATTAACCTTTTGGTATCGTGTTCCCCCTCACTCTTATATTGTTTATTCCTGTTTATTTGCTTTGTGATGCTGTTTACACTGTTCACCCCCTGGGTTGGAGGTTGGGGGTTTAGTACAGGGTTTAACAGGAGACAGGGACAGGTCGGTGACTAGGACCTCAAAACCTTCAAGGGTACCCCGAAGTTAAGGAAAGACAGGGCTTCCCCTAACCTGAGGGGCAGTTCAGGGGCCCAGATTCCTCATCTCCTGTTTTCCTATTTCTGCCTTGTGACATTATGTGTCTTTTTTTCAAGGAATGTTTTCACAGTTTTTGCTCTATGGCAGGATGTATTATCATCTTGAAAAATTAATTCATCATCCACAAACATCCTTTTTAATTGATGAGAGAAGAAAAGTGTCCAAAATATGAACATAAGCGTGTGCATTTATTGAAGATGTAATGACAGCCATCTCCCCAGTGCCTTTGTTATGATCCGGTGACCTTGGAGCCGCATGGAACTTTCTCTGGAGTTGGTGTAAACTGTACTGACCGCAAATCCTGAACTTAACACCGCAACTAGAAGTAGCCGTGGGGTGTGCCTAACAAATCCTAGACACCTCGACACAGCCGGAGGACTAAATACCCCTATAGATGGAAATAGGAATTCGACCTTGCCTCAGAGCAGAACCCCAAAGGATAGGCAGCCCCCCACAAATATTGACTGCGAGTAGCAGAGGAAAAGACACACGCAGGCAGGAAACAGGATTTAGCAAAAGAGGCCACTCTAGCTAAAATAGGAAAGGATAGGACAGAATACTATGCGGTCAGTATTAAAATCCTTCCAAAAATATCCACAGCAGAAAATACAAAGAACTCCACCATCTAACTAAAGATGTGGAGCGTATATCTGCAACCTCAGAGAATCCAACAAGACTGAGAAAACACTGACACAGTCTAAGCTGGACGAGAGAAAACAAATGAATAGCACAGAATTATTAAGCACACAGCATGTGTGCCACAGAAAAAAAACCAGACACTTATCTTTGCTGAATTGGCAGCAAGGCAGGAGGAACCAGACAAAGATCCAAAACCTCCCAGAACCATGGACAACTGGCAAGGACTAATGAATCCTGCACACCTAAATACCCCAGTCAGAACTGCAATCAACAGAAACACCTGACCAGGACTGCAACTCAGGGACAACTGCATTACCACCTACAACCACTGGAGGGAACCCAAAAGCAGAATTCACAACAGTACCCCCCACTTGAGGAGGGGTCACCGAACCCTCACCAGGGCCCCCAGGACAATCAGGATGAGACAGATGAAAGGCACGGACCAAATCAGCAGCATGGACATCAGAGGCAAAAACCCAAGAATTATCCTCCTGGCCATAACCCTTCCATTTGACAAGGTACTGAAGCCTCCGCCTCGAAAAACGAGAATCCAAAATCTTCTCAACCACATACTCCAACTCCCCATCAACCAACACAGGGGCCGGAGGATCAACAGAGGGAACAACGGGCACCACATATTTTCGCAATAAAGATCTATGGGAGACATTATGGATAGCAAAAGAAGCCGGAAGCGCCAATCGAAAATACACCGGATTAATAATCTCAGAAATCCTATAAGGACCAATAAACCGAGGCTTAAATTTAGGGGAAGAAACCTTCATAGGAACATGACGGGAAGAAAACCAGACCAGATCCCCAACCCGAAGCCGGGAACCAACACACCGACAACGGTTAGCAAAACGTTGAGCCTCCTCCTGAGACAACACCAAATTGTCCACCACATGAGCCCAAATCTGCTGCAACCTGTCAACCACAGAATCCACACCAGGACAGTCAGAAGGCTCAACCTGCCCAGAAGAAAAACGAGGATGAAAACCAAAATTACAAAAGAAAGGCGAAACCAAAGTAGCCGAACTAGCCCGATTATTAAGGGCAAACTTCGGCCAATGGCAAGAAGGCCACCCAATCATCCTGATCAGCAGACACAAAGCATCTCAAATAAGTCTCCAAAGTCTGATTAGTTCGCTCGGTCTGGCCATTTGTCTGAGGATGAAATGCAGAAGAAAAAGACAAATTAATGCCCAGCCTAGCACAAAAGGCCCACCAAAACCTAGAAACAAACTGGGAACCTCTGTCGGACACAATACTCTCCGGAATACCATGCAGACGAACCACATGCTGAAAAAACAACGGAACCAAATCTGAAGAGGAAGGCAATTTAGGCAAAGGCACCAAATGAACCATCTTAGAGAACCGGTCACAAACAACCCAGATAACAGACATCTTCTGGGAAACCGGAAGATCAGAAATAAAATCCATAGAAATATGCATCCAGGGCCTCTCAGGGACTAGCAATGGCAAAAGCAACCCACTAGCACGGGAACAACAAGGCTTGGCCCGCGCACAAGGCCCACAGGACTGCACAAAAGAACGCACATCACGTGACAAAGAAGGCCACCAAAAGGACCTACCAACCAATTCTCTGGTACCAAAAATACCAGGATGACCAGCCAACACAGAACAGTGAACCTCAGAAATCACTCTACTAGTCCATCTGTCAGGAAAAAACAGTTTCCCCACTGGACAGCGGTCAGGTCTGTCAGCCTGAAATTCCTGAAGAACCCATCGTAAATCAGGGGAAATGGCAGAAAGGACCACCCCTTCTTTCAAAATACCGACCGGTTCAAGGACCTCAGGAGAATCAGGCAAAAAACTCCTAGAGAGGGCATAAGCCTTAATATTCTTAGAACCCGGAAGATACGAAACTACGAAATCAAAATGTGAAAAAAACAAGGACCATCGAGCCTGTCTAGGATTCAGCCGTTTGGCAGACTCGAGATAAATCAGATTCTTATGATCGGTCAAGACCACAATACGGTGCTTAGCTCCCTCAAGCCAATGTCGCCACTCCTCAAACGCCCACTTCATAGCCAACAACTTCCGATTGCCGACATCATAATTGCGTTCAGCAGGCGAAAACTTATGGGAAAAGAAGGCACACGGTTTCATCAAGGAACCAACAGGATCCCTCTGAGACAAAACGGCCCCTGCCCCAATCTCAGAAGCGTCAATCTCAACCTGAAACGGAAGAGAAACATCCGGTTGGCGCAACACCGGAGCAGAAGTAAATCGGCGTTTAAGCTCCTGAAAGGCAGTGACAGCCGCAGAGGACCAATTCGCCACATCAGCGCCTTTCTTGGTCAAATCGGTCAAGGGTTTAACCTCGCTAGAGAAGTTAGCAATGAAACGGCGATAAAAATTTGCAAAACCCAAAAATTTCTGAAGGCTCTTCACGGATGTGGGTTGAATCCAATCATGAATGGCCTGAACCTTAACCGGATCCATCTCCATAGATGAGGGAGAAAAAATTTAGCCCAAAAAAGAAACCTTCTGCACCCCAAAGAGACACTTAGACCCCTTCACAAGCAAAGCATTGTCACGAAGGATCTGAAATACCATCCTAACCTGTTGCACATGAGACTCCCAATCATTGGAAAAAATCTAAATATCGTCCAAATATACAATCAAGAATTTATCAAGATAAGTCCGGAAGATATCATGCATGTAGGACTGAAAAACAGATGGAGCATTAGAGAGCCCGAATGGCATCACAAGATATTCAAAATGACCTTCGGGCGTATTAAACGCAGTTTTCAATTCATCACCCTGCTTAATACGAACAAGATTATATGCCCGCCGAAGGTCAATCTTAGTAAACCAACTAGCCCCCTTAATCCTAGCAAACAAATCAGAAAGCAAAGGTAAAGGGTATTGAAACTTGACCGTGATCTTATTCAAGAGGCGATAATCAATACAGGGTCTCAAGGAGCCATCCTTCTTAGCAACAAAAAAAATCCCGCTCCCAACGGTGAAGAAGATGGCCGAATATGCCCTTTCGCCAAAGACTCCTTAATATAATTCCGCATGGCGGTATGTTCAGGCACAGACAGGTTGAAAAGTCGGCCCTTAGGAAACTTACAGCCTGGAATCAAGTCAATAGCACAATCACAGTCCCTGTGCGGTGGAAGGGAACTGGACTTGGGCTCATCGAATACATCCTGAAAATCAGACAAAAACTTAGGAATTTCAGAAGAGGAAGAAGAGGAGATTGACATCAAAGGAACAACCTTTAATCCCCTGACAACCCCAACTAGTCACAGACATAGACTTCCAGTCCAACACAGGATTATGTACCTGCAACCACGGAAAACCCAGCACAATAACATCATGCAAATTATGCAACACCAGAAATCGACAATCTTCCTGATGGGCTGGCGCCATGCGCATGGTCACCTGTGTCCAAAACTGGGGCTTATTTTTTGCCAAGGGTGTAGCATCAATGCCCCTTAAAGGAATAGGGTTCTGCAAAGGCCGCAAGGGAAAACCACAACGCCTGGCAAACTCAAAGTCCATTAAATTCAAGGCGGCGCCTGAATCCACAAACGCCATGACAGAAAATGATGACAATGAGCAGATCAAGGACACAGATAACAGAAATTTAGGTTGTACAGTACTGATGGTAAATGAACTGGCGATCCTCTTTGTCCGCTTAGGGCAGACAGAAATTACATGAGAAGCATCGCTACAATAATAACACAACCTATTCTGACGTCTGAAACCTTGTCGTTCTGTTCTAGACAGAATCCTATCACACTGCATTGGCTCAGGAATTTTCTCTGAGGACAACGCCACAGCGCGCACAGTTCTGCGCTCCCGCAAGCGCCGATCAATCTGAATGGCCAGAGACATAGAATCACTCAGACCGAAAGGCGTGGGAAACCCCACCATAACATCTTTAACGGATTCAGAAAGACCCTTTCTGAAAATTGCCGCTAAAGCATCATCATTCCATTTAGTCAACACAGACCATTTTCTAAATTTCTGACAATACAATTCTGCCGCCTCTTGACCCTGAGACAGGGCCAACAAGGTCTTCTCCGCTTGATCCACAGAATTAGGTTCATCATATAGTAAACCTAAAGCCTGAAAAAAGGAGTCTACATTAAGCAAAGCCGGATTCCCAGATTCCAGGGAAAATGCCCAATTCTGTGGATCGCCACGCAGCAGGGAGATGATGATTTTAACCTGCTGAATGGAATCAACGGAGGATCGAGGTCTCAGAGCAAAAAACAGTTTACAGTTGTTTTTAAAACTCAAAAATGTGGTCCTGTCACCAAAAAACAAATCAGGAGTAGGAATCTTCGGCTCTAAAACAGGAGTCTGAACAATATAATCAGAAATACCCTGTACCCTAGCAGCAAGCTGGTCCACACAAGAAGCTAATTCCTGAATATCCATGCTAGCACAAGACTCCTCAGCCACCCAGAGAAAAAGAGGGAAGAGAAGACAAAACAGAGTGCGGAAAAAAAATGGCTCAACACCTTTCTTCCCTTCTTCTGAGATGCATTTAACTCATTATTGGCCAGTTGTACTGTTATGATCCGGTGACCTTGGAGCCGCATGGAACTTTCTCTGGAGTTGGTGTAAACTGTACTGACCGCAAATCCTGAACTTAACACCGCAACTAGAAGTAGCCGTGGGGTGTGCCTAACAAATCCTAGACACCTCGACACAGCCGGAGGACTAAATACCCCTATAGATGGAAATAGGAATTCGACCTTGCCTCAGAGCAGAACCCCAAAGGATAGGCAGCCCCCCACAAATATTGACTGTGAGTAGTAGAGGAAAAGACACACGCAGGCAGGAAACAGGATTTAGCAAAAGAGGCCACTCTAGCTAAAATAGGAAAGGATAGGACAGAATAGTAAGCGGTCAGTATTAAAATCCTTCCAAAAATATCCACAGCAGAAAATACAAAAAACTCCACCATCTAACTAAAGATGTGGAGCGTATATCTGCAACTCCAGAGAATCCAACAAGACTGAGAAAACACTGACACAGTCTAAGCTGGACGAGAGAAAACAAATGAATAGCACAGAATTATTAAGCACACAGCATGTGTGCCACAGAAACAAAAACCAGACACTTATCTTTGCTGAATTGGCAGCAAGGCAGGAGGAACCAGACAAAGATCCAAAACCTCCCAGAACCATGGACAACTGGCAAGGACTAATGAATCCTGCACACCTAAATACCCCAGTCAGAACTGCAATCAGCAGAAACACCTGACCAGGACTGCAACTCAGGAACAACTGCATTACCACCTACAACCACTGGAGGGAACCCAAAAGCAGAATTCACAACAGCCTTAACCTGACATGCAGCCTCATATCATTAATGACTGTGGAAATTTGTGTGTTCTCTTCAGGCAGTCATCTTTATAAATCTCATTGGAACGGCACCAAACAAAAGTTCCAGCATTATCACCTTGCCAAATGTAGATTCACGATTCATCACTGAATATGACTTTCATCCAGTCATCCACAGTCCACGATTGCTTTTCCTTAGCCCATTGTAACCTTGTGTTTTCTGCTTAGGTGTTAGTGATGGCTTTCGTTTAGCTTTTCTGCAGGTAAATCTCATTACCTTTAGGCGGTTTCTTACAGTTCGGTCACAGATGTTGACTCCAGTTTCCACCCATTCGTTCCTCATTAGTGTTGAGCGATACCGTCCGATACTTGATAGTATCGGTATCGGATAGTATCGGCCGATACCCAAAAAGTATCGGATATCGCCGATACCGATACCCGATACCAATACAAGTCAATGGGACACCACGTATCGGAAGGTATCCTGATGGTTCCCAGGGTCTGAAGGAGAGGAAACTCTCCTTCAGGCCCTGGGATCCATATTAATGTGCAAAATAAAGAATTAAAATAAAAAATATTGATATATTCACCTCTCCGGCGGCCCCTGGACATCACCGCGGGTAACCGGCAGGCTTCTTTGTTTAAAATGAGCACGTTTAGGACCTGAGAATGACGTCGCGGCTTCTGATTGGTCGCGTGCCGCTCATGTGACTGCCACGTGACCAATCAGAAGCCGCGACGTCATTCGCAGGTCCTAAATTCCTAGAATGAGGAGTTTAGTGCCTGAGAATGACGTCGCGGCTTGTGATTGGTCGCGTGGCCATCACATGAGCAGCACGCGACCAATCAGAAGCCGCGACATCATTCTCAGGTCCTAAACGCGCTCATTTTAAACAAAGAAGCCTGCCGGTTACCAGCGGTGATGTCCAGGGGCCGCCGGATTGGTGAATATATCAATATTTTTTATTTTAATTCTTTATTTTACACATCACTATGGATCCGATACCGATTCCCGATACCACAAAAGTATCGGAACTCGGTATCGAAATTCCGATATCGCAAGTATCGGCCGATACCCGATACTTGCGATATCGGAATGCTCAACACTATTCCTCATTTGTTTTGTTGTGCATTTCCTGTTTTGGAGACATATTGCTTTAAGTTTCCGGTCTTGACACTTTGATGTCTTCCTTGGTCTACCAGTATATTTGCCTTTAACAACCTTCCCATGTTGTTTGCATTTGGTCCAGATTTTAGACATAGCTGACTGTGAACAACCAACATCATTTGCAACATTTCTTGATGATTTACCCTCTTTTAAGAGTTTGATAATCCTCTCCTTTGTTTCAATTGACATCTCTCCTGTTGGAGCCATGATTCATGGCAGTCCACTTGGTGCAACAGCTCTCCAAGGTGTGATCACTCCTTTTTAGATGCAGACTAAAGAGCAAATTTAATTTGATGCAGGTGTTATTTTTGGGTATGAAAATTTACAGGGCAATTCCATAATTTTTTTCCTCAGAATTGAGTGATTCCATAATTTTTTCCCTATGCTTGTTTAAAAAAGTAACCATTACTGACTACCACATTTTTTATGCTTGATTTCTTTGTGTTTCTTCAAGCCAGAAAGTTGTGCTTTGAAATTACTTTAGTTTTGTGCCATGTCTGTAATCTGCTTTTTTTCTACATAATTAAACAATAGATGAACATCCTCCAAGGCCGGTGATTCCATAATTTTTTGCCAGGGGTTGTAGCAAAAGAGCCACAGGTTACATACAAGAGTGACACTTCATTTATGTTTGGCATACAGTGATGATGTCTTAAAAAGTGCAAGTACCAATTATAGTTGTGTGTGTGGTTTATTTGCTTCTTTATGCAAAGCATTTTGAGGATTAGGATTAGCAGCCTTTAAACAGTTTAGCATAGGTGAAATCTCCGATAATTATCCTAGGTACACAGTTTGATTAACATTTAAACACTCCAACACAAGGGAGTTTAATATTCATATACAGTGAGAGGAAAGTTTAGCATTTAATCATAAAATAACTAATCTCTTACTCACTCCTCAGTATTGTAACCTTTAGATATTTTCATATTCTAGGTGTCAATTATATTTGTTGAATATTAATTTTTTTCCAGTGGATTAATTTCAGTTTGTTTTTAAAATAATTGGATGTGATATGCAAATTAAATATTCTTATGCAAGTTGTAAAAATGATGAAATAGACATGACATGCTATATCCATTGTCTATAGTACTGTGCAAAAGTTTCAAGCAGCTGTGGACAAAATGCTGGAAAGTAATAATGCTTTAAAAAAAATAAAATAATTAAAAGTTTGTTGGATTAATTGATAAAAAATAAAGTGCAAAGTGGGTGAACAAATGAGAAATCTAAATCAAATCAATACTTGGTGTGATCACCAAAAAACAGCATCAAAGCATTTATTCCTCTGGGGACACTACATTTGTTTAAGGAACTTGGCTTTGAAGTAATTCCAAATATCTTGGAGATCTAACCATAGATCCTCTGTGGATCTAGGTTTCTCCAATTCTTTGTCTCTTCATGTAATCCTAGACAGACTCGATGATGTTGAGATCAGGGCTCAGTGGAGGCCATATAATCACTTCCAGAACTCCTTGTTCTTCTTTGCACAGAAGATAGTTCTTAAAGGGAACCTGTCACCCCGTTTTTTCAGATTGAGCTATAAGTACTGTTAAATAGGGCCTGCGCTGTGCGTTACTATAGTGTATGTAGTGTACCCTGATTCCCCATGTATGCTGAGAAATACATTACCAAAGTCGCCGTTTTCGCCTGTCAATCAGGCTGGTCTGGTCAGGTGGGCGTGTTCACAGCGCTCTTTTCTTCTCCAGCTTTCCGTTGGTGGCGTAGTGGTGTGCGCATGTCCAAGGTCCGAATTCCCTGCGCCCACGTGAAGACACAGCGCGCGATCTGCGCTGTTATCCCTTGCATCGGTGGGGGCGGCCATCTTCCTGGGGCCGCGCGTGCGCAGATGGAGTGCTCTGCTGCACGGGGCTTCAGGAAAATGGCCGCGGGATGCCGCGCGTGCGCATTAGAGATCGCGGCGGCCATTTTTCCAAAGCCGAGATGCAAACTCGGCTTTGGGAAAATGGCCGCCGCGATCTCTAATGCGCACGCGCGGCATCCCGCGGCCATTTTCCTGAAGCCCCGTGCAGCAGAGCACTCCATCTGCGCACGCGCGGCCCCAGGAAGATGGCCGCCCCCACCGATGCAAGGGATTACAGCGCAGATCGCGCGCTGTGTCTTCACGTGGGCGCAGGGAATTCGGACCTTGGACATGCGCACACCACTACGCCACCAACGGAAAGCTGGAGAAGAAAAGAGCGCTGTGAACACGCCCACCTGACCAGACCAGCCTGATTGACAGGCGAAAACGGCGACTTTGGTAATGTATTTCTCAGCATAGGTGGGGAATCAGGGTACACTACATACACTATAGTAACGCACAGCGCAGGCCCTATTTAACAGTATTTATAGCTCAATCTGAAAAAACGGGGTGACAGGTTCCCTTTAATGACATTGGCTGTATATTAGGGGTTGTTGTCCTACTGCAGAATAAACTTGGAGCCAATCAGATGAATGATATTATTGCATGATGGATATACCTATGTTTCTCAGCATTGAGTACACCAAGAAATGAGCAACATTGAGGACTATTATATACAGTAAAAACTTAGTGTGGCAGACAAAAGACACATCATGCTTACTTTATTTCAAAAGCAGAAGAAATTCAGCAGTGCCATCAGATCAGTACTGGCAGCAAACAGTGGTACTCAGCTACAACCATCTAATGTTGGACGAAATCTGTTCAAAAATTATGTTCATAGATGAACTGTGGCTAAAAACCATGCCTAAAAAACACAACTCAGTATTCAAAACATAGGGAAGGTAGTGCAGAAAAATGGCAGCAGATGCTTTGGACTGATGATGAGTCAAAATGTGAAATATTTGACTTTAACAGAAGGCAGTTTGTTAATCGAAGGGTTGGAGGGTGGTGCAATAATAGTGTCTGCAGGCAACACTGAAGCATGGTGGAGGTTCCTTGCAAGTTTTGGGCTACATTTCAGCAAATAAAGTTGGGGATTTAGCCAAGATTAATGGTGTCTATAACATATCTTCAATCTGGCCAACTGTCCAGGGGTGAACTTATTAATTCTGCCAGACTTACTATTCCTTTGTTTAGTAAGTCAAGGGACATGAGCAATTTTTTCATGTGAGACTGTCCAATGACAATTTTTGTATGTTAATTTGTGGAATGCCTGCTGATTACAGATTGCATCAGCCCTCTTCGGTGTAATAGTCTGCATCACTTGTAGGACAATAATGCAGACTAATTGAACAATGAGGAAACAGCCATGACTACCTCCCCTCAGTGCTGTGGGACAATGCCCTGAAAATGGGAGCTGAGGGTTATAAAAGGCCATGTTCCTGTCACCAGTGTGATTCTATAGGACGTCAGCCCAGTGACCATGGTTCCAGCTGGTAGAATACATATCTACCCCACTGTCCAACACTAGGCCACAAAGTCATTTGGATAAAATAGGTGTTGGGACAATCAGGTCACCTGGACACATACCTCACTGTGCTCAATCAGCTTCCTAAGCTTCTCTCTGTGGGTGCCCGACGTGGTGCTGCTGGTTCGGGAAGTTTGCCCTGAATGCCCCGAAGTCGTGGAAGTTCTTCTTTTTTTTCTGTTTCTTTTTAAAATCTTTTGTATTAATTTTCTTGTGTAAAGCAAAATTACAACATGTAATAACAAAGATATTTTCAATAACACATTATCGTAACAATTGGATATATAAAAATACACAAACACATGATTGTTGTGAATTCTGTGGCCAAGCTCCCTCCTGTGGTCGTGAGTGATACTGCGGCTGGTTCTGTCTATAAGCTTCCTTTGGTGGATGAGAGTGGTACTGCGGCTTCTGAGTTTCCTTCCTCAGGTGATGAGGTTAAGTCGTTAGGTGCTGCTCTATTTAACTCCACCTGGTGCTTTGATCCTGGCCTCCAGTCAATGTTCTAGTATTGGTCTTGCTTCCTCCTGGATCGTTCCTGTGGCCTGTCTATCCTGCATAAGCTAAGTTCTGCTTATGTTATTTTTGTTTGCTATATTTTCTGTGCAGCTTGCTATATTGTTTTTTCTTGCTTGCTGGAAGCTCTGAGACGCAGAGGGAGCACCTTCGTACCGTTAGTCGGTGCGGAGGGTCTTTTTGCCCCTCTGCATGATTGTTTGTAGGTTTTTGTGTTGACCGCAAAGTTATCTTTCCTATCCTCGGTCTATTCAGTAAGTCAGGCCTCACTTTGCTAAATCTATTTCATCTCTGTGTTTGTATTTCATCTTTACTCACAGTCATTATATGTGGGAGGCTGCCTTTTCCTTTGGGGAATTTCTCTGAGGCAAGGTAGGCTTATTTTTCTATCTTCAGGGCTAGTTAGTTTTTCAGGCTGTGCCGAGTTGCATAGGGAGCGTTAGGCGCAATCCACGGCTACCTCTAGTGTGGTGTGATAGGATTAGGGATTGCGGTCAGCAGAGTTTCCACGTCTCAGAGCTCGTCTTATGTTTTTGGTAAATGTCAGGTCACTTTGTATGCTCTGAACTTCAAGGTCCATTGTGGTTCTGAATTACCTGTTCATAACAGTACTGGAGGCCCAAAGTACTAATGCTTCTCAATAGAGGGAAAAGAGAAGTTCTGAGACCATTTTTTTTTCTTTGCACTGTGTTCTGTCTTTCTTTTCCCCTATACATCAGGGTGGTTCAGAACACAGGTGTGGACATTGACATTCAGGGTCTGTCCTCTTTGATGGATAATCTCACTATAAGAGTACAGAACATTCAAGATTTAGTGGTTCAGAATCCTATGTTAGAACCTAAAATTCCTATTCCTGAGTTATTTTTTGGAGATAGAGCTAAGTTTTTGAATTTTAAAAATAATTGTAAACTATTTCTGGCTTTGAAACCCCACTCCTCTGGTGACCCAGGTCAACAAGTTAAAATTATTATTTCTTTATTACGTGGCGACCCTCAAGACTGGGCATTTTCCCTTGCGCCAGGAGATCCTGCATTATGTAATATTGATGCGTTTTTTCTGGCGCTCGGATTGCTGTACGACGAACCTAATTCAGTGGATCAGGCAGAGAAAAATTTGCTGGCTCTGTGTCAGGGTCAGGATGAGATAGAGATTTATTGTCAGAAGTTTAGAAAGTGGTCCGTGCTCACTCAATGGAATGAATGTGCGCTGGCAGCTATTTTCAGAAAGGGTCTCTCTGAAGCCCTTAAGGATGTCATGGTGGGATTTCCTATGCCTGCTGGTCTGAATGAGTCTATGTCTTTGGCCATTCAGATCGGTCGACGCTTGCGCGAGCGTAAATCTGTGCACCATTTGGCGGTATTATCTGAGCATAAACCTGAGCCTATGCAGTGCGATAGGACTTTGACCAGAGCTGAAAGGCAAGAACGCAGACGTCAGAATGGGCTGTGTTTCTACTGTGGTGATTCCACTCATGCTATCTCCGATTGTCCTAAGCGCACTAAGCGGTTCGCTAGGTCTGCCACCATTGGTACGGTACAGTCGAAATTTCGTTTGTCCGTTACTCTGATCTGCTCTTTGTCTTCCTATTCTGTCATGGCATTTGTGGATTCAGGCGCTGCCCTGAATTTGATGGACTTGGAGTTTGCTAGGCGCTGTGGGTTTGTCTTGGAGCCCTTGCAGTGTCCTATTCCATTGAGAGGAATTGATGCTACGCCTTTGGCCAAGAATAAGCCTCAGTATTGGACCCAGCTGACCATGTGCATGGCTCCTGCGCAACAGGAGGATATTCGCTTTCTGGTATTGCATAATCTGCATGATGTGGTCGTGTTGGGGTTGCCATGGCTACAAGTCCATAACCCAGTATTAGATTGGAAATCAATGTCTGTGTCCAGCTGGGGTTGTCAGGGGGTACATGGTGATGTTCCATTTCTGTCTATCTCATCATCCACCCCTTCTGAGGTCCCAGAGTTCTTGTCTGATTACCGGGATGTATTCGATGAGCCCAAGTCCAATGCCCTACCTCCGCATAGGGATTGTGATTGTGCTATCGATTTGATTCCTGGTAGTAAATTCCCAAAAGGTCGACTGTTTAATTTATCTGTACCTGAGCACGCCGCTATGCGGAGTTACGTGAAGGAGTCTTTGGAGAAGGGTCATATTCGCCCGTCATCGTCACCATTGGGAGCGGGGTTCTTTTTTGTGGCCAAGAAGGATGGTTCGCTGAGACCTTGTATTGATTACCGCCTTCTAAATAAAATTACGGTCAAATTTCAGTACCCCTTGCCGCTGCTGTCTGATTTGTTTGCTCGGATTAAGGGGGCTAGTTGGTTCACCAAGATAGATCTTCGTGGTGCGTATAATCTTGTGCGTATTGAACAGGGCGATGAATGGAAAACAGCATTTAATACGCCCGAAGGCCATTTTGAGTACCTGGTTATGCCATTCGGACTTTCTAATGCTCCATCAGTGTTTCAGTCCTTTATGCATGACATCTTCCGAGAGTACCTGGATAAATTCCTGATTCTATACTTGGATGATATTTTGGTCTTCTCGGATGATTGGGAGTCTCATGTGAAACAGGTCAGAATGGTGTTCCAGGTCCTGCGTGCTAATTCTTTGTTTGTGAAGGGGTCAAAGTGTCTCTTTGGTGTTCAGAAGATTTCATTTTTTGGGGTTCATTTTTTCTCCTTCTACTATCGAGATGGACCCTGTTAAAGTTCAGGCCATTTATGATTGGACTCAGCCTACATCTCTGAAGAGTCTGCAGAAGTTCCTGGGCTTTGCTAATTTTTATCGTCGCTTCATCGCTAATTTTTCTAGCATTGCTAAACCGTTGACTGATTTAACCAAGAAGGGTGCTGATGTGGTCAATTGGTCTTCTGCTGCTGTGGAAGCTTTTCAGGAGTTGAAGCGTCGTTTTTCTTCTGCCCCTGTGTTGTGCCAACCAGATGTTTCGCTTCCGTTCCAGGTCGAGGTTGATGCTTCCGAAATTGGAGCAGGGGCTGTTTTGTCGCAGAGAAGTTCTGTTTGCTCAGTGATGAAACCATGCGCCTTCTTTTCCAGGAAATTTTCGCCTGCTGAGCGAAATTATGATGTTGGCAATCGAGAGTTGCTAGCCATGAAGTGGGCATTCGAGGAGTGGCGTCATTGGCTTGAAGGAGCTAAGCATCGCGTGGTGGTCTTGACAGATCACAAAAACTTGACTTATCTCGAGTCTGCCAAACGGTTGAATCCTAGACAGGCTCGTTGGTCGCTGTTTTTCTCCCGTTTTGACTTTGTGGTTTCGTACCTTCCGGGCTCTAAAAATGTGAAGGCGGATGCCCTATCTAGGAGTTTTGTGCCCGATTCTCCGGGCTTGTCTGAGCCGGCGGGTATTCTCAAAGAGGGGGTAATTTTGTCTGCCATCTCCCCTGATTTGCGGCGGGTGCTGCAAAAATTTCAGGCTAATAGACCTGACCGTTGCCCAGCGGAGAAACTGTTTGTCCCTGATAGGTGGATGAATAAAGTTATCTCTGAGGTTCATTGTTCGGTGTTGGCTGGTCATCCTGGAATCTTTGGTACCAGAGATTTGGTGGCTAGATCCTTTTGGTGGCCATCTCTGTCGCGGGATGTGCGTTCTTTTGTGCAGTCCTGTGGGATTTGTGCTCGGGCTAAGCCCTGCTGTTCTCGTGCCAGTGGGTTGCTTTTGCCCTTGCCGGTCCCGAAGAGGCCTTGGACACATATCTCTATGGATTTTATTTCGGATCTCCCCGTCTCTCAAAGAATGTCGGTCATTTGGGTGGTTTGTGATCGCTTCTCTAAGATGGTCCATTTGGTGCCCTTGTCTAAATTGCCTTCCTCCTCTGATTTGGTGCCGTTGTTTTTCCAGCATGTGGTTCGTTTACATGGCATTCCAGAGAACATCGTTTCTGACAGAGGTTCCCAGTTTGTTTCGAGGTTTTGGCGAGCTTTTTGTGCTAGGATGGGCATTGATTTGTCTTTTTCCTCGGCTTTCCATCCTCAGACAAATGGCCAGACTGAACGAACCAATCAGACCTTGGAAACATATCTGAGATGTTTTCTTTCTGCTGATCAGGATGATTGGGTGTCCTTTTTGCCTTTGGCTGAGTTCGCCCTTAATAATCGGGCCAGCTCGGCTACTTTGGTTTTGCCGTTTTTCTGCAATTCTGGGTTCCACCCTCATTTCTCTTCAGGGCAGGTTGAGTCTTCGGACTGTCCTGGTGTGGATACTGTGGTGGATAGGTTGCAGCAGATTTAGACTCATGTAGTGGACAATCTGACTTTGTCCCAGGAGAAGGCTCAATGTTTCGCTAACCGCAGGCGCTGTGTGGGTCCCTGACTTCGTGTTGGGGATATGGTTTGATTGTCATCTCGTTATGTTCCTATGAAGGTTTCCTCTCCTAAATTTAAGCCTCATTTCATTGGTCCATATAGGATTTCTGAGGTTCTTAATCCTGTGTCTTTTCGTTTGACTCTTCCAGCTTCTTTTTCCATCCATAACGTGTTCCATAGGTCATTGTTGCGGAGATACGTGGCACCTGTGGTTCCATCTATTGATCCTCCTGCTTCTGTTTTGGTTGAAGGGGAATTGGAGTATATTGTGGAGAAGATTTTGGATTCTCGTGTTTCAAGACGGAAACTCCAGTATTTGGTTAAGTGGAAGGGTTATGGTCAGGAAGATAATTCCTGGGTCTTTGCCTCTGATGTCCATGCTGCCGATCTGGTTCGTGCCTTTCATGTGGCTCATCCTGGTCGGCCTGGGGGCTCTGGTGAGGGTTCGGTGACCCATCCTCAAGGGGGGGTACTGTTGTGAATTCTGTTGTCGGGCTCCCTCCTGTGGTCATGAATGGTACTGCGGCTGGTTCTGTCTATAAGCTTCCTTTGGTGGATGAGAGTGGTACTGCGGCTTCTGAGTTTCCTTCCTCAGGTGATGAGGTTAAGTCGTTAGGTGCTGCTCTATTTAACTCCACCTGGTGCTTTGATCCTGGCCTCCAGTCAATGTTCTAGTATTGGTCTTGCTTCCTCCTGGATCGTTCCTGTGGCCTGTCTATCCTGCATAAGCTAAGTTCTGCTTATGTTATTTTTGTTTGCTATATTTTCTGTCCAGCTTGCTATATTGGTTTTTCTTGCTTGCTGGAAGCTCTGAGACGCAGAGGGAGCACCTCCGTACCATTAGTCGGTGCGGAGGGTCTTTTTGCCCCTCTGCGTGGTTGTTTGTAGGTTTTTGTGTTGACCGCAAAGTTATCTTTCCTATCCTCGGTCTATTCAGTAAGTCGGGCCTCACTTTGCTAAATCTATTTCATCTCTGTGTTTGTATTTCATCTTTACTCACAGTCATTATATGTGGGGGGCTGCCTTTTCCTTTGGGGAATTTCTCTGAGGCAAGGTAGGCTTATTTTTCTATCTTCAGGGCTAGTTAGTTTCTCAGGCTGTGCCGAGTTGCATAGGGAGCGTTAGGCGCAATCCACGGCTACCTCTAGTGTGGTGTGATAGGATTAGGGATTGCGGTCAGCAGAGTTTCCACGTCTCAGAGCTCTTCTTATGTTTTTGGTAAATGTCAGGCCACTTTGTATGCTCTGAACTTCAAGGTCCATTGTGGTTCTGAATTACCTGTTCATAACACATGATATATCAATTTATATATGCAAATCAACAATTTAGGAAGATCTACAGAAGGGTAATCTTATTCTTAAAGGGCCACTGTCACCCCCTCCAGCCGTTATAAACTAAAAGAACCACCTTGCGCAGCAGTAATGCTGCATTCTAACAAGGTGGCTCTTTTAGTTTTTTGTTCATGTATTCGCAAAATAAAGCGTGTTGAAACTTATCCAAAATACCTCTCTTTGTCCATGGAGGCGGGTCCTCACTCCCCAGCTTGAACCGGTACTCTGCCATCACTCACATCTTCAGGGGCTTTCGGCGCCGCCCCCTCCGTACTTTTTTCGCTTCAAAACCGGCGCCTGCGCTATGTACAACTGTGTGGGGCAGGCACAGTAAGCTTTGGCCATCTGACGTCCCAGCCAGGCTTGCAGACTGCGCCTGTGCAGCCGCCCTGCCTATGAATCCCAGCCCCGTACTGTGCGTAATGCATAACACACTGTGGGGCTGGCATTCCCAAGGTGGGTGGCCGCACTGCCCGCACAGGCGCAGTCTGCAAGCCTGGCTGGGACATCAGACGGCCAGAGCTTACTGCGCCTGCCCCACACAGTTGTACACAGCGCAGGCACCGGTTTTGAAGCGAAAAAAGCACGGAGGGGGCGGCGCCGAGAGCCCCTGAAGATGTGAGTGACGGCAGAGTACCGGTTCAAGCTGGGGAGTGAGGACCCGCCTCCATGGACAAAGAGAGGTATTTTGGATAAGTTTCAAAGCGCTTTATTTTGGGAATACATGAACAAAAAACTAAAAGAGCCACCTTGTTAGAATGCAGCATTACTGCTGCACAAGGTGGTTCTTTTAGTTTATAACGGCTGGAGGGGGTGACAGTGGCCATTTAAAGAATTTCTTTTGAGCAAAGATGAAAAAAAAGTTTTTTTGGGTTGTAGGTAGAGAGATTTTTAAGAATCTGTGAGATGGATTGGAGAATATATGTCCAATAATTTTTAATCTTTGGAGAGCTCCACCACATTTGTTAGTATGTGCCAGTATCTTCAGCAACTTGGGTGTATGAGTTTTCGAAACTATGAAGCTTAGCTGGGGTTATATGCCATCTGGTAAGCATTTTGTATCCGCCTTCTTGCACCTGAATGCATTTAGAAGAAAGCTTAGGAGCAAGCAGTGTTTTTTCTAATTTTGCAGCAGAAAAAAATTTGCCTATATCTTCTTCCCAAATTTGAAGAAAGGGGAGGCTTTTTGATACTTTAAGGTTATGTGCGCATGTCGAGTATTTGTTGGAAGAAATTTCTGCAAGGTTTCTGCATCTCTTGGCAGCAAAAACATGTGTTTTGCCGTGATTTTGGGTGTGTTTTTGCTGCGGTTTTTTATGTATTTTTGCTTGCATTTTTTACATGCCTTTTTGTCCAGCAATGAAGGTTTTTTAGTGATGTAATTTCTTGGTTCAACACTAACTTTTTCATGCTGATGCAGTTGCATCGGGGGAATGGGATTAGGGCTTGGTGTCAAAAGCTCTCATTGACACCAAGCCCTAGGCTTAGTAATGAAGAGGTGTCAGCCAGACACCCTCATTAAGAAGCTGGTAAGTAAACACAAACAGATGCACAAACACATTGTCACCAGCCTATGTAGGAGCATTGAATGAACCTACATAGACTAACCAAACAGCATCTCTTAATTTAAAGAAAAAAACGAAAAAAAATTGCGTGGGCTCCCACACAATTTTCATAACCAGTAGAGGGAAAGTCGAGGGCTGATGTTAATATTCTGGGAAGGAGCCAAAGGCCATAAATGTTCCCAGGCTATTACTATCAGCTCACAGCTGTTGGCTTAGCCTTTACTGGCTAGTTTACAGGGGGACCCCTATACAATCTAACCAGCAGACAGCTGTGGACTGATATTAACAGCCTAGGAAGGGGCCATGGATATTGGCCCCCTCACAGACTAAAACAACTGTTCTCAGCTGCCCCAGAAAACACGCATCTATAAGATGTGCCAGTTCTGGCACTTACCCTCGCTCTTCTCACTTGCCTTGTAGCGGTGGCAAGTGTGGTGATAGTTGGAGGGGTTGATGTCACCTTTGTATTGTCAGATGGCCTCAAGCCTACAGGCTAGTAATGGAGAGGTGTCTATAAGACACCTCCATAACTAACCCCATAGTGATATTATAAAAACACAGACACCCAGAATAAAGTCTTTTATTTGAAATAATGACCCAGACTCCTTTATTGAATCTAAATTAAACCATGCTCACCGAATGCCTAATCCACTGAGCCAACGTCTTCTGCAACAAAAATAAAATAAATTGCAATATTCCTCACCTGTCCGTAGAGAAGATAATCCCTAATGTCCCATGATGATCCTGATGACTTTGAGAGCAGTCACTGATAAGAGGAGACATACATACCAGGATGCGGGATATATATACCAGAAAGGGGAACATATATACGTGAATGGGGCTCAGGATACGGAACATAAATATCCAGATGGGATATATATATACCAGGATGGGTGACATATGTATCAGGATGGTGAACATATATACCAGGATGGGCCCTAGATGGGAACATATACCAGGATGGGGAACATATATATACACCAGGATAGGGAACATATACACTAGTATTGGACCCAGGATAAGGGGCATAAATACCAGGATGTTGGATATACTGTATACACACCAGGATGAGGAGTACACAGTGGGTACGGAAAGTATTCAGACCCCATTAAATTTTTCACTTTGTTTCATTACAGCCATTTGGTAAATTCAAGAAAGTTCATTTTTTATCTCATTAATGAACACTCTGCACCCCATCTTGACTGAAAAAAAAACAGAAATGTAGGATTTTTTTTTCAAATTTATTAAAAAAGAAAAACTGAAATATCACATGGTCATAAGTATTCAGACCCTGTGCTCAGACACTCATATTTAAGTCACATTCTGTCCATTTCACAGTGATCCTCCTTCATTGGAGGCCAGCTGTGTTAAATTAAACTCATAGGACTTAATTTGTAAAGGCACACACCTGTCTGTATAAGACCTCACAGCTCACAATGCATGTCAGACCAAATGAGAATCATGAGGTCAAAGGAACTGGCGAAGGAGCTCAGTGACAGAATTGTGGCAAGGCACAGATCTGGCCAAGGATACCAAAAAATGTCTGCAGTACCTAGGTTCCTAAAAGTGCAGTGGCCTCCATAATCCTTAAATGGAAGAAGTTTGGGACCACCAGAAGTCTTCCTAGACCTGGCCATCCAGCTAAACTGAGCAATCGTGGGAGAAGAGCCTTGGTGCGAGAGGTAAAGAAGAACCCCAAGATCACTGTGGCTGAGCTCCAGAGATGCAGTAGGGAGATGGGAGAAAGTTCCACAAAGTCAACTATCATTGCAGCCTTCCACCAGTTGGGCCTTTATGGTAGAGTGGCTCGATGGATGGGGAACATATATACAGTGGGGCAAAAAAGTATTTAGTCAGTCAGCAATAGTGCAAGTTCCACCACTTAAAAAGATGAGAGGCGTCTGTAATTTACATCATAGGTAGACCTCAACTATGGGAGGCAAACTGAGAAAAAAAAATCCAGAAAATCACATTGTCTGTTTTTTTATCATGTTATTTACATATTATGGTGGAAAATAAGTATTTGGTCAGAAACAAAATTTCATCTCAATACTTTGTAATATATCCTTTGTTGGCAATGACAGAGGTCAAACGTTTTCTGTAAGTCTTCACAAGGTTGCCACACACTGTTGTTGGTATGTTGGCCCATTCCTCCATGCAGATCTCCTCTAGAGCAGTGATGTTTTTGGCTTTTTGCTTGGCAACACGGACTTTCAACTCCCTCCAAAGGTTTTCTATAGGGTTGAGATCTGGAGACTGGCTAGGCCACTCCAGGACCTTCAAATGCTTCTTACGAAGCCACTCCTTCGTTGCCCTGGCGGTGTGCTTTGGATCATTGTCATGTTGAAAGACCCAGCCACGTTTCATCTTCAATGCCCTTGCTGATGGAAGGAGGTTTGCACTCAAAATCTCACGATACATGGCCCCATTCATTCTTTCATGTACCCGGATCAGTCGTCCTGGCCCCTTTGCAGAGAAACAGCCCCAAAGCATGATGTTTCCACCACCATGCTTTACAGTAGGTATGGTGTTTGATGGATGCAACTCAGTATTCTTTTTCCTCCAAACACAACAAGTTGTGTTTCTACCAAACAGTTCCAGTTTGGTTTCATCAGACCATAGGACATTCTCCCAAAACTCCTCTGGATCATCCAAATGCTCTCTAGCAAACTTCAGACGGGCCCAAACATGTACTGGCTTAAGCAGTGGGACACGTCTGGCACTGCAGGATCTGAGTCCATGGTGGCGTAGTGTGTTACTTATGGTAGGCCTTGTTACATTGGTCCCAGCTCTCTGCAGTTCATTCACTAGGTCCCCCCGCGTGGTTCTGGGATTTTTGCTCACCGTTCTTGTGATCATTCTGACCCCACAAGGTGGGATTTTGCGTGGAGCCCCAGATTGAGGGAGATTATCAGTGGTCTTGTATATCTTCCATTTTCTAATTATTGCTCCCACTGTTGATTTCTTCACTCCAAGCTGGTTGGCTATTGCAGATTCAGTCTTCCCAGCCTGGTGCAGGGCAACAATTTTGTTTCTGGTGTCCTTTGACAGCTCTTTGGTCTTCACCATAGTGGAGTTTGGAGTCAGACTGTTTGAGGGTGTGCACAGGTGTCTTTTTATACTGATAACAAGTTTAAACAGGTGCCATTACTACAGGTAATGAGTGGAGGAAAGAGGAGACTCTTAAAGAAGAAGTTACAGGTCTGTGAGAGCCAGAAATCTTGAGTGTTTGTTTCTGACCAAATACTTATTTTCCACCATAATATGCAAATAAAATGATAAAAAAACCAGACAATGTGATTTTCTGGATTTATTTTTCTCAGTTTGTCTCCCATAGTTGAGGTCTACCTATGATGTAAATTACAGACGCCTCTCATCTTTTTAAGTGGCGGAACTTGCACTATTGCTGACTGACTAAATACTTTTTTGCCCCACTGTACCAGGATGGAGAACACATATACCAGGATGGGGCCCAGGATAACAGACATACATACCAGGATGGAGGATATACATACCAGGATGGGGAACATATATACCAGGATGGGGCCCAGGATAACAGACATACATACCAGGATGGAGGATATACATACCAGGATGGGGAACATATATACCAGGATGGGGCCCAGGATAAAGGACATATATACCAGGATGAGGAACCATGTATACTGAGATAAGGCCCAGGATAAGGGACATATATACCAGAATGGGGGACATATATACCAGGGCAGAGGTGATATATATCAGGGTGGTACTCTTGCACCCCTCCACAATACAGCCTAACTGCTAATAGCCCTTCTATGTATGGTTGCATCTTACCTCATGCCACGTCTCTCAGTCTCTTTATATGCAGCCCCATCCTGCAGTATAGCACTCTTTTAAGCCCTATCCGGCTTTATATCACTGAGACGAGCTCCATTATTCAGTTTATAGCCTTGTCCTGCAGTACATTCCTCCTTTTAGATATCAGCATACAAGCGTACAGCTATTTCCTGACATAAGCCCTGCACTGCAATGAAGGAGATCCACCCGTTCCAATGAGATTATTCCAAACAGGAGCAACTGAGAAATTCTGATACAGAAAGAAATCAGTATCTTAATTCGCACTGACGAGGGCCAACAGCCCAAAACACCGTGTCTGCGAATTGAGATAATGATTTGGCTCTTATCCTAAGTCATGTTGCAAGACTCGTTGAAGGGTTGATTGTGACTTGTAGGATCGCTACTTCCAACAGGTGGCGCTATAGAGTTCAAGTCCTCTTTTTCTCTGAAGAGGCAATTTGCATATTAAATTTCCCAGAGGAGCATTGCACGGCTAATAAGCCTCCTTACCTTTACAAGCCAGCTGGTATATCACTCTCCACAAGGAGAAACCTTACCCCTTAGACTACATAGTGTATGTAAACTTATGGTTTCAACTGTATGTATTCAACTGTGTGTGTCAAAAAGGCAGATAATGATACCATGAGAGGGCTCAATTGGGGACGATACTTCTATATACGGGTTTAAAGTGAAGCATAATTATTGTACAGTGGCTCAAAGTGAGACATTGCTATTGCATGGGGCGACAAATGTAATGTTACTATAGGGAAAATAACTATTGTGTTTGGGACTAGGTTCATTGCTACTGTGTGGGGGCTCAAAGACATTACTAATATATGGGACCTAAAGTGGACAATTATCATTGCATAGTAGCTCAAAGGAGGACATTGTTATTGTATAGGGCACAAAAGGGAACAAAAGCAGGGCCGCCATCAAGGCATTACTGCCCTGACTGGCGTATGGGACCCCCAGCGGGACCCCTCACTTCTGCTCACTGGGCCCCAGTAGCAGGATGCTGCCGCTTCAGTTAAAATCTGTTGCTGTGCAGGAGATTCCTCCTGCACAGCAACAGTTAGCAGCCACCAGCCAATCACAGGCTTGCAGCTGACGTCAGCGCACACGTCGCCGGCATATGACAGTGATATCGAAGGTCTGCACCTTAGATGAATAGAGCAGAGAACACCACTGAACCTCAGCCAGGTAAATAGAAACTTTTGTTTTTGTAAAGCCACAGTATGAGGCGCATTATACTTCTAGGGGATGCGTCATACTCCTATGTGGGTGCGTTATACTCCTATGAGGGTGTCTTATACTACTATGGAGGTGCCTTATACTAATATAGGGTGCATTAATACTACTATGGGGTGCATTATACTACTATGGGGGTGCATTAATACTACTATGGGGGTGTATTATACTACCATAGGGGTGCATTATATTACTATGGGGATGCCTTATACTACTATGGGGGTGCATTAATAGTACTATGGGAGTGCGTTATAATCCTATGGGGTGCATTATAATTCTATGGTGGTGCATTATACTACTATGGGAGTACCTTATACTACTATGGGGGTGCCTTTTACTACTATGGGGTGCATTAATACTACTATGGGGGAGCATTATACTACTATGGGTGTGCATTAATACTACATTGGGGTGCATTAATACTAGTATAGGGGTGCATTATATTACTCTGGTGATGCCTTATACTACTATGGGGGTGCATTAATAGTACTATGGGTGTGCATTATACTGCTAAGGGGATGCATTATACTACTATGGGTTGTATTATACTCCTATGGGGTGTATTATAATACTATGGGGGTGTATTATACTACTATGGGGGGTGCATTATACTGCTATGGGGGTGCATTATACTTCTATGGGGCTGCAGTATACTATATATAACTATAGGGTGTATTATACTATGGGGTGCGTTACACTACTATGGGGTGCATTATACTACTATGGGGGTGCATTATACTGCTATGGAGGTGCATTATACTAATATGTGGTGCATTATACTACTGTGGGGGACATTATACTACTATGGGGCTATGGGGAGCAATATACTACTTTGGGGGTGCATTATACTGCTATGGAAGTGCATTATACTACTATGGGAGGCATTATACTACTATGGGAGGCATTATACTACTATGGGAGGCATTATACTATACTGCTTTGGGGTGCATTAATACTACTATGGGGATGCATTATACTACTATGGAGGTGCATTATACTGCTATGGAGGTGCATTATACTGTTATAGGGTGCATTATACTACTATGGGGTGCACTATACTACTATGGGGTGCTTTATACAACTACGGAAGTGCCTTATACAACTATGAGGGTGTCGTATACTGATATGGGGCTGCATTATACTGATATGGGGCTGCATTATACTACTGTGGGGTTGCATTATACTACTATGGGTGTGCATTATACTACTATGGGGTTGCATTACACTGCTATGGGGCTGCATTATACTATATATGACTATGGAGTGCATTATACTACGGGGTGCATCATACTACTATGGGGTGCATCATACTACTATAGGGGCATTATACTATGGGAGTGAATTATACTGCTATGGGGGTGCATTATATTGCTATGGGGCTGCATTATACTATATATGACTATGGTGTGCATTATACTACTAAGAGGTCTGCATTCTACTGCTATATATGACTATGGAGTGTATTGTACTATTAAATATAACTATGAGGGTTCATTATACTTTATGCATGACTATGGGGGTGCATTATACTATGGGGTGCATTATACTACTATGTGGGTGCATTAAACTACTATGGGGTATGTTATACTACTATATACGACTATGGGATGCATTATACTATTATGTATGAGTATGGGTGCAATATGGAGAAACATGGGTGCAGTATGGAGAGACATGAGATAGAATGGGAGGATACTTGGGGTCCAGAATGGGGGGACAGGTGGGGTCCAGAATGTGGGATATTACTGTAGGGGCTAATTTAAGGATATTATTTTTGAGGATATTGTTTTCAGTGTGGTGGAGAAGACGTCCTGTTACTGTGCAGGTGACATGGTTGCTTTTTTCTTCACCTGGCGTAGAATAGAGATTGGGAAAAAAGTGGGCAATGTGCTCTAGACAACTATGTTATTTTCTGAGAAGAGTCCTGGCTGGAAAAAGTGATGGTGCTGGATGAAGATGAAAAGCAAAGATGAAGGACTTCAGCTAGAGATGACAACGGTAAACCAGTGTGTTACCTGTACACTGACACTATACACTCCATACTATATACAGAGCTCCTGTGTATAATGTCACCGGTTATCACTGTATTATCTGTGCAGTGACAATACATACAGAGTTCCTGTGTGTAATGTCACTGGTGATCACAGTATATTGCCTGTACACCAACACCATATACAGAGCTCCTGTGTATAATGTGTTATGACCTGGTGGTCAGGACAATAATGGACCTGGTGGTTAAGAGCACACGGAATGACCTGATAGTTACTGATAATAAGGACGAGCTCTGGGACGTGGGAACTCTGCTGACCGCAATCCCTAAACCTATCAAACACACTAGAAATAGCCGTGGATTGCGCCTAACGCTCCCTATGCAACTCGGCACAGCCTAAGAAACTAGCTAGCCCTGAAGATAGAAAAATAAAGCCTACCTTGCCTCAGAGAAATTCCCCAAAGGAAAAGGCAGCCCCCCACATATAATGACTGTGAGTAAAGATGAAAATACAAACACAGAGATGAAATAGATTTAGCAAAGTGAGGCCCGACTTACTGAACAGACCGAGGATAGGAAAGGTTACTTTGCGGTCAGCACAAAAACCTACAAAAAGACCATGCAGAGGGCGCAAAAAGACCCTCCGCACCGACTCACAGTGCGGAGGCGCTCCATCTGTGTCCCAGAGCTTCCAGCAAGCAAGACAACAAATTAAATAGCAAGCTGGACAGAAAAATAGCAAACCAAAGAAATACAAGCTGGAACTTAGCTTCTGATGGGAAGACAGGTCACAAGAACGATCCAGGAGAGAACTAGACCAATACTGGAACATTGACAGGTGGCATGGAGCAAAGATCTAAGTGGAGTTAAATAGAGCAGCAGCTAACGAATTAACCTTGTCACCTGTGAAACTCAGAAACACCCACCAGAGGAAGTCCATGGACAGAACCAGCTGAAGTACCATTCATGACATCAGGAGGGAGCCCGACAACAGAATTCACAACAGTACCCCCCCTTGAGGAGGGGTCATTGAACCCTCACCAGAGCCCCCAGGCCGACCAGGATGAGCCAAATGAAAGGCACGAACCAGATCGGCAGCATGAACATCAGAGGCAAAAACCCAGGAATTATCTTCCTGACCCTATCCCTTCCACTTGACCAGGTACTGGAGTTTCCGTCTCGAAACACGAGAATCCAAAATCTTCTCCACCACATACTCCAACTCCCCCTCAACTAACACCGGGGCAGGAGGATCAACGGATGGAACCACAGGCGCCACGTATCTCCGCAATAACGACCTATGGAACACATTATGGATGGCAAAAGAAGCAGGAAGGGCCAAACGAAATGACACAGGATTGATAACCTCAGAAATCTTATATGGACCAATGAAACGAGGCTTAAACTTAGGAGAGGAAACCTTCATAGGAACATAACGAGACGACAACCAAACCAAATCCCCAACACGAAGTCGGGGACCCACACAGCGCTGGCGGTTAGCGAAACGTTGAGCCTTCTCCTGGGACAATGTCAAATTGTCCACCACATGAGTCCAAATCTGCTGCAACCTATCCACCACAGTATCTACACCAGGACAGTCTGAAGATTCAACCTGCCCTGAAGAGAAACGAGGATGGAAACCAGAATTGCAGAAAAACGGCGAAACCAAAGTAGCCGAACTGGCCCGATTATTAAGGGCGAACTCAGCCAACGGCAAAAAGGACACCCAATCATCCTGATCAGCAGAAACAAAGCATCCCAGATATGTTTCCAAAGTTTGATTAGTTCGTTCGGTTTGGCCATTTGTCTGAGGATGGAAAGCCGAGGAAAAAGATAAATCAATGCCCATCCTAGCACAAAAGGATCGCCAAAACCTTGAAACAAACTGGGAACCTCGGTCAGAAACGATGTTCTCCGGGATACCATGTAAACGAACCACATGCTGGAAAAATAATGGCACCAAATCAGAGGAGGAAGGCAATTTAGACAAAGGTACCAAATGGACCATCTTAGAAAAGCGATCACAAACCACCCAAATGACCGACATCTTTTGAGAGACGGGGAGATCCGAAATAAAATCCATAGAAATATGCGTCCAGGGCCTCTTCGGGACCGGCAAGGGCAAAAGCAACCCACTGGCACGACAACAGCAGGGCTTAGCCTGAGCACAAGTCCCAGAGGACTGCACTAAAGAACGCACATCCCGCGACAAAGACGGCCACCAGAAGTATCTAGCCACCAAATCTCTGGTACCAAAGATTCCAGGATGCCCAGCCAACACTGAACAATGAATCTCAGAGATAACTCTACTAGTCCATCTATCAGGGACAAACAGTTTCTCCGCTGGGCAACGGTCAGGTCTATCAGCCTGAAATTTTTGCAGCACCCGCCGCAAATCAGGGGAGATGGCAGACAAAATTACCCCCTCTTTGAGAATACCCGCCGGCTCAGGAACACCCGGAGAGTCAGGCACAAAACTCCTTGACAGGGCATCAGCCTTCACATTCTTAGAGCCCGGAAGGTACGAAACCACAAAATCAAAACGGGAGAAAAATAACGACCATCGAGCCTGTCTCGGATTCAACCGTTTGGCAGACTCAAGATAAGTCAAATTCTTGTGATCTGTCAAGACCACCACGCGATGCTTGGCTCCTTCCAGCCAATGACGCCACTCCTCGAATGCCCACTTCATGGCCAACAATTCACGATTACCAACATCATAGTTACGCTCAGCAGGCGAAAACTTTCTAGAAAAGAAAGCACATGGCTTCATCACCGAGCCATCAGAACTTCTCTGTGACAAAACAGCCCCTGCTCCAATCTCAGAAGCATCAACCTCAACCTGAAACGGAAGTGAAACATCTGGCTGGCACAACACAGGGGCAGAAGAAAAATGACGCTTCAACTCCTGAAAAGCCTCTACAGCCACAGAAGACCAATTGACCACATCAGCACCCTTCTTGGTCAAATCAGTCAACGGTTTAGCAACAGTAGAAAAATTAGCGATGAAGCGCCGATAAAAATTAGCAAAGCCCAGGAACCTTTGCAGGCTCTTCACAGATGTCGGCTGAGTCCAATCGTAAATGGCCTGGACTTTAACAGGGTCCATCTCGATAGTAGAAGGGGAAAAAATGAACCCCAAAAATGAAACCTTCTGAACTCCAAAGAGACACTTTGACCCCTTCACAAACAAGGAATTCGCACGAAGGACCTGGAACACCATTCTGACCTGCTTCACATGAGACTCCCAATCATCCGAAAAGACCAAAATATCATCCAAATACACAATCAGGAATTTATCCAGGTACTCTCGGAAGATGTCATGCATAAAGGACTGAAATACTGATGGAGCATTGGAAAGCCCAAATGGCATAACCAGGTACTCAAAATGGCCCTCGGGCGTATTAAATGCTGTTTTCCATTCATCGCCTTGTTTAATACGCACAAGATTATATGCCCCTCGAAGATCTATCTTGGTGAACCAACTAGCCCCTTTAATACGAGCAAACAAATCAGACAGCAACGGCAAAGGATACTGAAATTTGACTGTAGTTTTATTAAGAAGGCGGTAATCAATACAAGGTCTCAAAGAACCATCCTTCTTGGCCACAAAAAAGAACCCTGCTCCTAACGGTGATGACGACGGGCGAATATGGCCTTTCTCCAAGGATTCCTATATATAACTCCGCATAGCGGCGTGTTCTGGCACAGATAAATTGAACAATCGGCCCTTAGGAAACTTACTACCAGGAATCAAATTAATTGCACAATCGCAATCCCTATGAGGAGGTAGGGCACTGGCTTTGGGCTCATCAAATACATCCCGATAATCCGACAAAAACTCTGGAACTTCAGAAGGAGTGGAAGACGAAATAGACAAAAATGGAACATCACCATGTACCCGCTGGCAACCCCAGCTGGACACAGACATAGATTTCCAGTCCAAAACTGGATTATGAACCTGTAGCCATGGCAACCCCAAAACGACCACATCATGCAGATTATGCAACACCAGAAAGCGGATATCCTCCTGATGTGCAGGAGCCATGCACATGGTAAATTGGGTCCAATACTGAGGCTTATTCTTGGCCAAAGGCGTAGCATCAATTCCTCTCAATGGAATAGGATACTGCAAGGGCTCCAAGAAAAAACCACAGCGCCTAGCATACTCCAAGTCCATCAAATTCAGGGCAGTGCCTGAATCCACAAATGCCATAACAGAATAGGATGACAAAGAGCAAATCAGAGTAACAGACAATAGAAATTTAGACTGTACCGTACCAATGGTGGCAGACCTAGCGAACCGCTTAGTGCGCTTAGGACAATCGGAGATAGCATGAGTGGAATCACCACAGTAAAAACATAGCCCATTCCGACGTCTGTGTTCTTGCCGTTCAGCTCTGGTCAAAGTCCTATCACATTGCATAGGCTCAGGCCCATGCTCAGATAGTACCGCCAAATGGTGCACAGCTTTACGCTCACGCAAGCGTCGATCGATCTGAATGGCCAAGGACATAGACTCATTCAGACCAGCAGGCATGGGAAACCCCACCATGACATCCTTAAGGGCTTCAGAGAGACCCTTTCTGAAGATTGCTGCCAGGGCACATTCATTCCACTGAGTGAGCACAGACCACTTTCTAAACTTCTGACAATATATCTCTGCTTCATCCTGACCCTGACACAGAGCCAGCAAGATTTTCTCTGCCTGATCCACTGAATTAGGTTCGTCATAAAGCAATCCAAGCGCCAGAAAAACGCATCAACATCACGCAATGCCGGATCTCCTGGCGCAAGGGAAAATGCCCAGTCTTGAGGGTCACCACGTAACAAAGAAATAATGATCTTTACTTGTTGAACAGGGTCACCTGAGGAGCGAGGTTTCAAGGCAAGAAACAATTTACAATTATTTTTGAAATTCAAGAACTTAGATCTATCACCAAAAAACAAATCAGGAATTGGAATCCTAGGCTCTGACATCGGATTCTGAACCACAAAATCTTGAATGTTTTGTATCCTTGTAGTGAGATTATCCATCCAAGAGGACAGACCTTGAATGTCCATGTTTACACCAGTGTCCTGAACCACCCAGAGGTAAAGGGGAAAATAGAGACAAAACACACTGCAAAGAAAAATAAATGGTCTCAGAACTTCTCTTATCCCTCTATTGAGATGCATTAGTACTTTGGGCCACCTGTACTGTTATGACCTGGTGGTCAGGACAATAATGGACCTGGTGGTTAAGAGCACACGGAATGACCTGATAGTTACTGATAATAAGGACGAGCTCTGGGACGTGGGAACTCTGCTGACCGCAATCCCTAAACCTATCAAACTAGAAATAGCCGTGGATTGCGCCTAAGGCTCCCTATGCAACTCGGCACAGCCTAAGAAACTAGCTAGCCCTGAAGATAGAAAAATAAAGCCTACCTTGCCTCAGAGAAATTCCCCAAAGGAAAAGGCAGCCCCCCACATATAATGACTGTGAGTAAAGATGAAAATACAAACACAGAGATGAAATAGATTTAGCAAAGTGAGGCCCGACTTACTGAACAGACCGAGGATAGGAAAGGTTACTTTGCGGTCAGCACAAAAACCTACAAAAAGACCACGCAGAGGGCGCAAAAAGACCCTCCACACCGACTCACGGTGCGGAGGCGCTCCCTCTGTGTCCCAGAGCTTCCAGCAAGCAAGACAACAAATTAAATAGCAAGCTGGACAGAAAAATAGCAAACCAAAGAAATACAAGCTGGAACTTAGCTTCTGATGGGAAGACAGGTCACAAGAACGATCCAGGAGAGAACTAGACCAATACTGGAACATTGACAGGTGGCATGGAGCAAAGATCTAAGTGGAGTTAAATAGAGCAGCAGCTAACGAATTAACCTCGTCACCTGTGAAACTCAGAAACACCCACCAGAGGAAGTCCATGGACAGAACCAGCTGAAGTACCATTCATGACCACAGGAGGGAGCCCGACAACAGGATTCACAACAATAATGTCACTGATGATCACTGTATTACCTGGGCACTATACACTATATAAAGAGCTCCTATGTGTAATGTCATTGGGGAACATTGTATTACTTGTACACTATAAGCAATATAGAGAGCTCCTGTGTATGATGTCACTGGGAGGGCTGTATTATCTGTACACTGACACTATATACATGGCTCCTGTGTATAATGTCACTGGTGATATCTGTGTTACCTGTACACTGAGACTAAATACAGATTTCCTGTCTATGTCACTGGTGATCCCTGTATTACATGTGCACTGACACTGTATACAGTGTACCTGTCACGCTGGGTGAAGGATAAGTAAGTGGACAACAACGGGAAGAGGGAAGGGGGAGCCCAAACATTAGGGAAAACAGGAGTGGAGACCCCTAGGCAGATCTAAAATCACTCTTTCTGCCCTAAACATCCCTATATAGGTTCTACACCTATCGCCAAGCAGGAACCTAATCCCTGTCTGACCCTAGCGATAGGCCCTACATAGGGAGGGGATGTGCTCAGGACTAGTCAGTCCTCCCTAAAACGACAGAGAGGGAAGACTGATGGAGAAAACACTTAGCTTGTAAAGACAACTGAGATGTCACACCAGCAATCCTCCAAGTGTCCTCAGGAAAAGACACTAACCGACTGCTGTTACTATACACTATATACAGAGCTTCTGTGTATAATGTCACTGGTGATCCCTGTATTACCTGTACACTGACACTATACACTGTGTACTATAAACAAAGCTCCTGTTTATAATGGCACTTATGGTAAAATAATTGTTTTTTTAAACAATTAATATGGTAATATGTGGTCCAGCCATGGTGTGGTAGTATTTTTTCCTTGTATGTGGTATTATTATTCTTTAAAAAAAATGCATTTTACACATTCCCTTAAAAAATAGAAATAAAAATATACCTAAAAACAGTATTGGATATTTTAACAAATATTTAATAGTTTAGGTTAGAGTAGGGCCCGGCCAAAAGAGTCTACCTTGTCATGGTGGTGGCTTAGAAAAAATCTTTTCATCAAAACAAAAGCTGCTGGCTATGTATGGGATCTGGTTTTATATTGTTAGAAAGAAACAGTTAATGAGTGATTGGGGAGGACATGGTGCAGATATGGAGTTTTTCTGTGAGTGAGCGGTGGGACTGTGGAAGGTTTGAGGGTTGGAGGCAGAGCTGGGGTTGAACCTGGGTGGAGTCTCAAAGGGGCCCGAAAATTTTGCCAGTATGGGGCCCCAAAATTCCTGGTTGCAGCCCTGGACATAAGTACTGTGTAGGGATAAGAAGGAAGGTATTAATGTGTAAGGAGAGTAAAAGAGATAATCATAGACCTGAGGCAGGGACAATGGGGCATCCTCTACGTCTGGAGGAAAGAAAGTTTAAGCATAATAACAGACCCGGATTCTTTACTGTAAGAGCAGTGAGACTATGGAAAACTTGCCGTATGATGTTGTAATTAGTGATTCATTACTTAAATTTAAGAGGGGACTGGATGCCTTTCTTGAAAAGTATAATGTTGCAGGGTATATATACTAGATTCCTTGATAGGGTGCTGATCCAGGGAACTAGTCTGATTGCCGTATGTGGAGTCGGGAAGGAATTTTTTTCCCCAATGTGGAGCTTACTCTTTGCCACATGGGTTTTTTTTTTGCCTTCCTCTGGATCAACATGTTAGGGCATGTTAGGTTAGGCTATGGGTTGAACTAGATGGACTTAAAGTCTTCCTTCAACCTTAATAACTATGTTACTATGTTACGTTATGGAGGCACAAAGGGGATTCTATTTCTGTGTGAGGCACTTAGGTGAGCACTATTAAAGGAGATTCTGAAGGGGACACCATTATTGTTTTTGCCTTTTGGGGATGTGAGAGAGGTATTATTACCACCTGGGAGACTTTGGATAGGAATTTTGTGTAGAGGGTGTGGAATAAGAAAGATGTTCTGTTACATATGCAGTAGCAGTCATTGATACATTTTGTCCTATGGCTGGGGCTTCACAGTAACAGTCCTTATATCAATTTGTACATACTACAGTGGCATGTAAAAGTTTGGGCACCCCTGATCAAAATTATTATTATTGTGAACAGTTGAGCAAGTTGAAGATGAAATAATCTCTAAAAGGGCTAAAGTTATATATGGCACTTTTCCTTTTTATTTAGGCAAAAGAAAAAAATGTTTTCATCGTTTACATTTTAAAAATTACAAAAAAGAAATAGTCTGATGCAAAAGTTTGGGCACCCTACATGGTTAGTACCTAGTAGCACTCCCTTTTGAAAGTAGCACAGCTTGGAAATGCTTTGTAGCCAGACAAGAGTCTTTCTATTCTTGTTTGAAAGATTTTCATCCATTATTCCTTGGAAAATTCTTCCAGGTCTGTGAGGTTCCTCGGTCGTCTTGCATGTATTATTTTGAGGTACAGTCAGAGATTTTCAATGATGTTCAGATCAGGGGACTGTGTGGGCGATTGTATAACCTTAAGCTTGCACCTTTTGAGGTAGTCTATTGTGGATTTTGACATGTATTTCGGATCATATCCATCTGTAGAAGCCATCCTCTTTTCAAATTCAGCATTTTTTACAGATGGTGTTATGTTTGCATCAAGAATTTGTTGCAATTTCATTGAATCCATTCTTCTTTCTACTCTTGAAATGTTTCCCGTGCCATTGGCTGCAACACAACCCCAAAGCATGATTGATAAACGCCCATGCATGATTCGCGAGGTGTTTTTTTCCTGAAACTCTGTGCCCTTTTTTCTCAAAGCGTACCTGTCACAGATTTACTGCATCTGATTTTTACTCCTGCACTGAATAGAAGCACTTCACCTTCTTATTAAACGGTGTAAATTTCTTTTGTCAGTGCAGGGTTAGTCTGCTCTGTTGAAAGCTCTTGGAGCTAAGGCTCTCAGCTGTGCACTGTTAACCACTCCCATCCCCTATATAATCTGGATCCTGACTTACACACATCATCAAGGTATGCTGTATGGCTAGGAGGATAGCTGTTGGTGGTTATTTGAGTAGTTGGTTGATGGATTTATCTGTGACAGTTCCTTGGTTTTGTGTGTGATAATTCCCTTTCTGGTTATCACCATCCTTCGCTCCCCAATACCTCTGATATATGTGAGTGTATATTTGTTTGTTTGGTATTTTCTGTTACCCCTGTTTGTATTACGTTGTTAGTTGGTGTACTACTGTGCACTACTACTCCCCTCTCCCCTGGGTGGGGGAAGGGTACAGACAGAAGGTGGATTCAGGAGCTAAGGCAAGGTTCATAGCCCTGGCATCTTCACCTTCAGAAGTAACCCAGAGAACAGGGCGAGCGAGGGAGCATCCTAGCGTTAGGGACAGGAAAGGAGTCCCTGGTCCCGGGACACCCGATAGCAGAGTTGTGACATTAGTTCTGACCGAAACCGTTTTTTGATCCATTATGGTTCCTATTAGAGCTCTGACAGGGCAACTGCAGCAGCTCAACCTGGAGGTGACAGATCTACGCACTGTCATTTTATAACACTTTAACAAATCAGGTTTGGGGACCATGACTCCCAGGCAATCCTTAGTGGAGCCCAAGATCGCTTTGCCTGACAGGTTCTCTGGTGGGGTGTGACAAGTTTGTTGTTTTCAGGGAGGCCTGTAAACTATACTTTAGGTTACGTCATTGTTCCTCAGGAACCAAGGAGCTACGGGTGGGGATAATATTCTCATTCCTTCAGGGAGACCCCTAAGCATTGCCATTTTCTCTCCCATCTGACTTCCAGTCGTTCCAGATGGTGGAGGATTTTTTTCAAGCACTGGGTCATATATACAATGACCCTGACCACATCTGGTCCACACTACGTCAGCTTCAGCAGGGAGACCAGCCAATGGAGGAGCATTGCTCCAAGTTTCAGAGGTGGTCCGTAGCCAGTTCTAGGAATGGTTATCATTAAGGATGAATGATGCCTTAGCCCTGTATGAGACTTCAGTTTCGATTGAGGCAGATATGTCTGATGTGCGGTAGGTCCGGGGTCAAGGGAAATCAAGTCTGAGTCATCTAAGGAATCCATGTACAGTTGTACAGTAGTTGGGTGTGGCAACCCATTTTGGAGAGCAGTCTGTTGTTCGGCTTAAAGGGGGAGTATGTTTTTACTGTGGTAAAAAGGACCATTTTGTAGGTATGTGTCCATTCCTATCTCACAGTAAACAGCCACCGGAAAACTATGCAGCTTGGAATGCTGGGAGGTAAGCAACCTGGGTGTATATACTGTATATCACCTCCGTGGGTAGGACACAATTTTTTTCTGACAACTGAGATCCATCTGGGCAAAAATAAGGTGGTTATTTTTGCATTCCCGGACAGTGGCGCCGAGTTTAACTTGATCGATGTTAGGTTCGTCCAGGTCCTCAATCCAAATACACTGTCCAGACCTATACCCATAATCGATATTAACTCCGCACCCTTGAGACAGGGGTATTTTAGTCAAGCCATCCGAGGTTTACATCTTCAGGTAGGGGCTATATACTCAGAAGTTATCAACTGTTATGTGCTAGAGGGTCTCCAGTCTCCTGTGGTTCTTGGACTTCTTTCGCTCACTTTGCACAATCCTGTGGTAGATTGGCAAACTTGGGAAGTGGTAAAGTGGAGTATTGTCAATGACACTGTTTGGGCACTTGGCTTGCAAAGGTGGATACCCAGTCTATGCCTAAATACCTGTCTGACTTTGGGGATGTGTTCTCGGTGCAGGGGTGCCAAGAACTTCCTTCCCATCATCCTTATGACTGCGCTATTAATCTTGTTCATGGGGCCCAGCTGCCTAATAGTAGACTATATGATATATCCGGTCCTGAGAGGCAAACAATGAAGGACTATATCACGGAGAGTTTGGCAAAGGGTCATATTAGACCATCCTCATCCCCCAATGCTGCAGGGTTTGTCTTTGTAAAGAAGAAAGATAGGAGGTTACACATACAATTATTATATCAGTAACAGGAAACTCTTAGCAATCAAGTGGGCTTTTGAAGAGTGGAGTCAATTTCTGGAGGGAGCAGTTCAACCAGTTATGGTAATCATGGATCATAAGGATATATTTAGAATCTGCAAAATGTCTATAGGTACCGTCACACTTAGCGACGCTGGAGCGATACCGACAACGATCCGGATCGCTGCAGCGTCGCTGTTTGGTCGCTGGAGAGCTATCACACAGACCGCTCTCCAGCGACCAACGATGCCGGTAACCAGGGTAAACATCGGGTAACTAAGCGCAGGGCCGTGCTTAGTAACCCGATGTTTACCCTGGTTACCATCCTAAAAGTAAAAAAAACAAACACTACATACTTACCTACAGCCGTCTGTCCTCCAGCGCTGTGCTCTGCACTACTCCTGTACTGATTGTGAGCACAGCGGCCGGAAAGCAGAGCGGTGACGTCACCGCTCTGCTTTCCGGCTGACCGACGCTCACAGCCAGAGCAGGAGGAGTGCAGAGCACAGCGCTGGAGGACAGACGGCTGTAGGTAAGTATGTAGTGTTTGTTTTTTTTACTTTTAGGATGGTAACCAGGGTAAACATTGGGTTACTAAGCGCGGCCCTGCGCTTAGTTACCCGATGTTTACCCTGGTTACCAGCGAAGACATCGCTGAATCGGTGTCACACACACCGATTCAGCGATGTCTGCGGGGAGTCCAGCGACCAAATAAAGTTCTGGACTTTCTTCCCCGACCAGCGACAGCACAGCAGGGGCCTGATCGCTGCTGCCTGTCACACTGGACGATATCGCTAGCGAGGACGCTGCAACGTCACGGATCGCTAGCGATATCATCTAGTGTGACGGTACCTTAACGCCTAGACAGGCAAGATGGGCATTGTTGTTTACCAGGATTAACTTTTTTGTCACGTATGGACTGTGGAACAAGATTATTAAGGGGGATGCCTTATCTCATTGTTTTCCTTGGGGTGGAGATAATTGTGAACCAGTTCCTAAACTATATGCTCCAATCTTGAAAAAGAGGTTGTTGATGCTCAAGCGGACGTCTCTGCTGCTTGTCTGTTATGTAAACTGTTTGTGCCTGTGAATCTCCATCTGAGAGTTCTTAGTGATCTTCTTCTTACTCAGCATTTTTGGTGGTCAGGAGTACATCAGGATGTCCAGGAGTATGTAGCCGCCTGCGTGTTCTAAAACCTCTAATACTCATCTGTCAGGATCTCTCCAACTATTGGCGATTCCCAGTAGACCTTGGACTCATTGATCGATTGATTTGATCTCGGATCTACCCATATCAGCAGGGAGTACAGTAATTTTGGTGGTGGTTGACAGACTCAATAAAATGTCTCATTCTATTGTGTCACCCGCTTTACCTAACGCTAAGGACCTTTGCGCAAATTTTCATCAGAGAAATTGTAAAATTAAATGGGCTCTCTACCGATATTGTTTCTGACCGGGGGTGCAGTTTATTTCCAAATTTTGGAGGGCGTTTTGCACCCATTTGGGGATCCATCTGTCATTCTCTTCAGCATTTCACCCGCAGTCTAATGGGCAAACTGAACGGGTTAACCAGAATCTTGATATTTATCTTAGGTGTTTTGTGTCTGAGAATCAGGAGGATTGGGTTACCTATTTACCTCTATCTAAATTCACAGTATATAATCGTTGTCATGAGTCTACTGGTAAGTTCATCTCTTTGAGGTGTTCATTTTTCATCCACAGTTCAGCTCAATTAATAGGAATCGTTCTTCTGGAATAACTGAAGAAGCACGATTTTCATCCTCAATTACTTCTGTGTAGCAAGGGGTTGTTGATAACTTGAGGAAGATGGGGTCCAAATATAAGAGTGTGGCTGATCGGAGACATTTGGTTGGTCCTGTGTGTTGGTGACTTGGTGTGGTTGTCCTCAAGGAACATTAAATTGAAGGTTCCCGCTTGAAAACTTGGTCCCAGGTTCATCGGTCTTTATAAGATTGTAGCCGTCGTCAATCCCGTAGCGTTCTGTCTTGCTTTGCCGCCCACCTCAAGGATCAATAAAGTGTTTAATCAATCTCTTCTCAAAAAATATGTTGTGTCCTCTATACCATCACCACTACCACCATATCCAGTCATTGCGGATGGTATCTTAGAATTTCAGATAGCAAAGATTGTTGATTCTCGCTTAGTTCGCCAGTCATTTGGTCACTTCAGTATCTGGTACACTGCAAGGGAAACGGTCCTGAAGAGAGGGTGTGGGTACCAGCATCTGATGTCCAAGCATCCAGGCTGATCCGGTCTTGTCACATGGCACACCCTGATAAACCCGGTTCTGAGGTTCCGGATACCCCCCATAGAAGGAGGGTGTACTGTCATGGGTTTATCATGACATAGAGAAGCCAGAAGATGGCAGCTTCTGAGTTCTCCTACTCCTCCGATGAATAGAAGCACTTTACCTTCTTATTAAATGGTGTAAATTTATGTATTACAAAACAATCCTATATTTTGTCGAATCACTCTCATGTGCATGTACCCTTAGTTATATATGCCTTTTTTGTGTGCTACAGGGGTCAAGGAATCTTAATGTTTTGATGTATAGGGGACTCAGATATGGTTAAATACAATGATCCATTTTTGCTTGCCCATTCTTGCTTCTAAGCAATGTGCTATGCCTCTTCCTTCTGACATGGAAACTATTGTATCCAGAAGTTTGAAGTCTGAACAAAAAATGGCATGGTGGGCCACATGTGGGCTTCAGACCACAGATTGAGCACCCCTGCTCTATAGTATGGATATAGTCAGTCGTATAACAACTCCATTGCAAAATAATAATATTTATTTACATAGCGCCAACATATTCTGCAGCGCTTTATAGGTCTCCAACAGGTCACAGGTCTTTAACAGTAATAGTCTTTTCATATGGGCCAAATGAACCCTTTTAAGCCACTTTGTGCTCCAGGGCGCAGGTGTGATTGCAAACCCCTCATCTACTATAGTTGCTCCTCTGATTATAGTCTATCCAGTGTTCTGTTACTAATATGGTCCTTTTTGTAAAATTGAGATACTATTCGGTTTTTACTGTTAAAATAATGAATAATTTGGCTATTTTTTGTTTTTATAACACTGCTTATAGACAGACGAAATAGTACAATCTGCAAAAATAAACATTCTCCCCCACCTATACATTTCTCCTCAGAACAAAGATCTCATTGATAAACATCATGGCAAACCACTGATCCAGTGAAATTAAGGAATATTGGGCCTTTGTAAAATAAAAGCATTATAAGGCCAGTGGGAAATGTTGCATAACGACAAACTTCAATGAATCATCTCCCCCAATTTTTCTTTCAGTTATTATGAACTAGGAAATTGATTTGGCAGCATCACAATGATTTTCATTGTTCTCGTCACAAACTGTCATGTGTTGTCCAAGCCTGCAAATGTCCCAAGCCAAACTCATCCAAAATTCTAACTAGCCTGGGCTGCCTCTTGCCAATAATTGTCATAGCTTATTTCAATTGGTGTCTTTATTAGCTTATCCAAGAAGCTTATTTAATAGTTCGATGATGGGAAGAGAACATATTATTACTAGTGCTTCTTGTTTCCAGAGAGACCAGGCATTGTGCCAGTTTATAGGATATAGAAAGCTTATATTTTAGGATCGTTATGCTCAAATAAATGCACAAATTAAAGGCATCAGTTGCATAAATCAATCTGAAATAAAAACCCATCACATCTTATGTAGTACACTAGTCAGAAGTGCAGTGAAGCACTGACACAGCCGTATTATCTCTCACCAAAGTTATTTTGGAGTCTACAATTTAGAATATGATTTAAAATAAAAAATGATTTTAGAATCACATTGTCAGAAAGCTACATTAAAACAAATAATTTTTAGCTGTCGCTGAAAAATAAAATGAAGATGCACAAGATTAATTGGAAACTAAAATACTGTATATACTCGAGTATAAGCCGACCCGAGTATAAGCCGACCCTCTTAATTTTGCAACAAAAACCTGGGAAAACGTATTGACTCGAGTATAAGCCTAGGGTGGAAAATGCAGCACCTACCGGTAAATGCCAAAAATAAAAATAGATACCAATAAGAGTAAAATTAATTGAGACATCAGTAGGTTAAGTGTTTTTGAATATAACATATTGAATCAGGAGCCCCATATAATGCTCCATACAGTTCATTATGGCCCCATAAGATGCTCCATATTAAAATATGCCCCATATAATGCTCCACACAGTTCTTTATGGCCCCATAAGATGCTCCATATACAAATATGCCCCATATAATGCTCCATGCAGTTCTTTATGGCCCCATAGATACTCCATATAACGCTCCATGCAGTTCTTTATGGCCCCATAGATGCCCCATTTAATGCTCCATGCAGTTCATTATGGCCCCATTGATGCCCCATATAATGCTCCATGCAGTTCTTTATGGCCCCATATAATGCTCCATACTGTTCATTATTGCCCCATAGATGCTCCATATAAAGCTGTGCCACATATAATGCTCCATACCGTTCATTATTGCCCCATAGATGCTCCATATAAAGCTGTGCCACATGTAGTGCTGCTGCAATAAAAAAAAATGATATACTCACCTCTCGTCGCTGCTCTTCAGGGTCCCGTCTTTCCGTACTGACTGTTCAGGCAGAGGGCAGCGCGCACACTAATACATCATTGCGCCCTCTGACCTGAACAGTCACAGCAAGAGGACAGGAAGACGGAGCGGCGCCCGGCGGGTGGAATGCGGACAGGTAAATATGAAATACTCACCTGCTCCGGCGCGGTCCCTGACTCCTTCTCCCGGACAGATGGTCTCCGGGCACTGCAGCTTCTTCCTCTGTCAGCAGTCACTGGTACCGCTCATTACAGGAATGAATATGCGGCTCCACCCCTATGGGAGTGGAGTCCATATTCATTACTTTAATGAGCGGTACCATGTGACCACTGAACAGAGGAAGAGCTGCGGCACCCGAAGACCATGGGACAGGCAGGGACAGCGCCAGGAGCAGGTGAGTATATGACAGTCCTCTCTCCCCCTCACCCGCCGACCCTGCCACCGACCATGACTCGAGTATAAAGAAATTTGGGCTGAAATTCTCGGCTTATACTCGAGTATATACGGTATATAAGTGACAGATAAAGTAACTATTTCTCTGTAAAGAGAATGTATCACAATGTTTTTTTTATTTACAAATAATAATTAAATGAACAATTATTTTTTAAAAGTATATTCAAATTATTGTCCCAAAAAATACATTCGCTTTTTTGGTGAAGCAAAGAAAACAGGAAATGATAAAAAGTGCAAATAGGGTCTTATCTTTGTTAAAATTGTTCAGAAAACATGCACAGTGGTGCTCACATGGTTTGTTAGTGTGTACACAGCCACTAGTATAGGCTGCTGGAGACCCACGAGAAGTTTCAGAAGATAAAAACTGGAAACTAATGGATTAATCTGCGCTTCAGTTGAAGTAGAATGAAGATTTGTAGAATCCAAATGTAAGCGTTTATTCGACACAATATCGTGGTTTGTCCTGATGAAGTTGTAAAACTTTGAAACGCATTGACAAAACAACCTCTTACATTTGGATTCTACATCTTTCTTATTTTTACCATACATTTAATACATTGAAACAAACCACTCTCATATTTCACCCCCCCCCAAAAAAAAAATGGAGGAACTGCATTTATTCAGTGCACAGATATATTGCACTCGGAAGGGGCACCATTTCAATTTTTACCTCAGTTAGCAGGAATGCTAGAATTGGCTCAGTTAATATTCCTCTGTGACACAATCTACAAGCCAGTACCAGTTTCACATTCAAATCGTCCCTCACCTCTGCTAAACAGGTCTATTTCATAACTCTTGTATCTTCTTTATCCCACAACTCCAAAGTTATTCAACACTATTAAATCCGCCCTCCACTGCCCCCTCTGACCTCCATCATCTCTTCAGAAGACTTTGCCACGCATTTAAAAAATAAGATTGCCCTAACAAGGCAAGTCCTTACTGCCCATCCACCACAACACCTATGCATAAAAGACCAATATCTTTCCCCCATAACCTTCCTCCCCATCATCACTGAAGGACACCTTACGCATCTTCTCTCCAAATTGCAGCTTACCACTTAAGCACTTGACCCCATCCCATCCCACCTTCTCCCCAACCTCAGCACCATGCTTATCTCTTCAAACCTATCGCTAAGCTCTGGTACCTTCTCTTCTGCTTTCAAACATGCCACTATCACACCTAATATAAAGAAGCTATCACTCAGCCCAATCTTTATATCCATATATCCAATATCTTTATCGCCTCAGATTAGTGCTCCCATTTGCCTCCAAACTCCATACTGAACTTGACTCCCATCTCTCATCTAACTCACTCTTGACAGTCTACATTCTGGCTTCCATCCTCATCACTCCACCGAAACTGCCCTGACCAAAATTACCATTGTCTTAAGGTACAGTTACACTAAACGACTTACCAACGATCACGACCAGCGATACAACCTGGCCGTGATCGTTGGTAAGTCGTTGTGTGGTCGCTGGGGAGCTGTCACACAGACAGCTCTCTCCAGCGACCAACGATCAGGGAAACGACTATGGCATCGTTGAAACTGTCTTCAACGATGCCGAAGTCCCCGGGTAACCAGGGTAAACATCGGGTTACTAAGTGCAGGGCCGCGCTTAGTAACCCGATATTTACCCTGGTTACCATTGTAAAAGTAAAAAAAAAACACTACATACTCACATTCCGATGTCTGTCACGTCCCCCGCCATCAGCTTCCCGCACTGACAGTGTCAGCGCCGGCCGCAAAGCAGAGCACAGCGGTGATGTCACCGCTGTGTTCTGCTTTACGGACGGCGCTGACAGTCAGTGCAGTGAAGCTGACGGCGGGGGACGTGACAGACATCGGAATGTGAGTATGTACTGTTTTTTGTTTTCTTTTACAATGGTAAGCAGGGTAAATATCGGGTTACTAAGCGCGGCCCTGCGCTTAGTAACCAGATATTTACCCTGGTTACAAGTGAACACATCGCTGGATCGGTGTCACACACGCCGATTCAGCGATGACAGCGGGTGATCAACGACCAAAAAAAGGTCCTGATCATTCCCCAGCGACCAACGATCTCCCAGCAGGGGCCTGATCGTTGGTCGCTGTCACACATAACGAGATTGTTAGCGGGATCGTTGCTACGTCACAAAAAGCAGGACGTAGCAACGATATCTGTTATGGACTTGGTGGTTAAGAGCACCCGGAACAACCTGATGGTTAAACTCACACAGGACAAGCTCTTGGAAGTGGGAACTCTGCTGACCGCAACCCCTAATCCTATCACACAACTAGAAATAACCGTGGAGCGTACCTAACACGACCTAGACGCCTCTTCACAGCCTAAGAGCTAACTAGCCCTAAAGATAGAAAATAAAGCCTACCTTGCCTCAGAGAAATTCCTCAAAGGAAAAGGCAGCCCCCCACATATATTGACTGTGAGATAATATGAAAGTCACAAACACAGAGATGAAACAGGTTTCAGCAAAGGGAGGCCAGACTTACTAAACAGACTGAGGATAGAAAAGGTAACTTTTCGGTCAGCACAAAAAACTACAACAAACCACGCAGAGTGTGCAAAAAGACCTCCGCACCGACTCACGGTGCGGAGGTGCCATTCTGCATCCCAGAACTTCCAGCTAGCAAGACAAAATCATGATAGCCAACTGGACAAGGAAACAATGAACAAATAATTAACTAGCAGGAACTTAGCTTCTGCTGGAGTAGACAGGTCACCAGAAAGATCCAAGAGCGAACTGAACCAGTACAAGAACATTGACAGCTGGCATGGAGTAACGATCTGAGTGGAGTTAAATAGAACAGCCAGCCAAAGAATAAACTATGTCACCTGTGGAAGAAACCTCAGAAACAGCAGCTCCACTCACAGCCACCAGAGGGAGTCCATGGACAGAACTCGCCGGAGTACCATTCATGACCACAGGAGGGAGTTCTAAAACAGAATTCCCAACAGTAACCCCCCCCCTGAGGAGGGGTCACCGAACCCTCACCAGAGCCCCCAGGCCAATCAGGATGAGCCAAATGAAAGGCACGAACCAGATCGGCAGCATGAACATCAGAGGCAAAAACCCAGGAATTATCTTCCTGACCATAACCCTTCCACTTGACCAGGTACTGGAGTTTCCGTCTCGAAATACGAGAATCCAAAATCTTCTCCACCACATACTCCAACTCCCCCTCGACCAACACCGGGGCAGGAGGATCAACGGAGGGAACCATAGGCGCCACGTATCTCCGCAATAACGACCTATGGAACACATTATGGATGGCAAAAGAAGCTGGAAGGTCCAAACGAAATGACACAGGATTAAGAACTTCAGAAATCTTATATGGCCCAATGAAACGAGGCTTAAACTTAGGAGAGGAAACCTTCATAGGAACATGACGAGATGACAACCAAACCAAATCCCCAACACGAAGTCGGGGACCAACACAGCGCCGGCGGTTAGCGAAACTTTGAGCCTTCTCCTGGGACAATGTCAAATTGTCCACCACATGAGTCGAAATCTGCTGCAACCTGTCCACCACCGTATCCACACCAGGACAGTCCGAAGGCTCAACCTGCCCTGAAGAGAAACGAGGATGGAAACGAGAATTGCAGAAAAAAGGAGAAACCAAAGTAGCCGAGCTGGCCCGATTATTAAGGGCGAACTCAGCCAAAGGCAAGAAGGACACCCAATCATCCTGATCAGCAGAAACAAAGCATCTCAGATATGTCTCCAAAGTCTGTTCGTTTGGTTTGGACATTTGTCTGAGGATGGAAAGCCGAAGAAAAAGACAAATCAATGCCCATCTTAGCACAAAAGGACCGCCAAAACCTCAAAACAAACTGAGAACCTTTGTCCGAGACGATGTTCTCTGGAATGCCATGCAAACGAACCACATGCTGGAAAAACAATGGCACCAAATCAGAGGAGGAAGGCAATTTAGACAAGGGTACCAAATAGACCATCTTAGAGAAGTGATCACAAACCACCCAAATGACCGACATCCTTTGAGAGACGGGGAGATCTGAAATAAAATCCATGGAAATATGCGTCCAGGGCCTCTTCGGGACCGGCAAGGGCAAAAGCAACCCACTGGCACGAGAACAGCAGGGCTTAGCCCGAGCACAAATCCCACAGGACTGCACAAAAGAACGCACATCCCATGACAAAGAAGGCCACCAAAAGGATCTAGCCACCAAATCTCTGGTACCAAAGATTCCAGGATGACCCGCCAACACCGAACAATGAACCTCAGAGATAACTCTACTAGTCCATCTATCAGGGACAAACAGTTTCTCCGCTGGACAACGGTCAGGTCTATCAGCCTGAAACTTCTGCAGCACGCGCCGCAAATCAGGGGAGATGGCAGACAAAATTACCCCCTCTGTGAGAATACCCGCCGGCTCAGGAACACCCGGAGAGTCAGGCACAAAACTCCTTGACAGGGCATCAGCCTTCACATTCTTAGAGCCCGGAAGGTACGAAACCACAAAATCAAAATGGGCGTAAAACAGCGACCATCGAGCCTGTCTAGGATTCAACCGTTTGGCAGACTCGAGATAAGTCAAATTCTTGTGATCCGTCAAGACCACCACGCGATGCTTGGTTCCTTCAAGCCAATGTCGCCACTCCTCGAATGCCCACTTCATGGCCAACAACTCTCGATTGCCAACATCATAATTGCGCTCAGCAGGCAAGAATTTTCTAGAAAAGAAGGCACATGGTTTCATCACCGAGCCATCAGAACTTCTTTGCGACAAAACAGCCCCTGCTCCAATCTCAGAAGCATCAACCTCGACCTGAAACGGGAGCGAAACATCTGGCTGGCACAACACAGGGGCAGAAGAAAAACGACGCTTCAACTCCTGAAAAGCCTCTACAGCCGCCGAGGACCAATTGACCACATCAGCACCTTTCTTGGTCAAATCAGTCAATGGTTTAACAACACTAGAAAAATTAGCGATGAAGCGACGGTAAAAATTAGCAAAGCCCAGGAACTTCTGCAGGCTCTTCACAGATGTCGGCTGAGTCCAATCATAAATGGCCTGAACTTTAACAGGGTCCATCTCGATAGTAGAAGGGGAAAAAATGAAACCCAAAAATGAAACCTTCTGAACCCCAAAGAGAAATTTCGACCCCTTCACAAACAAGGAATTCGCACGAAGGGCCTGGAACACCATTCTGACCTGCTTCACATGAGACTCCCAATCATCCGAAAAGACCAAAATATCATCCAAATATACAATCATGAATCTATCCAGGTACTCTCGGAAGATGTCATGCATAAAGGACTGAAACACAGATGGAGCATTAGAAAGCCCGAATGGCATAACCAGGTACTCAAAATGACCCTCGGGCGTATTAAATGCTGTTTTCCATTCATCGCCCTGTTTAATTCGCACAAGATTATACGCCCCTCGAAGATCTATCTTGGTGAACCAACTAGCCCCCTTAATCCGAGCAAACAAATCAGACAACAGCGGCAAAGGGTACTGAAATTTGACTGTGATCTTATTAAGAAGGCGGTAATCAATACAAGGTCTCAAAGAGCCATCCTTCTTGGCCACAAAAAAGAACTCTGCTCCCAAAGTTGATGACGACGAGCGAATATGACCTTTCTCCAAGGATTCCTTTATATAACTCCGCATAGCGGCGTGGTCTGGCACAGATAAGTTAAACAGTCGGCCCTTAGGAAACTTACTACCAGGAATCAAATTAATAGCACAATTGCAATCCCTATGAGGAGGTAAGGCACCGGATTTGGGCTCTTCAAATACATCCCGGTAATCTGACAAAAACTCAGGGACTTCAGAAGGAGTGGAAGGCGAAATTGACAGCAATGGAACATCACCATGCACCCCCTGACAACCCCAGCCGGACACAGACATAGATTTCCAATCCAATACTGGATTATGGACCTGTAGCCATGGCAACTCCAAAACGACCACATCATGCAGATTGTGCAACACCAAAAAGCGAATATCCTCCTGATGTGCAGGAGCCATGCACATGGTCAATTGAGTCCAGTATTGAGGCTTATTCTTGGCCAAAGGCGTAGCATCAATTCCTCTTAATGGAATAGGATACTGCAAGGGCTCCAAGAAAAAACCACAGCGCCTAGCATACTCCAAGTCCATCAAATTCAGGGCAGCGCCTGAATCCACAAATGCCATAACAGAATAGGACGACAGAGAGCAAATCAGAGTAACGGACAAAAGAAATTTAGACTGTACCGTACCAATGATGGCAGACCTAGCGAACCGCTTAGTGCGCTTAGGACAATCGGAGATAGCATGAGTGGAATCACCACAGTAAAAACACAGCCCATTCCGACGTCTGTGTTCTTGCCGTTCAGCTCTGGTCAAAGTCCTATCTCATTGCATAGGCTCAGGCCTATGCTCAGAGAAAACCGCCAAATGGTGCACAGCTTTGTGCTCATGCAAGCGCCGATCGATCTGAATGGCCAAAGACATAGACTCATTCAGACCAGCAGGCGTGGGAAATCCCACCATGACATCCTTAAGGGCTTCAGAAAGACCCTTTCTGAAAATTGCCGCCAGGGCACACTCATTCCACTGAGTAAGCACAGACCACTTTCTAAACTTCTGACAGTACACCTCCGCTTCATCCTAACCCTGACACAAAGCCAGCAAGATTTTCTCTGCCTGATCCACTGAATTTGGTTAATCATAAAGCAATCCAAGCGCCAGAAAAAACGCATTAACATCACGCAATGCAGGATCTCCTGGCGCAATAGAAAATGCCCAGTCTTGAGGGTCACCACGCAACAAAGAAATAATGATTTTTACTTGTTGAACGGGGTCACCAGAGGAGCGGGGTTTCAAAGCTAGAAACAGTTTACAATTATTTTTGAAATTCAGAAATTTAGATCTATCCCCAGAAAACAAATCAGGAATTGGAATTCTAGGCTCTAACATTGGATTCTGAACCACAAAATCTTGAATGTTTTGTACCCTTGCCGTGAGATGATCCATACAAGAGGACCGACCCTGAATGTCCATATCTACAGCTGTGTTCTGAACCACCCAGAGGTTAAGGGGAAAAGTAAGACAAAAAACACTGCAGAGAAAAAAAAATGGTCTCAGAACTTCTCTTATCCCTCTATTGAGATTAATTAATACTTTGGGCCAGCTGTACTGTTATGGACCTGGTGGTTAAGAGCACCCGGAACAACCTGATGGTTAAACTCACAGAGGACAAGCTCTGGGAAGTGGGAACTCTGCTGACCGCAACCCCTAATCCTATCACACAACTAGAAATAGCCGTGGAGCGTACCTAACACGACCTAGACGCCTCTTCACAGCCTAAGAGCTAACTAGCCCTAAAGATAGAAAATAAAGCCTACCTTGCCTCAGAGAAATTCCCCAAAGGAAAAGGCAGCCCCCCACATATATTGACTGTGAGATAAGATGAAAGTCTCAAACACAGAGATGAAACAGGTTTCAGCAAAGGGAGGCCAGACTTACTAAACAGACTGAGGATAGAAAAGGTATCTTTGCGGTCAGCAGAAAAAACTACAAAAAACCACGCAGAGTGTGCAAAAAGACCTCCGCACCGACTCACTTCCAGCTAGCAAGACAAAATCATGATAGCCAACTGGACAAGGAAACAATGAACAAATAATTAACTAGCAGGAACTTAGCTTCTGCTGGAGTAGACAGGTCACCAGAAAGATCCAAGAGCGAACTGAACCAGTACAAGAACATTGACAGCTGGCATGGAGTAACGATCTGAGTGGAGTTAAATAGAACAGCCAGCCAAAGAATAAACTACGTCACCTGTGGAAGAAACCTCAGAAGCAGCAGCTCCACTCACAGCCACCAGAGGGAGTCCATGGACAGAACTCGCCGAAGTACCATTCATGAGCACAGGAGGGAGTTCGAAAACAGAATTCACAACAGATATCGTTAAGTAAATAGTTATGTGTGAAGGTACCTTTACTTTTTGCAAAAGCTAACAGACAATTCTCTATACTGCTCCTTCTAGACCTGTCCTATTCATTCGACACAGTTGACCACTTCCTGCTACTACAAATCCTCTCTTTTCTTCGCATCTCCTGGATCTCCTCATACTTCTTCAACCACACATTTAGCATATCCCAACCGAACACTGCCTCCTAATCATGCCCCTTATATCTGTTGGAGTCCCTCAAGGCTCTGTCCTGGGACCCTTATGCTTCTCAATCTATACCTTTGGCTTGTGACAAATAATAAAGTCTCATGGCCTCCAGTACCATCTATACACTAATGACACTAGATCTACCTCTCTGGCCCAGATGTCACCTCTTTGCTGTTCAAAATCCCTCAGTGGCTATCAGCCATATCATCCTTATTCTCATCACGCTTCCTAAATCTCATATTGAAAAAACTGAACTCATCATCTTTCTTCCATCTCACCTAAATCTCCAAACTGACTTATATATTACAATAAATTAAATCCCTTGTACCAAAAGTCTGCTGCCTCTGAGTAACCCTCCATTCTGTCTCTTCCTTCAAACTGCACATCAAAGCTCTTGCCACCTTTTGTTGCCTCCAACTCAAAAATATTTCCAGAATCCGTCAACTCTGAATCTACTAAAATGTTAGTGGATGCTGTCATCATCTCCCGCCTCGACGTCTGAAATATCCTCCTCTGTAGCCTCCATGCTAACATTCTGGCACCAATCCAGTCCATCCTTAACTCTGCTGCATGACTTATCCACCTCTTGCTTCATTATTCCTCTGCTTTTCCCCTCAGCAAATCCCTTCATTGGCTCCTAAGGCTACTTTCACACATCAGTTTTTTGCCGTCAGGCAGGATCCGGAAAATTTTTAAAAAAACGGATATGTTACAAATTGTGAAAAACTGAAGCAAAGGGTCCGTTTTTTGCTGAGTCCGTTTTTTTAATAACCCGGGGATAGAGATTGGACTTCCTGTTCGAGAGAGAGAGAATGAAAAAACGGATTCGGAGGCCGGATTCATCATTTCACATCTCAGTTTCATACGTTTTTCACCAGATCAGTCACTGGGCGTTTTTTCACCGGACAGAAAAAACATTCCTCTGTACATTTTCTCCGTCCGCCGGAAACAGCTTTTTTGACGATCCGGCAAAAAACGTATGAAACGTGTGGCTGTCAGGCGCAATTTAGCGCTAATACAACTCTATGAGAAAAAAAATGGATCCGGCGGAAAAAAAAGGGTCTTTTTTTTTCAAAACTCGATGGATTGTGCCTGACGGCAAAAACCTGATGTGTGAAAGTAGCCTAACTCCCCAACGTATCCAGTTCAAACTATTAACATTGATGTAAAAAGCCGTCCATAATCTGTTTCCTCCATATATCTCTGAAATAATCCATCGTTACCTTCCAACACGTAATCTCTGGTCCTATCAAGACCTTCTTCTCTCCTCCACACTTATACGTTCCTCAACTAATCACCTCCAAGACTTCTCCTGAGCATCACCCATACTCTGGAATTCTGTGCCCTGACACATCTAATTATCCAGCAGTTTCGGAACTTTCAGATGGAAATTGAAAACGCAGCTGTTCAAGCGAGTTTACAACCTGCAATAACGCACCTCACAACCATCGAAGCGGCCACAACTCCCAACCTATTGTCTCCTTTTCCAATATCCAGTAGGGTAGGCTGTAAGCCTACAAAGGCAGGGCCCTCTCCCCGCTGTACTAGTCGATCATTGTTATTTTGTAATTTGTATTTGTATGTAAATCCTTGTCATGTACAGCGATATGGAATCGATGATGCTCTAAAAATAAATAATAATAAATGCAACAAAGTGGTGCTGCACTATGGTTCTTAACTTCTTTCTCTCTTTATCTTTTTGTAAATTCCCACAAGGGGAAGATAAGAGTGATCTCAGACACTTTAGCAGACCCTAACAGCTAACAGTACACTAGGTTTTCATGGCAAATTTCAGCAGTTGCTCCCCCTAGTGTTTAACACCTTTACCATTAGATTTTCCGTTTTTGCATTTTTGTTTTATGCTTCCCTTGTTTCCAGAGCCATAACTTTTTTATTCTTCCATCAATAAGGCCATGTGAGGGTTTATATTTTGAGGGACAAGTTGTACTTTTGATTGACATAATTGATTTGACCATATAGTGTACTAGAAAATGGGAAAAAAATTGCAATTCCACAATTGTTTTTTTTTTTTTTTACCATGTTCACTAAATGCTAAAACTGACCTGCCATTATCATTCCCCTGGTCATTATGAGTTTATAGATACCAAACATGTATAGTCTATTTTTTACTCAAGTGGTAAAAAATGGCTCCATATTTCATATAGACCCATAGACCTGTATCACCTCCATTTTTCGGGATCTGCGGGCGGGTGAGGGCTTATTTTTTGAGGTCCGAGCAGACGTTTTTATGATACCATTTTGGGATAGGTAAAATGTTTTCATTGGCTGTTATTGCATTTTATTACAATCTATATCGGCATGACCAGTCGGGAATTAAAAATAAGAGTGAGAGAACACTGCCTAGATATAGAGAAGTCTAAAAATAGCAAGGATGACAGCATGCTTAAAACCCTTCCTAGGCATTTTAAGAGATTCCATCAAAGCAATTCCAGATTACTCCAAATTAAGGGTATTGATTCTATCGATTTGGAACCCCGAGGGGGAGATATTGGAAAGAGACTGGCCAAAAAAGAGTGCCAATGGATATATAGACTAGGCACTCTTACACCAGAGGGGCTCAATGAGAGCTTCGGGTTTGGAGCATTTTTGTAAATACTATGGGCCCACATTGACTATTGTATTGCTGGAGGTTTTAGGTAGGGGTTTTTATTAAGTGTATTATATGTATGTATGTTATTAATTATGTCTTCTTTTAATCCTAGTTACTTACCTTGTTTATTACGCAAGTGGATATTGTGGCGGATATGGAGTGGAATTAGGAGGAGAGCTTAATTTGAAAGCAGCGGACCTGCATACACAGACTTCATTAGATCTAACAACATTTACAGTAATCAACGTATGAAAGCAGTCACCTGAAATTATGGGACATCATTGGACTTTTTTACAGTTTTTACAGTATATACTGACTTTATTGGGTGTAACAATATTTACAGTTATCAACGTATGAAAGTAGTAACTTGATATTAGGGGACATCGCTGGACTTTTTACACGGCCTCTTTATGGCCCTCCTGTTTTTTCGTAATTATTCTAATGTTTTTTATTATAATGCATTAGATATATTTCACTTAGCACAGTATATATTAGGTTTTTGTACCACTTATGTGTTATTTATATATATATACCATATTAATGGGTTTTATAGACCAAGCTTATCATTATGTAGTTAGGATAGTTGCCATTTATGCTGGCATTTAAAGCACTTTAATTGTATCTATTGTTCACAACTTTACTATGTAGCCTTGGGGTTATGATAGGTTTTCACTTTTATTGCTGCTACTTATGGGACCATTGTATTTACTAAAAATATAGTATAGTTTATCTCCACTTCCCCTTATTATTTTCGTATATTTTCATTTTTTCATTCTTTGGCCCCTTCCTTCTTCTCTTTAGGAGTGGAGCACATGCCTCGGTGTTCAGATATGGTTTGGAGTTGGGGGACGGACATTGGCACTTCCACGGTCCCTGTCATCAACTCTGATGACGGGTCCTGGGTACCGTCCAGTCCGCGACCCATCACCACCCTTTTTCACCAGTCTGTCATTGGGACATGCGCCGCTTTCTCTCCTTTAATCTATTATTAGTTGAATATAGTGCTCAACCGTATTTTGACTCTTGGTTATTGGTTATGCCCACGGTCCTTTATCATGGTAAATATTCTTTGTAGTGGCATTGTGGCACAACAATAGGGCAGTGGGCTGTCTAATAACTGTTATAGTCTAGTGTATTTCTGTGGTAACCCCTTATACCTAAGTCCGTAATATACCTCTAGGTCCGGCGGTTGACGCATGCATAGTTACCATCTAGCGGTGGAGATTTATCATGCGTGCGCGGTACAGGTCACGTTTCCATTGGGTGATCGGATAGACACTTTGCGCACGCGCGATTGCCCCGCTTTGTCCTTATGGGTATTAGATAGAGGTGGTGACTGATCGCGCATGCGCGACACAGGTCACGTTTCCATTGGATGACCGGATTGACGCTACAGGCGCACGCGTTATGGTCATGCATGCTATTTCTACGCTGACGCACCGGCGTTTCATTAGTAGGGCTGAGACGGAAATGATGGTATCAAAGGTCCGCCTCCGACCCGTACCGCTCCAATCAATGTGGTCCCACTGCGTTTATAAACTGGCCTTCCCCCTGCCTAGACACGCCTCCTGAAGAAGCCGTCAGTGAAACGCGCGTCGGGGCAGAGGGACGCCGGAGAGAGACCACACTGGACACTGCGGGTAATGTGTATTCGTTTCATTTTATACCTACCATACTTGGGGCTTTCACATAGATGTACCATATATGCCACTCTTTGGTCTATATCTTTGATAGGAATACACTTAGTAATATATGGTTTACATTAACTACGGCACACGTCCTATTAGACGCAATTGGGCACCTATATGTGAGGTGTTTAGCCTCTCCTTATCTTATTTCACCGCAGTATCATTATGATTGGTGGCTCTCTTATGGTTATGTCCCTCTTTTTATTGGATCCTGCATTATTTTGTTACATTTTTTGTTTACTTTGTGTCAAATGATGTTTATGTATATGTCATTTTTGTCTAATAAATTATATTTTATTTAAAAGTACTGCTTTCTTTTGGGATTTACTGTGTAGTAAAATCACCAAATAAATGTGAATTATTTTATTACAATGTTGTTGTGACCAAAATAAATTTAGTTCTTGAGTTTTGATTTTTGTTTTCTCTTTATGCCATTTACTGATCAGATTAATTATTTTTATATTTTAATAGATCGGACGTTTCTGAACATGGTAATGCCAAATATGTGCATTTTTTCATTCTTTGATCTAGAGTAGCCATATACTGGGGCTGTATGGGTAGAGTCTTTTCCAAGTAATGTAATCAGCTTTAGGGCTCGCTAACACTAGGGCTGCATTACGATGAAAAAATCAGATTGTACTTGGCCCAATATTATTCAGTGAGGCTTGGCAGATCTGCACATTTTTTCTTAGCTGTATTGGGCATGAGAAAAAAATCGCAGCATGCTGCAATATTCCTCCGAAATAAGACAGTGACAGAAAAAAATCAGATGCCATACGAACCATCAGTAACATGCTATTTTACAGATATATTACAATTCTGTAGCCTAGGAAACTGTAAAGGGTTCCAAATTATTATGCAAATTTGATTTAAGTGTTTTAAAGATTTAATTGTTTTGCTTTTCAAATAAATTCATGGATGGTTTGTGTCTCAGGGCTCAATAGATCACTCAAATCAATCTTTAACACATGTGATAATTAGTTTTCCAGGTGACTCTAAAGGAAAACTACTTAAAAATGATGTTCCACATTATTAAGCAGGCCACAGGTTTCAAGCAATATGGGAAATGAAAAGGATATCTCTGCTGCTGAAAAGCGTTAAATAGTGCAATGCCTTGGACAAGGTATGAAAACATTAGACTGTGACGGGGTGTACGGCAGAGCAAGAAGGGACAACAGGCCGAGGGATGATTCAACAGATTTATTATCAAGAATGCTGGAACAACACATGCAGGTAGATCTACAGAGTCCACAATTAGTCCAATGGAACAGGTTCGGGGCACCTCCCGATAATCCTTGTGCCAGGTAACAAAGCAATAGTCTACAATTAGTCCAAGGGATCCCAAAACAATCTCACGAACGACGAGATATGTCCTCAGCTCAAGTCTCGCCCCGTTCGCTTCCGCAGTCCCAGATGGACATGGGGTCTTGCCTCAGCTAAGAATCCCCACGCCTTCTCCTTCAAGGATCAACTCACATCTGATCTCAAAATAAGAATGGATTGTCTGAGCTCCTGGGATCCGCCCATGAAGGGGGGTAGGGTCACACCTTCTATTCAATGGTTGGGTCCACCAGAAGATTCTAGACTGGTGGGCTCCGCTTAATCTATGTAGTATGTACATTGGACTAGCCACCTGCTGTGAGGAAGAATGGCTATTCCTTCACTAGTGATGTTGACAAAGCTTAATTACATTCGAGCTTAGGGCTGCAAGTATTGGGGGAAGGAGACATATTGTTACAGGTGAACTCCCAGCACAAGAGAATACATAAATTACAGCTAATAGAAACCAGAGAACAGTTACATACATCAAATGGCGTATTATTCAAATACAGGACAGGGCAAAAGTACATATCATGACAATCCCTTCCCCTCCCAATATGTGTACGTACCAGGGACCTCTACAGGTCGCTGGTTAAGTACACACAGGCAGAGCGTAACTTACATGTGGCTTCATGCAGCCACGAATTGGCATCGTAGCTCTCCCACATCATTGCCCAGGAGAACATCTGCAGGCAGACCTCCCATCACCCCAACCACACATCGCCTGACCCCAAAACCAAAGTTCAGATCCACAGTGGCTGTGGGAAGAGTCCTCCATTGTCCACCAGCCAGTTCAATGACAATCCCAGGTCCTCGATGGATTGCCTCAGGCCGAACCACTCGGGGATCAGCCAGTGTGAGGAAAGCCCCTGAGTCACAAAATCCAATAAGTCTCTGTCCATCCAGCACAACCTCCTGCAAGTGCTTAACTCGATGAGCAGAAGTCGTCATAGCTGCGGGTCGCACACCATAAACTCCTAGTAGTGCAACATGGGTGGGTGAGGCACTAGGCCAGTCCTCACATAGTGGTGACACGTCGTCCTCCATGGCACTTGGGTGTACATAATTAATAATACGACTGGGTACAGGATTAATCCTCATTTGAACAGCTGGGCAGGAGGCTTGAAGATGCCCCGGCTGTCCACATCGATAGCATCTCTGCTGGGTCTCACTCCATCCAAGGCGTCCTCTTGGGGAGGGGTAAGGGAACCTGGAGGCCGGCTCCCACCTGAAGGTGCTGTAGGGGTTTGAGGACGACTTCTCCATGAGCTGGCTGGGCATGAGGCCTGCAGATGCCCCAGATGCCCACAACCATAACACCTGCGCTCTGCTACTTCCTCTCCTCGTCGTATTCCAGAAAACGCAGTAGAAGCAACTGGAGGCACATTTACACTGGTATCAGCATGAGGTGGTGGCTTAGAGGAACGGGGAACAATGGGGACAGAAGAACAGGGGGCCACCGGTGTTGTGGAGCTGGTAGGCCTCTCTCCATCCTCCAACAGAACCCTCCACTGAGGCTTGATGGTGAGAGCCTCATCAGCTAGAGCTGCAGCTTCCTCCACAGTGGCTGGTCTCCTCTCACGCACCCATTCCCGGATCTCAGCAGGGCACTTGAAGTAAAACTGCTCTTTTAGGATAACCTGGAGGAAGGTCTCCCAGGTTAAGGCCTCCTCTGCCTCCAGCCAGCGATGACATATTTGTTTGAGTTTGTGGGCATACATCTTGAAAGACACATCCTCATCACAGGCTAAAGTACGGAACTGAGTCCTGTAAGTGTCTGGGGTAACAGCATAATCTTCTAGAATAGTCCGTTTAATCTCCGCATACTCACAGTTCCCCTGAGGGTCCATAGCTCTATAGGCTGCGGCAGCTCCACCCTCTAAGAGCCCCACCAGATGTCGGACTCGGTCCCTTTCCGGGACTTCCATTAATCGACACTGATGCTCAAAGTCCTGGAAGAAGCCCTCAATGTCGCCTGCAGCCTCATTAAAGGGCTTGAAGTCTTTGCGGGACACTCTGGGGAGTTCCCTCATGGTGGGTGCTAGGGTTACAGTCTGTCTGGAGCTTCTAGCTGCTTCCAAAGCGATCTGCCTCTCCAGCAATGCCATCTCCTGAGCTCTGTCCTCGGCTCTGTGAATGGCCTTCCTCTCCTCGGCTCTGTGAATGGCCTCCCTCTCCTGAGCTCTGTGAATGGCCTCCCTCTCCTCGGCTCTGTGAATGGCCTCCCTCTCCTGAGCTCTGTGAATGGCCTCCCTCTTATCGTCTATGGTGGCCTCTTCTCCCAGCAATGCCAACTCCTCCTCGTACCACACAACCCACTGACTTTTTTGGGTATTTACCTCCGGCTGCAGTTTTTCCTCCATTTGCTGTGAGGGTCCTTCCTCAGCGTCATCTTGCAGACGAACTCCTTCCAAAGCCTCAATAAGCTGCTCCTTGGAGAGTCCCTTAAAACGGACTCCTACTTCACGGGCCTTTGATTGTAGGCTCCCCAAAGTCCAGTTCTTGTACTCTGCGGTGTTGGTTCCCGATGTTGGGCCATTGTCCTCCATTCCTTCTGCTCTGATCCCACTGCTTGCCACCAGTTTGTGAAAGGGGTGTACGGCAGAGCAAGAAGGGACAACAGGCTGAGGGATGATTCAACAGATTTATTATCAAGAATGCTGGAACAACACATGCAGGTAGATCTACAGAGTCCACAATTAGTCCAATGGAACAGGTTCGGGGCACCTCCCGATAATCCTTGTGCCAGGTAACAAAGCAATAGTCCACAATTAGTCCAAGGGATCCCAAAACAATCTCACGAACGACGAGATATGTCCTCAGCTCAAGTCTCGCCCCGTTCGCTTCCACAGTCCCAGATGGACATGGGGTCTTTCCTCAGCTAAGAATCCCCACTCCTTCTCCTTCAAGGATCAACTCACATCTGATCTCAAAATAAGAATGGATTGTCTGAGCTCCTGGGATCCGCCCATGAAGGGGGGTAGGGTCACACCTTCTATTCAATGGTTGGGTCCACCAGAAGATTCTAGACTGGTGGGCTCCGCTTAATCTATGTAGTATGTACATTTGACTAGCCACCTGCTGTGAGGAAGAATGGCTATTCCTCCACTAGTGATGTTGACAAAGCTTAATTACATTAGAGCTTAGGGCTGCAAGTATTGGGGGAAGGAGACATATTGTTACAGGTGAACTCCCAGCACAAGAGAATACATAAATTACAGCTAATAGAAACCAGAGAACAGTTACATACATCAAATGGCGTATTATTCAAATACAGGACAGGGCAAAAGTACATATCATGACAATCACAGGTTTCAAGCAATATGGGAAATGAAAAGATATCTCTGCTGCTGAAAAGCGTTAAATAGTGCAATGCCTTGGACAAGGTATGAAAACATTAGACATTTCACGAAAACTTAAGAGTGATCATCATACTGTGATGAAATTTGTGACTGAAACAGAGCGCAGACAGAGTTCATGCAGATAAAGGCATAATGTGGAAGGTTTCTGCCAAACAAATTCATTGGATTAAGAGAGCAGCTGCCAAAATACCATTACAAAGCAGCAAGCAGATATTTGAAGCTGCTGGTGCCTCTGGAGTCCCTCGAACCTCAAGGTTTAGGATCCTTCAAAAGTTTGCTGTGGTGCATAAACCTACTATTCGGCCACCCCTAAACAGTGTTCACAAGCAGAAACGGTTGCAGTGGGCCCAGACATACATGAAGACTAATTTTCAAACAGTCTTGTTTACTGATGAGTGTCGAGCAACCCTGGAATGTCGAGATCAATAGAGTAGTGGATGGTTGGTGGATGGCCACCATGTTCCTACAAGTTTGCAATGTCAGCAAGGAGGTGGAAGAGTTATGTTTTGGGCCGGAATCATGGGGAAACAGCTGGTAGGGCCCTTTAAGGTTCCTGAAGGTGTGAAAATGACCTCTGCAAAGTATATAGAGTTTCTGACTGACAACTTTCTTCCATGGTATAAAAAGCAGAAATGTGTCTTCAGGAGCAAAATCATCTTCATGCATGACAATGCACCATCTCATGCTGCAAAGAAACCTCTGAGTCATTGATTGCTATGGGCATAAAAGGAGATAAACTCATGGTGTGGCCACCATCTTTCCCTGACCTCAACTCTATAGAGAACCTTTGGAGTATCATCAAGCAAAAGATCTATGAGGGTGGGAGGCAGTTCACATCAAAACAGCGGCTCTGGGAGGCTATTCTGACTTCATGCAAAGAAATACAAGCAGAAACTCTCCAAAAACTCACAAGTTCAATGGATGCAAGAAATATGAGGGTGATGTCAAAGAAGGGGTCCTATGTTAACATGTAACTTGGCCTGTTAGGATGTTTTGGAGTTTAATAGCTTTTTTGTAAAATGAATGTTACCTCCTAATGCTGCAAATTCCACAAATAAGCATTTTCAGTTCTTTAAAACATATCAAATGTTTAGAAATTCTACTGTGCCTAATAATTTGGAACATTGCATTTAGATTTTTTATTCATGTTGGAGATTATACTGTTATCATTGGGAGGTTTCATCAATAAAATTAAATGTATACTCTAACGGGTGATGACTTTTATTAGACTGACTGTCATTTGCACCAACCATTTAGGAAAATCCGAGATAATGCCATTTGCATAATATTTTGGAACATGGTGTAGATTAATAGCTGCTGAATAAAAAAAAACGGATTGTGTATGGACAGAACATTGATGACAAGTGAGAGAAAATCATCCCACTCTCCTGGATAAGAATGGAATAATTTTTTATACTCCAGTGTGAATGAACCCTTAGGGTGCGTGTCCACTGTCCCTATTGACGGCGCTTTGGACGGAGTGGAAAACCCGCTCCACCCAAAGCGCCACCCCTTTCTGTACGAGCGGTGATTCTGGATGTGTTCATTGCACACATCCGCAATCGCCGCACCCTATACATAGGACCCTGTTATGTACCTTGTGGCGATGGAGCGTCACCGCAAGGTAAACAGACATGCTGCGTTCTAAAAGACGCGCTGCATGTCTGGAAATGCAGGGCTGCTGATGCGTGTTCACACGCATAGTGGAGATGGGATTTCATAAAATCCCCTCCACTATGCTGTAACATCTGGACGCTGCGGGTTGAACGCTGCAGTTTTACGCAGCGCTCAATCCGCAGCTAATCCGGATGTAATCCGGCCCTTGGACACATACCCTTATACTGCATCCTGGCTGCAGGATTAGTATTAGTTTGGTGGCTGGAAGAATGTGTTCTCTTCCACAGTTTCTCCCATTGCAATTTAAGGAATTACCGAACCATGGTGCAAGAGATTTGTTCCCTGCCACAGAATATGCTACAAGTTGATAAAATCAGTCTTCTTCGCACCTCTCCAATCAGCGCTCTCAGATGTAAATGTTTAATGGATGTCATTGATGGATGGCTTGTATCATCTATAGGCTGTTATGGGATCTCTTACAAGTATACTTTTATTTACAGGTATTCTGGATGGAATAACATAGTCTTCTTTGCTATTCCAAACCTCTTTCTTTTTTTTTTGCAGTACACGATTATATAGCAACGTATGATTCCCATTGGAATCATTAGGATAGGTTGAATTATGGCTGCAGAGCTGTTCTCTTCAACAGAGAATGCTGCTTACCTTTCCTTTCTTTCCCCCATTGGCACTCCCAGATGTATCCATTCTATATTATATGTTATACAGTACCACATCTCTAAAGGAACCAGTACCTTGCCAATTGTAAACTTAGTTGCGCTGATAATCCTCAGTGTCGCAGAGGAATTTACTTATTTTCCGTTCCTGCAGGTAAATGCGAAAATCTTCTATCGTTATTCAGTCTTCTGTTTGATGTTATTGAATTCGCCAGAAGACAAGGTGTTGCTCAACTGCTGCTGAATCGAGTTTATTTGAAGACTATTCTCTGCTATCTCTTTCTGTAAGAAATAAATTGTTAATAAAATTATATTCGTAGAGCATTTATTGATTATTCCTTTAAACTTAGAAAAATATTCAGGTTTCTTCTGAAACAGGGGAGGTCGCTGAGGATTATCAATGCAACCAAGTTTACAATTGGCAAGATACCGGTTCCTTTAGAGAGAGAAAGACTTTCCGGCATGAATACTATTCAGCTTCCACCAGTTCTGGCAGCTACAGCTCTAGACGTACACCTCATTTTTTAGGCGGGAGAAGAGAACGTGATCAACCAGGAGGGGCAGACGAACACACCGTCACCATGTTCACTCGAATACAAACCCAGTCACAGGTATATCTGAACAAATTGTCTACAACATATCTTCGCATAATTTGTCTCCATCAGAACTATTCTTTCTTCAAAAAGGTCTTTCTTTTTGCCTTACATGACATTTAATGAATTTATTTTGGAACAAGAAATTCATCGTTTCTACAGGATTTTGAGACTGAAGGTTCATTTTTCAGATCGAGTGTCCAAACAGACCATTGATCCATCTAATATTACTAATGATGTCAATCTTGATGTTACATGTGATTTCTCACAGTGTCTTAATCGCTTTACATCTAGGGATGTCAAATTGCACACACCCAGTACCTTAACCGTCTCCACGCATATCAGTCTGTAGAGACATATATCTCATTGGTACAGAAAAAAATTAAACAAAACCGAAGACAAGTCAACAGTGGTTTGCTGCGGGGAAAATGTATTTTTACTGGCTTAGAAGAAGGGCCGTTATGGTATCTTAAGAATAGCAATAATATAATGAACAAACCTGCAGATAAAGGAGGCTCCATAGTCGTCATTGACAAATCTTCCTATACCACTGAAATTTATTCTCAACTAACTGATACTCATAATTACCTAACCTATCCATAGAGATCCCACTTTTGAAATTGCTAAAGAAATTTGGGTTCATACCCTCAAGAATAAAAGGGGTCATTGACACTAAACTAGGCGACTTTCTAATTAATTCACACCTGGTTATCCCTGTATTTTATACATTAGCCAAAATACATAAGAATTTATTCTCTACCAATTCACTGTTATCTTCCTTAGCCATAGCCTTTGAGAAAATCCATTATTACAGGCTGTACCACTGTATCTGAGGGACACGTCTCATTTTCTGGCTAGCCCATGGGTTTTGCATACTATGCGGCCTAATTGTATATTGTAACACTAGATGTCAGCAGTTTGTACACAAGTATTGATGATGACAGAGGTATTACAGCAGTTAAAAACTTCTTAGACAATACTACGATGGTCTCCCAACTCCAGAAAAACTTTTGCTTATCCCTTTTGACTAAAAACCATTTTCTATTTGCAGATCAGTTCTATACACAGAGAGACAAGACTGCAATTGGTTAAAATGTGGCACCCCCATATGCCAACATCTTTTTGGCCCAATTTGAGACTACCCACGTTTGCAATAAAGTACTTTTTCAGAGACACTTAGTGTTCTAGAAAAGGTATATAGATAGGTATATCCCAACTTACCACATTAAAAGGAAAGGTGACAATTAATGAATAGCTGTGAAGGTAATATATGTTAACCTGTTAATAATTGTTAATAATTAATCAAATTCTGTTATGACTGGACAGCATGTCCACAATTTTTCTCTTACCCTTTTCCCATTCCCACTTCCCTCACCTCCCGCCCTCTCCCCACCCTTATTTCCTTGAAAGTTGAATATATGATTATCTACAAAACACAATATTAAATTTCAAAATGCTTAATAAAAATTATTTGAAAGGAAAAGGTATATAGATGACATTTTTCTTATTTGGCTAGGGCAGAGGTCCCCAACTCCAGTCCTCAAGGCCCACCAACAGGTCATGTTTTCAGGATTTCCTTTGCATTGCACAGGTGATGCAATTATTACCTGGGCAAGACTAAGGAAATCCTGAAAACATGACCTGTTGGTGGGCCTTGAGGACTGGAGTTGGGGACCTCTGGGCTAGGGGACACAAATACACTAGAAAATGTTTTTAATCTTGTTAACAACAGTATCCCCAGTGTGACATTTACTATGCATCATGATGCACATAAGATTAATTTTCTTGATGTCATTCTCAATAATGACGGTTCTCTTTCCACAGATCTTTATAGCAAACCAACTGATAGAAATCGTTTGTTACATTATGCAAGCTGCCATCCTAAGCACATCAAAAAAGCATTACCCAATTCACAATTTTGCTGGATCACTCGTATAGTATCCGATGAATCTACCCAAATCTTAGATTGGAAGAGATCCAGAACAAATTCAGAAGTTGGGCTTATCCCAACGATCTACTAATATTTCGAGAGTTACATTTGTCAATATTTACCATCCTTTTATGTACCTTATCCATTGGTCAGTTAAAAAACATTGGTCACTGCAGGGTAAATCATACCCTGATATACCAGAATCTTCTCATCCCCAACTCATTTGTCACAAAAAATGACAGAATTTGACAAATTTTTTTGTCAAGGCTGAAATAAGGTTATCAGGCTACAGTGAGGTTCTAAACCTTTTTATTGACTCCATGAAAAGGCACTTTTTCATATCTCCATTGCGTATAATGTTCAAATCTTATCAATCCAAGACTTATATATCCGAGCACAAATCTACTATAAGGTGCAAATAGACAATGCTCCTGATACCCTCTCATTTAATTTCTGATGGACACAATGTTGCCCAACTCCAGTTTCAGTTTTTGTAAACCGTTCGAATGCCAATACGGTGGGGTGGTAACATAGTAACATAGTAACATAGTTAGTAAGGCCGAAAAAAGACATTTGTCCATCCAGTTCAGCCTATATTCCATCATAATAAATACCCAGATCTACGTCCTTCTACAGAACCTAATAATCGTATGATACAATATTGTTCTGCTCCAGGAAGACATCCAGGCCTCTCTTGAACCCCTCGACTGAGTTCGCCATCACCACCTCCTCAGGCAAGCAATTCCAGATTCTCACTGCCCTAACAGTAAAGAATCCTCTTCTATGTTGGTGGAAAAACCTTCTCTCCTCCAGACGCAAAGAATGCCCCCTTGTGCCCGTCACCTTCCTTGGTATAAACAGATCCTCAGCGAGATATTTGTATTGTCCCCTTATATACTTATACATGGTTATTAGATCGCCCCTCAGTCGTCTTTTTTCTAGACTAAATAATCCTAATTTCGCTAATCTATCTGGGTATTGTAGTTCTCCCATCCCCTTTATTAATTTTGTTGCCCTCCTTTGTACTCTCTCTAGTTCCATTATATCCTTCCTGAGCACCGGTGCCCAAAACTGGACACAGTACTCCATGTGCGGTCTAACTAGGGATTTGTACAGAGGCAGTATAATGCTCTCATCATGTGTATCCAGACCTCTTTTAATGCACCCCATGATCCTGTTTGCCTTGGCAGCTGCTGCCTGGCACTGGCTGCTCCAGGTAAGTTTATCATTAACTAGGATCCCCAAGTCCTTCTCCCTGTCAGATTTACCCAGTGGTTTCCCGTTCAGTGTGTAATGGTGATATTGATTCCCTCTTCCCATGTGTATAACCTTACATTTATCATTGTTAAACCTCATCTGCCACCTTTCAGCCCAAGTTTCCAACTTATCCAGATCCATCTGTAGCAGAATACTATCTTCTCTTGTATTAACTGCTTTACATAGTTTTGTATCATCTGCAAATATCGATATTTTACTGTGTAAACCTTCTACCAGATCATTAATGAATATGTTGAAGAGAACAGGTCCCAATACTGACCCCTGCGGTACCCCACTGGTCACAGCGACCCAGTTAGAGACTATACCATTTATAACCACCCTCTGCTTTCTATCACTAAGCCAGTTACTAACCCATTTACACACATTTTCCCCCAGACCAAGCATTCTCATTTTGTGTACCAACCTCTTGTGCGGCACGGTATCAAACGCTTTGGAAAAATCGAGATATACCACGTCCAATGACTCACCGTGGTCCAGCCTATAGCTTACCTCTTCATAAAAACTGATTAGATTGGTTTGACAGGAGCGATTTCTCATAAACCCATGCTGATATGGAGTTAAACAGTTATTCTCATTGAGATAATCCAGAATAACATCCCTCAGAAACCCTTCAAATATTTTACCAACAATAGAGGTTAGACTTACTGGCCTATAATTTCCAGGTTCACTTTTAGAGCCCTTTTTGAATATTGGCACCACATTTGCTATGCGCCAGTCCTGCGGAACAGACCCTGTCGCTATAGAGTCACTAAAAATAAGAAATAATGGTTTATCTATTACATTACTTAGTTCTCTTAGTACTCGTGGGTGTATGCCATCCGGACCCGGAGATTTATCTATTTTAATCTTATTTAGCCGGTTTCGCACCTCTTCTTGGGTTAGATTGGTGACCCTTAATATAGGGTTTTCATTGTTTCTTGGGATTTCACCTAGCATTTCATTTTCCACCGTGAATACCGTGGAGAAGAAGGTGTTTAATATGTTAGCTTTTTCCTCGTCATCTACAACCATTCTTTCCTCACTATTTTTTAAGGGGCCTACATTTTCAGTTTTTATTCTTTTACTATTGATATAGTTGAAGAACAGTTTGGGATTAGTTTTACTCTCCTTAGCAATGTGCTTCTCTGTTTCCTTTAAGTAATAAGATTCTTAAATTAAAACAAAGAGAAGCCTACAGCATTTACAAATTACAGGCATTGCAACCCCTGGTCACAATAGGGAGTATGAGATCTTTTATTGATATGTCATAGTTAGTAAGTAACATAGTTAGTAAGGCCGAAGAAAGACATTTGTCCATCCAGTTCAGCCATATTCAAGGTCATTCATTTGGGTTTCCACTGCTCTCATGTTACTTCCTGTTTTTAAAGTTTTACACTGTTTACTACATATACTTTGCTTTGTTACAGGTTCCATAGGGGTCCACCAGGTATTTGTGTCCATGTTATTCATGTTCATTGTCCTCCCTTTTCTGTTTCTTATTCCTAATGCTTTTATTTCTGGCGTTTCTTGTTATTCTTACATTACGCATGCGCACTTACTACCACACACGTCATTCGCCAGCTCACACTGCGCACATACGTCATCACTTACACCTATCTCTTTTGCTCTAAAGCCGAAACTTTCACCTTGTGGGCATACTCCAATAATGCTTGGTCACTGCATTCCCAGCGCACCAGGCTTTTCTGATGAGCACCAAGGGACACAGTGAAAGGTAATGACTACTATGCACACAATGGCATTTATCACATTGTCTTTACCTGTCTATAGCTTTCACTCTCTTATAGTACTGTAATTGTACTCGACCATCCCACATCTTTCATCTCTCAAATACCAGTCATTCCCCTATTTAGGTTCTATTTTTAGGCTGGTTTATTAGCAGTTTTCCCCTTTCTTTTCAGAATTTGAGTCACTTGAGTGAACCAACAGCTGCTTGATAATCTCATCTTTGATGCATATTGAATTAGCGTGTATGAATAATGGATTGCTCATTTTTATTTAATTTTGCTACCATGTTGGTATAATTTTTGCTTATTGGTCCAGTGAAATTGTTTGTGTTTGTGATATTTACTTTCTGTTCTTTGATTGTATTATATGCAGATAGCCATGAAAAAGGCTTAAATAAGCCAAAACGTTGGTCACTGTATCTTTCTTCATTGGTCGCTCCAATAAATACAGTTTGCAAAAAACTTCACTCTTTTGCTGCAATATTGTGCAGAAGTTTTCTTCTACTCAATAAAGTACCATCGGCACGTTTAGAGTTAATGTTGAGAGACTGACTACTGTAAGCACTAAACATAGGCCAATATGCTAATATCTTATGTGACTGAAAAGGAATCAATTGTCAGTCACTCATCATTCAGAAACTGGTCATGTCCGACCAGATCACTGGCCTAAAAAGTTGGGCATTCTGCAAGAAGTTAAGTATATGCTGTTCTTCAACCTATGGGTTGATATCAACAAGGCATTATGCTTGGGGCAATTTCTAATTTAAAGGAAATCTGTCACCAGGTTTTTGACATGTAATCTGAGGACATCATGAGGTAGGGGATAAAACATTGAGTTCAATAATATGTCACTTATCAGGCTGCGTTCTGTTGTTTACTTTCAATTAAGGTTTTGTCACTAGGACATTATCATTGCTGTGATTAACTGGCATCTGCTTGCTAGTCTGACACGCCCCCTTCTGTGATAAGCAGTTCACTGTCTATAGACAATGTACATAAAGAGCCTCGTGTGGGTGGAGACAGCTTTCTCAGCTCTGCTGCCTGCTGCATCTAAAAACTCCGATGGTGTTACAACTGTTGCACCCAGTAAACTGTATGATGTATCACTGGATTCAGGGTCTCTTTCTCTACATCATGCTGCAAAGATGAGGTAGCAAAAACCTGCTGATTCCCCTTAAGAATGTCGTATACAGCTGCCCTTGGATATTGAGTAAAAGTAGAGATTTTCATGTAAAGTTCCCAGATAAAATTAGCCCTTTAGTGACTGTAGATTTACATCAGACGCGTACAATTATTTAAAAGGATACATATCATTTTGATATCACCATAACCATAATTAACCATAGGACAAACTTACAGTACCACATTATTTTTACCATGTTGTAAACATAACCCCCTTTATGAAAACCCCTATGCAACTGTTTCTATTCTTACAATCCCAGCGCATTTTACATTTTTTCACATTTTTGTAGGTCTTCATATGGCAAAATTACTGGTTTGACTCAACATCATCACCTCTATAGAAATGTTGTTTACATTGCTCACTCATTTCATAGCATGACGGTTAGAAATATCCGACCTGTCCTTTGCATGAAAAATAGATTCCTAATTATGTCAAACTCAATAACCTCTAGAAAATCAGCACTTACTATGGAATTCATGATGAAATGGATCTTATTTAGTAATAGCATAATCCGGTCATATCTTTCCCCTTACTGATGCAGGTTTTTCACAGTTGTTGCTCTCATTACTGTACGACTTTCTTACAACCCAAACAACCATTTTTTTTTCTCATGGAAAATAGATGGCTGCTATTCAGTCTATTAGCTGTAATGTTGTTAACTGACTATTTCACGATTTTAATGAGAACTTATTAGGAGTGAATCTGTGAACTGACATCCACTGCTGTGATTTACTGGAGAAATGTTTCCAAGCTTACTGCTGCTCCTAGCATACAGAATGAGTTTTTCTTGAGAATCTCTTCTGAAATGGTGTATGGAAAATAAATAACGATGTTCATATGATTAGCTGATAATTTGTGCAAATATCAACAAATGATGGGGCTGTCCAGGTTTAGTAAAAAAATACACTTTTTATCCAATATTTGAGATTAGCCCCTTTCACTTAAATGTGGATGAACTGCAATTCTAGCACACAGAAAGGTGGCCCTGTTTTTTTTCTATTTTTTTTTTAAGGCGCTAGGGTTTATACATTGACACAGCAACATTACATTAAAATAATTTGGAGTCTCCTAGTGGAGAAGCCACCTATTGGATGTCAACAATACATCAACAAGACAGCATCTTTTACAGCATTATTGCTCACCCACACTGGCGTACAACATGGCCGAGTGCTATCTAATGTTTTATCGGATAGTGCCTAATGTTATACTGTGGGGTCGGACAGATCTGCAATTATTTTCTCATGCTGCATCAGAAAACTATCTCAGCATGCTGCAAGTGGCTCGAATATTCAGATTATGTGCACCCATACAAGTCTATGGGTCGGACTAAACTCGATTTAAGTAAAATACTTTGTCGATAAAATTTTTTGGTACAGTGCCTCAACACTTTTAACTCCTTCCCGACATTTAATGTACCCATATGTCAAGGTTAGATAGGGGTTCCTGATCTTTGACGTATAAGTGCACAAACCATAACAGCAAAACCTGCACTATAATATGGCCCTCCTTCCCTTCTGAGCTTTTTGAAAATAAAAAACTTGGGGCCAAAGCAACATTTTAGTGGAAAAAGTGGTAATTTTCATTTGACTCATGTTATACAATACTGTGAATTGCCTGAAGGTTAAAAATGCTCAATTCCCCCTAAATGAACTTCTCAAGAGGTGTAGTTTCCAAAAATCATTTGTTGGGGGTCCTGCTGATTCGGCATCCACAAACTATTTCAGCCAAAATTGAGCTCCAGAATTCATTTGGCACTCTATCCAAACCCTGTCTTGTTAACAAATCGTAGTTGTCCACCACACAAGAGGTATTGCTGTACTCAGGAGAAATTGTGCAACAAATTGTATGAACAGTTTTATACTGTAATTAATTTTAATTAATTTAATATTGTGAAAATGAAAATTGTGGCAAAACCAACATTTTTATGGGAAAATTGTATTTTTCTATTTTCATGGCTCAACATTTTAAAATTCTGTGAAGCAACTGTTTGTTAAATATGCTCTCACCACACCAGTAGATTAATTCCTTGAGATGTGTATGTGGCACCCCTAGGGGTATTTGCCACAAAAATAGTTACTGACAGTAAGTACAAATACTAAAATAGCAAGACTGCACTACCACCTCCGGCCAGAAGGGGGAGCTCCAGAGACTCCCCTTGATCCATTCTGGTCTGAGAGAAGAAATGGCAGTTGGGCTAAGGAGCTGAAAGTGAGAGGTCATACAATTGAATCTCTAACAGCCCTGTGACTGTTACCAGGCCTAAATCACCGGCCTGAGGAGAAGAGGGATAGAGAAAAAGGACATTGTGAGAACCGGGTAGCATTAATCACTACCCAGAACAGGCGCAAAGACGGATACCGGATCCGTGGCTGTATTCATTATATATAATACAGCAACCGGAAAAACGTGAGGTGATATCAGCTTCACTAGGGCCGGACGCAGCAACAGACACAGAGTTCAGCGGTACTCCCAGAGGGGGTAAACCGATAAAAGGACTCGGGTTGCCCGTCGAACCAGGACCCGGAGGGGACAGATTGGGCCGGCAGCCAGTTCACATACAGCAGCAGGGCCACACAGAAATTGCGCACAATAAGAGGCGAAGACCCCGGCAGGGTCAAAGTAACTCAGAGTTCCCATACAGACTCCGGTGACAGGACTGGTTGTAAATCCTTTTATGTTAAAGTAAACTGGTTAAACGTTTCGGTGCCTCAGTCTTTCATTTGGACAATAGCCATCTATCCAGGATCGGGATCGTCACCGCTGGGAGAACCTGCTGCTGATCAAGTAAGTGCCTGTCCCCTCATGATACCCCTTACACTGTGCATTGCCTGAGGCCACAGCACCGGGTCAAGCCACCCGTGACATCCCCCTCAAGAGACAGACTCCATTGGTCCGGTGCTGGGTATCCCGGTCTCCTGGGCGTCACAATTTGGCGTCACGAACAGGATCTAGCCAGCCCGTATACCGGGTATTGTGTGCCATGATTGGAGCCCAAAACTGTGAAAACTGGGATGAAAAATCTTGAAAATTGACTTTATTAAAGAAAAATCCATTCCCCATTGAAAACTATTGAAAGTGACTTTTCCCCATTGGTTATAATGGAGTAAAGATGGCCGCCATCCCCTGAGGTAATCACTTCATAACCGTTAGGCACGAGACTGTTAATTGAGCTACGCCATCACCTGAGCCCCAGTCTAACTGAAAAACTTCAGAATCCGCCATTACAGAGCGCGGTGGGTGGGAGCAGCAGGGGGCGTGTCATTGTGGGCGGCACCAAGCTGAGCGCTCTGACATCAGAGCAAGGGGAAAATCGATCCTGCTGCACAGCAGAACGAATCTACACTATCCCGACGGAAGCGGAGGACCGGAAGGGTCCGGATTAACTAAGGGGGCACAGTATGTCGCAGCACGGAGACGCCGCAGCACCCGGCAACGCTAATGCAGCTGAAAGACAGAGTGTCAATAGAGAGTCCGGCAGCGCAGCGGTGCAAGGAGTGGCGCCCATCATGCCGGTGCTGATGCCATATACCCCGGGTGGCCCATGGCTTCCAATGTATGAAGGTGAGCCTAATACCCTTGACGATTTCAGAGAAAAGATGCTGGCCCATTTTGACATGTTCCCTGTGGGTGAAGTTCAGCGTGTTAGTCTCCTGATGATGCAGTTAAGTGGCCGTGCTAAGCGAGAAGTCACAGCATGGGCAGCTGATCTAAAAGGCACTGTTGAACGCATATTTGCTGGATTAAAAGCTACATTTGAAACCACGGCCAGCAGCAAAGCTAAAATACGATTCTTTAATTGCAAACAAAAAGTTAATGAGTGCGTGAGAGACTTTGCCTTAAACCTGCAGGAAGCCCTTAAATCACTTACACTGGCTGAACCCATTTTTAACATCGGAGCGGATAAACTGCTAAGAGATCAATTTATTGAGGGACTCTACACCCCTTCTCACCGGGGGCATGTGAGCATGCTTGTTTTTAAGAACCCTGAATTGACATTTGCCCAATTAAAGGAGAGCGCTATACGTCTCCAGCTGGCAGAGGCACCTCGGGATCAGGATCCTGCGCAACCCATGGCAGAGGCACCTCAACAACAGGGAGTGCCAGTGACATCAGCTATGTCCGGGGCCATTGCTAAGCCCCTGGGGCCCAGTACTAATGAGGCTCTTCAACAAAAGCTTGACTCTTTAGCTGATGTTGTTGCTTCAATGGCTAAAACCATGCAGGAGATGAGAGGACACAAGATGGAGTTGGCAAACTGTAGAGAGGATGTTCCATGGATGAGACCCCGGAGATACCCGACATGGAGAGGACGACCCCGCGACCGCTACCAACCGGATGGACAGCCCATTTGCCGCCGTTGCCAGCAGCCAGGCCACTTTGCACGAGATTGTGATTTAAACGGGAATCCCCTGGGAATGCGGGCCGCTTCGCAGGAATGAACTTTCAAGGCCCAACACCCTGGCACGACAGGTACATCGGAGGACGACCCATTATCCCAATCGTGCTGGACGGAATTCCCCTCAACGCTTTGCTGGACACAGGTTCCCAGATTTCATCTATACCGTATATCCTTTATAAGAGGTACTGGGCTGATGCAGATATTGATAAAGGGCCCTCTGATGTTGAACTAGATATATGGGCCAGTAATGGTAAGTTGGTACCGAAACTAGGATTCAGGGAGATGACCATAAAGATTGGTAAAGTAGAACTGAAGAAACAGGGTATAATAGTTGTTGATGTTGACCGGCGGAACTGTGAACCAACTGTATTGATAGGAATGAATGTGTTAGAGAACTGCTTTTCCGAAGTCATTTCTGTCTTACAGCAAATTGCTGAAACTGCCCAATCCTGCCAGCAGAGAGTTCTCCGGAGGGAAATAAAAGTATTGATGTTAAGGCAACAGGTAGAAGTTGCAGGTGGAGAAATCGGCAGTGTGAGGGTAAGTGATCCAACGTCTATTGTAATCCCACCAAAAACAGAAATGCTGGTATGGTGTAGAGCAGCCATTGGTACTAAGGGACGAGATTATCAAGCCTTAATAGAAACAGTGTACACCGACAGCAGGCCCACTATACTCACAGCACGAGGGATAGTCGAGGTACACCGGGGACGAGTGCCGGTACGACTTTTGAACTGTGGAGAGGAAGAGGTCACTTTGCCAAGGTATGCTACAATGGCAAAGCTATATACTGTTGACAACAATGCCATCACAACCATTGAGCCCTTAGAACCAACCTGTCAGGTGGAAGGCAATGGCTCAGATGGAGAAATGGAGGATTGGTGCCAACAGCTACACGTGGGCATAAATTCAACACCTACCCATCAAAAACAAGGGGTGTATAGGCTAGTGACGGAATATGAACAAGTCTTCAGTAAACACCCATTGGACTTCGGACGGATAGAAGGGGTAGAACACACAATCCCCACAGGTGACCATCCCCCAATAAAAGAAAGATATAGACCCATACCGCCCGCTCACTATCAATGTGCAAAAGATATGCTGAGGGAAATGAAACAGGCCGGGGTAATAAGAGACAGCTGTAGCCCCTGGGCGGCCCCTCTAGTGATTGTCAAAAAAAAGGACGGAACCATGAGAATGTGCGTAGACTACCGGAAGATTAATAACATCACCCATAAAGACGCCTACCCCTTGCCTAGGATAGAAGAGTCCTTAACTGCTTTGAAATCTGCTAATTATTTTTCCACCTTAGACTTAACAAGCGGGTGTTGGCAAGTCCCTGTGGCTGAGAGAGATAAGGAAAAGACGGCATTCACCACACCAATGGGTCTATGTGAATTTAATCGCATGCCGTTCGGACTCTGCAACGCATCCGGTACCTTCCAGCGGCTGATGGAATGCTGCCTCGGACACAAGAACTTCGAGACCGTCCTCCTGTACCTAGATGATGTGATCGTCTACTCAAAGACTTACGAACAACACTTAATAGACCTGGCAGAAGTGTTCGAAGCCTTATCCAGGTATGGCATGAAAGTCAAGCCATCCAAATGTCACCTTCTCAAGCCAAAGGTACAGTACCTGGGACACATCGTGAGTTCGGAGGGAGTAGCACCAGATCCCGAGAAAATAAGCGCCATAAGGGATTGGCCAAGACCTACCAGCGCAAAAGAAGTGAGACAATTCCTGGGATTGGTGGGTTACTATCGCAGATTTATAAAAGGATTTACCAAGTTGGCAGCACCCTTGCAAGACACCTTGGTAGGGCAGACGAAGAAACCTTCAAACCGAAACCCTCCTTTTCAGTGGAACGACGAAAGGGAAGACTCCTTTGAACAACTAAAGAAGGCACTAACCGGAGAAGAGGTTCTGGCATACCCAGATTACCATAAACCTTTCATCCTCTACACCGATGCCAGTAATGTGGGACTAGGAGCGGTGCTGTCACAAAAGCAAGAAGGTCGGGAGAAAGTCATCGCCTTTGCAAGTAGAAAGCTCCGGCCTACTGAAAGAAATTCAGAAAATTACAGCTCCTTCAAATTGGAACTACTGGCAGTAGTTTGGGCTGTGACGGAGCGTTTCAAACACTATCTGGCCGCTGCAGAATTTATTGTCTATACTGACAACAATCCGTTGACCCACCTGGACACAGCTAAATTAGGTGCGTTAGAACAGCGATGGATAGCCCGGTTATCTAATTACAACTTCATAATCAAGTATCGAGCAGGTCGCAAGAATGGAAATGCCGATGCCCTATCCCGGATGCCACACTTGAGAGATGTAGAAGAGGAAACGGGGGAGCTTGAAGAAATTGAACTACCAGCCTTCCATCGTCCCAAGGCAAAACATCATCAGTCAAGTACCTATCAGAAACAACAAGAGGTGAATTTTAATCCGTTAGCACACCATAGATGGGCTGACACCCAAGACAGCAATCCGGCTGTGAAGTTGGTGAAAGGACTGTTGACTGAGCAAAGTGCATATCCCGATGAGGATGCCCCAGAAGAGACGCATCAACTCTGGAAAGAGAGAGGCAAAATGTTCCTGTATCAAGGGAAGCTCTGTAGAAGGTACACCAATCCGAAAACACATGAATTGGTTTGGCAGATTATTGTGCCTAAACAAGATGTGAAGATGGTCCTCGAAGCTTACCATAATGGTGCTGGTCACTTCGGTTGGAAAAAGTTAGAAGTACTTCTAAGAGAAAGATTTTATTGGGTCGGGATGAGAAAATCAATCGAACAGTGGTGCAGAAATTGTGGCCCGTGCAACCTCAGAAGAAACGATCAAAAGAACCAAAGAGCACCACTGCAGCCCATAATCACCAAACAACCACTTGAACTTGTAGCCATGGACCATGTGAAGTTGACACCAAGCCGGTCCGGCTATGTCTATGCCTTGACCATCGTGGACCATTATTCACGCTTCTTGGTAGTAGTACCCATAAAAGATCTGACAGCAAAAACAGCAGCCAAAGCATTCCAAACGTACTTTTGTAGACCCCATGGATATCCGGAACAGGTTCTCACCGACCAAGGTACAGCCTTTGAATCAGAGATCTTCAGAGAATTCTGTAATATGTATGGTTGCAAAAAGATCCGGACGACGGCCTATCATCCACAAACAAACGGCTTATACGAGAAGATGAACCATATTGTAATAGACCTACTAAAGACTTTACCTGAGACAGAAAGGAATCAATGGCCAGAGAAATTGCCTGACTTGGTGGATCTGTATAATCATGTCCCGGTGAGCTCCACCAACTGCACCCCAGCTTACCTTATGCGTGCAAGACCCGGCCAATTACCAATCGATCTAGAAATGGGAATTCTGAAACCAGACGCAGAAGTTCAAGACTCCAATTGGGATATCATACGGCAAAAGCAGTATCGCCAAGTGCAAGAGAGTGTGGAAAGAAGCCTTCAGCAAACTAGAGAAAGACAAGAGCGAACTTTCAACCAGAATGCTCTAGCGACCCCATTAAGACCGGGTGACCAAGTGCTCAAGAGAAATCGTCGAACCAATAAACTGGACAATCAGTGGGAAGCCGTACCCTACACAGTTTTACCAACAAGAGTGGATAATCCTAAAATGTGTCTCATTAGCAAAAACGGAGGCTTAACATCTGTACTAGTGTCAAGAGACAATCTTAAATTATGTCCGGAAGCATTGAAAGAGCCAGACGTTGTCCAGCCAGAACCAGAAGTTATTCAACCCATACAGGTTCAACCAGTAAAGGAAAAAGAAGAGGAAGTGTATCACACCTGTATAGGAGACTTTCCCAAAACTCTACTAACATACCATGGTGCAGTAGTGGTTCCCATGGTGGCCTTTTACCCAACACCGAACCCAATACCAGAAGTCCCAAGACAGGAAGAGGCTGACCCCGTACTACAGGAGGTTCCAGGCCAGGAAGAACAGATTCCTGGTCAGAGTAATCCCATTCACGGTGGACTTGCCAACTCCATAGTCGTGGAATTATCTTTAGCAGAGCGGGCAGATACTACATCTGCAGTAGACAGTAGTACACCACATGAAGAGACACCGCTATTACGTAGATCACAGCGTAGTACCCAGGGTCAATTACCGGCCAGGTATGCAGATTACCAACTATAAAGCTCATAATGTGAATTGTATATATGTTATGCCGTATATAGTTAAACAGAAAATGTAGTATAGTCATTGTTATCAGTCTGCAACGTTTAAGCCCAGTGCCTACAGAGACTTGTCTGTATGAACTTATTGCATATTCTTGAACTTTTTATCAGCCCGGAGGCACTAAATCAAAGCTCCGGAAAGACTGCTTTTTGAACTTTGCTTTTTGCTCTTTTTGAACTTTCTTTAGACTTTATATTGATAACTCCGTTGGAAAAATGGAACTAAATTCCTGGACACTAAGTACAGTGCCTTTCCTAATACCTTCAAGGATAGAACTGTATTAATGGACGCTATTTGAAGTGACTTTTTACAGAACTCTATTTTTGTTTCCTTGAGTGGTTTTTGTAACTTTTCATTTTTAAGACTCTGTACATATTAATTGTTATTTCAAAATGTTATTGTCCCACAGTCCCGGAGTACTGTTCTTAACTAAGGGGGAATGTGGCACCCCTAGGGGTATTTGCCACAAAAATAGTTACTGACAGTAAGTACAAATACTAAAATAGCAAGACTGCACTACCACCTCCGGCCAGAAGGGGGAGCTCCAGAGACTCCCCTTGATCCATTCTGGTCTGAGAGAAGAAATGGCAGTTGGGCTAAGGAGCTGAAAGTGAGAGGTCATACAATTGAATCTCTAACAGCCCTGTGACTGTTACCAGGCCTAAATCACCGGCCTGAGGAGAAGAGGGATAGAGAAAAAGGACATTGTGAGAACCGGGTAGCATTAATCACTACCCAGAACAGGCGCAAAGACGGATACCGGATCCGTGGCTGTATTCATTATATATAATACAGCAACCGGAAAAACGTGAGGTGATATCAGCTTCACTAGGGCCGGACGCAGCAACAGACACAGAGTTCAGCGGTACTCCCAGAGGGGGTAAACCGATAAAAGGACTCGGGTTGCCCGTCGAACCAGGACCCGGAGGGGACAGATTGGGCCGGCAGCCAGTTCACATACAGCAGCAGGGCCACACAGAAATTGCGCACAATAAGAGGCGAAGACCCCGGCAGGGTCAAAGTAACTCAGAGTTCCCATACAGACTCCGGTGACAGGACTGGTTGTAAATCCTTTTATGTTAAAGTAAACTGGTTAAACGTTTCGGTGCCTCAGTCTTTCATTTGGACAATAGCCATCTATCCAGGATCGGGATCGTCACCGCTGGGAGAACCTGCTGCTGATCAAGTAAGTGCCTGTCCCCTCATGATACCCCTTACACTGTGCATTGCCTGAGGCCACAGCACCGGGTCAAGCCACCCGTGACATCCCCCTCAAGAGACAGACTCCATTGGTCCGGTGCTGGGTATCCCGGTCTCCTGGGCGTCACATGTAGTTTCCAAAATGTGGTCACATGGGGGGGATTTCCACTGTTTAGGCACATCAGGGGCTCTGCAAATATGAGATGGCATCCGCTATTGATTCCAGACAATTTTGCATTCCAAAAGTCAAATGGTTCTTCTTCCCATTTGAGCCATGCCGTACCCCCCAAACAGGAGATTTATACCACATATCAGGTATTGGCATAGTCAGGAGAAATTGCTCAAGTAATTGAATGGTCCATTTTCTCCTTTCACTCACTAATACAACATTTGGGGCTAAATCAACATGTTTGTGAGAAAAAGTAAAAGATTCATTTTTTTCCTCCCACATTGCTTTAATTACTGTGAAACACTTGGAGGGATAATAAACTTATTGAATGTGATATTTGAGTACCTTTAGGGGTGCCGTTTTTAAAATGGTGTCACTTTTTGGTATATTTTGTCATATAGGCTTCACAAAGTTACTTCAAATGTGATGTGGTCCCTAAAATAATTAGCTTTGTAAATTTTGTTGGAGAATTGAGAAATTGATGGTCAACTTTAAACTCTTTTAATTTCCTAGCAAAACAAATTTGTTTCAAAAATGAAGCTGAAGTGAAGTGGACATGTGGGAAATGTTATTTATTGACTATGTTGTATGATATTACTATATAGTTTAACCCCTTAACAACCAGAGGTATTTTTGATTTTGTATTTTCATTTTTTGCTCCCCTTCTTCCCAGAGCCATAACTTTTTTCATTTTGTGGTCAAAATGGCCATGTGAAGACTTTTTTTTTGTGTGGGTCAAGTTGCACTTTTGAACAACACCATTGGTTTTAGCATATCGTGTACTGGAAAATTGGAAAAAAAATACAAGTGCAGTGAAATTGTAAAAAAGTGCAATCCCACAGTTGTTGTTTTTGTACCATGTTCACTAAATGCTAAAACTGACCTGCTATTATGATTCTCCAGGTCATCGCAAGTTCATTGACACTAAACATATCTAGGTGTTAGGGTTGGCGGAAAGCACCGAGTATATATATATGTATAAATAGGTGCGTTCGCAACCCAGGGTCCACCGTGCAGGAGAGGAACCTGCTGCTGGCAAATGGCGGCGCTATATGGTGGTATAAGCGAACTCTGTTAACACCACAGAGTCGCTGGAAATAAGATACTGTGCCCTGTTAGCGTCACAGGGGAACACAGCTAACTGCTGAGCTGGAGGCAGTCAGTGGTCACGCACCCAGAAAAGCATACAAACAGTCCTCACCGGAGGAGCCGGTATTCTAGGGGCTTATTTCAGCCGGGTCCCTTAACACACACATACAGGCGCAACCACAATTAACAAGCTCATGACATGAGGTGATACTAGCGCATGGCCGTGCGGCCATGCAAACCTTTTATAGCTGCAGCACATACAGGCTATTTTAATGCAATGTTGCGGCGAGCAAAAAACGTAATTCTGGCGTTTTTACTTTTTTTTTCATTACATCGGTTAATGATCGGGTTAATTTTTTTATATTGATAGATTGGGCGATTCTGAATGCAGTGATACCAAATATGTTTCCTTTTTGAATTTTTTATTGTTTTATTTTGAATGGGGCGAAAGGGGAGTGATTTGAACTTTTATTTTTTTTAAATTTTTTTATATTTGTTAAACCTTTTTTTTTACGTTTTGCAAGCTTCAATAGTTTCCATGGGAGACTAGAAGCTGCTCTTCTCTGACCAGCTCTGCTACATACAGGCGATGATCAGATTGCCTGTAGGTAGCAGAAATGCTCACTTACTATGAGCGCCGACAACCAGGCGGCGCTTATAGCAATCTGGCTATGACAACCATAGAGGTCTGCTGGAGACCTCTGGTTGTCATGCCAACCCATCGGTGACTCGCGATCACGTGACAGGGTCATCGATGGGCGGCATTTCCAGCGCGCTTGCCGGAAGCTCAAATTAAATGCTGCTGTCAGAGATTGACAGCGGCATTTAACTAGTTAACAGCTGAGGGTGGATCGCGATTCCACCCGCGGCTGTTAGAGGCACATGTCATCTGTTCAGAACAGTTGACATGTGCCGGAAAAGATGAGTGCTCAGTACGGGGCCCATATCAAAGATAGGGAGTCCGACATCGGTGTTCTATTACGCTGAATGTCGGAAAGGGGTTAAGGGCATAAAAATAAACATTTTGAAAATTGTGAAAACTTTTCTATAAAGTTCAGATATTTTTACAAATAAATGTAAAAACTATGGGTGACTTTCAAAATCACTGGGATACGTTGAAGCGTTCCAGAGCGTTTACTTTATAAAGTAACAACTGTTAGAATTGTAAAATTTAGGCTGATCAGAAAGGTGATAAAAGGGCAAGAGGGTGAAGGGGTTAAGATAAATTGTGAAACAAATATCAGGAATTTGATAATAAAAATAATACATTTTGAATAATAAACTCATGTCTTGTGACTATAATTTTTTTTTTTTTAAATTACAGTATTATTCACACAATATGCCTTTAAACGTACATGTTTTAAATTGTGTTTTTTTTAAATCTCTATTTGCAGCTTTTGTAGCATTTACATTTCTTTTATGTTTTATTGATTATATTATACTGCAAATGTTAAATGAAAGTATTTACTATATTCCCCCAAAAGAACTAGATTTCGGAATAAACAGGAATATTCTGAAGTCATAATAAATGCTCTAATCTCCAAATTGGTATGTAGGGCCTAGTTATCAAAGCATTTAGAATTAAAATGATCCCAAGGTAAAACATAACAAAGCAGATAGTTAAAAGCTTTTCAGACTGGGTTGCATTCCCAGCTTGACATATTGAGATCAGTATCTTCACATAGATTTCAAGCTAAGATTATTTTAACAGTGAATAAAATAGTTTAACAGCAGCAAGTATTTCCAATATATTTTGTTTTAACCAAATTCCTGTGGGTGTACGATACAAGTGCATGAATTTAAAAGGAATGGCTTGTAGACTGAGTATTGTTTTGTGTCATAGAGCGGTCCATCTTTTAGTGTATTAAAATGAAATCTATTATTCTTAAAGAGCAAAACCCGGTGGAAAAGGTATGGATTGGTGCTACAGAATCCACCTTGAGAAATAAAGGGTTTGAAATACAAAGACAAAAGAAAGGATAATACACCAGTACATGCTAGTAACATGTTTCTTTAATGTAGTGAGAATTAGGCTGGGGCTAAATGGGTTGTGCAGCCAAAGTTATCTACAGTTGTGCTCAAAAGTTTACATACCCCGGCAGAATTTTTTGCTTTCTTGGCCTTTTTCAGAGAATATGAATGATAACACCAAAACTTTTTCTGCACTCATGTTTAGTGGTTGGTGAAGCCATTTTTCGTCAAACTACTGTGTTTTACTCTTTTTAAATCATAATGACAACCCAAAACATTTAAATGACCCTGATCAAAAGTTTACATACTCTAGTGATTTTGGCCTGATAACATGCACAGAAGTTGACATAAATGGGTTTGAATGGCTAGTAAAGGTAACACCCTCACCTGTGACCTGTTTGCTTGTAATCAGTGTGTGTGCATAAAAGCTGTGTGTTTCTGTGATCCAGACAGACTCTTGCATCTTTCATCCAGCCACAGGCATTTTCTGGATTGTGAGTCATGGGGAAAGCAAAAGAATTGTCAACAGATCAATGAGAAAAGGTAGTTGAACTGTATAAAACAGGAAAGGGATACAAAAAGATATCCAAGTAATTGATAATGCCAGTCAGCAGCATTCAAACTGTGATTAACAAATGGGAAATCAGCGGCACTGTAAAAACAAAACCATTGTCAGGTAGACCAACACAAATGTCATCCACAACTGCCAGGAAAATTGTTTGGGATGCAAAGAAAAACCCACAAATAACATCAGCTGAAATACCGGACTGTCTGAAAACTAGTGGTGTGGCTGTTTCAAGACGCACAATAAGGAGGCACTTGAAGAAAAATGGGTTGCATGGTCCAGTCGCCAGAAGAAAGCCATTACTGCACAAATGCCACAAAATATCTTGCCTACAATACGCAATACAGCACAGAGACAAGTCTCAAAACTTCTGGAACAAGGTAATTTGGATTAAGGAGACCAAAATTGAACTTTTTGGCCACAACCGTAAACGTTACATTTGGAGATCGGTCAACAAGGCCTATGATGAAAGGAACATCATTCCTACTGTAAAGCACTGAGGTGGATCGCTGATATTTTGGGGGGGGGGTGAGCTACAAAGGCACAGGAACATTGGTCATAGTTGAAGGAAAGATGAATGCAGCACGTTATCAGAAAATACTGGAGGCAAATTTGCCCTCATCAGCCCTGAAGCTGCACTTGGGACGTACTTGGACAATGATCCAAAAACATAAGGCCAAGTCAACCTGTCACTGGCTACAGCAGAACAAAGTGATGGTGTCATGACTCAGGACGGGGTGGTTCTGGCTCTGTCCTGGTCAAGTCAGTGTTAAGTTACTATACTTCGCATCTCTTTGGTTCTGGTACGTCTATTTAATGCTGATAGTTCCTGGGTCCAGTGTCGGTGATACTTCCGTTTACTCGGCTAGGAATTGCTGACTCAAGTTACTCATCTGTTATCGTTGTTCCTCTGTGCGTGTCAGCTTTTCTATGTATGACCCGGTTCTTCACCTGACTTCTGCCTCTGTGTTCTGCTCTGTACTGCCCTGTCCTTCCGGGTTCTCTGACTCTTTGGCTCATCTTGGTTCCCTCTCTGTCTCAACCATAGGTACCTTGCTCTCATTTGGCTTTGACCCTTGACTCTCCATTTGACTACATTTATGTTTTGTGTCCCGTATTCCTCTAAGCTGCTTCCCCGTCTTCACGTGTGGTAGCTCCACCCCCTGAGATCATGTGACAGTTTAGTGTCAGGTCCTGTGCACACTGCATGCTTTAGGTCTCACAGGTGACACACACCATTTGTCATTACTATAGGTTCTGGAGTGGCCATCTCAGTCTCCTGACCTCAATATCATTGAGCTACTCTGGGGAGATCTGAAATGTGCAGTTCATGCTAGACAGCCCAGGAATTTACAGGAACTGGAGGTTTTTTGTTAAAAAGAGTGGGCAGCTTTGTAACGAATGGAAACGGAGGCACAGAAGTTGAAGTTCACTTTCGTTTTTATTTAGGCTTAATGTTGAACCTCGGGACCATGGTCTGGGGGCTCCAAAGGGGGCGTGACTACGTGAACGCCAGACACCCGTGGTAAGTCCCCTCGAACAGGGACAGAGTGGGAAGCCTGGGGGACACAGGTGCTACCTCCAGTTAGACCTCGAACTTGTGGCAGCTGTCCCAGCAGGACAATCGGACAAGCAGGGTTAGCGGGAGACGTGCAGCTAACCAAGTGATACCGGGTGTACGGGTAGAAGCTGGTTCCAATGGTACTGGCGTTGTCTGGAGATGATGATGGCAGATTGGCGGGACGAGATGGGATTACGCAGATAGAACAGTCGTCGTCCAGGATAGCCAGGTAACTGGTAGCTGATGATCTGTGGAAACAGACTCTATAAGTGGAGTACTAGCGAAAGCACTTCAGAAACAGGAGCACATGCAGACAGGAACCGGAAGTAAGCAACAGTGGATACTTGTTACTCCGGCACCCTTCCAATGGTGGAGGGTCTAGAAATAGCAATGAATAACACGCCATTGGCTAGAAGCATATTTTAAAAAATGCGTGCTGTCTCTTTAAGAGACCAGGAACGAGCGCGCGTGTGCCCTAAGCACTATGCCCGAGAACCTGCTGGCAGCATGCCAGGAAGTAGGAGAGGGAGGAGGAGGGGAAGTTGCATCCTGACAGCATGGAACCAGCACAGAGCGGGAGTCCTGACGGGGACCTCATAAAGGTATAGAGACTGGACCGGGTGTAACAGTATCCCCCTCTTTATGCCCCCTCTTTTTCAAGCCTGCGTAGAATTTTTTCAGAAGAAGAGGAGCCCGGATATTCTCTTTAGGTTCCCATGACCTCTCATCAGGACCAAAGCCCTTCCAATCCACCAGATAATAGATCTTACACCTTACTCTCTTAGTGGCCAAGATATTCTCTACCTCAAAAACATCCTCCTCACTGACGGGATTCGGAGTGGGACCCCAGTCTTTAAAGAAGGAGAACAAAACTACTGGTTTGAGAAGGGAAACATGAAAAGAGTTAGGCACACGTAAAGAAGGAGGCAATTTCAATTTGTATGAAACTGCGTTAATTTGTTTCAAAACTTCAAATGGACCGATGAATCGGGGACCCAGTTTGTATGAAGGCATATTCAGACGGATATACCTGGAAGAAAGCCACACCTTATCTCCAGGCCGAAAGATTGGAGCATCCAGACATCTCTTGTCTGCATGCCTCTTCATACGTTGTGAGGCTTTCTCCAAGGTGACTTTTGTGTCACTCCATATCTTTGAGAATTCCCCAGTAAAGGTGTCAGCTACAGGAACCCCTGAAGACCCGGAGATGGGAAGAGGAATTCCGGGTTTGAGTCCAAACACAATCTGAAAAGGAGATTTTCCGGAAGATTCGCTTACTTGATTATTGTATGAAAATTCTGCCCAAGGCAGCAACTTAATCCAGTCATCATGATGCACATTGACGAAGTGACACAGGAATCCCGTCAGGATTTGATTGGTCATCTCTACTTGCCCATTGAATTGAGGATGGTATGCAGAAGAGAAGTCCAATTTCACTTGCACAGATTTACAAACTGCTCTCCAAAACTTGGAGGTTAACTGGACACCCCTGTCGGACACAATGTGGAGAGGAAATCCATGAAGACGGAAGATGTGCTTTATAAAATGGTCAGCGAGCTCAGAAGCAGACGGAAGACCAGGCAGTGGAATGAAATGAGCCATCTTCGAGAACTGATCCACGACTACCCAGATGACTGAACAGCCCGAAGAAACAGGAAGATCAGTAATGAAATCCATCGCGATGTGCTACCAGGGAACAGACGGAACAGAAAGAGGTAATAACTGCCCGGAGGGCAGATACTTAGCAGTCTTGTAGCGGGCACACGAAGGACAGGCAGCAACGTATTCCTGGATATCTTTGCCCATGGTGGGCCACCAGTAGTAACGAGAAATGAGTTGCAGAGTCTTCCTCTGACCGGCATGACCGGCCAACTTAGGAGAGTGACCCCAGTGAAGAACTCGAATCTTGTCGGGAACTAGATACAAGAGCCTTACCCGGAAGAAGATGAGCAAGATTAACTGCAGCCACGGACACAAATTTAGATGGCTCAATGATGTGTTGCGGTTCTTCCTCGGAGGTGCGAGGCAGGAACGCTCTAGAGAGTGCATCAGCTTTAACAATATTATTAGCTGGACGAAAATGAAGAACAAAATTAAATCGAGCAAAAAATAAGGCCCAGCGAGCCTGGCGAGGATTCAGTCTTTGAGTGGATTGAAGATAAGCGAGGTTTTTATGATCAGTAAAGATTACAACCTGATGAACAGCTCCCTGCAGGAGCCACTCCTGCAGGGCCAACTTGATTGCCAACAATTCACGATCTCCTACAGAATAATTTTTTCCTGAAGTGGAAAAAACCTTGGAGAAAAAAACACAAGTAACCATCCGACCAGTAGCTGACTTCTGGGTGAGAACAGCTCCAGCACCTATAGAAGAATCATCTACCTCAAGAAAAAATTGTTGATCAGAATGCGGACGATGGAGAACAGGTGCGGACAAAAGGCCTGTTTTAGAGAAACAAAAGCCTCCTCCGCCTCAGGAGTCCATTCCTTTGCGTTCATACCTTTCTGGGTCAAGGCCGAGATGGGAGCCACTCGGGTGGAAAAATGTGGAATAAACAAACGGTAATAGTTGGCGAACCCCAGGAAGCGTTGTATGGCTTTCAGGCCGGATGGACGAGGCCATTTTAGGATAGCGGATACCTTCTCCGGGTCCATCTTTAAACCTGTGGATGAAACTATGTATCCAAGGAAAGGCAGAGAGGCTTGTTCAAAGAGACACTTTTCAAATATAGCATAAAGTCTGTTCTCCCTGAGTCTTTGTAACACCAGATGTACTTCTCTCTGGTGAGAAGCTAAATCTGGAGAGAAGATCAGGATGTCTTCCAGATAAACAACAACACACGAATAAAGCAGATCTCTAAAAATATCATTAACAAATTCCTGAAAAACTGCAGGTGCATTGCTTAGGCCAAACGGCATTACCAGGTATTCGTAGTGTCCATCCCGATTGTTAAAGGCGGTTTTTCACTCATCTCCCTCACAAATGCGAATCAGGTTGTAGATTCCTTTAAGGTTCAATTTGGTGAAAATTTTAGAACCCCTAAGATGGTCAAACAACTCAGAAATTAGTGGCAATGGATACCTGTTCTTTTATCATAGTCTCAATACTATAGTACTATAGTCTCTAATACGTAATCAATACAGGGCCGTAGAGAACCATCTTTTTTCTTCATGAAGAAGAATCTTGCTCCAGCTGGTGAGAATAATAAATCCCCTGGCCAGGTTCTCCTGGATGTACTCAGACATGGAGTGAGTTTCTGCTTGAGAAAGAGGATAAATTCGCCCTTGAGGAGATGTTCCGGGGAGCAGATCAATGGGGCAATCATACAACCTGTGTGGAGTTAATTTCTCTGCCTCCTTTTTCCCGAAGACATCAGCGAAGGACCAGTAAGACGGCAGTAGACCCGGCAGAGCAGTAGACTGGACTGGAGGATGAACAGGATGAACAGGAATGATACACCGATCCAAGCAGAAGTCTCCCCAGCGCAGAACCTCTCCCGTCTTCCAATTTAAGACTGGTTCATGTATCTGAAACCAAGGTAGGCCTAAAAGCAAGGGGTGAGACGAATCTGGCAAAACATAAAAGCGGATTCTTTCTGAATGCATTGAACCTACCCAGAGTTCCAAAGGCTCAGTCTGGAACCGAACGGGCTCAGACAGGGGTTTACCATCCACGGATCTCACCTGTAACGGCTCTGGAAGACGCTGGACTGGAATCTGATATCGATCCACCAACGCCTGCTGAACGAGATTTCTAGCAGCTCCGGAATCCAGGTGACAGAGTTTCGAAAATTTTACCTTGCAAAAGGCCACTGAGACAGTTATTTGCAGTGAAGGAGAGAGATGATCCCTACCTAGGGTAGCCTCTCCTACAGACCCTAGGCACTGGAGTTTCCCGACTTTGGGCAAGTGTGAATATAATGCCTGGAACTGCCACAGTAGAAACAGCTCCCCTCCAGGCGGCATGCCTTTTGACGGCGGTTGCCCAAGCTTATACGATCCACCTCCATAGCTACAGGTGAGGAAGATGAAGTTGAGGAAGTTGTGGATTTAGGAGTATTAGAACCTTGATGATAGGACCCCTTTTCACATTTGGTCTCCTTGGATCGTTCTTGAAACCGTAGATCAATCTGAATTGCCAGGGAAATCAGGTCATCCAGAATTGTAGGTATGTCCCGTCTCGCCAGCACATCCTTTATTCTTCCTGAAAGACCCTGCCAGAAGGTAGCTATCAAGGCTTCGTTGTTCCAGGATAGTTCAGACAACAGGGTACAAAACTGCACTGCATACTGAGCCCCTGTAAGATCCTCCTGTTGTAGTCGAAGAAGAGCCGAAGCTGTCGACGTAGCACGACCGGGTGCATCGAAGGTCCTGCGAAATGCCTCTAGAAAGGACTGAAGATTAGTAACCACAGGATCCATTCTCTCCCACAGCGGATTCAACCAAGCAAGAGCCTCTCCATCTGGGTGAGACATGATGAAGCCCACCTTGGCCCGATCAGAAGCAAACATATGCCCCAGGAGTTCAAAGTGTAACATACACTGGTTAATGAACCCCTGACACTGAACGGGATCGCCACGGAAGCGGGCGGGAGCTGCCAGGTGAGGGCCTTTACTTGCAGTACAACTAGATACCTGGATACCAGTAGCAGAGACAGGTGCAGTCGAAGCGTCCAGGGTATCCATGCGAGCAGACACTTTGTGCAGAAAAGACATGATCTTGTCTTGTTGGCCCTTCAGATGGGTAACTTCTTGACATAGCTCCACGGCCGGTAGAGTCTGGGATCCAGCGGGTTCCATGGCCAGAGCAATCTATAATGAATGGAAAAGGAGGCACAGAAGTTGAAGTTCACATTCGTTTTTATTTAGGTTTAATGTGGAATCTCGGCACCATGGTCCGGGGGCTCCGAAAGGGCGTTACTACGTGAGCACCAGGCACCCGTGGTAAGTCCCCTCGAACAGGGACAGAGTGGGAAGCCTGGGGGAGTAAGACCCCAAACTCATGGCAGCTGTCCGAGTGGGACAATCGGACAAGCAGGGTTAGCGGGAGACGTGGAGCTAACCAAGTGATACCGGGTCCAGAGATGATGATGGCAGATTGGCGGGACGAGACGGGATTGCGTAAAAAGAACAGTCGTTATCCAGGATAGCCAGGTAACTGGTAGCTGTTGATCTGTGGAAACAGACAGTATAAGCGGAGTACTAGCGAAAGCACTTCAGAAACAGGAGCACATGCAGACAGGAACCGGAAGTAAGCAACAGTGGATACTTGTTGCTCCGGCGCCCTCCCTATGGTGGAGGGGCTAGAAATAGCAATTAGGGTTGAGCGACCTTCACTTTTATAGGAAAAGTTTTTTGGAAAAGTCGGGTCGAGTGAAATCGGCCGATCCTATAAAAAAGTCGGGGTCGGCCGAAACTCGAAACCCAATGCAGTGCATTGGGTTTCCATGGTTCCCAGGGTCTGAAGGAGCGGAAACTCTCCTTCAGGCCCTGGGATCCATATTTAAGTGTAAAATATAGAATTAAAATAAAAAATATCCTTATACTTACCCTCTGACGCGCCCTGGTACTAACCGGGAACCTTCCTTCCTTAGAATCAGCCTTCCAGGACCTTCGGTGACGTCGCGGGTGACGTCGCGGCTTGTGATTGGCCGCGCGGCCGCCCATGTGACCGCTCGCGCGGCCAATCACAAGCCGCGACGTCACCCGCGACGTCACCGAAGGTCCTGGAAGGGCTGATTCTTAGGAAGGAAGGCTGTCGGAAGGAAGCAGGGCGCTTCTGAGGGTGAGTATATTCCTATTAGGTATATACTCACCCTCGGAAGCGCCCTGCTTCCTTCCGACAGCCTTCCTTCCTAAGAATCAGCCCTTCCAGGACCTTCGGTGACGTCGCGGGTGACATCGCGGCTTGTGATTGGCCGCGCGAGCGGTCACATGGGCGGCCGCGCGGCCAATCACAAGCCGCGACGGCACCGCGACGGCACGGCAAGGTCCTAGAAGCGCGGATTCGAAGGAGGAAGGCTGCCGGTTAGTACCAGGGCGCGTCAGAGGGTAAGTATTGCAATATTTTTTATTTTAATTCTATATTTTACACTTTAATCTGAATTCCGATACCAATTCCCGATATCTTAAACATATCGGGAATCGGGATCGGAATTCCGATTCCAGATTCAAAAGATCGCCGACTTCATGGCCGACCCCCCACTGGGGTCGGGTCGGGTTTCATGAATGAATAACACGCCATTGGCTAGAAGCATATTTTTAAAAATGTGCACTGTCACTTTAAGAGACCGGGAATGAGAACGTGTGTGCCCTAAGCACTCTGCCCGAGAACCTGTTGGCAGCATGCCAGGAAGCAGGAGAGGGAGGAGGAGGGGAAGCTGCATCCTGACAGCGTGGAGCCAGCACAGAGCAGGAGTCCCGACCTGGTACAGAGACCGGGACCCCGCAAAGGTACAATGACCGGACCGGGTGTAACAAGCTTTACCATCTGAGAAAATAAAGAACCTCATCCACAACTACCACAAAAGACTTCAAGCAGTCATTGATGTTTGAGGGGGCATTACACCGTATTAAGAAATGGAGTATGTAAACTTTTGATCAGGGTCATTTGGATGTTTTGGGTTGTCGTTATGATTTAAAAAGAGAAAACACAGTAGTTTGACAATAAATGGCTTCACCCAACCGCTAACCATGAGTGGAGAAAATTTTTTGGCTTTATCATTCATATTCTCTGAAAAAAGGCCAGGAAAGCAAAAATTCTCCTGTTGTATGTAAGATTTTGAGCACAACTATATATGCTGCTGCTATAACTCATTGAAGTGCAACAGAATAGGGTTGCATTGTCAATCAAAAATGTCCTCAACCTGTAGGTCACTGAAAATCCAAATAGTTCATATTTCGCGCAACTGGCTTGTTGTGGCCGCTATACCTTTTGGTCACAATGCAACCCCATTCACTTGCATTATGTTGCGATGTAGTTGCATCTTGCTGTGGTCTTTGACCTGTGTGATGGCAAAAGTCACCATGAAGGCCCAGCCAAATTGTAATACAGAAAGTTCTGCTTAATACCATCCTGTTCAAAGTATACTTACAAGCACTTACAGGAATGAATATTTGAGTCTTGTCAGGGAGTCTACGTCTCAATGTTATTATTAGAACATTTTTATGTATTATTTGCTTTTGATAATGACAAAGGCAATAACTTATCTTGAATTGTATATTGAATAAAATAGAAACAATGCAAAAAAATAAATAAATGAGATGAATAAATTAAAGTAGCTCAGGCACACATTGACACATGTTAAACAAAAAAATAAAGAATACACTCCAGAGAAGAGACATGGAGCCAAAGCTGATGATCTGAATAGCACATAAGAAGCAGAAGTAAAAACAGAAAGATGCCAGAAAAACTGATATCGGTGAAGCATAAATGGGATGAGGATGCTAGTTGTAAGTAAAACCGTAAGTCTTCCTGTAGGAAATGAATTAATCCAGACAGAACCCCAGGCCTTGCCAAAGAGACGTTGCAATATGCTACGTAGGTAGGTGTGGGAAGGGTTTGCTGTTAATCCAAACCTAACAGTCGGGCAAACAAGAGGTATGGTTGATTTAATCTTTGGCATCAGCCATTGGTGTATGAAAGTCTGCACTAATCCATAGTTCATAGTATCACAGTTTTTTAGGTTGAAGGTAGACACAAGTCTATTGAGTTTAAGCAATAACGTAACATGTTGATCCATAGGAAAGTAAAAATCCCATGATAAACTTGCTAATTTCCCTATATTAGGGTAAAAATTCACCAGGTTTTTCCCATATGAGGTAAGACCACCACCTTTCAGCTTTCATATACAGCATTCTAATATGTTCTGCAGTCAAAGAGCCCCTGCTCATGTGCAGTGCAGTACTATACTCTGCCCTACTTAGGACCCAACTCCACCGCAGCTGGTAAGCCACATTTGGATTAACCTCTTCCCGACATGCGCCATACTAGTACGGCACATGTCATGTCTCCCCCTTTGATGTGGGCTCCGGCGGTGAGCCCACATCAAAGTCGCGACATGTCAGCTGTTTTGTACAGCTGACATGTGCGCGCAATAGCGGCGGGTGAAATCGCGATAACCTGTTAAATGCCGCTGTCAAACGCTGACAGCGACATTTAACCGGCACTTCCGGCCACGCAGCCGGAATGACCTAATCGCCGACCCCATCACATGATCGGGGGTCGGTGATGCATCAGGATGGTAACCAAAGAGGTCATTGAGACCTCTATGGTTACTGATGCCGGCCTGCTGTGAGCGCCCCCTGTGGTTGGCGCTCATAGGAAGCCTGCATTTCTGCTGCATAGCAGCGATCTGATGATCGCTGCCATGTAATAGTTAGCAAAGCACACTAACGTTAACAGGGTAAATAGAAGAGTACCTATATAACGTAGTATAATAAAATAATAAATAATCCGTATAGATGTATACCCTGAGAACACCCAGTGTGCCAAAAGTGTAGTGAAACCACTACATTACTTAGAAAGAGTCATGCTCATCCCATAGAATAAATCCCAAAGAGCAATCACCACAGAGAATGCAATCATATAATGTTTTATTATTTATCAATAACAGACCATACAAAAATACCATTAGATTAAAAATACAAAATATATATATATATATGTGCTTAAAATTATGTTAAAATATATGAATATAGCTGAATATAGCAGTGCCTGTGGCTATCAGGTGGCCCTATAATATGATTTATGTATCCATATAAAAATCCTAATGGCCCAATGTGGTCAAATCAGCTGCGCTGATAAAAATGAAAAAAAGGGGGAACAAAATAAGTGTGGAAATAAAAATTGTTTTATGTGCAGTATAAGTAGTGCATAGTAAAATTGTGCACAATACAAAGATATAAAATCAAGTGCGGTGAAAAAAACGCCAATAAGAGGACCATACAGGAGGACACTTACTTGTATAAGTAATATCTATGTTTGCAGGGACCACCAGTAGCACTCCAGGGCACCCCGACGCGCGTTTCGGACGCTTGTTCCTTCGTCAGGGGGTGACGTTGGACTAAATTAGGTTTTTTTTATAGTGTACCGATAAATGTATAACGCCAATGGCTGCAGCCGCAATGTAAGCGGCGCATGCGCCGCCGGAGGATCCGGAAGTCAACGCCGGAGACGCCACGTGACCGGACGCACAGGTTGAATTCACGGCGTTACCAAGGCCACAATGACGCTCCCGACGCGATCCCGGACCCCAACCGCGCACGCGCACCACCGCGGCTGCACCATGGGCGTATAGAACAGGGAGAGCTACAGTGTGATTGAATGGTAATCATGCAAAAGGCATAGGGGAGTTGAGTCATGCTAATTAAGTCTGCCTCATACCAGAACAATACAGGGAAAGGGGGAACAAAGGAGAATGCTTAAACTATCTCCAACTGTGCCTGAAACAAAAAGTAAATAATAGTATGTGCCGAAGTAATGTTCAAGCCGTAAGTTTTACAGAGATAAATGGGAATTTATTATGCTGGACTACTTGGCACAAACCGGAGGGAAAGGAATAATAAAATATATGTATTGGGTGAATCCCGTCAGTGTCAGGGGACAGTATAATTGTGACTATATATATATTGTGTCACAGTGGAGTGATATGTATGCCGTAACTTATAAAAAAGTACAATGGGGGTAAAATTATTTGAGCTGTTAGGCAAGAAAAAAAGGGGGAAATATGTGAGTAGATGAATAGTTTAAGTGCCAGGGGACTCTATAAATGTGACAATATTTAGTCACAGAGAAGTGAAATATATGCCATAAACATTAAAGAAATAAAAATGGGGGTTAATTATACTAAATTATTTGGCACATACCAGAAGGAAAAAGGTAGAAAGTGTATATATTTTTGCGGATAAATTCTGTCAGTGTCAGGGGACAATGTATAGGTGACAATATGTAATAAAGATTAATATAATATAAACAATACTTACATATATAATTATACATATAATAATAAAAGAGGTTATAGTTCACCAATATAGTAACAATTGCTTATTCTGTTTCACAGAGAAGGAAGCATTTCAGACGGTCCTTGGCAGTCTCCAAATATGAGTCCCACATGGGGTAAGAGTCCGCTCCCCAATCAAAAAATTACAAGTGATCAATAACCACATCCCGGACATCCATGTGTAGAAGAAAAGGGTGGTAGATTATGTTCATCCATCAAATTCCAGGTATCCATGGGATGAGGCTACTGCTATCAACATCTAGGTCATCAGATCGCATCAATCAATGGTAAGTGTCAGGCATGTAGCATAAATAAAGCACGCCTACAGTATACAAAAAATATTAAAATTAATATCAATATCACAATACACATAAAAACCACTAAAAAAATAAAATATATAAGAATTAATATATATATATATATATATATATATATATACATACATAAAAATTCACTAAAAAGGTACGATTAAAAGAGAACAGAACATGGATTTTCATAAAAATGGGGCAAAACTCAAGTTTTCATTTAACCCGTTAGGGGACACAGTGCCTAATACCCAAATCCATTTGGTTTCAAGTTGTGATAATGGTTTACTAATCTTGCCACCCCTTTCATTGGTTACAATTTTATCAATCCCAAATACATGCAAAAGGGATGCATCACAATTATGGTACAGTTTAAAGTGTTTAGGTATTGTCTTCAATAGATTAGCATCAGCAATATCCTTGGCAGCTTGTATTCCCAAGATGTGTTCGCGAACGCGAATTTTAAGTTGGCGTGTCGTCATCCCGATATATATAAGGGAGCAGGGACATTGGGCAAAGTAAATCACTGCTTTCGTTGTACACGTGATAGTATGTTTAATTTGATATGTAGCTGTACCTTTAGCATTCATAAATGTATTGGTCCTTTTAATATTCGGGCAGGCTACACAATTCCCGCACGGTCTACATCCTGGTGTTGGTTTGCTTTTAGTTAGAAAGGAAACAGAGGGTTTTGGCTCTCCAACATAATGGCTTTTAACCAGGGTATCTCTCAAATTCCGTGATCTCCTGAATGTTATATAAGGACGCTCACCAATGTATTTTGTTAGTATTGGATCGCTCTGGAGAATAGGCCAAGATTTTGTAAGGAGTTGGCGCATCAATTCAGATTGGCCATGGAATTGGGTAATAAATCTAACTGGCTGAATAGATGGTTTTGATATAGTGGGATATAGAGTCTGATGTCTAGTAGTATATTTAGCTCTATTAAACGCCTTTTTGATTGATCTGTGGCTATAACCCTGTTCAATAAATCTGGCTTTGAGGTCGGCAGATTGTTTCATAAAGTCCTCTTCATTGGTACATATTCTTCTCAAACGTAGAAATTGTCCAGTCGGTATGGCTCTTATCATGGCACTCGGGTGTGATGACGTAGCATGGAGAAATGAATTTACGGATGTAGGTTTCCGGTATAGGTCAGTGATCAAAAAATTGTCCTCTCCTCGTTTAACACATACATCCAGGAACTCAATATAATTAGGGTCGCACTTAAAAGTTAAATGTATGTTACTTGAATTCTGGTTAAGCTGACCCATAAAATCATCCAGCAACACTCTAGATCCCTGCCAAATAAAAAAGATGTCATCAATGAAGCGCACCCATAATGGTATGCGCTCCATTGATGCCATAAGGTCATATGCAAGGAGGTCCCTCTCCCACAGCCCCAGGAAAAGATTGGCATACGCCGGCGCAAAAGATGCACCCATTGCGGTGCCCTGGAGCTGCAGGTAGAAGGACCCCTTGAACATAAAAAAATTGTGAGACAAAGAAAATTGAAGAAGTTCCAAAACAAAATTACTCATATCACTGGATATCATAGATGAATTTAAAAAATGCCGTGTAGCTCTTAAACCGTCACCATGGCGGATATTTGTGTATAACGACTCCACATCGCAAGACACAAGTAATGTGTCATTGTCGACGTGGAGTCCATCAATTTTCTTTAAAAAATCGTTGGTGTCCTTCACAAACGAGGGCAATTCTTCAACCAGTGGTTTCAGTTTAAAATCAATAAATTTATTGATATTTTCCATGAAATTACCACACCCTGATATTATTGGTCTACCTGGCGGTGTAATGCTATTCTTGTGTATTTTGGGTAGTAAGTATAGTGCAGGGATAATTGGTTCCGTAACCTGTAAGGCCAGAAACAATTCCTTGGTAATTATTCCCTTACCGTTGGCTTCTTTTAGAATCACCATTAATTCTTTGCCAAATTTTTCAAGAGGATTAAATGTGAGTTTCTTGTAGCATACCTCGACTTTCAACTGTTTAAATGCTTCCGCCTCATAGAGTATTTTAGGCCAGATTACTATACTCCCCCCCTTATCCGCGGGTTTAATTAAAATATCACTCATTGTTTTTAATTTTACCAAACTCTGCTTTTCCTCATGGCTGAGATTATCCATGTTAGGGTAGCAAGGGATTTTATCAAATTCCCTGCTTACCGTTTGTACAAATATCTCCAATGTTGGGCAAGAAGATAACGGTGGAAATCTACGTGAGCAGGGTTGTATTGATTTTGGAATCTTACCTTCCTCAATCTCAATATGCTCCTGTGTCAGTTCCTCTAGGATATTCAGTGTCTCCTGCTCCGTCTCTGTTGGAAATAGTCTCATTAGATCCTCATCATGAAAATGCCATTTAAAGATAAGTTTTCTTGCAAATAAATGCAAGTCTTTGACTGCAGTGAACTTATCAAATTTTGCTGTGGGACAAAACATCAAGCCTTTGTTCAACACAGCAATCTCAGTTTGGGAGAAACAATGAGAGCTCAAATTAATTACCTTATTATTGCCTTTATAGTTGTCAGGCGAATATCTGAAATTCTTCTTAGCCGGCATATAACGAGGTTCACGCTTCCGTTTAGGGGTAGAATATATTGAAGCTGATGTAGAGACGGAGGAGGAGGCACACGAAATATCACCATTAGCCACATCAGATGTGGTAGACATTGTACGCTCTCGTATCTCTTCTTTATTTTGCGGTTTCCGCCATCTATACACTCTGCCGTTTGCAATGTCTCTCTGATCTCTAAGTAGCTTGCCAGTTTGTCTTGCCTGTATATCTTTTACCCACTGATCCACTAATTTATCCAATTGAGGATTAATTGATTCATACTGATCAATTGTCAAGTTAGTTTTTGCTTTACCAAGGGTCTCTTCCAACCGTTTATCAATGTCAGTTAGGGTTTTCATATTGTATTGTATCAATAGACCCATCAATTTTATAGGTGTTTCATTGCATATTGTTTCCCATTTATTAATAAAATCATTATCCTCAACCGGAAATGATGGTGTGATTTGGATCCGTAGGCCCCTAGGGATAAGTTGTCTTTGCACATAGTTCTCTAAAAAAGCCCGGTTCCACCATGAGGATGTTCTCTTGTATGTCAGATTTTTGATGGTATAAAAGAAATCATTAAATTGTGGACCCACGGCAGAATTGACACTTGCACCGTTAGTCCCAAATACCATATTTACTTGTCCCTGCCAGGACTGTTCCCTGGACTTAAAATCCATGCGAAGAGCAAGAAGGTGGCCTGTGCAAAACACAGTAGATATATAATAGTTAGCAAAGCACACTAACTTTAACAGGGTAAATAGAAGAGTACCTATATAACGTAGTATAATAAAATAATAAATAATCCGTATAGATGTATACCCTGAGAACACCCAGTGTGCCAAAAGTGTAGTGAAACCACTACATTACTTAGAAAGAGTCATGCTCATCCCATAGAATAAATCCCAAAGAGCAATCACCACAGAGAATGCAATCATATAATGTTTTATTATTTATCAATAACAGACCATACAAAAATACCATTAGATTAAAAATACAAAATATATATATATATGTGCTTAAAATTATGTTAAAATATATGAATATAGCTGAATATAGCAGTGCCTGTGGCTATCAGGTGGCCCTATAATATGATTTATGTATCCATATAAAAATCCTAATGGCCCAATGTGGTCAAATCAGCTGCGCTGATAAAAATGAAAAAAAGGGGGAACAAAATAAGTGTGGAAATATAAATTGTTTTATGTGCAGTATAAGTAGTGCATAGTAAAATTGTGCACAATACAAAGATATAAAATCAAGTGCGGTGAAAAAAACGCCAATAAGAGGACCATACAGGAGGACACTTACTTGTATAAGTAATATCTATGTTTGCAGGGACCACCAGTAGCACTCCAGGGCACCCCGACGCGCGTTTCGGATGCTTGTTCCTTCGTCAGGGGGTGACGTTGGACTAAATTAGGGTTTTTTTATAGTGTACCGATAAATGTATAACGCCAATGGCTGCAGCCGCAATGTAAGCGGCGCATGCGCCGCCGGAGGATCCGGAAGTCAACGCCGGAGACGCCACATGACCGGACGCACAGGTTGAATTCCCGGCGTTACCAAGGCCACAATGACGCTCCCGACGCGATCCCCGGACCCCAACCGCGCACGCGCACCACCGCGGCTGCACCATGGGCGTATAGAACAGGGAGAGCTACAGTGTGATTGAATGGTAATCATGCAAAAGGCATAGGGGAGTTGAGTCATGCTAATTAAGTCTGCCTCATACCAGAACAATACAGGGAAAGGGGGAACAAAGGAGAATGCTTAAACTATCTCCAACTGTGCCTGAAACAAAAAGTAAATAATAGTATGTGCCGAAGTAATGTTCAAGCCGTAAGTTTTACAGAGATAAATGGGAATTTATTATGCTGGACTACTTGGCACAAACCGGAGGGAAAGGAATAATAAAATATATGTATTGGTTGGTTGCTGGTTGCTGGTTCCTCCTCCTCTCACCTTCCCCTTACGGTTGGGGTTCCTCAAGGATCAGTCCTAGGCCCCCTTCTCTTCTCTTTGTATACTGCCCCTATTGGACAAACAATCAGTAGATTTGGTTTCCAGTACCATCTCTATGCTGACGACACCCAATTATACACTTCTGCTCCTGATATCACACCGACCTTTTTAGAAAACACCAGTGATTGTCTTACCGCTGTCTCTAACATCATGTCCTCCCTCTACCTGAAACTAAACCTGTCAAAAACTGAACTCCTCGTGTTCTCTCCCTCTACTAACCTACCTTTGCCTGACATTGCCATCTCCGTGTGCGGTTCCACCATTACTCCAAAGCAACATGCCCGCTGCCTTGGGGTCATCCTTGATTCTGACCTTTCATTCACCCCCTACATCCGATCACTGGCTCGCTCTTCTTACCTGCATCTCAAAAACATTTCTAGAATTCGCCCTTTTCTTACTTTCGACTCTGCAAAAACTCTGACTGTTTCACTTATTCATTCTCGTCTGGACTATTGTAACTCTCTATTAATCGGCCTCCCTCTTGCAAAACTCTCCCCGCTCCAATCTGTCCTGAATGCTGCAGCCAGGATCATATTCCTCACCAACCGTTACACCGATGCCTCTACCCTGTGCCAGTCATTACACTGGCTACCCATCCACTCCAGAATCCAGTACAAAACTACTACCCTCATCCACAAAGCACTCCATGGCTCAGCACCACCCTACATCTCCTCCCTGGTATCAGTCTACCACCCTACCCGTGCCCTCCGCTCCGCTAATGACCTCAGGTTAGCATCCTCAATAATCAGAACCTCCCACTCCCGTCTCCAAGACTTTACACGTGCTGCGCCGATTCTTTGGAATGCACTACCTAGGTTAATACGATTAATCCCCAATCCCCACAGTTTTAAGCGTGCCCTAAAAACTCATTTGTTCAGACTGGCTTACCGCCTCAATGCATTAACCTAATGATCCCTGTGTGGCCTATTTATAATAAAAAAAAAAAAAAAAAAAAGGTTCCTCGCATCATGTTCTCATACACTTTATGCAGTTAATAGCCCTCTGTGTCTGTACTGCTACATACTTAGGCAGTGAACTGGTTCATGCAGCTTTACATGAACACCTGAGCCTTACACTATGGCTGGTCCGAATAACTAAAGCAATTGTTACCATCCACCTCTCGTGTCTCCCCTTTTCCCCATAGTTTGTAAGCTTGCGAGCAGGGCCCTCACTCCTCCTGGTATCTGTTTTGAACTGTATTTCTGTTATGCTGTAATGTCTATTGTCTGTACAAGTCCCCTCTATAATTTGTAAAGCGCTGCGGAATATGTTGGCGCTATATAAATAAAAATTATTATTATTATTATTATTGGGTGAATCCCGTCAGGGGACAGTATAAATGTGACTATATATATATTGTGTCACAGTGGAGTGATATGTATGCCGTAACTTATAAAAAAGTACAATGGGGGTAAAATTATCTGAGCTGTTAGGCAAGAAAAAAAGGGGGAAATATGTGATTAGATGAATAGTTTAAGTGCCAGGGGACTCTATAAATGTGACAATATTTAGTCACAGAGAAGTGAAATATATGCCATAAATATTAAAGAAATAAAAATGGGGGTTCATTATACTAAATTATTTGGCACATACCAGAAGCAAAAAGGTAGAAAGTGTATATATTTTTGCGGATAAATTCTGTCAGTGTCATGGGACAATGTATAGGTGACAATATGTAATAAAGATTAATATAATATAAACAATACTTACATATATAATTATACATATAATAATAAAAGAGGTGTTAGGACTGGCGGAACACACCAAGACAGATGATAAAGGTGCGTTCGCAGTCCGGGGTCCACCGTGCAGGTGAGAACCTGCTGCTAGCAATTAGCAGACAATATGGCGGTACACTAAAGTATACACGCGTGGGTTAAACCTCACCCAGCGTGAAGAAAGCGATCCTGTTAATTCACAGGACCGCAGTACCGCACTAGTGCGCGAGCAAGTGGTCAGCGGACTTAACCCCAGAAGGGATTGGAGCCCGATTAGACCCTTGCTGGCGTAACACCGCAACTGGGTGTGTAGAGAACCTTAAGCAATCTGTGCACAAGAGTGCGAGCGATGCCGCACTAACGGACGCCACTAACCACCCAGACTCGGGTATGGAAAGCGCAAGGCAGGCGCACGGCGCCGTACTGGCAGGCACAGCTACAGGACGCTGTGATGTGTGTTAGCGCTGTAGGCTAAGTCGGGCGCTAGGTAGCAGCCATACACCTTCCGCGAACAGACATTCAATAGGGTAGGGGTTTCCAAGGACGACTTGCACTCACAACATACACACATAAGCAATTGTAAAACAATACTAGCGCATGGCCATGCGGTCATGCGCAGTTTATATAACAGCAGCACAGGAAGTGGCCACAGCACTTTTGCCCTTCTAGGACCTGCCAAGAGGACCAATGGAATGTGCTGCAGAGCCTGAGCACATGACCCTCGATCTCCAACGGGAGACCTTACGCTGGGCATGCTCAGTACATGCAGACAAGGACTTAGTCCCAGAGAAGTCCGCTCGCTGCTGACCAGCACTGACTTTAAAGGCAGAGACTGGAGAAGCAGCACTAACTCTCAGAACAGAGTGAGAATGAGCAAGACGCTGGGACCGACGTCCTTGCTGAGCAGGCTCCACTGCGGCTGGACAAGAATGGGAGACCGCAGCGGAAGTGGCTCGAGATTCCCCCTGTGCAGAAGCGGGAACTCGACCCCTAACAAGAGGTTATAGTTCACCAATATAGTAACAATTGCTTATTCTGTTTCACAGAGAAGGAAGCATTTCAGACGGTCCTTGGCAGTCTCCAAATATGAGTCCCACATGGGGTAAGAGTCCGCTCCCCAATCAAAAAATTACAAGTGATCAATAACCACATACCGGACATCCATGTGTAGAAGAAAAGGGTGGTAGATTATGTTCATCCATCAAATTCCAGGTATCCATGGGATGAGGCTACTGCTATCAACATCTAGGTCATCAGATCGCATCAATCAATGGTAAGTGTCAGGCATGTAGCATAAATAAAGCACGCCTACAGTATACAAAAAATATTAAAATTAATATCAATATCACAATACACATAAAAACCACTAAAAAAATAAAATATATAAGAATTAATATATATATATATATATATATATATATATATATATATATAAATACATAAAAATTCACTAAAAAGGAACGATTAAAAGAGAACAGAACATGGATTTTCATAAAAATGGGGCAAAACTCAAGTTTTCATTTAACCCGTTAGGGGACACAGTGCCTAATACCAAATCCATTTGGTTTCAAGTTGTGATAATGGTTTACTAATCTTGCCACCCCTTTCATTGGTTACAATTTTATCAATCCCAAATACATGCAAAAGGGATGCATCACAATTATGGTACAGTTTAAAGTGTTTAGGTATTGTCTTCAATAGATTAGCATCAGCAATATCCTTGGCAGCTTGTATTCCCAAGATGTGTTCGCGAACGCGAATTTTAAGTTGGCGTGTCGTCATCCCGATATATATAAGGGAGCAGGGACATTGGGCAAAGTAAATCACTGCTTTCGTTGTACACGTGATAGTATGTTTAATTTGATATGTAGCTGTACCTTTAGCATTCATAAATGTATTGGTCCTTTTAATATTCGGGCAGGCTACACAATTCCCGCACGGTCTACATCCTGGTGTTGGTTTGCTTTTAGTTAGAAACAGAGGGTTTTGGCTCTCCAACATAATGGCTTTTAACCAGGGTATCTCTCAAATTCCGTGATCTCCTGAATGTTATATAAGGACGCTCACCAATGTATTTTGTTAGTATTGGATCGCTCTGGAGAATAGGCCAAGATTTTGTAAGGAGTTGGCGCATCAATTCAGATTGGCCATGGAATTGGGTAATAAATCTAACTGGCTGAATAGATGGTTTTGATATAGTGGGATATAGAGTCTGATGTTTAGTAGTATATTTTGCTCTATTAAACGCCTTTTTGATTGATCTGTGGCTATAACCCTGTTCAATAAATCTGGCTTTGAGGTCGGCAGATTGTTTCATAAAGTCCTCTTCGTTGGTACATATTCTTCTCAAACGTAGAAATTGTCCAGTCGGTATGGCTCTTATCATGGCACTCGGGTGTGATGACGTAGCATGGAGAAATGAATTTACGGATGTAGGTTTCCGGTATAGGTCAGTGATCAAAAAATTGTCCTCTCCTCGTTTAACACATACATCCAGGATGTCCAGACCAGAAAAAGAAAAAAAGTGAGCGGCACAGCTCGACTTTGCAGAGATTATAAACTCAATGTGGAGAGTTTCCCAACAAAAGGTAGTCCGATCAGGTGAAAGGCGGTACTTGCGTGAAACAAAGTGTCCATGTAAATAAAAAAATAGAAAAAACGCAATAGCACTCACCAATCAGTGGCAATTCAAATGTCCTTTATTAGAACATGCAGCAAATCATCTTCACGGTTCAAGGGACCCGTGGAAGCGCTTGGTATTAGCGCGAAACGATCGTCGTCGTCTTGCCTGTCGCACTCCTACTTTCACTCCCTCCCTTGAACCGTGAAGATGATTTGCTGCATGTTCTAATAAAGGACGTTTGAATTGCCACTGATTGGTGAGTGCTATTGCGTTTTTTCTATTTTTTTATTTACATACATCCAGGAACTCAATATAATTAGGGTCGCACTTAAAAGTTAAATGTATGTTACATGAATTCTGGTTAAGCTGACCCATAAAATCATCCAGCAACACTCTAGATCCCTGCCAAATAAAAAAGATGTCATCAATGAAGCGCACCCATAATGGGATGCGCTCCATTGATGCCATAAGGTCAGATGCAAGGAGGTCCCTCTCCTACAGCCCCAGGAAAAGATTGGCATACGCCGGCGCAAAAGATGCACCCATTGCGGTGTGGTAATTTCATGGAAAATATCAATAAATTTATTGATTTTAAACTGAAACCACTGGTTGAAGAATTGCCCTCGTTTGTGAAGGACACCAACGATTTTTTAAAGAAAATTGATGGACTCCACGTCGACAATGACACATTACTTGTGTCTTGCGATGTGGAGTCGTTATACACAAATATCCGCCATGGTGACGGTTTAAGAGCTACACGGCATTTTTTAAATTCATCTATGATATCCAGTGATATGAGTAATTTTGTTTTGGAACTTCTTCAATTTTCTTTGTCTCACAATTTTTTTATGTTCAAGGGGTCCTTCTACCTGCAGCTCCAGGGCACCGCAATGGGTGCATCTTTTGCGCCGGCGTATGCCAATCTTTTCCTGGGGCTGTGGGAGAGGGACCTCCTTGCATCTGACCTTATGGCATCAATGGAGCGCATCCCATTATGGGTGCGCTTCATTGATGACATCTTTTTTATTTGGCAGGGATCTAGAGTGTTGCTGGATGATTTTATGGGTCAGCTTAACCAGAATTCAAGTAACATACATTTAACTTTTAAGTGCGACCCTAATTATATTGAGTTCCTGGATGTATGTGTTAAACGAGGAGAGGACAATTTTTTGATCACTGACCTATACCGTAAACCTACATCCGTAAATTCATTTCTCCATGCTACGTCATCACACCCGAGTGCCATGATAAGAGCCATACCGACTGGACAATTTCTACGTTTGAGAAGAATATGTACCAACGAAGAGGACTTTATGAAACAATCTGCCGACCTCAAAGCCAGATTTATTGAACAGGGTTATAGCCACAGATCAATTAAAAAAGGCGTTTAATAGAGCAAAATATACTACTAGACATCAGACTCTATATCCCACTATATCAAAACCATCTATTCAGCCAGTTAGATTTATTACCCAATTCCATGGCCAATCTGAATTGATGCGCCAACTCCTTACAAAATCTTGGCCTATTCTCCAGAGCGATCCAATACTAACAAAATACATTGGTGAGCGTCCTTATATAACATTCAGGAGATCACGGAATTTGAGAGATACCCTGGTTAAAAGCCATTATGTTGGAGAGCCAAAACCCTCTGTTTCCTTTCTAACTAAAAGCAAACCAACACCAGGATGTAGACCGTGCGGGAATTGTGTAGCCTGCCCGAATATTAAAAGGACCAATACATTTATGAATGCTAAAGGTACAGCTACATATCAAATTAAACATACTATCACGTGTACAACGAAAGCAGTGATTTACTTTGCCCAATGTCCCTGCTCCCTTATATATATGGGGATGACGACACGCCAACTTAAAATTCGCGTTCGCGAACACATCTTGGGAATACAAGCTGCCAAGGATATTGCTGATGCTAATCTATTGAAGACAATACCTAAACACTTTAAACTGTACCATAATTGTGATGCATCCCTTTTGCATGTATTTGGGATTGATAAAATTGTAACCAATGAAAGGGGTGGCAAGATTAGTAAACCATTATCACAACTTGAAACCAAATGGATTTGGGTATTAGGCACTGTGTCCCCTAACGGGTTAAATGAAAACTTGAGTTTTGCCCCATTTTTATGAAAATCCATGTTCTGTTCTCTTTTAATCGTTCCTTTTTAGTGAATTTTTATGTATGTATATATATATATATATATATATATATATATATATATTAATTCTTATATATTTTATTTTTTTAGAGGTTTTTATGTGTATTGTGATTTTGATATTAATTTTAATATTTTTTGTATACTGTAGGCTTGCTTTATTTATGCTACATGCCTGACACTTACCATTGATTGATGCGATCTGATGACCTAGATGTTGATAGCAGTAGCCTCATCCCATGGATACCTGGAATTTGATGGATGAACATAATCTACCACCCTTTTCTTCTACACATGGATGTCCGGGATGTGGTTATTGATCACTTGTAATTTTTTGATTGGGGAGCGGACTCTTACCCCATGTGGGACTCATATTTGGAGACTGCCAAGGACCGTCTGAAATGCTTCCTTCTCTGTGAAACAGAATAAACAATTGTTACTATATTGGTGAACTATAACCTCTTTTATTATTATATGTATAATTATATATGTAAGTATTGTTTATATTATATTAATCTTTATTACATATTGTCACCTATACATTGTCCCATGACACTGACAGAATTTATCCGCAAAAATATATACACTTTCTACCTTTTTGCTTCTGGTATGTGCCAAATAATTTAGTATAATTAACCCCCATTTTTATTTCTTTAATAATAATAATAATAATAATAATAATTTTATTTATATAGCGCCAACATATTCCGCAGCGCTTTACAAATTATAGAGGGGACTTGTACAGACAATAAACATTACAGCATAACAGAAATACAGTTCAAAACAGATACCAGGAGGAGTGAGGGCCCTGCTCGCAAGCTTACAAACTATGGGGAAAAGGGGAGACACGAGAGGTGGATGGTAACAATTGCTTTAGTTATTCGGACCAGCTATAGTGTAAGGCTCAGGTGTTCATGTAAAGCTGCATGAACCAGTTACCTGCCTAAGTATGTAGCAGTACAGACACAGAGGGCTAATACTGCATAAAGTGTATGAGAACATGATGCGAGGAACCTTTTTTTTTTTTTTTTTTTTTTTTTTATTATAAATAGGCCACACAGGGATCGTTAGGTTAATGCATTGAGGCGGTAGGCCAGTCTGAACAAATGAGTTTTTAGGGCACGCTTAAAACTGTGGGGATTGGGGATTAATGTTAATGGCATATATTTCACTTCTCTGTGACTAAATATTGTCACATTTATAGAGTCCCCTGGCACTTAAACTATTCATCTACTCACATATTTCCCCCTTTTTTTCTTGCCTAACAGCTCAAATAATTTTACCCCCATTGTACTTTTTTATAAGTTACGGCATACATATCACTCCACTGTGACACAATATATATATAGTCACATTTATACTGTCCCCTGACACTGACGGGATTCACCCAATACATATATTTTATTATTCCTTTCCCTCCGGTTTGTGTCAAGTAGTCCAGCATAATAAATTCCCATTTATCTCTGTAAAACTTACGGCTTGAACATTACTTCGGCACATACTATTATTTACTTTTTGTTTCAGGCACAGTTGGAGATAGTTTAAGCATTCTCCTTTGTTCCCCCTTTCCCTGTATTGTTCTGGTATGAGGCAGACTTAATTAGCATGACTCAACTCCCCTATGCCTTTTGCATGATTACCATTCAATCACACTGTAGCTCTCCCTGTTCTATACGCCCATGGTGCAGCCGCGGTGGTGCGCGGGCGCGGTTGGGGTCCGGGGATCGCCATTGTGGCCTTGGTAACGCCGGGAATTCAACCTGTGCGTCCGGTCACGTGGCGTCTCCGGCGTTGACTTCCGGATCCTCCGGCGGCGCATGCGCCGCTTACATTGCGGCTGCAGCCATTGGCGTCATACATTTATCGGTACACTATAAAAAACCCCTAATTTAGTCCAACGTCACCCCCTGACGAAGGAACAAGCGTCCGAAACGCGCGTCTGGGTGCCCTGGGGTGCTACTGGTGGTCCCTGCAAACATAGATATTACTTATACAAGTAAGTGTTAGGAGTCGAGTTTCCTCTGCTGCACAGGGGGAATCTCGATCCGTCTCCGCTGCGGTCTCCCGTTCTCCTCTAGCCGCAGTGGAGCCTGCTCAGCAGGGACGTCGATCCCAGCGTCTCGCTCAGTCTGACTCTGTGAGAAGAGTTACTGCTGCTTCTCCAGCTTCTGCCTGTAAAGCCTATACTGGTCAGCAGCGAGTGGACTTCTCTGGGACTAAGTCCTTGTCTGCGCACACTGAGCATGCCCAGGGCAAGATCTCCCATTGGAGATCGAGGGTCATGTGCTCAGACTCTGCAGCGCATTCTATTGGTCCTCTTGGCAGGTCTTGGAAGGGCAAAGTTTCTGTGGCAGCTTCCTGTCCTGCAACTATATAAACTGCGCATGACCGCACGGCCATGCGCTAGTGTACAATTTAATACGTGTGTTTGTTGTGAGTGCAAGTCGTTCTTTAAATACCCCTACCCTATTGTATGATTGTTCGCGTATGGAGTATGGCTGCTATCTAGCGCCCGACTTATCACTCAACGTGTCACACACGTGTCAGCGTCTACTGCTGTGACCGCCAGTGCGGTGCCACGCGCCAGTGTGCGCTTCCTGACCCACGTCTGGGTGCTTAGTGGTGCCTGCCAGCACGGCACAGTTCGCACTTCGGTGCCTTAATTATATAATTCCTTTCACACCCAGTTGCGGTGTAGTGCCAGCAAGGGTCTAATCGGACTACAATCCCTGTTGGGGTTTAGTTCGCTGGCCACTTGCTCGCGCTCTATGTGCGGTACCGCGGTCCTGTGACGCAACAGGATCGCTTTCTTCACGCTGGGTGAGGTTTAACCCACGCGTGTATACTTTTGAATACCGCCATATTGTCTGTCATTTCCTAGCAGCAGGTTTCACCTGCACGGTGGACCCCGGACTGCGAACGCATCTATATCATCTCTCTTGGTGCGTTCCGCCAGTCCTAACATTACACTAGCGCCAGGGTCTGGCTAGTGATGACAGACAAACAGCAATCTCTGCGGCATATCCAGCAGCTGGAGGGTAGGTTGGCGGCTCTCGAGAGCGCGACCTCAGCTGTGGATGTTACTGCAGTAGCTGTACAGGCTGCCAGCGTGGCTGCAGCTACTATGTCCATTGCCACCCCTGTTCCGACATTATCTCGCCTCCCGCTGCCAGAAAACTTTTCTGGTGATAGCAAGTTTTGTAGGGGATTTGTGAGTCAGTGCTCTATTCACCTCGAGCTCCTGGCTACACGTTTTCCCACAGAGCGGGCTAAGGTGGGATTTATTCTGTCTCTATTGTCGGACAGGGCGTTGGAATGGGCTACGCCGCTGTGGGAGCGTGGCGATCATGTGGTGCAGAGTGCTCCGCTGTTTCTGAGCGCTCTGAAACAGGTCTTTTTAGGACCTCAAGTCACCCATGATACTGCGCTCCAATTGCTGGCATTAACTCAGGGTGAGTCCTTGGTCAGTCATTTTGCCGTCCAATTCCGCACCTTAGCATCTGAGCTTGATTGGTCGGATAAAGCTCTTATCCCCATATTTTGGAGGGGCTTGGCTGACCACGTAAAGGACGCTCTGGCCACTAGGGAGATTCCTGCCACACTGGAGGAGTTAATAACTGTCTCCACTCGAATTGACCTCCGTTTTAACGAGCGGAGGTTAGAGCGAGCCCAGTGTAGGCAGAGGTTTCGGCTGGCTCCTACTTTTGCCAAACCTCTGGAATTTCCGGTCCTGGTTCCTGAGTCACATGAGGCCAGGGAAGTGTCACAAGCAGGATCTAAGTCCCGGACCGCTTGTGCACTCAGGGTCTGTCATGTTTGCCGGCAGTCAGGACATCTAGCCTCCAGATGTCCTCAGCGGTCGAGGAAACGTCAGCGTCTAGTGGTAGTAGGTGGAGGTACACTAGACACGGCGACGTTTGCCTCTAAGTTGTCCTTTAAGGGGACAATTACTATTGGCTCATTCTCCCACTCGGTAGAGCTCTGCGTGGATTCTGGGGCGGAGGGCAATTTTATGTCTTCTGCCTTTGCCCAAAGTCACGCAATACCCCTGGTTATGCTTGCTCAACCAGTAACAGTGCGAGTGGTGAATGGGTCGACATTGCCCTCACAGATAACACACCAGACCATCCCTTTTACTCTGTCCATGTCGCCATCTCATCAGGAGATAATTTCTCTGCTCGTCATTCCGGAAGGAATTGATGAGGTCCTGTTGGGAATACCTTGGCTACGGTACCACTCTCCTCATATCGAGTGGTCCTCAGGCAGAATTCTGGGTTGGGGTGAATCTTGTGGGGGTAGGTGTCAGAGGGAGTGCGTTCAGGTTGCTACTACTGAGGTACCCGCAGATCTATCCTCTCTCCCCAAGCAGTATTGGTCTTATGCAGACGTGTTCTCCAAAAAGGCGGCGGAGGTCCTTCCGCCTCATCGCCCCTATGACTGTCCTATTGATCTCTTGCCTGGTGCTGAGCCTCCCCGGGGTCGAGTTTATCCGCTATCTCTCCCGGAGACGGAGGCAATGTCACAGTACATCTAGGAAAATCTGGCAAGAGGATTCATTAGGAAGTCCGTGTCACCTGCTGGGGCAGGGTTCTTCTTCGTGCAGAAGAAGAATGGGGAATTGCGCCCATGCACAGACTACAGGGGTCTTAACGCCATCACCGTTAAGAATAAGTATCCTTTGCCCTTGATATCTGAGTTATTCGATAGACTTCGGGGAGCAAGGGTATTTACTAAATTAGATTTGCGGGGTGCTTACAACCTGATTCGCATCCGTGAGGGGGACGAATGGAAGACGGCCTTTAACACCAGGGATGGGCACTATGAATATCTGGTGATGCCCTTCGGGCTCTGTAATGCCCCAGCCGTTTTCCAAGACTTTGTGAACGATATCTTCCGGGATATGCTTTTCCAGCTTCTGCCTGTAAAGCCTATACTGGTCAGCAGCGAGTGGACTTCTCTGGGACTAAGTCCTTGTCTGCGCACACTGAGCATGCCCAGGGCAAGATCTCCCATTGGAGATCGAGGGTCATGTGCTCAGACTCTGCAGCGCATTCTATTGGTCCTCTTGGCAGGTCTTGGAAGGGCAAAGTTTCTGTGGCCGCTTCCTGTCCTGCAACTATATAAACTGCGCATGACCGCACGGCCATGCGCTAGTGTACAATTTAATACGTGTGTTTGTTGTGAGTGCAAGTCGCTCTTTAAATACCCCTACCCTATTGTATGATTGTTCGCATATGGAGTATGGCTGCTATCTAGCGCCCGACTTATCACTCAACGTGTCACACACGTGTCAGCGTCTACTGCTGTGACCGCCAGTGCGGTGCCACGCGCCAGTGTGCGCTTCCTGACCCACGTCTGGGTGCTTAGTGGTGCCTGCCAGCACGGCACAGATCGCACTTCGGTGCCTTAATTATATAATTCCTTTCACACCCAGTTGCGGTGTAGTGCCAGCAAGGGTCTAATCGTACTACAATCCCTGTTGGGGTTTAGTTCGCTGACCACTTGCTCGCGCTCTATGTGCGGTACCGCGGTCCTGTGACGCAACAGGATCGCTTTCTTCATGCTGGGTGAGGTTTAACCCACGCGTGTATACTTTTGAATACCGCCATATTGTCTGTCATTTCCTAGCAGCAGGTTTCACCTGCACGGTGGACCCCGGACTGCGAACGCATCTATATCATCTCTCTTGGTGCGTTCCGCCAGTCCTAACAGTAAGTGTCCTCCTGTATGGTCCTCTTATTGGCGTTTTTTTCACCGCACTTGATTTTATATCTTTGTATTGTGCACAATTTTACTATGCACTACTTATACTGCACATAAAACAATTTATATTTCCACACTTATTTTGTTCCCCCTTTTTTTCATTTTTATCAGCGCAGCTGATTTGACCACATTGGGCCATTAGGATTTTTATATGGATACATAAATCATATTATAGGGCCACCTGATAGCCACAGGCACTACTATATTCAGCTATATTCATATATTTTAACATAAATTTAAGCACATATATATATATATATATATATTTTGTATTTTTAATCTAATGGTATTTTTGTATGGTCTGTTATTGATAAATAATAAAACATTATATGATTGCATTCTCTGTGGTGATTGCTCTTTGGGATTTATTCTATGGGATGAGCATGACTCTTTGATCGCTGCTATGTAGCAGAGCCGATCGAGTGGTGCCAGCTTCTAGCCTCCTATGGAGGCTATTGAAGCATGGCACAAGTTAAAAAAAAGATTTTTAAAAATATGAAAAAAATAAAAAATATATAAAAGTTTAAATCACCCCCTTTTCGCCCCATCCAAAATAAAACAATAAAAAAAAATCAAACCCACACATATTTGGTATCGCCGCGTTCAGAATCGCCCGATCTATCAATAAAAAAAAAGCATTAACCTGATCGCTAAACGGCGTAGCGAGAAAAAAATTTGAAATGCCAGAAATACGTTTTTTTGGTCGCCGCGACATTGCATTAAAATACAATAACGGGCGATCAAAAGAACGTATCTGCACCAATGTGGTATCATTAAAAACATCAGCTCGGCATGCAAAAAATAAGCCCTCACCCAACCCCAGATCATGAAAAATGGAGACGTTACGGGTATCGGAAAATGGCACTTTTTTAAAGCAAAGTTTTGAATTTTTTTCACCACTTAGATAAAAAATAACCTAGACATGTTAGGTGTCTATGAACTCGTACTGACCTGGAGAATCATAATATCAGGTCAGTTTTAGCATTTAGTGAAGCTAGCAAAAAAGCCAAACAAAAAGCAAGTGTAGGATTGCACTTTTTTTGCAATTTCACCGCACTTGGAATTTTTTTCTCGTTTTCTAGTACATGACATGCTAAAACCAATAGTGTCGTTCAAAAGTACAACTCGTTCCACAAAAAATAAGCCCTCACATGGCCATATTGATGGAAAAATAAAAAAGTTATGGCTCTGGGAAGGAGGAGAGCGAAAAACGAAAACGCAAAATAAAAAAGGGCCGCGGAGGGAAGGGTTAAAAGACGCACCCCCATTTTCCTCCTTAATTTTGGGTGAGTAAAAGTGTTCTTAAAATCTTAAAAATAAGGAATATTTTAATTAGTGCTGCTGCTGCCTTAATTGTTTGTAAAATTTATAACTTTGTGAAAGAAAACTGCACTTGTGGAATTCAAAAAAGTTGAAAAGTTGAAACAATTTATTATTTTCTGAAAAGGTTTCCCCTTTTGACATGCTGAGATTGAACACAAGGGAAAGTATTGATTCCGCAGAATTCAGTTCTAATAAGTCAATACCCTTGCCCCAGAAATCTGCTAACAATTTAGGAAAAAATTATAATTAAAAAAAAAATTAAAATTCACTTATGGAATTCAAAGAATTTTGGCTTGATGATTTTAAGCAATTTAACCCTTTTAGGGGCTGCACACAGGAAAAAGTGTTGACTTTGCACATAGTCATCACTCAGTCATACATATGGTCAGCAACAATTCGCTGTGCAAAACAATTCTTTGATCAAGAAATACAGGTTTTCTTGGTAATATGCTAATTCTCCAACCCTAAAATTTCATAATAATTTATAAAAAAATATATTATTTTTTTTTAAATAAATTTCACTATAGGAATTTAAAGAATTTTGGTTTGATGATATTAAATGATTTTACTCTTTATAAACTGCTCTGCACAAGGGCTACACATGCGGGCGAGTTTTGACTCTGTAAGGACCAAAATTAGAGAATACAGATTTCCTTCTAAGGCCGGTGTCACACTTGCAAGTGCAATGAGAGAAACTCGCGCAAGTCTCTCGCCTCAGTACCCAGCACTGCCGCCGGCACTTGGGACCGGAGTGTGCGTCTGCATGTGTGGCGCCCCTGAGAGTCCCGTCGCCACAGAGTACTGTACCTCATCCAGGTGTGGTATTCCGCTCTCAGGTAAGGAGGGCACAGAACCCTACACCTGCATCCAACACTAGACAATTCATTCAGTCAGGGCACCTGGAGGTACCCTAAGGGAGGAAGGTCTCATCTCAGGCTGGATAGGAAAGGGTGTTGGAGGTGTGGGTGGGGTAGGTAAAGTAGGGGAGGAGCTTAGTAAGCAAGAGTCAGGAAACATCTAGAAAGTTAGTTATATTGTGAGAGAAGTGGAGCTGAGCAGATGTGAAGGTCTGCAGCTCCTGTCAGACAGAAAGGCGCTCCCAGAGAGAGGGAGCTGAAGGAAAGTGAAGCTAAGAAAAGAAGCTTGCAGAAGGACAGAAAGGCTCCTAGGGGCACGGATACTGAGAGATCCATCCGTGGGGCCCGTATCCACCGGTGTGGTCGGTGGAGGGACCAGGTCGCAGCTAGGGGACCGGCCCCATTCTAGTGGAGAAACTAAAAACTCAGCTAGTTAACCAGAGGCTGTGGTATCTGTATGTGCAATAGCCACATCTGCACACATTTGCTGAAAAGGCAGCCATATAGGATCCAGTAGGATTCAGTGCACACTGCCCGACAAGATCCACGGCTGCTGGCTTGAGACACTGTGTGGCAGGCACAGGGCAGGAGAGGCAAAGCCAGCGCAGAGAGATGGCCAGGAAAGGATATATGAAAGAGGGTTCTGGAAAGTGCATCCAAATTGCTTGAGAGCTGGCTGGATAACAAACCTGGAGGACGCAGCACACTGGCTGGGGCAACTAAGAACTGTGAGTAAAGCATGGGAAACTGCACCACACTGTGTCCTCAAGTTTATTTACTGTACCATCCACCCTGCACCACATCCACCATCAGCATCACCATAATTTACAACCTAAGTGCCCTGGGACTAAAGCTCTACATGTGGAGAGTTGCACCAACTCTGCTGCAACATCAGCCCCAGCGGTCCCTTCAAGCAGCGTCGGCTAACATCTCCTATTTGTCAAGTACCACAGGTAGCGCCACGAACATTTAATCCCATAAACTTTATTCCCCTTTCACTGGAGGCCAAGGGCCATGGACCAGGTCACTGCTGCTATGACACGTCCCCTTTAAGAACTGGCCTGGTATCGAGTATCCCCACGGCCCCAGCAGGCACTCCACATGTATTTCTATGCAGCTGAACACTTTGGTCCCGAGTGTCGGTGGCAAGTGTGACCCCGGCCTAACATGCCATTTCCACTGGCTCAAAAATTTCTGGACATTTTTGGAAAGGAAAAAAAATATTATTTTGGTGAAGATGATTGCAGTCATTGAAGTCAAAACCATTTAGTTTAAGATTATTCAACAATTTTGACCTTTCTGACAAGTTTTCTTTTTGTGACGTGCCTTGCACAGGTAGTGCTAACTTTGTAGGGAGTGGAAAAGTCAGACACATGGTTGGCAAAACAGGCTTTCCTGCTAGTATGCCAATTCAGCCACTTCAAAAAATTGTAAACAATTTTGGAAAAAATTGCTAATTTTTTTAAAGGAAATAGGAAATTCAGAGAATTTTGTCTGAATAATTGTCAACTAATTTGCTTGCGCTTTCTCACAATCATGGGTGCTCCCGGAAAAATTCAACCAGATGCAGTAACAATCAAATTTAATTTCACCCAAAATTAGAAAGAAGGTGAATTTGTTGTATTAAAAAATTAATTAACATAATAAAATAAATTTTAATGTTAAAAAAAAAGTTGCATTTTCAGCCCAAACCTGGCACAGATGACTTTTGGTAGATAAAATAATGGCAGATAGATATCTTCCATTGTGTCTGAGTGTACATAATTCTTTCACAAAAGACAATGCAATCCAGGCAGTCTGGCATCTATTATGGTGAACCGAGTCATGTAAAAATATGCATGTACAATTTGAATGTAATTGGTTAATTGAGCACGTTTCTCAGGCACACAAAAGGAGAACAGCAGGTGATGACGATGGGGCTGATGATAACGACAAGGCACTATTTGCGGGTGCTTACCGGTTGCCAGGAAGATGATCAATAGGAAAGGAAGTAGGTCAGCTTGAGCCTTGCTCATCCTACTGGTTAGTTTAATTTCTCCACATGAGCAGTTTATGCAATATATCGTGCTGATTGAACAATGTATTTCTTAATCAACATGTGCCAGCATGTACCTGGCTTTTTTTCCCAATAGCACAGCCTGCAAAATGTAATAGATTGGTCCTCCGCCAACAGCAGTATTACCTGACCTCAGGAAAAGCTAATTTGCCCCAGAAGATGTTTTAATTCATATATCAATGATGTCAGCAATCCATCTTCTCTGATAACCTGAACTTCTTGTCACCTGTCTAGGTCACAGATTTTGTCTGACACAGAATCTTCATCATCATCATTTTTATCATCATCATCATCATCATCATCATCATCATCTATGATTCAGCTGACAGGTACCTCTGAGTGTGAAATAGCCAGCACTTCGTGTCCCTTCCCCAGCTTGATTCCCACACTAAGGTTTCCCTGGCTCAGAGTTCTTCTACCACTGACTGTGCCCCATATACCTTGGATCACAGAGTCTTCAACACAGAATCTTGTTGTCCATCTCCTCTGGCATCATGTATTCTGAAAGCAAAGGCTGAATATTCATATCTTCCAAGACATCAACTGGAAGACTTTTTTGTGCAGTATGTTCTTTAGTTCCCAGGAAGCTGTGGGTTAGAGAACTTTGGGGCAGAATAGGTGTCACTGACAGATTGGAAAATCTGCTACATGTAACTAATTTTTATGGTGGAGGAAGATTGACTGAGCTGAACACTGATGGCAGCTCATGATGTTGCTGTCAGAGGCTTGATCATCCTGCTGTGATTGAAATGATATATATGGGACATATACTACATTACACCCTCCATTTTCTCCCTCCTAATATGCTTATCAGAGATAAAGAAGGCTAAATGTGACTTGCATTTTGTGCTACTACTTCCGGGATGATTGCTGCCAGCACTACCAGTGAAGTTGAAGGTGAGAAAAGTGGCAATCGCATTCTAATCTGTGATATATGCAGTACAGACCAAAAGTTTGGACACACCTTCTCATTTAAAGATTTTTCTGTATTTTCATGACTATGAAAATTGTACATTCACACTGAAGGCATCAAAACTATGAATTAACACATGTGGAATTATATACTTAACAAAAAAGTGTGAAACAACTGAAATTATGTCTTATATTCTAGGTTCTTCAAAGTAGCAACCTTTTGCTTTGATGACTGCTTTGCACACTCTTGGCATTCTCTTTATGAGCTTCAAGAGATAGCCACCGGTAATGGTTTTCAATTCACAGGTGTGCCCTGTCAGGTTTAATAAGTGGGATTTCTTGCCTTATAAATGGTGTTGGGACCATCAGTTGTGTTGTGCAGAAGTCTGGTGGATACACAGCTGATAGTCCTACTGAATAGACTGTTAGAATTTGTATTTTGGCAAGAAAAAAGCAGCTAAGTAAAGAAAAAATAAGTGGCCATCATTACTTTAAGAAATGAATGCCAGTCAGTCCAAAAAATTGGGAAAACTTTGAAAGTGTCCCCAAGTGCAGTGGCAAAAACCATCAAGCGCTACTAGCTCACATGAGGACCGCTCCAGGAAAGGAAGACCAAGAGTCACCTCTGCTTCTGAGGGTAAGTTTATCGGAATCACCAGCCTCAGAAATCGCAGGTTAACAACAGCTCAGATTAGAGACCAGGTCAATGCCACACAGAGTTCTAGCAGCAGACACATCTCTACAACAACTGTTAAGAGGAGACTTTGTGCAGCAGGCCTTCATGGTAAAATAGATGCTAGAAAACCACTGCTAAGGACAGGCAACAAGCAGAAGAGACTTGTTTGGGCTAAAGAACACAAGGAATGGACATTAGACCATTGGAAATCTCTGCTTTGGTCTGATGAGTCCAAATTTGAGATCTTTGGTTCCAACCACCATGTCTTTGTGCGACACAGAAAAGGTGAACGGATGAACTCTACATGCCTGGTTCCCACCGTGAAGCATGGAGGAGGCGGTGTGATGGTGTGGGAGTGCTTTGCTGGTGACACTGTTGGGGATTTATTCAAAATTGAAGGCATACTGAACCATCATGGCTACCACAGCATCTTGCAGCGGCATGCTATTCCACCCGGTTTGCGTTTAGTTGGACCATCATTTGTTTTTCAACAGGACAATGACCCCAAACACACCTCCAGACTGTGTAAGGGCTATTTGACCAAGAAGGAGAGTGATGGGGTGCTGCGCCAGATGACCTGGCCTCCACAGTCACCAGACCTGAATGCTGAGCACAGAGTGAAGGCAAAAGGGCCAACAAGTGCTAAGCATCTCTGGGAACTCCTTCAAGATTGTTGGAAAACCATTTCAGGTGACTACCTCTTGAAGCTCATCAAGAGAATAGCAAGAGTGTGCAAAGCAGTTATCAAAGCAAAAGGTGGCTACTTTGAAGAACCTAGAATATAAGACATAATTTCAGTTGTTTCACACTTTTTTGTTAAGTATATAATTCCACGTGTTAATTCATAGTTTTGATGTCTTCAGTGTGAATGTACCATTTTCATAGTCATGAAAATACAGAAAAATCTTTAAATGAGAAGGTGTGTCCAAACTTTTGGTCTGGACTGTATATATATATATATATATTTTTTTTTTGTTATCGTACTGCCACCCCTGCCACTTGTATCACTTTTAGGTTTAGCATACATTGTGGACAAAAGTATATACACTGCTCAAAAATATAAAGGGAACACTTAAACAACAGAATATAACTCCAAGTAAATCAAACTTCTGTGAAATCAAACTGTCCACTTAGGAAGCAACACTGTTTGACAATCAATTTCATATGCTGTTGTGCAAATGGAATAGACAACAGATGGAAATTATTGGCAATTATCAAGACACCCTCAATAAAGGAGTGGTTCTGCAGGTGGGGACCACAGACCACATTTCAGTAGCAATTCTTTCTGGCTGATGTTTTGGTCACTTTTGAATATTGGTTGTGCTTTCACACTTGTGGTAGCATGAGACGGACTCTACAACCAACACAAGTGGCTCAGGTGGTGCAGCTCACCCAGGATGGCACATCAATGCAAGCTGTGGCAAGAAGATTTGCTGTGTCTGTCAGCGTAGTGTCCTGGGGCTGGAGGCACTACCAGTAGACAGGCCAGTACACCAGGAGATGTGGAGGGGCTGTAGGAGAGCAACAACCCAGCAGCAGTACCGCTACCTCAGCCTTTGTGCAAGAAGGAACAGGAGGAACATGGCCAGAGCCCTGCAAAATGACCTCCAGCAGGCCACAAATGTACATGTGTCTGCACAAATGGTTAGAAACTGACTCCATGAGAATGGTCTAGGTGCCAGACGTCCACAGATGGGGTTGTGCTCACAGCCCAACACCGTGCAGGACGCTTGGCATTTGCCACAGAACACCAGGATCCGCAAATTTGCCACTGGTGCCCTGTGCCCTTCACAGATAAAAGCAGGTTCACACTGAGCACATGTGACAGACATGACAGAGTCTGGAGACACCATGGAGAGTGATCTGCTGCCTGCAACATCTTTCAGTATGACCAGTTTGGTGGTGGGTTAGTAATGGTGTGCGGTGGCATTTCTTTGGAGGGCCGCACAGCCCTCCATGTGCTCGCCAGAGGTAGTCTGACAGCCATTAGGTACCGAGATGAGATCCTAAGACCCCTTGTGAGACCATATGCTGGTGCGATTGGCCCTCGGTTCCTCCTAATGCAGGACAATGCCAGACCTCATGTGGCTGGAGTGTGTCAGCAGTTCCTACAAGATGAAGGCATTGAAGCTATGGACTGGCCCGCTCATTCCCCAGACCTGAATCCAATTGAACACATCTGGGACATCCTGTCTCGCACCATCCACCAATGTCACGTTGCACCACAGACTGTCCAGGAGTTGGCGAATGCTTTAGTCCATGTCTGGGAGGAGATCCCTCAGGATCATCCGCCGCCTCATCAGGAGCATGCCCAGGCATTGTAGGGAGGTTAAACAGGCATGTGGAGGCCACACATACTACTGAGCATCATTTCCTTGTCTTGAGGCATTTCCACTGAAGTTTTATCAGCCTGTAACCTCATTTTCCACTTTGATTTTCAGCATCATTCCAACTCCAGACCTCCGTGGGATATTAGTTGTGATTTATAGGGTTGAGCGACTTTTGTTTTTATAGGATCGGGTCGGATTTCACGAAACCCGACTTTTTCAAAAGTCGGGTCTAGTGAAATCGGCCAATCCTATAGAAAAGTCAGGGTCGGAGTCGGCTGAAACACGAAACCCAATGCAGTGCATTGGGTTTCTAATGGTTCCCAGGGTCTGAAGGAGAGGAAACTCTCCTTCAGGCCCTGCGATCCATATTAATGTGTAAAATAAAGAATAAAAATAAAAAAAAATATTGCGATACTCACCCTCGGATGCGCCCTGGTTGTAACCGGGAGCCTTCCTTCCTAAGAATCAGCGCTTGAAGGACCTTTCGATGACGTCGCGGCTTGTGATTGGTCGCGTGACGCCCATGTGACCGCTCACGCGACCAATCACAAGCCGCGACGTCATCGAAAGGTCCTTCAAGCGCTGATTCTTAGGAAGGAAAGCTCCCGGTTACAACCAGGGCGCGTCCGAGGGTGAGTATAGCAATATTTTTTATTTTTATTCTTTATTTTACACTTAAATCTAAATTCCGATACCGATTCCCGATATCTTAAACATATCGGGAATCGGTTTCGGAATTCCGATTCCAGATCAGAAGATCGCCGACCTCATGGCCGACCCCACATAGGGGTCGGGTCGGGTTTCATGAAACCCGACTTTGCCAAAAGTCGGCGACTTCTGAATCTGGCTGACCCGTTTCGCTCAACCCTAGTGATTTACATTGATAATTTTTAGATTTTATTGCTCTTAACACATTCCACTATGTAATGAATAAAGATATACAACTGTAATATTTCATTCAGTGATATCTAGGATGTGGGATTTTAGTGTTTATTTTTTTGAGCAGTGTATTCTTTGTTAACAAACAAAGTTTTAAAATTCTCCCACCGTAGACAATTAAAATGCACAAAATTAATTTCCCACAACAACCAACAGTATTGTTGCGGTGCCTATGACTGTTACTAGTCAAACAGGTGCAAAACCATAACCTCTTTGTTTTTTTAATTAATTTTTTTTAATTTAAAGGGAATCTGTCACCCCAAAAATCATATATGAGCTAAGGCCACCGGCATCAGGGGCTTATCTACAGCATTTTGTAATGCTATAGATATGCCCCCGATGTAACCTGATAGGTAAGAAAAACAGGTTATATTATACTCACTCATGGGCGGTCCCGGTTCATTTCAGGTCCAATAGGTGTCGCAGTCCAGGTCTGGCGCCTCCTATCTTCATACGATGACGTCCTCTTCTTGTCTTCCTGCCGCGGCTTTGGCGCAGGCGTACTTTGTCTGCCCAGTTGAGGGCAGAGCAAAGTACTGCAGTGGGCAGGCGCCTGGAAAGGTCAGAGAGACCCGGCACCTGCGCACTGCAGTACTTTGCTTTGCCCTCAAAAGGGCAGACAAAGTACACCTGCGCTGGATCTGCGGCAGGAAGACAAGAAGAGGACGTCATCGTATGAAGATGGGAGGAGCCGGACCCGGACTGCGACGCCCATCGGACCGGACCACATTGGGACCGCCCCTGAGTGAGTATAATATAACCTGTTTTTCTTACCTGTCAGGTTACATCGGGGGCATATCTATAGCATTACAGAATGCTGTAGATAAGCCCCTGATGCCGGTGGCCTTAGCTCATATACGATTTTTGGGGGTGACAGGTTCCCTTTAATATTTTATTTTCTATAGTTTTTGTAAATAATAACGATACCCCTTTCAAACAAAATGAAAAATCATGTCAGCAAAATTAAATTGCTAGGTGGTAAAGTTGCTACACATGGATTCATGACCGATAATGAACATGTGGTAATAACGGCAATATGGTGTGTACTGTACCTAGAGTAGACAATATAAAATAGGTATTTCAAGAAATAAAGAGAAATTAAAGCGGAAGAAAAAAAAGGGCATGTGCGTTTACAAAATAGTATGGTCTAAGAAATACCATTATTGCAAACAATATCAAAATCTAATGACAAGTATACTGAACAATAACAACATCAATAATTATTATTATTGACAACACCGATATAAAATTTTAAGAATATCGCAGAACAACAATATACCTACGTAGATCCTAGGGGACAGTCAGCAGAAAAAGCATACTGACAAAAGAATATAAAAATAAACTATTTTATAATCTGAGCCAAATGTGCAGCATAAAATTGCTAAAACAAATCACAAAATAATCATCAATGATAAAAATAACAACCAAACACAATACTCTAAAATCCAATGATTACCAATCAGGGAGAACCATTGATATAATTACTCTATCAAAACTACGTTTCTTCTATTCTTCCCAAGGATTCCTTGCTATCATCTCCTCTATAGGGATGACTTCGCCGTCTCTTCCCTTCTCCTTGCGTCCCACTTTATTTCCTACCTGCCGTTCATCTCCCCTACCAACCTGGAGACACTATGTCTCACCTTGTGAACAATGAACTGTATTCATCAATCTGTTCTTTCACTACAATATTGCCTACAATGGATAATGACATCCTGATTATTCTACTTTCCCACTCTGTATTTAGATTACCGTACACAGAGAAATGTTATCCAGGTAGAATCACCCCCTAACGGTTGTAATACAATAGGACATTTCTTGTGGCCTCAGGAACATTTGTACTATAAGATGCCGGAAACATTGATACAGACCATCCTGATAACCATTTCTAATGCCCTTTTACAAATCAACCCAAATTCCTAACTTTTAGCTACAGAATAGAAAATGTTATATACCCATATTTTATATTTCTATATCTTCAAATGTAAAAAAAAAGTAAATGCCTTTGCAAAATTGTATGGGACAATAAAATAAAGGTAGAATCACAAACCAAAAGCAAACTTCGGCAACTGGACCCTGTATACAGGTGGCATGTGTATGTGACTAATATTAGACTATTGGAGAAATTAAGTGGGCTTAAGAAAAGAAATAATTTTAACTCCTTAACGACTAGAGGTATTTTTGGTTTTGCATTTTCATTGTTTGCTCCCCTTTTCCCCAGAGCCATAACTTTTTTATTTTTTGGTCTAAATGGCCGTGTGAGGGCTTGCATTTTGCGGAATGAGTTGTACTTTTAAACCGAAGCATTGGTTTTATTATCATTATTATTATTATTATACATTTTTATAGCGCCATTTATTCCATGGTGCTTTACGTATGAACGGGGCAAATATAGACAAGTACAATAAACATGAGTAAAATAAGGCACACACAAGTACAGGAGGAGAGAGGACCCTGCCCGCGAGGGCTCATTTTCCCATGCTGTGTACTCGAAAATGGGCAAAAAATACCAAGTGCAATGAAACTGCAAACAAAAGTGCAATCCCACAGTTGTTTTTTGCTTTGCTTTTTTACTTTGTGATCTCAGGTTGGTTGAAGGCTTATTTTTTGCGTGCTGAGCTCATGCTTTTAATGACATAATTTTGGTGCAGATACGATCTTTTTATGTCTTGGTGACCAAAAAAATTTAATTCTGACGGTTTCACTTTTTTTCTCACTACGCTGTTTAGTGATCAGGCTGATCCTTTTCTTTTACTGATAGATTGGGTGATTCTGAAAGTGGCGATACCAAATATGTGTGTGTTTGATTTTTTTAAAATTATTTTGAATGGTTTGAAAGTGGAGTGATTTGAACTTTTATATTTTTTTTTATTTTTTAAATATTTTTAGAAACATTTTTTTTTAACTTTTTGCATACTTCAATAGTCTCCATGGGAGACTAGAAGCTGCTATAACCCAATCACCTCTGCTACATACAGGCGATGATCAGATCGCCTGTACTGTATGTAGCAGAGTTACTCACTTGCTATGTGGTCGGCGCTCTTAGCAATCTGGCAGTGACAGAGATAGAGGTCTGCAGGAGACCTCTGGATGTCATGACAACCCATGACAATTAGCATGCCGGAAATCCCTCCCATCGGTGACCCATCATGTGATCGCGGGTCACCGATGGGAGGGATTTCCGGCATGCTTGCCGGAAGCGCATGGTTAAATGCCGCTGTCAGAGTTTGACAGCGGTATTTAACAGGTTAACAGCTGCAGGAGGATGGCAATTCCTCCCACAGTTGTTATCGGCACATGTCAGCTGTTCAAAACAGCTGATATGTGCCGGAAAAGATGTGGGCTCACTGCTGGAGCCCACCTCAAAGGAAGGTTGTCTGACATCGGCGTACTATTAAGCCCGATGTCAGAAAGGGGTTAAACAATGCACACACTTTGATGACTAAACACTTGTATATAAGGCTCAGGGTTATGGAAATTTATCTTAAAAAATGGTGCGTCCAAAAAAACACAGGGATCGCACTTTCCTCTACAAACTGAAACAAGACTCGAATTCAGAATCTGGATTGCAAAATCTGCAATGACTGGTTATACTACCTTTACTTGCTGGCACTGTGTGAAAAGAGCATCTATTAAGATGCTGCTGCTTCTATATATCACAGATGTGTTAATTCACATGCACACGCTGGTGTTAATGACACCGCTACATTGTATATCACTTGAATTTTGGATTTCCATTCACAGACTGACACTATCACTGTAATTTTCAATTTGGTATATTAGCAATGGAGTAGTACACCTCGATCACCTTTATCTATGGCTATGCTGTGTTCTCTGAGGAACGGCATTCCTTGGCTGGCCCCTATGTTTTATAATGCCTGTGGTAGCCCTCCATATAGGCTAGGCTACAAAGTACGATCAGATTGCAGCAGGGCATTGACACTATTACCCCGCTCACTCTGTGTGCAGCAAGAGATTGCACCATCCATTTTTGGTTTCCTGATCCTTACAAATTGAATCACAGATAATTGGAGCTTGCATGGAAATTTGGATTTCAAGAAATTTGAATCACTTTTGACCCTCCAGGAACTGATACAATAATCTCTATCCAGTAATCCATTGGCACCCCAATAATGTGACCGATAGATTGATATGACAGCCAGAGGAGTACTGAAGCCTGTGAAGACAAGGCTGTGGCTGGCATTCATAGCAGACTGTGATATTTATTATACCCTACGATATTGTGGTGTTGCAATATACAGTGTGAGCAATCTGACGGAAAAAAAGAAAAAGTTATGGTTCTTGTTAAGAGGCAAGGAAAACCAAAAATGCAAAAATGGAAATTGCTATTTCAAAAAGGGGTTAAACTTGGAAGTGAGAATCAATAAAGCTGTTGAATTGCCATCACCTTTAGACAAATTATTTCCCTCAGTTATTAGAAGTCATTAATAAAGTTCATCATTTTTAGACACTCCCTCCTTCCAGAGATGTAAAATTTGTCCAAAATATCCATAACTGTAGCCACAAGATTACATAAAATTGTGTGTAAAGAGAATTTGCTTAGACTGGCTTTAACCCCTTTATGAGCAATGATGGACATACCACGTCATGAGCGGGTGTCAGTTTCTGCACCATGACATGCTATGCCCATCATGACTTTCAACTGTCACTGCGGGTAAATACGCCCCCACATTAAGGGCGCTGTTACTGGTCAGTCAATATGACTGACAGATCACAACATGACCGCACAGGAAGTGCTGAAATATAACCACCTCCTGCCCGATCACAGAAGGAACTTGGCGCTGATAGTGTCCAAGCTCCTGCATTAACAGCCAGGATGGTGTCAGCACAGCCCCTGGCAGTTTAGGAGGCAGGGTGAGGGAGTAAGCTCTCTCTGTCTTCAGATTGGTGTCATTGCGAGGACCTGATCATTACTATGATGACCCGAATGACTTCCGGGTTGTCAAGCTATGGAAAGCTTTTTACACCATGCTCAAGGCATGGTCTAAGAAGCTTACTGAACAGGTATAATGCATTGCAATGCTGGTGAATTGCAATGCATCATACCTGTGATGAAAGGAAAAAAGGAAAAAAAAATTGTAAAAAATATTTTAAAAAATTACAAAATAATTAGAAAAGATAAAAAACTGATATTAATCTTGTATCACTGTAATTGCACCACCCTGAAGAATAAAGTATTCCAATCACTTATACCGTACGAGGAACTGTGTGAAAAATAAATTAAACCAATTCTTCGCCTGCTGTTTATTTTTTCATTCTGCCTCCCAAAGATCACAGTAAGGCCGGCTTCACACTTGCGAGTTTTACGGAACGTAAGAGCGCAGAAACTACGTCCGTAAAACTCGCAAAAAATACGGCACAATTATTCTCTATGCCCCTGCTCCTATCTGCCGTATTTTACTGATCAGTATTATACGGCTTTCTACGGCCGTACAAAATCGCAGCATGCTGCGTTTGTCACCGTACTGCGCAAGAAATACGCCAATGAAAGTCTATGGAAGCGTGAAAAATACGGATTACACACGGACAAGCAGTGTGACTTGCGAGAAATACGCAGCGCTGTTAGAGAGAAAAGCCGGTAATTCAGTGCGCTGTACAGTAAAATCACACTGACAGCTTACAGTCCAATAGGTAGAATAAATGTGTACACATAGAATAGGTATATATATATATATATATATATGTCAGTGAGACACATATATGTATATATATTAATATTTATTCCAGCGCTATACAGCTTGAAAGCCGGTAATTCAATTACCGGCTTTTTCTTTCTCCTTCCTAAACCCGACATGATTTGAGACATGGTTTACATACAGTAAACCATGTCTTCTCTCCATTTTTTTTGCAGATTCCACACTACTAATGTCAGTAGTGTGTATCTGCAAAATTTGGCCGTTCTAGCTCTTAAAATAAAGGGTTAAATGGCGGAAAAAATTGGCGTGGGCTCCCGCACAATTTTCTCCGCCAGAGTAGTAAAGCCAGTGACTGAGGGCAGATATTAATAGCCTGGAGAGGGTCCACGGTTATTGGCCCCCCCCTGGCTAAAAATATCTGCCCCCAGCCACCCCAGAAAAGGCACATCTGTAAGATGCGCCTATTCTGGCACTTGGCCACTCTCTTCCCATTCCCGTGTAGCGGTGGGATATGGGGTAATGAAGGGTTAATGCCACCTTGCTATTGTAAGGTGACATTAAGCCTAATTAATAATGGAGAGGCGTCAATTATGACACCTATCCATTATTAATCCAATTGTAGTAAAGGGTTAAATAAAACACAAACACATTATTTAAAATTATTTTAATGAAATAAAAACAATGGTTGTTGGAGTATTTTATTCTACGCCCAATCCAGTCACTGAAGACCCTCGTTCTGTAACAAATAAAAAACATAATAAACCAACAATATACTTACCCTCCGCAGATCTGTAACGTCCAACGATGTAAATCCTTCTGAAGGGGTTAAAACATTTTGCAGCAAGGAGTTCTGCTAATGCAGGCTGCTCCTTGCTGCAAAACACTCAAAAGTAGTTTTTGACCATGTGGCGCCCCAGGGTCCTTGTCGTCACAGTAGCATTGCTTTCCTCATGGGGAGAGTGATGTTACGCTTGAAGGCAAGAAGGGATAACTGCAACCAGGTACCAAAAACATGCAACACATTCACACTCCAGGCCACCAGGGGGAGCTTTTGATCCTACTTGCTAGGTGACTCCCCATATATATAACTGGTTGTCTGTAGGGAAAGTTAGTTAGTTCCGAACAAAGTTAGTTCCTGTTAGAGCTCCAGTGAACGAGTTCTTTCCAGGAAACAGACTGGATCAATCTGAGCAGAGAAGAAGGTTTTACGGAGCTGTGTAGCGGCAGTGCAGCAGTTCCTGGAAAGAGACATTCAGAAAGCCGAATACATTGCAGAGCACATACAGGAGAGCAAAGCACAGTAGAGGACATTAGGGGGAGACCAGCCCCAAGCAGGCTGCCTCCTTCTGAGGTGCAGAAACCAGTAGCCGTAACACCGAGGATCGTAAGGCCCTCCATGACTTACATCAGAGACCGGCAGGACAGCTGACATCTACGTTACCTGTCCGACCAAACACCCAGGAGGCACGGTGGCACCCCTCAGAGGCCGGGGCATGCTAGAGTCCCTATAAACAGCCTCAAGCCACCAGTCATACAGGTTATGTCCTATCCTACTCAGGGGACAGAGAGAGAGATAACATCTGTGAGGACCTTATGTGGAGCTTTAAGCCATAAGGGACTACACCACAACGGCGCTAGAGGAAGGCTTTTAATTTCCACCTGGATAAGGGGAATCCTAAGTTGCCTTCAAGCCGGCTTGACTCTGCCTGCCCTGTGATCTGGTGCTCTGGACTGCAGATGCTGAAGTCTTCAGTAAACCAAGGTAAAGACACTGCAACCTTGTGTCCTCATTCTTTACTGCACTCCTCACCATCTTCCATCTACACACCGGGAGCCCTGGGGATATACTTCACTGTGGGAAGGTATACCATCTAGCTGCCATAACATCACCCCAGAGGACCCCTTAAAGCAGTGTCGGTCCCCACTGACCGAATACCACAGGTGGCGTCACGAACATAAACTTTATTCCCTTGAAAACCCTTTCCCTTTAACATTGATGCCGAGGGCCATGGACCGAGTCGCCACGTGACATCCCCCTGTGAACCGCAGGACCCGGTGCCAAGTACCCCATGGCCCTGTGGGCGCGTCAACCACATATAGGGTATTGGCGCACTCAGGAGAAATTGCTAAGCAAATTTTGAGGTCCATTTTTTCCTGTTACACATGTGAAAATAAAAAAATTGGGCATAAAAACAATTTTTGTAGGAAAAATATGATTTTTGGGGTTTTCACAGTTCTACATTATAAACTTCTGTGAAGCACTTTTGTATACATTCATTGAGTGGTCTAGTTTCCAAAATGGGGTAACTTCTGGGGAGTTTAAAGTCCGCTCTCAATTACAGCTATTTTTACATTGAAAGAGTGAAACGATGCTCCTTCCCTTCCGAGACCTGCCATGTGCCCAAACAGTAGTTTTTACCTACATATGGGGTATCAGCATATTCAGGAGATATTTCTTAACAAATTTTGAGTTTCATTTTCTCCTCTTACCCTTGTAAAAAAATAAAAAATTTGTGTCTAAAGTTAACATTTTTGTGAAAAAAGGTTAAATGTTCATTTTTTCCTTCCACATTCCATTAATTCCTGTGAAGCATATGCAGGGTTAATAAACTTTTTGAATGTGGTTTTCAGGACGTTGAGGGTGCAGTTTTTAGAATAGTGTCAATTTTGGGCATTTTCTGTCATATAGGCTCTCCAAATTCACTTCAAATATGATGTGGACAGTTTTGTAAATGTTGTTTTAAAAATGAGAAATTGCTGATAATTTTTTAACCCTTCTAACTTCCTAGCAAACTAACTTCCTAACAAAAAAAATAGTTTCAAAACTCATGCTGATGTATAGTAGACATATGGTAAATGTTATTTATTAACTATTTTTTGTGACGTGAGTCTCTAAATTAAAAATCATAAGTTTGAAAATTGTGAAATTTACAAAATTTTGGCCCAAATTCCGATATTTTCACAAATGAACGCAAGGTATATAGAACAAATTTACCACTATCATGAAGTGCAATATGTCACGAAAAAACAAAAGAACAAACTTACCGCTATCACGAAGTACAATATGCCACGAAAAAACAATCTCAGAATCAGTGGGACCTTGTTATAGCCTGCATGGGTCCCCTTCCAACCCCCCTGTAGGGACGCTGGCATGTTATGTTGCCTATCCGCTGCTCCCCTGGAAGCTGCTTTTTCCTGTGCACGGCATGCAGGTCTCCTGAAAGTGTGCTTATGGTATACACGCTCCTTGCTTCTTATAGGGCAAGTGCACACCGTTAAAAACATCCCCAGCCAATTGCTGGGAGTCATTTGGTATATAAGGCATCCTTCCCTATTAGGAGGTGCCTTAGCAACTTTAGTTAATTAGTGTATATTCTGATAGCTAGTTCCAGTCCATCCTGGTGAACCCGTACCTTTATCCATTCTGACTGTGATCCTGATCCTCCTGAACTTGCACCCTTGGTTTCGTACCTGTGGCTATCCTGTGTTCCTGTACCAGTCCTGCTTGTACCTAATCCCCCACCTGTCTACCAGAGGTACCTTCCTGCTAACCAGTTCTTGGCTGGTCCTGCTTTCCTGTCCCATTTGGGGGTCAGCTACCACGGCTCTTTGGGTCCAGCCTGGAGTAGCACCTGACGTTCTTCTGAAGCCAAGTATAACCCCACCATCAGGGACAATAGTGATGAGTCAGGTGTTCACGTAGTTGCACCCATCCAGGCTCTCCCCAGACCGTGGCACAGTGGTTCCACAACCATGAGTGTAACCATCTGCTAAGGCCTTGGAACCAGCTGAATCTCATACCACTCCAGTCTCGGAATTGTACCATGAGATGACAAATTAGAGAGATCAGGAAGATAAGGTGCTATCTTATCTGCATACTGTTAACACCTGTCTGGATGCTTTGACATCAGCCACTGCATCCACTATGGTTCAAGCTGGGGCAACCTCGGCATTGACCAATCAATCCACAAGTCATGCTTCAATTAATAAACCCTGTCTACCTGCACCAGAGATCTGAAGCAATACCGAGATGTTATTAACCAGTGCTCACTACACTTTGAACTATTGGCTAACCAGTTTCCATCCGATCAGGCAAAGATAGACTTTCTACAGTTTCATCTTGGTGAAGAGGCCCTGGCATGATACAATCCCTTTTGGGAGAGAGGAGATACAATAATCTCAGACTTGAAAACCTTCCTGTAGGCTTTTGGCAGGGTATTTAATGAATCAGGCAAAGTTACTTTTGCTGCCTCATCTCTCCTCAGACTACGTCAGGCCTCTCTATCTGTAGGTCAATACACAGTCTGTTTCCACACCCTGGCTACTGAACTCAGCTGGAACAGCGAGGCACTGTTACCCACCTTCTGGGATGGATTGTATGTAAGGATCAAGGATGCGCTATCAGGCCGAGATGTTCCTACTACACTGGACAATGCAATTTCCCTGGCATTCTGAATTGACCTCCAGTTCCAGGAGCGCTCCTGAAAACCTCTTTGTCTGAACATGGATTTCACCAGGAAGTCCATGTTAGGCCGGGTTCACATTAGCGTTTATGTGCGCAGCGTATGATCCGCATACATCCGCATGCATCATGTGTACATATCTTTAACATGGTGTACTCAGGGACATGCTTTTGCATGCATTTGCATGCAGATGCATATGCATGCGTCGTTTTGCGGTGTCAAGCGAACGCAACATGTTGCATTTTTTGAACAGTCAAATATTGTGCAATCATGCACATGCCGATGATTGCGGATGAGTGTGTCAAAAAAACACATTACTGTCTATGAGAACGCATTGGCATGCAAGGACATGCGTACGCATGCGTTTGATATGCATGCGTAAATCCCACTAATAATGTCCAGGAAATGATGTCACCACCTGCAAAATCCCTGATGTATAAATGGGGGTCTGGAGACAGGTAGTCCATTACTCTCAAGACTCTGGATGCAAGCACAAGCCTCTGGACAAAACTCTGAATGTAAGTATAGAAGTTTTGAAAATGTCTGTTTATCTTTGCAGTTTGTACTCTGTACTAATTTTTTTCTGCTCCTTGTAGACTGTTTGCTGCACCGGTCCTGGTGCTGCCGTCCTGGTGCTGCTGCCTTCCTGGTGCTGCCTCCCTGGTGCTGCTGCCTTCCTGGTGCTGCTGCTGCCATCCTGGTGCTGCCTTCCTGGTGCTGCTGCCATCCTGGTGCTGCTGCCATCCTGGTGTTGCTTCCGTCCTGGTGCTGCTGCCGTCCTGGTACTGCTGCTGTCCTGGTGCTACTTGCCATCCTGGCTTTGCTGCCTTCCTGGTGCTGCTGCCGTCCTGGTGCTGCTGCTGTCCTGGTGCTGCTGCCTCCCTGGTGCTGCTGCTGTCCTGGTGCTGCTGGCATCCTGGTGTTGCTGTTTTGCTGGTGCTGCCGCCGTCCTGGTATTGCTGCTGTCCTGGTGCTGCTGCCGTCCTGGTGCTGCCATGCTGGTGCTGATGCTGTCCAGGTGCTGCTGCCATCCTGATGCTGCCATCCTGGTGCTGCTGTCTTCCTGGTGCTGCCTTCCTGGTGCTGCCTGACTGCTATGCTGTCGGACTACTGCCTGTAATGTAAGTATTGGTGTTCATTGTTCTTTTTTTTTTTGGGGGGGGCTACATTGTGTTTGGCTCTCAACAAGTTAAATTTTTCTTCTCTGTTCTTTTCTCTAGTGTTTCACTTAACTGCTGCCTGCTACTCCAACATGTCCTCCTCTGAAGCTTCCGAAAGTGGACATGACATTGATTATGTATTCACATTTGATTTACTGATTAGTATGTATTGACTGTCAATACTATACATGTAGTAAATCATGTATGTTCTTTACAGGTACCTTCCAGTGTGGAAGAGCAGGAGCAGTCGAGTGTTAATGATTCTTTCCAGGGTCGTCGGCCTCAAGTTCCTGAGGAGGAAAGATGGGGTGTAATGTTATGATCTGGTGGCCTAGGAGCAGCATGAGACGTACTCTGGAGAAGGGGGTACCTGTACTGACCGCAAACCCTGAACTTAGCAGCGCAACTAGAAGCAGCCGTGGTGAGTACCTAACACTCCCTAGACCCCTCGACACAGCCTAAGAACTAACTTCCCCTAAAGACAGAAACGGGAAAACTATCTTGCCGCAGAGAAAATCCCCAAAGGATAGACAGCCCCCCACAAATATTGACTATGAGAGGAGAGGGAAATAACATACGCAGACATGAAATCAGGATTTAGCATAGGAGGCCATTCTAGCTAAAAAGAAAGAATAGGACAGAGTACTATGCGGTCAGTATTAAAACGCTAGAAAATATCCACCACAGAAAATACAAATCACCACATCTGACTAAAGACATGGAGGGTATATCTGCATCTCCAGAGACACAGCTTGGCTGCAAAAAATCCTTCACAGACAAAGCTGGACAAGACAAAACATGAAAATGCACAGAACTATAAGGTCCACAGCAGGTGGACAGCAAAAACAAAGCCAGAACTTATCTTTGTTGAAATGAACAGCAAAACAGGTGAGACCAGGTATGGATGTGAATCCTCCAAAAACAATGGACAACTGGCACTGACTAAAGAATAAAGCAGGACTAAATAGCCCAGCCCAAATTGCAAAAAAATGGATACACCTGATAAATGCTGCGATCCAAAGACAGCAGCACTACCACTCATAACCACCGGAGGGAGCCCAAGAGCAGAATTCACAACAGTGTAAGTAGCCTTTATAAGAGTTGTAATTGAATTTGTTTTCAGTTGTACTTACAAATAGTTTTTTTGTATTTAATCTATAGGTTTCACAACGTGAGGAAGGACAATGTGACATAAATAACGACGTACTTATTCAAGCTGTGCAAGAGTGAGCAGCATTGTGGGACCCCCGTGATTGGAATCATTCCGACTCAGCGTTGATCCGACAACTCTGGGAAGAAGTGGCCAGATCGCTGTTGGATGATTGGGACCATGTAAGGCCGCAAGTCAGAAAGAAAGGATTTTCGTAAGTATTGCAATGTGGTCTTATGCATCTGTCTTGCTGTAAATGTTGGTGTATTTTTTTACAATTATTCTTTTTTTCTTCCCCCTTCACAGTGAAGAGAATAAAAGTCCATTGGCGTTCGATGAAGGATCGCTTCAATAAGGACATGAGAGAGGAGATTCGGGTTCGAAGTGATGCTGCTCGAAAAATCAGAAAATATAAGTACCATCATCAGCTTTCTATTCTGAAGCCTGCGGTTGCTCAGCGAATGTGAGTATCTTTTGTGTTGTCTTACTATTATTTAAACGTTTTATTTTTTTACTATTGTTTTTCATTTATTTTCTACACAGAACCTGGAGCAGCACCACACAACCTGGATCGTCCTCTGTTGGAGCAGCCTCTCATCAATCAGCCAATGAACAGGCCCAATCCCAATCATCTACCAGTGATGGAGCAATGAGGCAGGCTTCATAGGATGGGGAACAGGAAGCCGGTCCATCTGGTTTTCCCCTCTGCCACTACTTTACTTGGGTCTGCTTGCCAGTGGCAGAGGACCTGGGAGAGGTCAGTTATGCCCGAGTTTATTCACTTAAGCTTGGTCTTCCAGGCTGGGATAAAGGCAGTTGTAGAAAGACTGGATAGCGGTTCACTCAGGTGAACACACTTTTCCAGGAAGTTCACAGACGCCTTGACCGCCTGGAAGCTGAGCTTATTAGACCGGCGCAACATTATTTTTCCACTATAGAATGGGGCGTGACTGAAAACCTTAGTCCTGATCTCCAGTTGTATCTGATGAAGGCCTATCAGGCTGCTTACACCGAGGCCATGCAGAGGTCCTGATATCAGCAGCAGGCACAAACTTTATTCCCTACAGGGCAACAAGCTCCAGCACAGCATCAGTGGCACCAAGTGACCTATCCACCACCACCACAACCAACGCTGTACATTAGGACTGTTCCAACAGTACCCAGCTACACCATGCAGCCGAGTGCAGCAGCCCAGCCTTCCTCTTCAACCATGCAGCCGAGTGCAGCAGCCCAGCCTTTCACTCCAACCACGCAGCAACAGGAACCAAAACGTGGAGGAAGTAGCAAAACAAAGGCCAGGAAGCAAAAAGGAAAGAGACATTAACCACCCCCTCCATTCTCACCTCTGAATGTGTCTTTTTTTTCAAGTCTGTCCACACCTTCCGTTGGTTCTTTCCCATCCAATGTGTCAATCCCATCCAACTTGTTTTCCACCCCTAATGTGTCCTCTTCCCCCAATGTGTCCTCTGCCAATATTTCTGACCCAATCCTCCATTTGACTGCCACTTCCACTTCCCCATAACAACTTCCCCAACCACTCCTAGCCTACCATCTCAGCCCTACTCCCCCCTGGTCCACCATGTAACTCCCTCCTGCTGACCCCAAAAGTAAATCACATTATTTTCCTTCTTTATGGAAAATTTCAAATTGTTGTTTTGATATTTAAAATCCTTTTGTTTCACAATAACTGTCTCACTGTGTTTTCTTTATCTCTTTATTTAAACATGTGTGTATTGTTGAGTGTATTGTTGAGTTAAGTATTAACGGGTGTTACAGTTAAGGTGTTTATTATTAAAGTTACAGTCAAGGTGTTAACATTACAGTCAGAAAACAGTACAGGTACATAACATTACAGGTATATTTGACTTATTTACAGCTTAAACCATTTCATCTTGCCATGCCACACGTCCAATATCAAAAACAAATTAGGCAGCCAATTTATTCCTCATTTGGACAACTTCCACTGTAGTCCTCAAAGGGTGAGCATGGTAATCTTGCAATGTGGTATTAACAGGTTCCTCAAGTTTGAAGTGGGGTTGCTCTTTTGACAGGGTGTAATTATGCAGAACAACATATGCTTTCACAACCTCATCTATTGCCTCTACTTTAAGATTGATTGGTGTTCCCAAAATGCGCCATTTATCTGCTATCAAACCAAAGGCACACTGCACAACAGTTCTTCGTTCCCTTGTCAGTCTGTAGTTGAAAATCCTTTTTGTGTGAATCAAGTCCCGACTCAAGTATGGTTTTATGAGGTTGGCACACATTTCAAACGCCTTATCCCCAACACCAACAAATGGCATTGGCGGTCCTTGAATGTTCGGAAGAGGTTGTGGCAGTGGAAAATTAAAATTACTAACATACAAACGCCAATAGGTGCAACATAGTCCTTCTTGCTAGCAATGCTATCCCAAGAGGGATAAAATGGTAGATGTCCTCTGTACACTAGTCTGAGGAAAAAGAGCTTCTTCTTCCCACAATGCACCACTACAGGGAGAGAGAATGGGGAGAGAGAATGGTGGCAAGAGAGGGACAAAACTAGTGCCGATAGGCGAATTTTGCAGCTAGATGGAGCCTGTGCACTGCTAATAAAAACTCAACAATGAAACTTACTGTTGAAGGCATGACACTCTCCACATGGCATTAATGGACCATGCTAGTTTTCAAAGGGTAGGAGTAGAATTAGCTTAGATATTTGTCTGAGGAACGTCTCCTCTGTCATCACTTCTACTTTGCGGACGTTTCCATCTTTGCTAGAGGTGACTAAACCAAATGGCCACTGAAAAGGCGATGGTCAGGAGTCAATAATAAAGGCTCATCAGGGTGATTTGAAATCAGAGCAAATGGTCTGATGTATATTATAGCTACAGCTTCGGCTTTAAAGGTTATTAGGTTTTCGTGGGTGAGCCTTGCTGTGCCTGCTTGTAGAAGAGTATGGTCGAAAATTCTCAGAACTACGCTTATCATTCTTTCCCAAGATACTCCCATGTGAAAAGAGTGAGGTGAGTTGAATGCCTATATGTGACTCTGGTCGCTAAGTAGTCTTTCAATAGTTTTGCTGTCCAGATTTTAAAAAATCCCTCTTTCTATGGCTGCACTAACAAAGTTAGTACCTCTGTATGAAGGAATGTGTTTGGGAGCTCAGATTGCAATAAATTATCGGGGAGCATTGATGAAACTCAAGGTGTCTAGGGACTTGACGATGACCTCTATGTGTACAACCCTGATAGACATGCTAGTATATATGACTGCCCAACATTTACTATTGGATTGACCACTTCTAGTATGTTGTGTAACAACTAATCAAGCTACAAACACATCAAGACCAATGGTGGCAAAGGCAGGGTCTGTACTGAGTCTTTCCACTGGTAGGCTGGAGACCTTTTGGGTTGAGTTGAACCATGGAGCTTGCTACAGGTAATACATTTAAAGATGACACTGCTGATGAGTTTCTTTGTGCCATCAATCTATAGGCCGGTAGTTCTTACGATCTCTCCTGTAAACAGTGTTCCCTGGTGTTTAACTAGATTGTGATAGTGCTGCACAATTAAATAAATTACATGACACTTTCTGGGAACTATAAGAGGGATTTCTCCATAAAGTCAATTTTGGCTTTTTTAAGTTGGCTTTCTACTCTCAGCAGGCGACTGTTGTTGATAAATAGATCATGTTTCTCAACACGCTGTTTACTGGTGTTGAGGTTTTATTCAAAAGGCATTGGATTTCTCTGAAATTAGCTTCCCTTGGAACCGTGAGGACAATGTGGTTTCTTGAAAAATGTAAGTCTGAGGTAGCATAAGTATTTTTGCAATGATGTCGGCCTTTACATCTGTCTAGAAATATCAAAAGACTTACCGTCACTTCCAAACATAAATCAAGTGTGTACATATATAGCCAATAAAATAAAGCAGTACTCTGCAGCGCTATAGCATGCAAGCATGAATTATATGAAATTTTTCATATTTTTTAGTGCAGTAATGCAATTCAAATTTCATATATTTCATGTTTGCATTATGTATCGCTTCAGAGTGCTACTTTACATGTGTCTATGTCCCAAATTCTGGTGTCTCTACATGAGCAAGCTATGTTGGACAAGCAGGTGCTACTCAGATAACTGACTTCCAACTTGATAACTTGTCATATCTATGAGATTCCAGTTGGATATCAGAAATTGTTTCATGAAGTATAGACACCTTATAGTGGAATTCAGCATCTGAGTCTCGTTCTACTAGTTGAAATGTTTCCGGTAATTGTTCTTAATAATAATCTTTATTTTTATATAGCGCTAACATATTCCGCAGCGCTTTACAGGTTGCACACATTATCGTTGCTGTCCCCGTTGGGGCTCACAATCTAAATTACCTATCAGTATGTCTTTGGAATGTGGGAGGAAACCGGAGTACCCGGAGGAAACCCACGCAAACACGGAGAGAACATACTAACTCTTTGCAGATGTTGTCCTTACTGGGGCTTGAACCCAGGACTCCAGTGCTGCAAGGCTGCTGTGCTATCCACTGCGCCACCGTGTTTTGGTCCTGAGAGCCATGTTGTACTTTCTAGCCGACTTGCATCAACTCCTCTAGTAGCTTGATCTGTGGGATTCCGATCTGTAGATACGTAATAGCCACCAATATTTTTCCTGATGTACCATCCCCATCTTACACAAGCATGTGTCCCATAACATCAACCTTGCCCTGACCAATGCTGTAACTGGGAAGGTCCACTTAACCTTCAAGAAGTGCCTGTGACCAGGGACGCTACATTTTGTTGACGGCGCATTGGGTGAACATTGTGGAAGCTGAGACCCAGTTGAACCCTGGGACGGAACACGTGCTAATGACTAGACCTGAGCGAATGTGTTCAGAAAATGTTTGCCAATTTCAAATTCGGCATGAACATAGCACATTCGGATTTACATTTGCTTTCAGGAGCATTTTTACTCAATGTGGCCAAAACTCGGTCGCAGTTCAGTAAATCATCGCATTTCCATTAATGCTTTTGTATCACTTTGGCTAAGATAGTGGTGATTCATGAAGAGTGGGATGGATGGGGGGATGTGTTTAATGAGGGGAAGGGGTGTGGAGAGGTTAAAGGAGCGTCTACAGAGATTACTTTTTTCACTTAACTTTATGGGTGTTGATTTCGGCAACCAATCAGGTTACAGAAATCGTCCACAACATCATGACACAAGGTTTTCTGTGATTGGTTGCTGAAGGCACATGTCCCTGGCCATATAAAAAGCGTACATCTTGTTTTGCTGGCACCATTTGCTCTGTGTTACAGTGCAGAGAGGTCGCTCCTGCACTAGTGCTGGTGCTGAAAGTGAACTTATCCTGTGTTAAATCAATCTTCCAGCATCAAAGTAGATTGTGTAAAGGTCCCCCCTTTTTCCACACATTATTTGTTGTTTTGTAATTCTTATCTGTATTTCCATTGTTATCCACATCCAAGGTTTGGGTTTTACTTATTTGTGAATGATTTTTCACTCTTGCTTGTTGGACGTATAGAAGTTTTATATATGAATTTATATATATTATTTCAGATAGATTTCACATAAGTATATTCTTCATATATTTTTAATATATTATTTGCAAATTTTTTCTATCCTGTCCATTTGTTTTTGTTACTCTAACGGCTGGAACAGGTATTGAGTTGACTGCAGAAGCACGGCCTGAAAGTGAAACCTCGGAAGTGTCATCTCTTCCGCAAGCAGATTTAATATCTAGGACATGTCGTATCTGCTGAAGGGGTGAGACTCGCACATGAGAAGGTAGAAGCAGTGCAGGACTGGCAAACTCCGAAGACCGTGAAGGATGTATGGACCTTTCTGGGACTTACCGCATACTATCGATGGTTCATAAAAAACTTCACTTGTATTGCTAATCCACTACTGGAATTGTTGAAGGGAGTGCCGTCTGGTGCAAAGAATTGGACCATCCAGTGGGGAGATAGCCAGGAGGAAGCTTTCTGAGCCCTGAAAATAGCAATGACCGAAGCACCTGTACTGGCCTATGCAGACATCTCTCAACCTTTCCTTCTCCACACCAATGGAAGTCTACAGGGACTAGGAGCTATATTGTCTCAGATGCAGGATGGAAAAAAGTGAGTGATTGCTTATCCGAGCATATCTCTTCACAGCTCCAAATGACATCCACATAATTACAGCTCTTTCAAGCTGGAACTGCTGGCATTAATGTGGGCAATTACCGAGAAATTTGCTGAGTACCTGTCCGGATCTGAAGTCTTCGTACGCACCGATAACAGTCCTCTGGCACACCTAGAAAATGCGAAACTGGGGGCCCTAGAGCAGAGATGGGTGGCCCGTATGGCAAAGTACCGATACAAGATCACATATTGAAGAGGAGCTGAGAATATACATGCTGATGCTCTATCCAGAGTAACCCACTAGCGACCTGGGCGTAACTGGGACAAAAAGCTGGAGGCCGAAAAGATCCTTGGGTTTCGGAACCCCACCAGGATGTTGGCGGCCATGCAGGGACAGATTGGGGAGGCATCCGGAGAACACACCCTGGGACAACCCCGTGATGACTGGGTACGGCTTCAGCAGGAGGATAGGGAACTCGCTCAGTTGAGGCAATGGGTGGGTTTGTAGCAACTTTCAAGCCAAAGGGAGAGAGAGGCCCTGTCCCCGGGAACACTGCAGATCCTCCGGCAGTGGGAGAGGCTCCAGTTGAAAGATGGCTTGTTGTATCAGAATGTGCAGTTAGCACGAGAGCTGGGAGTCACCTGGCAAGTGGTGCTCCCTCGAAAAGCTTATCAGTGAGGTGGCCACCAAAGCTCATGAGAGAGGGGACCACTTTGGCCCGGAGAAGATGTTCCAGTGGCTGCAGAAGTTGGTCTACCATCCTCAGCTAAAGACTGCAATAGATGAAGCTCATCACAGATGCAGGAACTGCGAACTGGCCTAGCCTGCGAAAACAGAGGGCCCCTATTGATGATCGACTACTTGACTGTGGGTCCAGCTCATCTTGGATATGAACACTGTCTGGTGATGACCGATCATTTTACCAAATTTGCTGTGGTAACACCAACCTGGGATCAGACTGCTGAAACTTCATCCGAGTATGCGGTTGTCTGAAGAGAATCCACTCTGATCAAGGCACCTGTTTCCAAGAACAAGTGATTGAAGAACTGCATCACCTGTATCAGATTGAGAAGTCCAGAATGACACCCTACCATCCACAAGGAAATGGAGCCTGTGAGCATTTCAATCAGATGTTGATTTAGATTCTGAGAATGCTGTAGGAGGACAGGAAGGTCCATTGGCCTGAGTATGTGACTGAGTTAGTTTGGGTGTACAAAAACTGGGTGGACCGCACAACTGGATACACGGCATACACCCTACTGTTCGGCCAAAAAGGGCGAGAGATCACTGAGCTGGAATTGGACCCAGAGGAGGACTACCCGCGGACAGGGGTGTCCACCTGGGTCCATGAACATCAACATCAATTACAGACTTTGCACTGGTACAGATCTACTTTCGGGAGCTTGAACACCATGAGATGATGCCCGTGCGAGGGACAGCTCTCAAAGCCGGAGACTGAGTACTGGTTTGAGACAAGCAACCTCGGGGGAAATTGGAGTATCGGTGGGGAAAAAACCCTGCACCGAGTGAAACATCAGATTGGATCCAAAGGTCCTGTCTATAACATTCAACCTGAAGGGGAAGAAGATGCCCCCACTCAAGTAGTCCCTCGAATCATGCTACGTCCTTGTTTATCACGAGACCCAGCTCACTTGGAGAGAGCGCAAAACATTCCTGAAACACTCCCTTCTACAGCTTTCGACTGTGAAGAAGAAAAATTTTTCGGCCTGCCACCTATCGAGCCAGAAGAGGCACAGGAGCCTTAAACTCCCGAGATGGCTGTTCCATTGAACCTAGGCGCATCCCCGCCCCCGCCCACTCAACCTGACTCCACTACTCAGCTTGACTCGGCTACTCAACCTGATTTACGCTGCACAGGATGAACAATAGCTGGAATTCTCCCAACCATTAGGAACAAGACCAATTTATTTGGCAGCAAATCATTCAAGAGATGGAGGAGTGTCAATGTTTACTGCAGGAACTCTCACCCGTAGAATGGCAAGCTAGTAGAATGGCAAGCTAAAGGAGAGGGGGAGTGTAAGGAGGAAAACCAGGCCGTGGGTACCTGTCCTGTGCCGGGTCCGGAACTGTCGGTGCTGTCTCCTCTGTTGTCCAGAGAAAAGAGTAGGAGACCCGTCAGACCTTTGCACTCGGAAGCTGGTAGTATGGCTAAGCAGCAACAGCCACAGTGCACGCGGAAGCAGTAAGTCTTAGCGGGAAAGTCTTAGCGGGAACAGGCAGCATGCAGCACAGAGAGAGAAGTGCTCCGTCCCTGGAGCACCAGCACTGCGCTAGCCGCGTCTGTGCACTCCCGTGGGGATTCAAGAGAGAGAAGTGCAGTGTACCCAGTAGCTGGCAGAGAACAAGGTGCCGTGCGCTTCATGACTGTGAGTACAGCGCAAGTGCCACATAGAGAAAGCTGGGTACTGGACAGATGCTTGTGGCCCACCTTACCAGTATATACCTGCCCGCTCACGTTGGACCCTGATAGTGCTGTGGTCTTGTTTGTTCCAGCTGCATATACTTATGGACTAGGGGCTCAGCGGAAGGTGCCGGAGACTGACCGCTGCCACCAGAAGACGAATCGCCGTTACCAACCAAACCTGTTTGGACAAGCACTGCACCAGCCATTCTTGGCACTACTAACCCCCAAGTAGTATCTGCAATCTGAGGAACTTCTGACACGATAAGTGTACCTAAAATCTCCCTGCGATGATTTAACCCCTTGTTCAATCAAAACAGTAAAAAATTGTTAACCCTTGCTCTGCCTCCTGTCACTGCATCCCAACCCTGTTCACAGTGTCTTCTGTGCCTGTTGATGCTGCTACTGCTGCTGATGTTACAATTTTTTGAAATATGGAGACTCCAAGTTGGGTCTCCATCAGATGGGTTGCCTGTGGTGAAAGGTTTGTCAGAGGCCCATTATACTGTTTCTACTCTGTGGAAATTGATGCCACTTTAGTGCTGTGTGACAATAATTTTTTTAAATGTGGAGACACCAAGTTGGGTCTCCATCTGGTGGGCTGCCTGTGGTGGAATGTGTATCAGAGGCCTATTGGTACATTTCTACTCTGTGGAAATTGATGCCACTTTAGTAGTGTGTGACAATTATTTTTTTGAAATTTAAATACTCCAAGTTGGTCTCCATCAGTGGGTTGCCTGTGGTGGAAGGTTTGTCAGAGGCCTATTATACTGTTTCTACTCTGTGGAGATTGATGTCACTTTAGTGCTGTGTGGCAATTAGTTTTTGAAATGCGAAGACTCCAAGTTGTGTCTCCATCTGGTGGGTTGCCTGTGTTGGACGATGTGTCCGAGGCTAATTATAATATTTTACTCTGTGAAAATGGAGGTTATTTTAATGGTGTGTGACAATATTTTTTTTAAATGTGGAGACTACAAGTTGGGTCTCCATCAGATGGGTTGCCTGTTGTGGAAGGTATGTCAGAGGCCTATTATTCTGTTTCTACTCTGTGGAAATCGATGCCACTTTTGTGCTGTGCAGCAATAATTTTTTGAAATGTGGAGACTCCAAGTTGGGACTCCATTTGGTGGGTTGCCCTTGTAAGTAGGTCAACCAGACAGGCCTGCACTTGCTTTCAGTCACCTACCTGTGCTATTTTCCTTACATTTTTCTTCCAATGGTAGTCTATAAAACTGATGTTTGTGCCAACTGAGTGTGGCTGGAATAAAAAAATAAAAAATTGGAGGTATTGCATGAGGTGTGAGGTCTGTGAATAAATACCTTTATTCACAGTAATAGGAAACTGTTCATGTAGGAATGCTTGGACCTCACACCCATAATGTGGTGGTGCACCATATTATGGGTGTTAGGTCCGAGCATTCCTACATGAACAGTTTCTTGCAAAGTGGATTGGTCATCGTGGGGCAGTTGAATGGCCACCAAGGTCTCTCAATCTGACCCCCTTAGACTTTTATCTTTGGCAGGCCTGTGCCAGCATTTCTTCTGCGGTGTTGCTATCAGTGTGTCAAGAGTGGGAAAAGAGGGCTGCATTGACAATCCAACACAATGGGCAGCACTTGCAACACATTTTGTAAGTGGTCATAAACTTGTAAATAACTCATGAAAGAATACAGTTACGGTAAAACCAAGCACGCCATTGTTTTTCTTGTGAAATTCTCAATAAGTTTGATGTGTCACATGACCCTCTTCCCATTGGAAAAAATAAAGTTGCATCTAAAATGGCCGACCTCAAAATGGCCGCCATGGTCACCACCCATCTTGAAAAGTTTTCCCCCTCCCATATGCCAATGTGCCACAAACAGGAAATTGATATCACCGGCCATTCCCATTTTAGTTAGGTGAATCCATATAAGTGGCTCACCCTGTATAATCCCTAAAGAGGAGTATTAGAAAAGAGGTAAAACAATTGCCACAGAACCACCAAGCAAAGATTAGACAAAATAATTGATAAAACAGGGGAAAGAATTTAGCATTGGCCATACATATAGATGTGGAGATAAATTTATAATCAAGGCTTAGACTGAGTAGTGTATGCAAAATCAACACCACTTGGAGCTGTCTTAGCAGCTACTTAAAGGTCAACGACAATCTATATTATACCAATAGGAACCCTTTATGTACTAAAGATAACACAGATAAAATATAGCTTTTAATTAATATACCAATTAAAACCATGCCACAAATACAACCAGATAAACACATAAAACACACAACCGTGCACTCTGGGATAACCCTGCCAAACAATACCTCTTAGTACTGCCTACCTTTCAGTGGAGGTTGGCACCCTAAACACAGATACGAGATTGGCGCCCCCACTCACCGTCGGCTGTCCCTATGTCTCCTAGTATGGATCCTAATATAGGTGTCACATACAGACCAGCACTTACACTAGACAGGAAAAAGATAGGCAGACTAACTGGCTGATTGTATATATATATATATTTATGAATAATCATATATATATACTAGGCTTGTGACAGGGTGAGATACACGGACTAAAGACCAACAATGTGCATAACAAAAAAGTGCTCGTGTATTAAAAATAGGCCTCACTACCTCTGTACCCTATTGCTGTGCAGCCTGCCTAGCTGTGGAGGTTGGCACCCTACTGGTCAGTGGAATGGCGCCCCCACTCAGCGACGACTGGCCCTGGGAAGCCCTAATATTAAATCCCAGCCTGATAATGATCAGACACAGATGTGTAAATACACAAAAATGGCAAGGCACAAAAACATATATAGCTGCAGGGAGAAAAAAAAAAAAAAAAACCCTTATCTTCAGCCGAAGATAGCCTAGTGCTTAGATATATGCCATATGGCATCTACATATCAAGGCCTCCTGATGATCCGCTGGGGTGAAACGTGTAGATGCGTATGAAATATCAACACTGATAAGTATCGGTCTCACCCTCTGTTTACCATGCATATATCTAAGCACTAGGCTATCTTCGGCCAATATACTCCCTGTCCGCAGAAATCCACGAGTGTCCCACGACGATCTCCTGTGGAGAACGGCAGCATCAGCTGTTGCGACCACTCTCCAGGGGCTCCAGGAACACAATGACATGAGGAAGGTATCCTTCTGCACTGTATTCCTCCGCCGCTATAAAAAAGTAGTCCCTAGTCTCACTTTTGGCATTGCTGTGTGAGAAATTTTCCCACGCAGCAATTGCCATAAAGTGAGACTTTGAACTATAGTAATCTCAGTAATGCACTGCAGGAGCCATTGTCTCCTGTCAGTGTGTCACTGAGGGTCCTATAGAGCAGTGACATCACCCGATGTCACTGTTCTATAGGGGAGATCGTCGTGATACACTCGTTATTAATTGGACTACCGCAGACAGGTAGTATAAGGTTTATTATTTTAAGTTTTTTGTAGGCGCTGAAGTATGGTAAGCATGGTTAAATGAAGAATATTAAAATACTTTTTTCCCAATGTGTGTGTTTTATTAACCCTTTATTACTACTGGCTATAAAATATAGGGGACCCCCACGTCATTTTTTTTTGCGGTCCCCCTAATTTAATAGCCAGTAAAGGCTACGCAGACAGCTGCGGGTTGATATTCATAGCAGGCTACAAATATTGGCCCCCGGCCGTCGGCTTTTCCCCTCTGGCGCAGAAAATTGCGCGGAAGCCCACGATGTTTTTTTCCGTTTTTTTTTTAATTACACGCTCATTAAGGCCTTTTTCATACTTGCGTCGGTACGGGTCCGTTGCTATGCGTCGGGCCGACGTACCGACACACGTTGTGAAATTTGTGGGCAGCGGATGCAGTTTTTCAACGCATCCGCTGCCCATTCTGAAGTCCGGGGAGGAGGGGGCAGAGTTTTGGCCGCGCATGCGCGGTAGAAAATGGCAGGGCGACGGACAAAAAAATGTTCACTTGAACGTTTTTTCGTGCTAACGGTCCGCCAAAACACAACGGATACGTTGCACGACAGACGCGACGTGTGGCCATCCGTCACGATCCGTCGCTAATACAAGTCCATGGGTAAAAAACGCATCCTGCGAGAACATTTGCAGGATCCGTTTTTCCCGCCGGATCCGTTTTTCTCTCATAGAGTTGTATTAGCGCCGGATTGTGCCTGATGGCCACACGTTTCATCCGTTTTTGCATACAGAGGAACGGTTTTTCTGTCCGGCGGAAAAAACGCATCCTGCGAGCACATTTGTAGGATCCATTTTTTTCTGCCGGATCTGTTTTTTTCTCATAGAGTTGTATAAGCACCAGATTGCACCTGATGGCCACACGTTTCATCCGTTTTTTGCAGGATCCATCAAAAAAGCTGTTTCCGCTGGACGGAATACACATACAGAGGAACGTTTTTGCTGTCAAGCGAAAAAACGCACAGCAACGAATCCTGCAAAAAACAGATGAAGCTGAGATTTGAAATGATGATTACGGCCTCTGAATTTGTTTTTTCATGCTTGTTTCCATTCAAATCATGCACATTTTCCATTTATTTATTTATTTATTTCCAAAAAATGCATCAAATCCGTGCAAAAAACAGAACGAAAACTGCATGAAAACTGCACCAAAACTGCATCAAAAACTGCACCAAGAACTGCATCAAAAACTGCACCAAAAACCTGCATCAAAAACTGTGCCAAAAACCACCAAAAACTGCATCAAATCCTGCATCAAAAACGGCACCAAAAACTGCACCAAAAACTGCATCAAAAACCTGCATCAAAACCTGCATCAAAAACCGCACCAAACACTGCATCAAAACATGCATCAAAAACCGCACCAAAAAGCCTGCCTCAAAAACCGCATCAAAAAACGCATCAAAAACTGCACAGACCCCCAGCAGCCTGCACAGTGCCCTGGCAGCTGGCACAGAGCCCCGGCAGGCACGCACAGACCCCTGGCAGCCCACACAGAGCCCCGGCAAGCCCGCACAGAGCCCCGGCAGGCCCGCACAGACCCCCGGCAGGCATGCACAGACCTCCGGCAGCCCACACAGAGCCCCCGGCAGTTCGCACAGAACCCCGGCAGCTCGCACAGACCCCTGGCAGCCTGCACAGAGCCCCAGCAGCCCGCACAGAGCCCCCGGCAGTCACGCACAGACCCCCGGCAGCCCACACAGAGCTCCTGCAGCCCGCACAGAGCCCCTGGCAGTCATGCACAGACCCCCGGCAGCCCGCACAGACCCCCGGCAGCTCGCACAGAGCCCCGGCAGGCCCGCACAGACCCCTGGCAGCCCGCACAGAACCCTGGCAGCTCGCACCGAGCCCCGTCAGGCCCGCACAGAGCCCCGGCAGGCCCGCACAGACCCCGGGCAGGCCCGCACAGACCCCCAGCAGCCCACACAGAGCCCCCGGCAGTCATGTACAGACCCCCGGCAGCTCGCACAGAGCCTCCGGCAGGCACACACAGACCCCGGCAGCCCGCACAGAGCCCCTGGCAGGCATGCACAGAGCCCCCGGCAGCCCGCACAGACCCCGGCAGGCACGCACAGACACCTGGCAGGCACGCACAGACCCCCGGAAGCCCGCACAGAGCCCCTGGCAGTCCCGTACAGACCCCCAGCAGCCCGCACAGACCCCCAGCAGCTCACAAAGAGCCCTGGCAGGCCTGCACAGACCTCCGGCAGCCCGCACAGAGCCCGGCAGCCTGCACAGAGCCCCAGCAGGCATGCACAGAGCCCCGGCAGCCTGCATAGAGCCCCAGCAGGCACGCACAGACCCCTGGCAGGCCCGCACAGACCCCCTCGGTCACGCACAGACCCCGCCCGCACACACAGATACGCAGTCGCCGCCCACGCACCACCAACACTCCATTATAGTGCATCATTGCACTATGGGAACTTCCGATTCCGGTGTCCGATATCGCAAAAGTATCGAAACTCGGTATCGGAATTCCAATACAGCGAATATTGGCCGATACCCGATATTTGCAGTATCGGAATGCTCAACACAACTCGTCACACAAAAAACAAGCTCTCATATGGCTAAGTGGACAGAAAACTGAAAAAGTTATGGCTTAGGGAAGAAGGGAGAAAACAAAAGCCAAAAAACTGAAACTCGCCCGGTCATGAAAGGGTTAAAGTTGAAAAATAATTCTGCAGAAGACATTTTGGTGAGGTTTTCACTAGTGCAGAATTAAGGCACTTTGTAAACTTCTCTCCCACAGCTCCATCTACTTTTAAATGAATACTGTTTTTATTTTTCAGGATTTCCCTTGCTCAATACAGCTGTGTGGCTAACCTTCAGGCAATCATAATAGACCCGCATTAGGAAAACAAAGGAAAACCCTGCTGACAGATAAGGGAAAATAAAAGACCTTTTGTTTTGTATCATTTTTCCTGTGCTAGAGAGACATGACTTTTGTTTCTTGTGTGGTGCAGAATGTAGACTTTCACAACACTCCCCCTGCAAGTTCTGCGGATACATTTGGTGGAAAGCCAATGTTCCACTGTGTAAAATGTGAACTTTCAACCTCCTTGCCTTTGTCTCCTTTATTTTGGTAGAATACCTTGAAAAAATAAGTCAATGTATAAAACTACATACAAATAATTTATTTTCAATATGTTAAAGTGGATTTTATTTTCACTACAAAAAGCTAAAGAAAAAGTAAGTAACTGAAAATTTGTTAGAATTGTAAAAAAGACAAAAAAAAATTCAAGGGATATGACAATTATAATTAAAGGGGTACTCCAGGGAGATTAAAAGGTGTACTCTGCCCTCATAAACTATAAAGATGAGATGTCGAGTGCAGTTATATACTACAGTAATCTTTATAACCCGTGTAATTCTGTGTGACGGGATCTGCTCCTCACTGCTCCCCTCTCCCATCAGGGTAATTACATTACACACCAAGTGCTGCTCTCCCCTGTATGGAACATCCAGCCTGAGAAGAGGGGGATTAGCCATGCTCCCTGTTCTCTGCAGAGAAACAGCTATTGGGCTGGCTGATAACAGCATGAAGCTGCACACTGTTGTAATGTCCCAGACAGAGGGGTGAGCAGTGAGGAGCAGCTGCTGTCACACCAGCCATCTGATAATAGATCCCTGTCTGCAGTCTGAGGAGAGGGGGCATAGATTTCTCACAGCTGCTAGTAGCAGCCCACTGATAATGTCTCATTCACAGGGCTACTAGAAGCTGGGAGCAGGCCACACTCCCTCACAGCAAAATTTAGGGGGCTGGTGTTACAGCAGTTGCTTTTCACTGCATTGCTCACCCCTCTGCCTGGGACATTACAGCAGTGTCCAGCTCCCTGCTATTATCAGCAAGTCCACTAGCTGTTTCTCTGCAGAGAATAGGGGGCATGGCCATGGGAGTGGAACAGCACTTGGTGTAGGATGTAATGACTCAGACGGGAGGGGGAGCAATAAGGAGCAGGGCAATGCCTATTTCTAGAACTATCTGGTGCAGAGTTCTCTACAGCTCTATGCTACAGATCCACAGGTTGTCTGTGTGCTGCATTGCTGAGTTTGGTACCATATGCAGGGATGCCACCAGGAATTTCAGGGTCCCATATAGGCAATATTTTTGTGCCCCATTGAGACTCTGCCCAGGCCCAACACCAGCTCTGCTTCCACTGCTCAAACCTCCCACAGTCTTACTGCCCACTTTTGAAAAAACTCAACTTCTGCAGCATGTCCCCACCAATCACACACTAACAGTTCCCATTGAATATAAATATAAAATATCTAGAGTGCTGCCTTATTTATTTTATTGTACATGAGTTGGTGAACATACATTGCCACAGCTTTTGTTTTGGCCAAAAGATTATTTAAGCAACCACTACGACAAGATAGACTTTTTGGCTGGGCCCTATGGATCGCCCCCAGACACAGGGCCACAAGTCACTCGGTACCGGTCCCTTCTCCTTCGGTTCTGCGGTTGTCACGGTGGCTGGACCCGGTCGTGACCCTGCTAAGGGGCGTCCAATGAAGGTGGTAGTACAGTCTGTCAGGGGTTCGTGACGCCACCTATGGTGTTCGGTCAGGGTAACCGAAGCTGCAGTGGGGTCCGCTGGGGAGATGGAATGGCAGCTGGATGGTGTACCTTCCCACAGGTGAAGTATATCCCCAGGGCTTCCCAGTAAGGTGGATGGTGATTGTTGTGAATTCTGTGGCAGAGCTCCCTCCTGTGGTCACAAGTGGTACTTTGGCTGATTCTCTCTATGAGCTTCCGTTGGTGGAGGAGAGTGGTACTGCGGCTTCTGAGTTTCCTTCCTCAGGTGATGTGGTGAAGTCGTTAGGTGCTGCTCTATTTAACTCCACCTAGTGCTTTGATCCTGGCCTCCAGTCAATGTTCTAGTATTGGACTTGCTTCCTCCTGGATCGTTCCTGTGGCCTGCTGCTCTGCATAGCTAAGTTCCGCTTTTGTTATTTTGTTTGCTGTTTTTTTCTGTCCAGCTTGCTTATTTGGTTTTTCTTGCTTGCTGGAAGCTCTGGGACGCAGAGGGTGTACCTCCGTGCCGTTAGTCGGTACGGAGGGTCTTTTTGCCCCCTTTGCGTGGTTGTTTGTAGGGTTTTGTGTTGACCGCAAAGTTACCTTTCCTATCCTCGCTCTGTTCAGAAAGTCGGGCCTCACTTTGCTAAATCTATTTCATCTCTACGTTTGTCTTTTCATCTTAACTCACAGTCATTATATGTGGGGGCTGCCTTTTCCTTTGGGGTATTTCTCTGAGGCAAGGTAGGCTTACTTTCTATCTTCAGGCTAGCTAGTTTCTCAGGCTGTTCCGAGTTGCATAGGGAGCGTTAGGCGCAATCCACGGCTGCCTCTAGTGTGGTTGGAGAGGATTAGGGATTGCGGTCAGCAGAGTTCCCACGTCTCAGAGCTCGTTCTATGTTTTTGGGTTATTGACAGGTCACTGTATGTGCTCTGACTTTTATGTCCATTGTGGTACTGAATTACCTAATCATAACAGTACTGGAGGCCCAAAGTACTAATGATTCTCAATAGAGGGAAAAAAGAAGTTCTGAGACCATTTTTTTTTCTCTGCACTGTTTTGCATTTTTTTCCCCTAGACATTTGGGTGGTTCAGGACACAGGTGTAGCGAAGGACATTAAAGGTCTGTCTTCATGTGTGGATCAGCTCACGGCAAGAGTACAAAATATTCAAGACTTTGTGGTTCAGAATTCTATGTTAGAACCAAGAATTCCTATTCCTGATTTGTTTTTTGGAGATAGAACTACATTTCTGAGTTTCAAAAATAATTGTAAACTATTTCTGGCTTTGAAACCTCGCTCCTCTGGTGACCCAGTTCAACAAGTTAGGATCATTATTTCTTTTTTACGTGGCTACCCTCAGGACTGGGCATTTTCTCTTGCGCCAGGAGATCCTGCATTAAGTAATATTGATGCGTTTTTCCTGGTGCTCGGATTGCTGTACGATGAACCTAATTCAGTGGATCAGGCAGAGAAAAATTTGCTGGCTCTGTGTCAGGGTCAGGATGAGATAGAGGTATATTGTCAGAAATTTAGAAAGTGGTCCGTACTCACTCAATGGAATGAAGGTGTGCTCGCAGCTATTTTCAGAAAGGGTCTCTCTGAAGCCCTTAAGGATGTCATGGTGGAATTTCCTATGCCTGCTGGTCTGAATGAGTCTATGTCTTTGGCCATTCAGATCGGTCGACGCTTGCGTGAGCGTAAATCTGTGCACCATTTGGCGGTATTATCTGAGCATAAACCTGAGCCTATGCAGTGCGATAAGACTTTGACCAGAGTTGAACGGCAAGAACACAGACGTCAGAATGGGCTGTGTTTCTACTGTGGTGATTCCACTCATGCTATCTCTGATTGTCCTAAGCGCACTAAGCGGTTCGCTAGGTCTGCCACCATTGGTACGGTACAGTCAAAATTTCTTTTGTCCGTTACCTTGATCTGCTCTTTGTCATCTTATTCTGTCATGGCATTTGTGGATTCAGGCGCTGCCCTGAATTTGATGGACTTGGAGTATACTAGGCGTTGTGGGTTTTTCTTGGAGCCCTTGCAGTGTCCTATTCCATTGAGAGGAATTGATGCTATGCCTTTGGCCAAGAATAAGCCTCAGTACTGGACCCAGCTGACCATGTGCATGGCTCCTGCACATCAGGAGGTTATTCGCTTTCTGGTGTTGCATAATCTGCATGATGTGGTCGTGTTGGGGTTGCCATGGCTACAAGTCCATAATCCAGTGTTAGATTGGAAATCCATGTCTGTGTCCAGCTGGGGTTGTCAGGGGGTACATGGTGATGTCCCATTTCTGTCTATTTCGTCATCCACCCCTTCTGAGGTTCCAGAGTTCTTGTCTGATTACCGGGATGTATTTGATGAGCCCAAGTCCGATACCCTACCTCCGCATAGGGATTGTGATTGTGCTATCGATTTGATTCCTGGTAGTAAATTCCCAAAAGGTCGACTGTTTAATTTATCTGTGCCTGAGCACGCGGCTATGCGGAGTTACGTGAAGGAGTCCTTGGAGAAGGGGCATATTCGCCCGTCATCGTCGCCATTAGGAGCGGGGTTCCTTTTTGTGGCCAAGAAGGATGGTTCGCTGAGACCTTGTATAGATTACCGCCTTCTAAATAAGATCACGGTTAAATTTCAGTACCCCTTGCCGCTGTTATCTGATTTGTTTGCTCGGATTAAGGGGGCTAGTTGGTTCACCAAGATAGATCTTCGTGGTGCGTATAATCTTGTGCGTATTAAGCGAGGCGATGAATGGAAAACTGCATTTATTACGCCCGAGGGCCATTTTGAGTACCTAGTAATGCCATTTGGACTTGCCAATGCTCCATCAGTGTTTCAGTCCTTTATGCATGACATCTTCCGAGAGTACCTGGATAAATTCCTGATTGTATACTTGGATGATATTTTGATCTTCTCGGATGATTGGGAGTCTCATGTGAAGCAGGTCAGAACGGTGTTTCAGGTCCTGCGTGCTAATTCTTTGTTTGTGAAGGGATCAAAGTGTCTCTTTGGTGTTCAGAAGGTTTCATTTTTGGGGTTCATTTTTTCCCCTTCTACTATCGAGATGGACCCTGTTAAGGTCCAAGCCATCCATGATTGGACTCAGCCGACATCTCTGAAAAGTCTGCAAAAGTTCCTGGGCTTTGCTAATTTTTATCGTCGCTTCATCTGCAATTTTTCTAGTATTGCTAAACCATTGACCGATTTGACCAAGAAGGGTGCTGATGTGGTCAATTGGTCTTCTGCTGCTGTGGAAGCTTTTCAAGAGTTGAAGCGTCGTTTTTCTTCTGCCCCTGTGTTGTGTCAACCAGATGTTTCGCTTCCATTCCAGGTCGAGGTTGATGCTTCTGAGATTGGAGCAGGGGCTGTTTTGTCGCAGAGAAGTTCTGATTGCTCGGTGATGAAACCATGCACCTTCTTTTCCAGGAAGTTTTCGCCTGCTGAGCGAAATTATGATGTTGGCAATCGAGAGTTGCTGGCCATGAAGTGGGCATTCGAGGAGTGGCGTCATTGGCTTGAAGGAGCTAAGCATCGCGTGGTGGTCTTGACTGATCATAAGAACTTGACTTATCTTGAGTCTGCCAAGCGGTTGAATCCTAGACAGGCTCGTTGGTCGCTGTTTTTTGCCCGTTTTGACTTTGTGGTTTCGTACCTTCCGGGCTCTAAAAATGTGAAGGCGGATGCCCTGTCTAGGAGTTTTGTGCCCGACTCTCCGGGTTTAAATGAGCCGGCGGGTATTCTCAAAGAGGGAGTAATTGTGTCTGCCATCTCCCCTGATTTGCAGCGGGTGCTGCAAAAATTTCAGGCTAATAAACCTGATCGTTGCCCAGCGGAGAAACTGTTTGTCCCTGATAGGTGGACGAATAAAGTTATCTCTGAGGTTCATTGTTCGGTGTTGGCTGGTCATCCTGGAATCTTTGGTACCAGAGAGTTAGTGGCTAGATCCTTTTGGTGGCCATCTCTGTCGCGGGATGTGCGTTCTTTTGTGCAGTCCTGTGGGATTTGTGCTCGGGCTAAGCCCTGCTGTTCTCGTGCCAGTGGGTTGCTTTTGCCCTTGCCGGTCCCGAAGAGGCCTTGGACACATATCTCTATGGATTTTATTTCAGATCTTCCCGTCTCTCAAAAAATGTCAGTCATTTGGGTGGTTTGTGATCGCTTCTCTAAGATGGTCCATTTGGTACCCTTGTCTAAATTACCTTCCTCCTCTGATTTGGTGCCATTGTTCTTCCAGCATGTGGTTCGTTTACATGGCATTCCAGAGAATATCATTTCTGACAGAGGTTCCCAGTTTGTTTCGAGGTTTTGGCGAGCCTTTTGTGCAAGGATGGGCATTGACTTGTCTTTTTCCTTGGCTTTCCATCCTCAGACTAATGGCCAGACCGAACGAACCAATCAGACCTTGGAAACATATCTGAGATGCTTTGTTTCTGCTGATCAGGATGACTGGGTGTCCTTTTTGCCTTTGGCTGAGTTCGCCCTTAATAATCGGGCCAGCTCGGCTACCTTGGTTTCGCCGTTTTTCTGCAACTCTGGGTTCCATCCTCGTTTCTCTTCAGGGCAGCTTGAGTCTTCGGACTGTCCTGGTGTGGATACTGTGGTGGACAGGTTGCAGCAGATTTGGACTCATGTGGTGGACAATTTGACCTTGTCCCAGGAGAAGGCTCAACGTTTCGCTAATCGCAGACGCTGTGTGGGTCCCCGACTTCGTGTTGGGGATTTGGTTTGGTTGTCTTCTCGTCATATTCCTATGAAGGTTTCCTCTCCTAAGTTTAAACCTCGTTTCATTGGTCCGTATAGGATTTCTGAGGTTCTTAATCCTGTGTCTTTTCGTTTGACCCTTCCAGATTCTTTTTCCATCCATAACGTATTCCATAGGTCATTGTTGCGGAGATACGTGGCACCTATGGTTCCATCTGTTGATCCTCCTGCCCCGGTTTTGGTGGAGGGGGAGTTTGAGTATATTGTGGAGAAGATTTTGGATTCTCGTGTTTCAAGATGGAAACTCCAGTATCTGGTTAAGTGGAAGGGTTATGCTCAGGAAGATAATTCCTGGGTCTTTGCCTCTGATGTCCATGCTCCCGATCTTGTTCGTGCCTTTCATATGGCTCATCCTGGTCATCCTGGGGGCTCTGGTGAGGGTTCGGTGACCCCTCCTCAAGGGGGGGTACTGTTGTGAATTCTGTGGCAGAGCTCCCTCCTGTGGTCACAAGTGGTACTTCGGCTGATTCTCTCTATGAGCTTCCGTTGGTGGAGGAGAGTGGTACTGCGGCTTCTGAGTTTCCTTCCTCAGGTGATGTGGTGAAGTCGTTAGGTGCTGCTCTATTTAACTCCACCTAGTGCTTTGATCCTGGCCTCCAGTCAATGTTCTAGTATTGGACTTGCTTCCTCCTGGATCGTTCCTGTGGCCTGCTGCTCTGCATAGCTAAGTTCCGCTTTTGTTATTTTGTTTGCTGTTTTTTTCTGTCCAGCTTGCTTATTTGGTTTTTCTTGCTTGCTGGAAGCTCTGGGACGCAGAGGGTGTACCTCCGTGCCGTTAGTCGGTACGGAGGGTCTTTTTGCCCCCTTTGCGTGGTTGTTTGTAGGGTTTTGTGTTGACCGCAAAGTTACCTTTCCTATCCTCGCTCTGTTCAGAAAGTCGGGCCTCACTTTGCTAAATCTATTTCATCTCTACGTTTGTCTTTTCATCTTAACTCACAGTCATTATATGTGGGGGCTGCCTTTTCCTTTGGGGTATTTCTCTGAGGCAAGGTAGGCTTATTTTCTATCTTCAGGCTAGCTAGTTTCTCAGGCTGTGCCGAGTTGCATAGGGAGCGTTAGGCGCAATCCACGGCTGCCTCTAGTGTGGTTGGAGAGGATTAGGGATTGCGGTCAGCAGAGTTCCCACGTCTCAGAGCTCGTTCTATGTTTTTGGGTTATTGTCAGTTCACTGTATGTGCTCTGACATTTTTGTCCATTGTGGTACTGAATTACCTAATCATAACAGGTGATGTTGTGAGGTGCAGGCAATAACGAGGACACAGGGTTGCAGTCTCTTTACCTTTTTACTGAAGGCTTCAATATACTCAGTCCAGAGCACGTTCAACCAGGCTATCAGAGACCAGCCGGTCCGAAGAGGCACATCCAGGGTTTCCCTTGCAGATGGAAATCGTTGCCTACCAATAGCGCCTGTGTGTTGTAGTCCTACCCTGCTGAGCATTCGGAATAGTCCTCACAACTGCTGCTCTCGTTCATTCGTTCTCTACAGCTTTCTCTCTCTCTCGTTCTTTGGTTCCAGATGTTGCTAGTTTCTAACGTCCCCCAGATATGTTATGGCTAGGACGCCACCCGTTTGACGGGAAGGCTTGGAGGTCTTCTGGGACCGTAGAGACGCCCCTCTCCCAATGTTGCCCCCTATGTCTTCGTAGGTGTAGAAGGTAGACAGCCAACCTATGATTAACTGTCCAGCGGAATTTGAAGTAAGGCCTGAAGTCAGTTACTCCTACGGTGATCCGGCCACCGACTACGCGCCTCAGTAAGATGTTGCCTTCCTCTCTCGGCACGACTCTTACTGGCTCTCCTTTGTGCTGATCTCGTTTACACTGTTCCACAATATTCTTCCCTTCTTGTCTCTCTCTTAGGATACCGCCGCAAGGTGTGCAGGCGCGGTTCCGTTACGTTCTGTTCTGTTCGCTAGGCACCTGCCAGGTTCCCACGCCTGACAGGGACCCCCCTGTGTCTTCTCCCTGCAACACCCCCTGCCACGGGATGTTGCCTGGTTCCAACCCAGTCAGCTTCTGACTAACTTCCTCCCCAGCCCCTAGTTTTACCAGTGTGAGGAATGGCCCAATAAATAAAGCCTTTTTCTCCCCCTAGTGGCCGGAGTGTGAAGTGTAATGTGTTCTGGTGATACCTGGTCAGGAGAACTCTTTAGTGCCATCAGACAAGATACTGAAGCCTCCGCGTCGAAAAACGAGAATCCAAAATTTTCTCAACCTCATATTCCAACTCTCCCTCAACCAACACCGGGGCAGGAGGATCAACTGAGGGAACAACGGGCACCACATATCTCCGCAACAAAGATTTATGGAAAACATCATGAATGGCAAAAGAGGCTGGAAGAGCCAAACGAAAAGACACCGGATTAATAATTTCAGAAATTTTATAAGGACCAATAAACCGAGGCTTAAACTTAGGGGAAGAAACCTTCATAGGAACATGACGAGAAGACAACGAAACCAAATCCCCCACACGAAGCCGGGGACCAACACACCGACGGCGGTTAGCAAAACGTTGAGCCCTTTCCTGAGACAACGTCAAATTGTCCACCACATGAGTCCAGATCTGCTGCAGCCTGTCCACCGCAGAATCCACCCCAGGACAATCAGAAGGCTCAACCTGCCCAGAAGAAAAACGAGGATGAAAACCAAAATTCCAAAAGAAAGGTGAAACCAAAGTAGCCGAACTAGCCCGATTATTAAGGGCAAACTCGGCCAACGGCAAGAAAGCCACCCAATCATCCTGATCAGCAGACACAAAGCATCTCAAATAGGTCTCCAAGGTCTGATTAGTTCGCTCAGTTTGGCCATTAGTGTGAGGATGAAACGCCGACGAAAAAGACAAATCAATGCCCATCCTAGCACAAAAGGCCCGCCAAAACCTAGAGACAAACTGAGAACCTCTGTCAGACACAATATTCTCCGGAATGTCATGCAAACGAACCACATGCTGAAAAAACAATGGAACCACATCTGAGGAGGAAGGCAACTTAGGCAAAGGTACGAGATGGACCATTTTAGAGAACCGGTCACAAACAACCCAGATAACAGACATCTTCTGGGAAACAGGAAGATCCGAAATAAAATCCATGGAAATATGCATCCAGGGCCTCTCAGGGATCGGCAAAGGCAAAAGCAACCCATTAGCGTGGGAACAGCAAGGCTTGGCTCGGGCGCAAGTCCCACAGGACTGCACAAAAGCACGCACATCGCGCGACAAGGAAGGCCACCAAAAGGACCTAGCAACCAAATCTCTGGTACCAAAAATCCCAGGATGACCAGCCAACACTGAACAATGAACCTCAGAAATCACCTTACTTGTCCATCCATCAGGAACAAACAGCTTCCCCACTGGACAGCGGTCAGGCCTATCAGCCTGAAATTCCAGAAGCACCCGCCGCAAATCAGGGGAGATGGCAGAAAGAATCACCCCTTCCTTAAGAATACCAACCGGCTCAAGGACTCCAGGAGAATCAGGCAAAAAACTCCTAGAGAGGGCATCAGCCTTAACATTCTTAGATCCCGGAAGATACGAGACCACAAAATCAAAACGGGAGAAAAACAGGGACCATCGAGCCTGTCTAGGATTCAGCCGCTTGGCCGACTCGAGGTAAATCAGATTCTTATGATCAGTCAAGACCACAACGCGGTGCTTAGCTCCCTCAAGCCAATGTCGCCACTCCTCAAATGCCCACTTCATAGCCAACAACTCCTGATTGCCGACATCATAATTGCGTTCCGCAGGTGAAAACTTTCTGGAAAAAAAACACACGGTTTCATCAAAGAACCATCAGAATCCCTCTGAGACAAAACGGCCCCTGCCCCAATCTCAGAAGCGTCAACCTCAACCTGAAAAGGAAGAGAAACATCCGGCTGACGCAACACAGGGGCAGAAGTAAATCGGCGTTTAAGCTCCTGAAAGGCCTCAACAGCCGCAGAGGACCAATTCGTCACATCAGCGCCTTTCTTCGTCAAATCAGTAAGGGGCTTAACCACACTGGAAAAGTTGACAATGAAACGGCGATAGAAATTAGCAAAGCCCAAAAATTTTTGAAGGCTCTTCACAGATGTGGGTTGAATCCAGTCATGAATAGCTTGGACCTTAACAGGATCCATTTCCATAGACGAGGGAGAAAAAATAAAACCCAAAAAAGAGACCTTCTTAACTCTGAATAGGCACTTAGACCCCTTCACAAATAAAGCATTATCACGAAGGATCTGGAACACCATCCTGACCTGCTTCACATGAGACTCCCAATCATCGGAAAAAATCAAAATATCATCCAAATATACAACCATGAATTTATCAAGATAATTGCGGAAAATATCATGCATGAAGGATTGGAACACAGATGGAGCATTAGAGAGCCCGAATGGCATCACAAGGTATTCAAAATGGCCTTCGGGCGTATTAAATGCAGTTTTCCATTCGTCACCCTGTTTAATACGAACAAGATTATATGCCCCTCGGAGGTCAATCTTAGTAAACCAACTAGCCCCCTTAATCTGAGCAAACAAATCAGAAAGCAAAGGCAAGGGGTATTGGAATTTGACCGTGATCTTATTAAGAAGACGATAATCTATACAGGGTCTCAAGGAGCCATCCTTCTTAGCAACAAAAAAGAAACCCGCTCCCAATGGTGACGAAGACGGCCGAATATGCCCTTTCTCCAAAGATTCCTTAACATAGCTCCGCATGGCGGCATGCTCTGGCACAGACAGATTGAAAAGTCGGCCCTTAGGGAACTTACAACCAGGAATCAAGTTAATAGCACAATCACAGTCCCTATGTGGAGGAAGGGAACTGGACTTGGGCTCATCAAATACATCCTGGAAATCCGACAAAAACTCAGGGACCTCAGTAGAGGGGGAAGAGGAAATTGACATCAAAGGAACGTCACTATGTACCCCTTGACAACCCCAACTAGTCACAGACATAGTTTTCCAATCCAGCACCGGATTGTGTTCCTGTAACCATGGAAAACCCAGTACAACAACATCATGCAGGTTATGCAACACCAGAAAACGGCAATTTTCCTGATGTGCAGGAGCCATATACATGGTCATCTGCGTCCAGTACTGAGGTTTATCCTTGGCCAATGGAGTAGCATCAATGCCCCTCAAAGGAATAGGGCTCTGCAAAGGCTGCAAGGAAAAACCACAGCGCCTGGCGAATTCTAAGTCCATTAAGTTCAGGGCAGCGCCTGAATCCACAAATGCCATGACAGAAAAGGACAACAATGAGCAAATCAGGGTCACAGATAAAAGAAATTTAGGCTGTACAGTATTAATGGTAACAGACCTAGCGACCCTCCTAGTACGTTTAGGGCAATCAGAAATAATATGAGCAGAATCACCACAGTAAAAACACAGCCTATTCTGATGTCTGAATTCCTGCCGTTCTGTTCTAGTCAAAATCCTATCACATTGCATAGGTTCAGGACTCTGCTCAGAGGACACTGCCATATGGTGCATAGCTTTGCGCTCGCGCAAACGCCGATCAATCTGAATGGCTGGAGACATAGATTCGCTCAAACCAGTAGGCGTAGGGAAGCCCACCATAACATCTTTAAGGGCTTCAGAAAGACCTTTTCTGAAAATAGCAGCCAGAGCATCCTCATTCCATTTAGTGAGCACAGACCATTTCCTAAATTTCTGGCAGTATAATTCTGCCGCTTCCTGACCTTGACACAAGGCCAACAGGGTTTGTTCTGCATGATCCACAGAATTAGGTTCTTCATACAATAATCCGAGCGCTTGAAAAAATGCGTCTACATTCAGCAATGCCGGATCCCCTGATTCAAGGGAGAATGCCCAGTCCTGAGGGTCACCAAGCAGCAAGGATATGATGATTTTAACTTGCTGAATGGGATCACCAGAAGAACGGGGTTTCAAAGCAAAAAACAATTTGCAGTTATTTTTAAAGTTCAAAAACTTGGATCTGTCTCCAAAAAACAAATCAGGAGTAGAAATTCTAGGCTCCAAAGCCGGAGTCTGGACAACATAATCTTGGATACTCTGTACTCTTGCAGCAAGTTTATCCACACGAGAAAACAAACCCTGAACATCCATGCCAGAGCATAAATCCTGAACCACCCAGAGATCAAGAGGAAAAAATAGACAAAAGAGAGTACAAAAAAAAAAATGGCTCAGAAATGTTTCCTTCTTTTGAGATACATTTAATTCATTTTTGGCAACTTGTACTGTTATGATCTGGTGGTTTAGGATCAACATGGGACGAGCTGTGAAGGAAGTGGTACCTGTACTGACCGCAGTCCCTAAGCTCAACACAACACTAGAAGTAGCCGTGGGATGCTCCTAACACTCCTTAGGCACCTCGTCACAGCCTGAGAACTAACTACCCCTAAAGATAGAAACAGAAAAACTATCTTGCCTCAGAGAAAATCCCCAACGGATAGATAGCCCCCCACAAGTAATGACTGTGAATGGAGAGGGAAAAGACATACACAGAATGAAACCAGGATGAGCACAGGAGGCCAGTCTACCTAGATAGGTAGGACAGGATGGAATACTGTGCGATCAGTATAAAACACTACAAAAAATCCACACAGAGTTTACAAAAATCTCCACACCTGACTAAAGGTGTGGAGGGTAAATCTGCTTCCCAGAGCTTCCAGCATCACTGAATTAATTCATACTGACAGGCTGGACAAACATAAAAAGCACAGAACGGATAAGTCCACAACCTGTGGACAGAAAAGAGCAAGCAAGGACTTAGCTTTGCTGAACTGGTCAGGATAACAGGGAAATCCAAAGAGATGTGAATCCAACCAGGAACCATTGACAAGTGGCACAAGCTGAAGGAAAGAGCCAGGCTAAATAGCCGAGCAGAATAGACAATCAGTGGAAGCAGCTGCTGACAGCTAAATCCAAGGAGCAGCCATTCCACTTAAAGAGCAGAACTCACAAAAGTGCCACATACAACCACCGGAGGGAGCCCAAGAGCGGAATTCACAACAATTTTTATTTGTTTTTCTTTAAAGGAATGTGTCAAATACATGTTACAATCATATAGTGACCAAAAAATACCACATATAAGGAACAAATACTGTCACACCGTGACCAGACTAGATATTACCATCACATAGTGACCAAATAATACCACACACAAGAAACAATTACCGTCACACTATGACCAGACCACATGTTACCATTACACAGTTACGGAAAAATACCACATACAGGGACAAATACCATCCCCCATGACCAGACCACATGTTACCATCAAATAGTGACCGAATAATACCACATACAAGGAACAAATACTGCCACACCATGACCAGATCACATATTATCACCACATAGTGACTGAATACTACAATAGTGATAATTAATAAAAAAAAATCACAATACTAATTTTTTTCCATAAGTACCATTATACACAGGACCTCTGTACATAGATATAGAGTGTATAGTGTCCTCCCAACATGGCTCCATGTGTCCTCCCATCCTAGCCCCATATGTCTCCACCCTCCCTCCATTATGTCTCCATCCTGCCCTATATATGTTCTCTCATCTAGGCCACATATATTTCCATCCTTTCCCAATATATGTCCTCTCATGCTGGCCTCACATGTGTCCATCCTGCTCCACACACGTCTCCATCTTGTCCCCATAAATGTCCTCTCATCCTGGCCCCCTATGTCCACATGAATGGCCACCATATGAAATGCTTCCATATACAGTGGGAGAATAAGTATTTGATCCCTTGCAGATTTTGTAAGTTTGCCCACTGACAAAGACATGAAGAGTCTATAATTGTAAGGGTAGGTTAATTTTAACATTGATACATAGAATATCAAAGATAAAATCCAGAAAATCACATTGTATAAAGTATCTAAATTTATTTGCATTTTGCAGTGCGAAATAAGTATTTGATCCCCTACCAACCATTAAGAGTTCAGGCTCCTACAGACCAGTTAGACGCTCCTAATCAACTCATTACCTGCATTAAAGATAGATGTCCTACATAGTCACCATTTTAAAAGACTTCTGTCCACAGACTCAATTAATCAGTCAGACTCTAACCTGTACAACAGTGGAGTGGAGACGTGGCAATATTCATTACCTTGATGAGTGGTGCCATGTGATCGCTCAGCACAGGAAGAGCTGCAGGAAGCCGGAAGAGCTGCTGGAAGTGGGAACCATTGAGATGCTGTGAACGTGCTGGGACCACCAAAATGCTGCGAGGGCATGCTGGGTGGTGAGTAGGATGTCTTCTGGAAGCCGGCGGCTGTCACTGTGCACTGCTATAAGAGAAATGAATATTCATTTCTCTTTAGCAGCGGGCACAGTTACAGCCGCAGCCGCCGGGTTTTGCCTTCTGTGACCCGCTGCTCTGCCACTCCCCCTCCCCCCGGCTTTCTGGACAATTTACTCATATATAAGCCGAGGGGGGCGTTTTCAGCACAAAAAAATGTGCTGAAAAACTCGGCTTATGCATGAGTATATACGGTAGGTTAATTTTAACATTGAGAGATAGAATATCAAAAATAAAATCCAGAAAATTACATTGTATAAATTTATTTGCATTTTGCAGTGAGAAATAAGTATTTGCTCCCCTACCAACCATTAAGAGATCTGGCTCCTACTGACCAGTTAAATGCTCCTAATCAACTCGTTTCCTGCATGAAAGACAGCTGTCTTACATAGTCACCTTTATAAAAGACTCTTGTCCACAGATTCAAATCAGTCAGACTCTAACCTCTACAACATGGGCAAAACCAAAGAGCTTTCTAAGGATGTCAGGGACAAGATCATAGACCTGCACAAATCTGTAATGGGCTACAAAACCATAAGTAGGATACTGGGCGAGAAGGAGACAACTGTTGGTGCAAAAGTAAGAAAATGGATGAAATACAAAATGACTGTCAATCGACATAGTTCTGGGGCACCATGCAAAATTTCACCTTGTGGGGTATCCTTGATCATGAGGAAGGTGAGAGATCAGCCTAAATCTACACAGGATGAACTTGTTAATGATCTCCAGGCAGCTGGGACCACAGTCACCAAGAAAACCATTGACAACACATTACGCCATAAAGGTTTAAAATCCTCTAGTGCCCGCAAGGTCCCCTGCTTAAGAAGGCACATTTGCAGACCCATCTGAAGTTTGCCAATGAATACCTGGATGATTCTGTGAGTGATTGGGACTAGGTGCTGTGGTCAGATGAGGAAAAAAATTGAGGTATTTGGCATTAACTCAACTCGCCGTGTTTGTCATGCATAGAGGTAGAAACACTATATTTTGGGGGTGTTTCTCTGATAAGGGCACAGGACTTTTCACCACATGAATTGGAGAATGGATGGAGCCATGTACCATAAAATCCTGAGTGACAACCTCCTTCCCTCCGCCAGGACCTTAAAAATGGGTCATAGCTGGGTCTTACAGCAAGACAATGACCCAAAATATTCAGCCAAGGTAACAAAGGAGTGGCTCAAAAAAAAGCCCATTAAGGTCATGGAGTGGCCTAGCCAGTCTCCAGATCCTAATCCAATAGAAAACTTATGGAGGGAGCTGAAGCTCTGAGTTGCCAAGTGACAGCCTCAAAATCTTAATGATTTAGAGATGAGCTGCAAAGAGGAGTGGACAAAAATTCCTCCTGATATGTGCGCAAACCTCAACATCAACTACAAAAATGTCTGACTGCTGGGCTTGCCATCAAGGGTTTTGCCACCAAGTATTAAGTCTTGTTTGCCAGTGGGATCAAATACGTATTTCTCACTGCAAAATGCAAATAAATGTATCTAATTTATGCAATGTGATTTTCTGGATTTTATTTTTGATATTCTATCTCTCAATGTTAAAATTAACCTACACTTAAAATTATAGTCTGTTAATGTGTTTGTCAGTGGGCAAACTTACAAAATCTGCAAGGGATCAAATACTTATTTCTCCCACTGTATGTCCTCTCATCCTGGCCCCATATGTTGCTATCCTGCCCCGAAATATGTCCTCTCATCCTGGCCTCATATGTCTCCATCCTGCCCTCCAATATGTCTCCATCCTGCCCTATACATGTCTTCTCATCTTGGCCACATATATCTCCATCCTGTCCCCATATATGTCCTCTTATCCTGGCCTCATATGTCTCCATCCTGCCCCACCACATGTCTCCATCCTGTCCCCATATATGTCCTCTCATCCTGGCCCCCTATGTCTCCATCCTGCCCCCCATATGAACTGCCACCATATGAAATGCATCCATATGTCCTCTCATCCTTGCCCCATATGTCTGTATCCTGCCCCGATAAATGTCCTCTCATCCTGCCATCCTACCCCCCTACATGTCCCCATCCTGCATCCATATATGTCCTTTCATCTTGCCCCATATGTCCTCCCAACTTGCCCCCCAGATATGTCTCCATCCTTCCCCATATATGTCCTCTAATCCGGACTGGACCCTATTTGTCTCCATTCTCCATCCACATATGTCCTCTTATCCTGTCCCATAAATGTCCTCCATCCTGCCCCACATAAGTCTCCATACTCCCCCCACATGTCTCCCTCCTGCCCCAATATATGTCCTCTCATCCAGGCCCATATGTGTCTATCCTGCCCCCCCATATGGCTCCATCCTGCCCCCATATATGTCCTCTCATCCTGGCCCCATATGTCTCCATCCTGCTCTTTATATGTCTCCATCTTGCCCCCATATCTCCTTCCAACATGCCTGCTATATGTCTCCATCCTGCCCCCATATATGTCCTCTCATCCTGCCCCCTATATATCTCCATCATGCCCCCATATGTCTCCATCATGCCTCCCATATGTTATCCTATCCTGCCCCCCATATACTGTATGTCCTCTCATCTGGGCCCTCCCATATGTTCTCCCATCCTGCCTTCCATATATGTCCTCTCACCCCTCCCCCCTATGTCTCTATCCTGCCCCCCATATGTCTCCCCATGTTGCAGATTTCAGAAAAAAAAATCCCTTAGCTGGCCGAGGTCCAGCAGCATCCTCTTCTCCTCAACCATTTGAGGTGCGGACATATGAGTGCATGAAAGTGACATCAAACACCAGTGATGTGCGTGTTGACATCAGCTGTAGGCCTCTGATTGGCTGGCGACACCTATTGCAGTGCAGGACGTGGTCCTACATGGCAATAGATTGTTAGTAGCTAAACTGTCAAATCCTGCCCCTTGTGCCCATTGAGGAGGAACTGGAACCCCCTCCTCACCCGGCCTCATATGCAAGTAAGGGCAATAATACCATGATGGCAGCCCTGACTGTATGTTGAAGATATTCTTTCTGTACCTTGATGTCTCAAAGAAAAAAAAAATCTCTGTATGTCCCTATTCTGGCTCTGAACAACAAAGAACTGTAATACTGTGTGCATGAGACCTATACATCTACTTCTCTGATATACTGTTAATATGGAAAAGAGGTGCTCATAAATGAATCAATGCACTATATTATGTAGATCTTATAGTAACACTAACTGACAGCATAGGACCCAAGATCAGCTTCTGCAATGCACCAGCCAGGATGTCCGAGGTATATCTGTGTAGCTACTTTATTTCATTCATCTCAAGATGATTTACAGTTATGCTCTCTAATAATAAGATGATTGAAGTTCCTAGATATTGGAGGAAAAATCACTAACACTGTATCATGATGTCATTTTGTATATTATGTGCACTATGTGAATAAGGGGCACTCATTTTATGGCGAGATCATTCACTACAAAGCAATTATATTACTGCGCAAGTAGTAAAATGTCATTTTGAGTTCATACCACCCATCTATTCTTTTATTTTTGCATCAGAGACCAGCTGTGGTTATTTTGCATTGACTCTGCCAGAATAAAACTAGAGGGTTTATATATTGACTCCAAGTCTGAAAAACAGATTTTTCCCGTCAGTTATAATACACCTAGTATAATTCATATTCATTAACCTTACATCAAATATTTCTGTCATCCTATACTGTTGAAAAGGTGCATGCTGTGTAGAGAAAGACTAGTCTGACATTCCCCGACAGCACCAACCATGGTCCCGTTGTGTCTAATAATTAATGCTACTCCATTCCCACAAATACATTTTATTAAACAGGCTTAAACTTGCATCACTCTGTATATATCTATCATCATCTGTATTCCCCTGGACTGATGTACTTTTAATGATTGGATAATAAGCTTTGTGATCTTTCATCGGGGACCATAAATGATGCAATCATTACCTTTTTATACAATATGGTTTACAAAATGTAAAGAGTTATTCCCATCTTTTACATTTATGTCATAAAAACAGATGAGCAAGTCGGTTCAGCTTATATTTTACTAACAATTTGGATTCTCCTGAATCCAATATTTTGCAAATCACCTCATATGAATTTAGCAAAATGGTGGCCACTGTTTTGCTGAATCGTAGAATACTTGGTAAAGATGTTAAAAAAAACTGATTCTTATTTGTCAATCACCTGTTCTACTGCTGAAGCCCCCCATTTTGTCCTACACTACATCTGGCCTCTTGTTTTCTTCAACACACAACGTCCTTCCAGTGCCGAGTATGTGTTTGACGTCACTGTCCAAGGTGCTCTGTAGGTTCTTGGAAAATGCATGCCATAGCATCATTACCTGTAATTTGATGTTAAAGACCTACCCGGTACCATAAGTTCCAGCACAAAGTGAAGATGACCAAAGAGGACATTGTGCGCTAGAGGGAAGGAAAGTCCAGACTGGGCCGAAAGACAGACATAGGGCAACAGCAATAAGACATGTGAGAAGCAACGTAATATTTATTTTTACACGCTCCATTTATTATGCTATCGGGTCTGGAGAAAACCAGGAGCATAATAAGGAACATTTGATTTGCATTGATAACCTTTGATGCAAATTTAATTTTCTTGTCAAATTTGAACAAACTTCTGAATTCAAATTTTGGGATATTCACTTATCACAGGATACGCCAAGAATTGAACCTAATGTATTCAAAAGGAGATTTGTAGTTAAAATTCTGCGCTGCCGCTAAGATGAATTTCAGGAGAGTAAAGTTGATTCACAGTGGTTTTATTCAACGCGTTTCAGGGGTCTCATGCCCCCTTCATCAGGAAATACCACACAGAACATACAGGCATCACAGGTATAAATAGTTTTGCTAGGTTACAAAAAAAGGGCACCAACAGGTCAGATGACTCAGTGTCAAAGTTCAATGATGACACACAATTAACAATTCAAACGATTAGGGAGGTATATACAATGAAAAAAAATAATGCAATGACTTTTTTTATATTTCTAGACAATATTTCCAAATTTGAAGCATTTAAAATAAATAAATAAATAAATAAATAAAAAAAAAAAAAAAAAAAACGATCTCTACTTAAATGGACAAGAACCTGTAAGAAAAGGAATTACTCCAGTTCAGAAGCAAATGCCTTACAGATGAACTACCGTGTGGAATCAACAAGCTGCTTATTCTTATCTCATGCTGCTGTTCTTTGTGATCACTGAGTGCTGTGTATTCATTCATTCCCCTCTCTTGGCAATGCCATATTGTCTCTTGCTACATATGATATCTATCATTGATCCCTGGACGGTGAAGTGTTACTTTCACTTTGTTTCTGCGCTCACTTCGAGCGCTGGTTACCGCTGCTTAAATTTTTACTTTTATGTACGTGACACAATTTTAAACTCACTAATTATAATTTTCGGAATTTTAGATCACCACAAACTACCACAAATTAATCTTTATATATATATATATATAGTTATATTTTTTAATGTAAAATAATAAAACATGATTTTATTCCATATTCAATGTAAAGATTCCAATGGATTTTCGATAAGAATAAGCAGCTTGTTGATTCCACACGGTAGTTCATCTGTAAGGCATTTGCTTCTGAACTGGAGTAATTCCTTTTCTTACAGGTTCTTGTCCATTTAAGTAGAGATCGTTTTTTTTTTTTTTTTTTTTATTTATTTATTTATTTATTTTAAATGCTTCAAATTTGGAAATATTGTCTAGAAATATAAAAAAAGTCATTGCATTATTTTTTTTCATTGTATATACCTCCCTAATCGTTTGAATTGTTAATTGTGTGTCATCATTGAACTTTGACACTGAGTCATCTGACCTGTTGGTGCCCTTTTTTTGTAACCTAGCAAAACTATTTATACCTGTGATGCCTGTATGTTCTGTGTGGTATTTCCTGATGAAGGGGGCATGAGACCCCTGAAACGCGTTGAATAAAACCACTGTGAATCAACTTTACTCTCCTGAAATTCATCTTAGCGGCAGCGCAGAATTTTAACTACAAATCTCCTTTTGAATACATTATTTTCTCTGGTCGGTGAAGACCTGTGGATCTGCAGCAGCCGCTATCTATATGCTCTAATCTCATCCTAACCAGGTGAGCATATTTTGGTATATATTCTCCTCTGTGTAACGTGGATAAGACCCTATTGCGCTCTTTGTCTCCCCATTCTTTTACAAGAATTGAACCTCTGAGATCCACATTTATACAGACAACATGGCTCTGTCGTACAACTTTGTTAGAGGAGGGGTGGCTGCACATGTGCAAAGGAGCGCAACAGTGTTTAAAAAAAATACCATGGATGATTGTTGTCAAGAAGTGGCTTACATTTGGCATAAAAGTGACATTACTTAAAACTGAATGTCTATCAAAAACTGATGAAAAGAAAAAAAAATTGTTCCGTAAGGCTACCGAGATGCCAACGACAACATTAAAGGAGCCGCAGAAATCTCTGGCAAGTACTGATTGTGTACTGGATGCGACAACAGTCTCTGGCATTCGTCATAAGTCTTGTCAGGTAGGGTGGCATGATAGAAGCCTTTTCTTACAAAGAAAAGCATACAAGTTGGTCAATCTGTTGTCAAAACCTACATTAAGTTGTGCAGACAGCCTGCTGAAAAATCACTATGTGAAACCACACATTCGTGGTTTTCTCTCTCAAGCACAGTCAGCTCACAACAGCACAGTTGAGAAGAAGTTGCAGCTAATTTAAAAGGACAGACTGGGGGGAATGTAAGAAGATAATATAGGAAGGAAAAGTGTGAGAGGATAGTATGGGGAAATTATGAGGGGTCAGTAAAGGGAAGCATAAAGGGATAGTATAGGGGAAAGTGTAAGAGGACTGTATAGGGTTGGAAGTGTGAGGGGAAAGTATGCTGTAAGTATGAGGGGACAGTATGGGATGGGAGTGTAAGGCGACAGTATTGGGAGAAGTATAAGGCATAGTATTGACGTAATAGTGGGAATAGAGTATAGAGACTGGGATGAGAGAAGTATGGGAGAAGGATAGAGAGGGGAAGCATGAGGGTACAATATAAGCAGGTATGGAGTGAATAGTGTGAGAGAACTGTATCTGGTGGTAGACAGCATGAGTTTTAGAGGACAGCATGGGCTAAAAAGTGTGAGGGGAAAGTGTGGGGGGAAAAATCTGATGGGACAGTGTGGAATGAAAGTGTGGTGGGACAGCATGGGAGAAAAAAATTGCAAGGAGACAGTATAGGGGTATTATTGTAAGGGGACCTTATGAGGAAATTTGGGAGACAGTGTGGAGAAGTATGAGAGGATAGTATGTGGGGAGAGTGAAAGGACAGAATGACGGGGGGAAATTGTGAGAGGTCAGTGTGGGGGAATAATTTAAGGGGAAAGTATGTGGGGAAGATGAGTGGACATTATAAGAGTAAGTGTGAGGACAGTATAGGGGAAAATTTGTGAGAGGACAGTGAAGTGGGAATAGTAGAGGGAGGAAATATGTGGGGAAGTGCGAAGGGAGGTGTGGGAGGTAAAAGGACCGGACAGTATGTTAAAATATAACATAAGAGGAACAGTGTGAGGATTATTTTTTCTACATTGAGAAAAATGAGGGGAAATCATTATTGTTAGGCACAACATGCAATAGATACTTTTATTTAGAGGTATTATAATGATATTATTTTCAAGGACACCAAGTTAGGGGGTACTGCTGAAGACCGAAGGAGATTGGAGTCTGCAGAAATGAGCTGTCGATATGAAAAGTCGTCATGTCTTCATGTCTTCTGGACAAGATGGAGAAGAAAAAAAAAGAACTATTCCAATCTGAGATGTCACCTAAGGTACCTGGATGTAAATGATTATTTGGGGTACTGACTATGTATCATAAGTACTGTGGTTCCTGTATGGCCCACAGTCTGATAATGACTGCTAACAGCAACTCCCAGTATCTCCTGAGCTTTGTTAAGGATAAATAAGGATTTACAGGTTCATATGAAACATTTGTATATGGGGCTAATCTGACATTGCAATTGAGTGCTGTACTAAGCTTTGTGCTGTATTTGTGTACTGATGGTGTTTTTTCCCAAATTCATGTGCTAATGGTGGTTCTTGTGATGTATTCTTGTACTGATTATTCTTCTGGTGATGTATTCATGTACTGATGGTAATTGTGATTCTGTATTTCTAGATTTTTTGTGACTCTGATGATGTAATCCTCTTCTGTTATTGGATTCAATCCTGTACATATATAACAATCCATAAGTTGTCAGATAACGTGATACAGCACGAAGTATTCGCGTACTAATGGTGTTTTTTTCCTGAATTCATGTGCTAATGGTGGTTCTTGTGATGTAATCTTGTGCTGATTGTTCTTCTGGTGATGTATTCATGTACTGATGGTAGTTGTGATTCTGTATTTCTATATAGTTAGAGACTCTGATAATGTAATTCTCTTCTTGGCTTTGATCCTGTACATATATAGCAATCCACAAGTTGTCAGGTAACGTGATACATAGCTATGTTAATAAAATATTGTGCAGTCAAGTTACATTAGTACTTATGTTAGGAGTAGGGTTGAGCGAAACGGGTCGGCCATTTACAGAAGTCGCCGACTTTTGGCAAAGTCGGGTTTCATGAAACCCGACCCGACCCCTGTGTGGGGTCGGCCATGAGGTCAGCGATCTTCTGAATCTGGTATCGGAATTCCGATCCTGAGTTCCGATATTTTTGCAATATCGGAAATCGGTATCGGAATCCATATTTAAGTGTAAAATAAAGAATCAAAATAAAAAATATTGCTATACTCACCCTCTGACGCGCCCTGGTACTAACGTCGTATACCTAATAGGAATATACTCACCCTCGGACGCGCCCTGCTTCTTTCCGGCAGCTTTCCTTCCTAAGAATCAGCGCTTGAAGGACCTTCGGTGACGTTGCGGCTTGTGATTGGTCGCGCGAGCGGTCACATGGGCGGTCGCGCGACCAATCACAAGCCGCGACATCATCTAAGGCCCTTCACGTGCTGGTTCTAAGGAAGGAAGGCTGCCGGTTAGTACCAGGGCGCGTCCGAGGGTGAGTATAGCAATATTTTTTATTTTAATTCTTTATTTTACACTTAACCCCTTCATGACCCAGCCTATTTTGACCTTAAAGACCTTGCCGTTTTTTGCAATTCTGACCAGTGTCCCTTTATGAGGTAATAACTCAGGAACGCTTCAACGGATCCTAGCGGTTCTGAGATTGTTTTTTCGTGACATATTGGGCTTCATGTTAGTGGTAAATTTAGGTCAATAAATTCTGCGTTTATTTGTGATAAAAACGGAAATTTGGCGAAAATTTAGAAAATTTCGCAATTTTCACATTTTGAATTTTTATTCTGTTAAACCAGAGAGATATGTGACACAAAATAGTTAATAAATAACATTTCCCACATGTTTACTTTACATCAGCACAATTTTGGAAACAATCTAATCTAGATGTGTGGTGAGGACTTTGAACCCCCAAGTGCTTCACAGAAGTTTATAACGCAGAGCCATGAAAATAAAAAAAAAAAATTATTTTCTCAAAAATGATCTTTTAGCCTGCAATTTTTTATTTTCCCAAGGGTAACAGGAGAAATTTGACCCCAAAAGTTGTTGTCCAGTTTCTCCTGAGTACGCTGATACCCCATATGTGGGGGTAAATCACTGTTTGGGCACATGCCGTGGCTCGGAAGTGAAGTAGTGACGTTTTGAAATGCAGACTTTGATGGAATGCTCTGTGGGCGTCACGTTGCGTTTGCAGAGCGCCTGATGTGGCTTAACAGTAGAAACCCCCCACAAGTGACCCCATTTTGGAAACTAGACCCCCAAAGGAACTTATCTAGATGTGTGGTGAGCACTTTGAACCCCCAAGTGCTTCATAGAAGTTTATAATGCAGAGCCGTGAAAATAATAAATACGTTTTCTTTCCTCAAAAATAATTATTTAGCCCAGAATTTTTTATTTTCCCAAGGGTTACAGAAGAAATTGGACCGCAAAAATTGTTGTCCAGTTTCTCCTGAGTACGCTGATACCCCATATGTGGGGGTAAACCACTGTTTGGGCACATGCCGAGGCTCGGAAGTGAAGTAGTGACGTTTTGAAATGCAGACTTTGATGGAATGCTCTGTGGGCGTCACGTTGCGTTTGCAGAGCCCCTGATGTGGCTTAACAGTAGAAACCCCCCACAAGTGACCGCATTTTGGAAACTAGACCCCGAAAGGAACTTATCTAGATGTGTGGTGAGCACTTTGAACCCCCAAGTGCTTCATAGAAGTTTATAATGCAGAGCCGTGAAAATAATAAATACGTTTTCTTTCCTCAAAAATAATTATTTAGCCCAGAATTTTTTATTTTCCCAAGGGTTACAGGAGAAATTGGACCCCAAAAGTTGTTGTCCAGTTTCTCCTGAGTATGCTGATACCCCATGAGTGGGGCTAAACCACTGTTTGGGCACACGTCGGGGCTCAGAAGGGAAGTAGTGACTTTTGAAATGCAGACTTTGATGGAATGGTCTGCGGGTGTCACGTTGGGTTTGCAGAGCCCCTGGTGTGCCTAAACAGTAGAAACCCCCACAAGTGACCCCATTTTAGAAACTAGACCCCCCAAGGAACTTATCTAGATATGTGGTGAGCACTTTGAACCCCCAAGTTCAACCCTACCCCTAGCCCTAACCCTAACCCTACCCCTAACCCTAACCCTACCCCTAACCGTACCCCTAACCCTACCCCTACCCCTAACCCTACCCCTAACCCTACCCATAACCCTACCCCTACCCCTACCCCTAACCCTACCCCTAACCCTACCCCTAACCCTACCCCTAACCCTAACCCTACCCCTAACCCTAACCCTATTCTAACATTAGTGGGAAAAAAAAATTTCTTTATTTTTTTATTGTCCCTACCTATGGGGGTGACAAAGGGGGGGGGTCATTTATTATTTTTTTTATTTTGATCACTGAGATATAATCTATCTCAGTGATCAAAATGCACTTTGGAACGAATCTGCCGGCCGGCAGATTCGGCGGGCGCACTGCGCATGCGCCCGCCATTTTGGAAGATGGCGGCGCCCAGGGAGAAGACGGACGGGACCCCGGCTGGATCGGTAAGTATGATGGGGTGGGGGGGGAACACGGGGGGGGGATCGGAGCACGGGGGGGGGAATCGGAGCGCGGGAGGGATGGAGCGGAGCACGGGGGGCGTGGAACGGAGCACGGGGGGGCTGGAATGGAGCACGGGGGGGTGGAACGGAGCACCGGGGGGGGTGGATCGGAGTGGAGGGGGGGTGATTGGAGCACGGGGGGGTGATTGGAGCATGGGGGGAGCGGACAAGAGCACGGGGGGGAGCGGAGCACTGGACGGAGGGGAGCCGGAGCAGTGTACCGGCCAGATCGGAGGGCTGGGGGGGCGATCGGTGGGGTGGGGTGGGGGCACATTAGTATTTCCAGCCATGACCGATGATATTTCAGCATCGTCCATGGCTGGATTGTAATATTTCACCCGTTATAATAGGTGAAATATTACAAATCGCTCTGATTGGCAGTTTCACTTTCAACAGCCAATCAGAGCGATCGTAGCCACGAGGGGGTGAAGCCACCCCCCCTGGGCTAAACTACCACTCCCCCTGTCCCTGCAGATCAGGTGAAATGGGAGTTAACCCTTTCACGTGGCCTGCAGGGACGCGATCTTTCCATGACGCCACATAGGCGTCATGGGTCGGATTGGCACCGACTTTCATGACGCCTACGTGGCGTCATGGGTCGGGAAGGGGTTAAATATGGATCCCAGGGCCTGAAGGAGAGTTTCCTCTCCTTCAGACCCTGGGAACCATTGGAAACCCAATGCACTGCATTAGGTTTCGTGTTTCGGCCGACCCCGACCCCAACTTTTTTATAGGATCGGCCGATTTCACTCGACCTGACTTTTGAAAAAGTCGGGTTTCGTGAAACCCGACCCGATCCTATAAAAGTAAAAGTCGCTCAACCCTAGTTAGGAGCATGATTGCATGATTACAAAATTAAGAACTGTAACCTGCCAAACCTTAACATAATGTAATATACTCTCTATCAGAATTTTCTCTGTTTGTAGATTCCAGTGGTCATCACAGGACAAGTCAATGTGATTTTAATACTTATGGTCTTGTGCCAACTAGTTTCTTTTCTTGCTTCTGTTAGGAGTCGGTTCCCGCCGCTACACAGGGGGAATTTCGAACCATGTCTGCTGCAGTCTCCCATTCTGCATCGGCCGCAGTGGAGCCTGCTCAGCGGAGACGTCGGTCCCAGCGTCTCACTGAATCTGATACTGTGCAAAGGGTTACTGCTGCCTCTTCAGGTTCTACTATTGTACCCTGCACTGGTCTGCGGCGAGCAGGCTTTTCTGGGACTAAGTCCTGCTTTGCACACACTGAGCATGTCCAGGGTAAGATCTCTCAGTGGAGATCAAGGTTCACATGCTCAGGTACTGCAGCAACTTCCATTAGTCCTCCAGGAAGGTCCTGTACCTGATCAAGTTCTGTGGCAGCCTTCCATTGGTACTTCTTGGAAGGTCCTGCAGGTGCTACAGCTATAAAAGGTTCTCATGACCGCACGGCCATGCGCTAGTATCAAATATGTACGAGCTCAGCACCAGTGTGGTCGTGTGTGTGGTCAGGGACCCGGCTGAAATAAGCCCCTAGAATGCTGGCACCTCCGGCGAGGAGTTTTGTGTATGCAGTCAGGGACCCGGCTGAAATAAGCCATTAGAATTCCGGCTCCACCGGAGAGGAGCTGCGTGTTGGTTGGACTGCATGACCACTGTCGGCTCTACACAGTAGCTGTGTCCCCTGTGAGCTAAACAGGGCACAGCGTTCTCTTTACTACGGGCTCTGTGAAGTAACAGAGTTCGTTTGTACTCATTTCCTTCACCGCCTTGCTTAGCAGCAGGTTCTTTCCTGCACGGTGGATCCTGGGTTGCAAACGCACCTATCTCAGCTACTAAATATATTCAGTGCTTTCCGCCAACCCTAACAGCTTTTCTCAATTAAGCCGAGGTTGTAGTTTTCCACTGAACATTGAGAGAATTGGGAAGAGAAGCTAGTTGGCGCATAATTATAAGCATGCAAATGACATGAAGACTATGCTAACTGCTTAAGCCATGTATAGGAGGGGTCGTCAAACCGAATTTTTACCTGAGCTGCAGGAAAACCTAGATTTACCTCTAGGTTATATATAGCCTAAGAGGTCATCATTAGGGGACAATTAGTAACAAACTCTGACACTTTTTCAATATTTATATTTGCAAACTTTAATAAAAATTATTTAACTTTAATATAAAACAAATGTATCATTTTGGGAATAACCAACAATGTGTATGAATAAAAATTCAGGACAAACCTTAGCATTCTTTCCCAGCTTTAAGACTGTATCAAACACTGGCTTCTGGAGATTTCATAACTGGTAAATGACAAAAACATTGTAGAATGTACATAGACAGCATCGTTGATACATGGTGAATTTTTCAGTGATAAAAGGATTTGTCTGTTTCTTTTTAAGTCATATGTCCTTTACACCTCTCAAGTCTGCAAAACATTCGCAATAAGTGAATCTCGCCACCTTTAAAAGCTTTTATAGCAACAGTCATTCTTGCCAGCATTCTGCAATAGAGTCAGGTAGTTCAAACTGACCTTTTATGGCTTACAAAACTTCCCAGTGTTGAGTGAAGCTGCAACTTATTAAATGGGAAATGCACTTCTTTGTGTAGTTTGGTAGCTGCATTCACAATGATGGAGAAGAATGAAAGAATGTTTAGAATACTTTGAATCCACTTCATTTTTAGAATATGTTTTTGAGTTTAAAAATGGCTTTGTGCAGTGTCAGAGTATGTGTCTTTTGTGAAATTTCAACATACAATATGTTGAGATTAAAGGGGTTGTCTGGTCTTAAGGTATAAGTCTGCAGTCACTTTATGAGACTGCAGACTTATGAATCCTCACATCACTGGTTTCTGTGAGGATTCTCTGGTGCCCGGAATGGCAGGCAAGTGTCTGCAAATATGTGATCTGCATAAATGCACGTGCTGACTAGTTGGGCACAGCCTTGCTCAATGCAAACATATTGAGTGAGGCCAGATACAGTCACTTTGTGCATTTCTCTTTAAATGTGTGCTGCCTTCATTTTTTGGAAGTTTTGGCACCTGGATTAACCATAGTTGTATGCTTGTGCTGCTTTCTTTGTCTAGATAGATAGATAGATAGATAGATTGATAGATTGATTGATAGGAGTCCAAAAAACCGGAGCAGCACACAAAAAGGTTGGAAAAGGTTCACTTTCTTGGACTGAAACGTCGCTGTCATGGGCTAAATAAAATATCTATTTTTTTCACTCATAACGGTGTGCTGCTCCTGTTTTCTGGATTCCTGTATTTTTGGTTTGGTTTTTGCCTTTGGGAGCTTTTTTGCACCTGGACTCTCTATTTGCATGTTGTGCTGCTCTATTTTTCTCTAGATAGATAGATAGATAGATAGATAGATAGGTAGATAGATAGGAAAAAAAGAGAATTAGAGCAGCACAAAGAAAGAGTCCGGGTGCAGAGACCCCCAGGCAAATACCAAACCTCAATTATAAAAAAGAAAAATCGGAGGCAGTCCTGGGCTGATTAAATAGCTCTTTTTCACTACAAAACTGTGTGCTGCCTCCAATTTTTCTTTTTTTAGAGAGATAGATAGAGAGATGTCCTTGATATATATATATATATATATATATATATATATATATATATATATAAAATTAGTGCCTTGCATGTGTAGTTTACTGTCCAGGTATTTATCTAGTAAACAAATAAATAAATGAAAAAAATGACATGAGGTCCCCCTATTTTTGATAACCAGCACAGGTAAAGCAGCCAGCGGGGGCTGATATTATTAGGCTGGGAAGGTCCATGGATATTAGGCCCTTCCCAACCTAAAAATACCAGCCCACAGCCACCCCAGAATTGGTGCATCCCATTATTAACCAGTGATAAAAAATAAAAACACACACAGGGAAAAAAAAAAAAGGTTTATTTGAATAAAGACTCCTACACACTATCCCTCACTCACCAATTTATTAAAAAAAAAAAAACAGGTCCAAAGTAATCCAACGAATCTAACATAGGCCCTAAATGGAAACAAAAAGAGAGAAATAAAATCACTACACACCTTCCTCATTCACCAATTTATTTGTAAAAATATTGATAAGAAGTTCCGCCGTAGTCCACGCTCCTTGCATTTGACTCTGGCGCCTGTGAATAGCAGTAAAGTGACCGCTTTTCATAGGCGCTGGGTAGTGATGACAACACTCATCAGAGCCACCAAATCTCACTGAGCAAAGTTTTTGAATAGACATTTTTGTCTGATTTGTACATGGAAGAGAACATGAGATCTAACCAAAATCCTTCTCTTCCAGAAGAGACACCTTCATGGTTACATTTGCTTCAAAAGTGAATTCTTCTAGTTTTCACTAACTTAAAAATAGAAATGATTGCAAAGCAAGTACTGGCCCTCACTTATCAAAACTATTTTCCACCCATTTCCTTTGTGGAGCTTATTGGTATGCTTGCAATGTGAAGAGATTAAACGTTTAGGTCACTGAGAGACTAACTAAAGAGAAAGGCTAATCTGATAGAAAATTTACAAGTGGTTCGATGTGTGTGTCCCATAGCATAAATTCATCGTGTCAATGTATGAGATTATGTGCTGTGTTTGGAGGAAGACGTGACTGTGCATCTACAGGAGTGGGCACCAGGGAGTTAATACTATGGGATTACTAGTTAGACTTATCCTTTTCTTACAAGGAATAGTGTAAGTTCCACCCTTCATCAAAGAGTTTAAATAACAAAGTTACTGTCTAGTTGCTCTGTACTGTTATGTAAAAGGAAATTAAAGGTGCGATCTCCCAGTTTATGGACTATGGATTGCATTACTTGCTGTAAATAGTCAGTGTCCTCAATGAACAAAAGCTACGAACATACGTTACATGTAGTCAGGGGAAATTCTGGAAACAGGAATTGGTCTAACTATTGCAGAGACTCCGACAGGCTCCAGTATACTCTCATACGTGAGGCTGGTTCAATGCCACGAATAATGACTAGGCCATATACAGTATGCTGTGCTTGTGAGCCTTCCTTGAGCCTTCCATAGCAGCATGTAGGTTTGGACATGAATTGGAAAAACCACCAGGACTTTGCAAAAGACTGTACAAATTTGTAGAAACTGTTTTATTACTTTCAAAAGACTTTGCTCATCAAGAGATTCTTGTCCCCACAATGACTATTTGGTGAGTTTTCGATTTTGCACATTTCCTGCACCTGTTCAGTAAAATAGGTGCTTGCATTTTTTCAAAAATCTGAAACACCTTAAACTCACCAAATACTCATTATGAGAAGGTTTTGGTGAGTTTTTGATGCTGAAGAATTTTTGTGCCATTTCTGCATATCATATATAAATTCGATTTTTCACTGAGTTTTTGTGTGTTTTCTTAACATGCATTGTTATCTCATTTTTTTATGCTGCGTTTTTTGTGTCGTTTTGGTGTGTCATGCCTTAAATAAAGTTGCTTTGCTTTTGATATTTCATGGTATTTGGCTTTGAAAAAACTGTATTGATGTGCTTAGGTTCGGATTACAAACTTTTTTATGTGTTTCCAGAAACGTACTAAAAATGCATGTGCGGTTTTTTAGCTGTGGATTTTCTGCATCTAATACAATTCTATGGGGAAATTTTGCACAGAAAACTCAGAGTACCCACAAGAGAAATAGGGTCTAAGGGGTAACGTTTCTCCTTATGGAGTGTGACATACCAGCTGGCTTGTCAAGGTAAGGAGGCTTATTCGCCGTGCAATGCTCCTCTAGGAAATTAAATATGCAAATTGCCTCTTCTGAGAAAAAGAGGACTTAAATTCTATAGCGAGATACTGATTTAGCTTTTATCCTAAGTCATATTGCACGACTCGTTAAAGGGTTGATTGTGACTTGTAGCATTGCTACTTCCAACAGGTGGCGCTATAGAGCTTAAGTCCTCTTTTTCTCAGAAGAGGCAATTTGCACAAGAGAAATAGACATTGATGTGGATTTGTAACATCGCAGGCCAGTTTATGCTGAGTAAAAAAAAAGCACGGTGGGAATGAGATTTCTATAAACCCCATCAACTTTGCTGGAACTATACAAGCTAAGATGTTGTGTTTTTCACTTAAAAAAAATACAGCTCTGGCAAAAATTAAGAGACCACTGCAAAATGTTCAGTTACAAGACCAAATGGGCCCAACTGCACCCTGAAAAATAAAGTGCAAAAAACACACATATAAAAAATGTGAGGTATTAGTTGATATTTTGGCGAAAAATACGTAAGCTCGTAACCCTCGTCACAGGTCCCCACGCTTGTGAGTCCTACACTAAACAGCAACCCATGACGAGGGTTTTGGTCTTGTAAACTGTGGTGTCTGTTCACATGGGATGCACTTGGATAGCGCTGGGCAGCCCGCCTGATCTAATAGAAGGGCTTAACTCATTGGCTTGTTACCTGGATGCTGTGCATTACCATAGTGGGAACAGTGCCACATACAAGTCTTCATTGTGCATTTATATACCAAGCAACCGGCCCTTCCTTGGATTGGTAGGTTGTGAGCGGTTGTCTAATCGGTTTTCTTGCACCTGTGTTGCCACCATCTTAACTATATGGGTCCACTGCATCCTGATTTGTTTGGAGGCCTCGGCAGGTAAGCATCTCTGCCTTTTTGTTGTGTTTTTGAATTTTTGGAGGATTTTTAAGTCCTCTTTTTGTGCTATTGCTGTTCAGAGCTGTATGTGGCATCAAAAACGCACCAAAAACTCATCGTGTGAATGTAGCCTAACTGCCAAGTATTGTAACTAATTTGTAACGTACGGGCTAAAGCGCCTTTTTCTATTCACTTTTATTTAATAAAAAAAACAACAATATACATCCTAAAATCTTCAATCTTTCAGTCTCTTCCAGTATTTTCCCCTCCTCTTTCAAATACTCTATCATTACTCCTCTATTAAATATTATATATTAGGGTTAGGGTTAGGATCCCTTTAGGTTTAGGGTTAGGGGTAGGATTAGGGGTAGGGTTAGGGATAGGGTTAGGGATAGGGTTAGGATCCCTTTAGGGTTAGGGTTAGGGTTAGGATCCCTTTAGGGTTAGAATTAGGATCCCTTTATCACCTTTATGGTGGGGGGTGGCATATCAGTGTGTTTTCTGTTTTTTTAAAATAAAAACGCATGCGTTTTTAACGCAAACAAACGCATGTGCTTAAAAACGCATGCGTTTACATAGACATCAATAGGTTTTTTGGCGCGAAAAAACGCATGCGTTTTTTTGCGGCAAAAAAACGCCGCAAAAATTACATTTCTGCAACACAACGCATGCAGAGAAAAAACGCATGCATTGCAAAAACGCGTCAAAACGCATGCAAAAAAAGCATGCGTTTTTAATGTTAAATATATGGGGGAAAAACGCATGCTTTTTATGTGTTTTTTACAGCAATAACGCAAAAAAAAAAAACCGCAAATGTGAAACCAGCCTAATTTGTACCTCCCACTCCCAGCTCCAAGACTTCTCCCGAATCGCACCATTCCTCTGGAATGCTCTACCTCAAGAAATTAGAATTGACTACAACTTACATAGTTTTTGGCGCTCGCTAAAAATACATCTGTTTAGGGAGGCCTATCACGTTCCCTAATCTAACTCCTTTTATATATAGCTTATTCACTACTTCTCTGAACATAATTCTCTATCAAACTCAACCGCACCCAAATACTGGCTAACGACTAGCTCATGCAGCCTTTATATATCCCACAAGATGGCTGGACCATCATTGTAAATAAGCACCTGTTCTTTGTGTCACTCCGACCTCATTGTAGATTGTAAGCTCTTATGAGCAGGGTCGTCATTACTTTGCTCTAATTATTTTATCACCTTTAACTTTGCTACCTATGACTGTTGTATATGAACAGTTGAATTGTAAAACGCTGTGGAATATGTTGGCGCTATATAAAGATTATTATTATTACATCCGGATACTGTTTTCTTAAACTCAAAACAATATAATAAACAGGTATCTTGTGTTAAAACCCTCAATCTTAAAGGAATGGTGCTGCAATTTTTATTTTTCTATTAATAATGATTATGTAATCAATTATTTTTAATATAAAATTAAATTCACTGTTTTAACAGTTTTTTTATTATTGTTTTCTGGAGCCTCTGGGAGCTGCCATTTGCATTTCCTGGTGTGGAACGACACTTACACACCTCAACTACAGCATGTACATAGTAATCCGCGGTCGATGTCCGACCACATCTCCTACATTATGGCTGCCTCCTGCCACCGCTCATCTCCTCATCGTTCAGAGCACAGCAGTGTAATCACTGTTCAGACAGTTAAATGAGTGTGCTCAAGAATATTTAAGTTATTCGATGCTTGTTTCAAGTTGTCTTTACAGCTGCTGAGGAAGAATGATGGGCACAATAGACCAAGCTGCCGTAGATTTGGAGAATGGGAAAAGAGTAAAAGTTTGATTGTATGAATTAGCCTGTAATATGATAGCTAAACAATTTTACTGTAGTAGGATCACAAATATCGGTCCATTTTAAATTGAAAAAATTGTTATTTATATATTTGAGAAAATCATCCTTTTCTCTATTTCACCTACTCAAACCAGGAGCAAGTCATCGATAAAACGTCCATACCATTTAGTGTACAGAGAAAAAGGATTGGAGTCACTGAATAATTATTTTTCCTCCCAAACTGCCTTGATTATGTTTGCCAATGAAGGGTAAAATTTGGCCCATCACAGCTTAACGATTTGAATGTAGGTAGCCAGTTAAAGTTATCAAATACCACAGTATAACAACATGTTTAACGTTTGAAGATAGTGGTCCACTCAAGAACTAATACCTGGTGGTTCTATACGGCTTTTAAATATAACAATGCATGTGAAGCTTTATTATTTACCTGCACATCACTGGAGGAGCCTACTGTGGAGACACGGCCTACTCTATCTAATTTTTGCACTTTGTGTTCATCCCTACACAGGGGCTGAATCCTGTGCAGGGTCCTACAAGAAGGATTTCACCCCAGGTTCTACACCCCCAAAATTAATTTCAATAAAAAGGAGTACGACACTGCGATGTACCGAATATTTGAGTCATGGAAGACAAACATTTTTGGTTTAAAAATAAATGTTTGCGTTTTGTGCCCAAACCTTGCAGAGACCCTATATTGCACAGGGTCTTACCTGTTGAACTCAATCCAGATACTGCAGCCCAAAAATATTTTGTAAAGTGTTATGTACCAAAAATTTGAGCCACAGAAGACAAATATTGTGTACCCTCTTTCAAAGGTTTCTGTACGTGACAAACCTTCCTCATCAACTACTAATGGTGGATTTCAAAGTAACACAAGCTCTAGTTTCTATGCTACATAATACTATCCATCACCGAGTCACCACTTGATGTTGCTCGATCACATGTTGCAACATATGCTGTGCTTAATGTCATCATGTTTATAGTTCGCACATCCGCCAGTAGCTCAGTCGTACCGGTGAGTCATTGAAAATCTTGGTGACCTTTCGTCACCACTTTGGAAAAGTTGAAGTGAGCAAACACTCTTTGGCAATGATTACAACTTTGCTTCAGGGATTATATCTTTAAAAAAAATGTTTCACTATAAAATTGAGGCTGTGTGCCATGCAGCCCTGTTACTTAGCCTAATTGCATGGCAGCCATGATGTTTTTGGCATTGTTGCTACCTAGGTTGCTAAATTGTAGTTGACTAGAAATTATCCTGTATGACACTTGATACAGCAATATGTCCTTTTGCTGGTGTGGACTGGGGGCTTCCCATTGATGAGGATGTGAAGGCACTGAATAGGTGTCATCAAGTGTAGAGACTATTACCTATAAAAATAAGTCTGCTTTTGGTGGTGCATTATTGCATGCGGATTGACTCAGTAGGCCATAAAATGCATCTAAAGCCCCTGTCCACAACTGCTGCTGTCAATGGTGGAGAGTAACTTGCAGCACGATGTCAATTACAAGGAGCAGACCTTGGTCTTTGCCACATAAAGGTATAAAACAGGGATGGATTTATTCAATAAACAATGGCGGTTAAGTATTTTACTTTGAGGCTGATTCTTTCACAAAAAGTGGAGCAAATCAGGTGTTCTGCATCAATTGTGCTGAACTAAAACATGTGGGGGTTCAGTTTCCACACAAAGGTTTAATGCTTGTTTCTTGGGATTATGCTAGGGCTGATGAATATGACATGGCACTACTTGTGCATGAGGACTGGCTACCAGAAACATGACCTTGCTAGTCAGCTTGTTTTCCCCATGTGAGAAGGTGATACAATTTAAACTGTTGATGGAGAGACATAGTTCATATTCAATGTGTGCCTTGATGTGCATGGCTTATTTTAAAGGATTAGAGTATGCACATTACAATAGTTTGGTCCTCTAGTAATATGGAAAAGGTAGAAAAAAATACAACTCTATTTGCCAACTCAGGTCACAAAACTAATGCACTTACAGGATGCAACATCACTCTTGATAAAGTCTAAGGCAACACAGATGCAAACTACTCATGAAACAACCTCTCACAATCCTACAAAATCAAGGAGGGAGTGGGCGCCTAGTATTAGAAATGCAAAATGCATCTAATCATATGGGTGTCATAAATAGGCTATAAGCCAGACACTGTGCACTACATCTGTGTGACTGGCGCCCCATCCAAGTCTTATCCATGTGCAATTCTAATACGGAGCAACCAGCCCCTCCTTGAAATACTTGCTCTGTGAGTGGTTGGTTGTTTCATCAGCTTTTAGCACCTGCTTTGCCTCCGCCTTTATCAAGGGAGTCTCCTGCATTCTGTGCGTGCATTAGTTTTCTGACCTGTGTTAGTAAATACAGCTGTCTTTTTTCTGCTATGGTTTTTGAAATTGTTATATCCTATTTGCTGTGTTCCTGGTGAAAGGGAAAGGAATTCCCCCATCCAAGATGCCCGCACATGGGACTCATCATCATGATAAGCACCAGAGCTTCCAGGCACTCTTGAGCCTTCCACACTAACATCAGTCATGGCATCACCTACTTCTTTGTTGACCTCAATAGAAGCAGATCTTCCACCATAAAAATCTGCTAGCTGCACCAATATAGTCTTTAATGCAGCCTCCACCATCCCTCTCTATAGCACCATGTCTTCAACACACGAATTTGGGTCCCAGTCAACAACAGCATTATTCTTGAGTCTGCTCACAGTTGTTTCATTGAGGGATGGGTCATTAGCTCCTTGCCACCACACCTGCTTCTAATTTCTAGATTTGCTCTAACTCAGGAGTTCTAAAACCACCGCCAGTGACCCTATCATCAGAGACAGCAACACAGCAAGGTCTATAAATGGAGAAGTCCGGAAGATCTTCTCTGTGGATATAAATCAGCAGAATCACTGGCTGGAGTGGTCTGCGATGGCGCCTGATAGAACAGGCAAGTAGTTTGCAACTAAGTGACTGTTAACTCTTAGGCCAATAGTAAAAGGATAATAATATGGGCTTGTTTTTTTGGAGTTGGCCCAAGCCTCTTAGCTCAAGCAAAGACATTTGGACAACTGTAGATTGCAAATGCGTGGAAACAGATTGGTGAAGGCCATTTACAGATCCATCACCGCTATGCCCTAGTGATATTAACCCCTCTGTGACCTTAGACGTACTATCCCGTCGAGGTGCCCTGGGCTTATCTGACCCTGGACGGGATAGTACATCATAGCATGATCGGCCGCGCTCACGGGGGGAGCGCGGCCGATCGCGGCCGGGTGTCAGCTGCTTATCGCAGCTGACATCCGGCACTATGTGCCAGGAGCGGTCACGGACCGCCCCCGACACATTAACCCCTGGCACACCGCGATCAAAGATGATCGCGATGTGCCGGCGGTGCAGGGAAGCACCGCGCAGGGAGGGGGCTCCCTGCGGGCTTCCCTGAGCCCCCCGCAGCGACGCGATGTGATCGCGTTGCTGCGAGGGTCTCACCTCCCTCCCTGCTCCCTCCAGCCCCGGATCCAAGATGGCCGCGGATCCGGGTCCTGCAGGGAGGGAGGTGGCTTCACAGAGCCTGCTCAGAGCAGGCACTGTGAAGCCTGCAGTGCTCTAAGTGAGATCAGTGATCTGACAGAGTGCTGTGCAAACTGTCAGATCACTGATCTGTGATGTCCCCCCCTGGGACAAAGTAAAAAAGTTAAAAAAAATTTTTCCAAATGTGTAAAAAAAATAAAAAAAAATATTCCAAAATAATGAAAAAAAAAAAAAAATATTATTCCCATAAATACATTTCTTCATCTAAATAAAAAAAAAAACCAATAAAAGTACACATATTTAGTATCGCCGCGTCCGTAACGACCCGACCTATAAAACTGTCCCACTAGTTAACCCCTTCAGTAAACACCGTAAGAAAAAAAAAAAAAAACGAGGCAAAAAACAACGCTTTATTATCATACCGCCGAACAAAAAGTGGAATAACACGCGATCAAAAGGACAGATATAAATAACCATGGTACCGCTGAAAGCGTCATATTGTCCCGCAAAAAAAGAGCCGCCATACAGCATCATCAGCAAAAAAATAAAAAAGTTATAGTCCTGAGAATAAAGCGATGCAAAAATAATTATTTTTTCTGTAAAATAGTTTTTATCGTATAAAAGCGCCAAACCATAAAAAAATGATATAAATGAGGTGTCGCTGTAATCGTACTGACCCGAAGAATAAAACTGCTTCATCAATTTTACCAAACGCGGAACGGTATAAACGCCTCCCCCAATAGAAATTCATGAATAGCTGTCTTTTGGTCATTCTTCCTCACAAAGATCGGAATAAAAAGCGATCAAAAAATGTCACGTGCCCAAAAATGTTTTCAATAAAAACGTCAACTCGTCCCGCAAAAAACAAGACCTCACATGACTCTGTGGACCAAAATATGGAAAAATTATAGCTCTCAAAATGTGGTATTGCAAAAAATATTTTTGCAATAAAAAGGGTCTTTCAGTGTGTGACGGCTGCCAATCATAAAAATCCGCTAAAAAAACTCGCTATAAAAGTAAATCAAACCCCCCTTCATCACCCCCTTAGTTAGGGAAAAATAAAAAAAAATGTATTTATTTCCATTTTCCCATTAGGGCTAGGGTTAGGGCTAGGGTTAGGGCTAGGGTTAGGGCTAGGGTTAGGGCTAGGGTTAGGGCTAGGGCTAGGGTTAGGGCTAGGGTTAGGGCTAGGGCTAGGGTTAGGGTTAGGGCTAGGGTTAGGGCTAGGGTTAGGGCTAGGGCTAGGGTTAGGGCTAGGGTTAGGGTTAGGGCTAGGGTTAGGGCTAGGGTTAGGGCTAGGGTTAGGGCTAGGGTTAGGGCTAGGGTTAGGGTTAGGGCTAGGGTTAGGGCTAGGGTTAGGGCTAGGGTTAGGGTTAGGGTTGGGGCTACAGTTAGGGTTGGGGCTAAAGTTAGGGTTAGGGTTTAGATTACATTTACAGTTGGGAATAGGGTTGGGATTAGGGTTAGGGGTGTGTCAGGGTTAGAGGTGTGGTTAGGGTTACCGTTGGAATTAGGGTTAGGGGTGTGTTTAGATTAGGGTTTCAGTTATAATTGGGGGGTTTCCACTGTTTCGGCACATCAGGGGCTCTCCAAACACGACATGGCGTCCGATCTCAATTCCAGCCAATTCTGCGTTGAAAAAGTAAAACAGTGCTCCTTCCCTTCCGAGCTCTCCTGTGTGCCCAAACAGGGGTTTACCCCAACATATGGGGTATCAGCGTACTCAGGACAAATTGGACAACAACATTTAGGGTCCAATTTCTCCTGCTAACCTTGGAAAAATACAAAACTGGGGGCTAAAATATAATTTTTGTGGAAAAAAAAATATTTTTTATTTGCATGGCTCTGCGTTATAAACTGTAGTGAAATACTTGGGGGTTCAAAGCTCTCACAACACATCAAGATGAGTTCCTTAGGGGGTCTACTTTCCAAAATGGTGTCACTTGTGGGGGGTTTCTACTGTTTAGGTACATTAGGGGCTCTGCAAACGCAATGTGACGCCTGCAGACCATTCCATCTAAGTCTGCATTCCAAATGGCGCTCCTTCCCTTCCGAGCCCTCCCATGCGCCCAAACGGTGGTTCCCCCCACATATGGGGTATCAGCGTACTCAGGACAAATTGGACAACAACTTTTGGGGTCCAATTTCTCCTGTTACCCTAGGGAAAATACAAAACTGGGGGCTAAAAAATAATTTTTGTGGGAAAAAAATTTTGTTTTATTTTTATGGCTCTGCATTATAAACTTCTGTGAAGCCCTTGGTGGGTCAAAGTGCTCACCACACATCCAGATAAGTTCCTTAGGGGGTCTACTTTCCAAAATGGTGTCACTTGTGGGGGGTTTCAATGTTTAGGCACATCAGTGGCTCTCCAAACGCAACATGGCGTCCCATCTCAATTCCTGTCAATTTTGCAGTGAAAAGTCAATCGGCGCTCCTTCCCTTCCGAGCTCTCCCATGCGCCCAAACAGTGGTTTACTGCCACATATGGGGTATCAGCGTACTCGGGACAAATTGGACAACAACTTTTGAGGTCCAATTTCTTCTCTTACCCTTGGAAAAATAAAAAATTGGGGGCAAAAATATAATTTTTGTGAAAAAATATGATTTTTTATTTTTACGGTTCTGCATTATAAACTTCTGTGAAGCACTTGGTGGGTCAAAGTGCTCACCACACCTCTAGATAAGTTCCTTAGGGGGTCTACTTTCCAAAATGGTGTCACTTGTGGGGGGTTTCAATGTTTAGGCACATCAGTGGCTCTCCAAACGCAACATGGCGTCCCATCTCAATTTCTGTCAATTTTGCATTGAAAAGTCAAACTGCGCTCCTTCCCTTCCGAGCTCTCCCATGCGCCCAAACAGTGGTTTACTGCCACATATGGGGTATCAGGGTACTCAGGACAAATTGGACAACAACTTTTGAGGTCCAATTTCTTCTCTTACCCTTGGAAAAATAAAAAATTGGGGGCAAAAATATAATTTTTGTGAAAAAATATGATTTTTTATTTTTACGGTTCTGCATTATAAACTTCTGTGAAGCACTTGGTGGGTCAAAGTGCTCACCACACATCCAGATAAGTTCCTTAGGGGGTCTACTTTCCAAAATGGTGTCACTTGTGGGGGGTTTCAATGTTTAGGCACATCAGTGGCTCTCCAAACGCAACATGGCGTCCCATCTCAATTCCTGTCAATTTTGCATTGAAAAGTCAAATAGCGCTCCTTCCCTTCCGAGCTCTCCCATGCGCCCAAACAGTGGTTTACTGCCACATATGGGGTATCAGCGTACTCAGAACAAATTGGACAACAACTTTTTGGGTCCAATTTCTCCTGTTACCCTTGGTAAAATAAAACAAATTGGAGCTGAAGTAAATTTTTTGTGTAAAAAAGTTAAATGTTCATTTTTATTTAAACATTCCAAAAATTCCTATTAAACACCTGAAGGGTTAATAAACTTCTTGAATGTGGTTTTGAGCACCTTGAGGGGTGCAGTTTTTAGAATGGTGTCACACTTGGGCATTTTCTATCATATAGACCCCTCAAAATGACTTCAAATGAGACGTGGTCCCTAAAAAAAAATGGTGTTGTAAAAATGAGAAATTGCTGGTCAACTTTTAACCCTTATAACTCCCTAACAAAAAAAAATTGGTTCCAAAATTATGCTGATGTAAAGGAGACATGTGGGAAATGTTACTTATTAAGTATTTTGTGTGACATATCTCTGTGATTTAATTGCATAAAAATTAAAAGTTTGAAAATTGCGAAATTTTCAAAATTTTCGCCAAATTTCTGTTTTTTTCACAAATAAACGCAGGTACTATCAAAGAAATTTTACCACTATCATGAAGTACAATATGTCACGAGAAAACAATGTCAGAATCACCAGGATCCGTTGAAGCGTTTCGGAGTTATAACCTCATAAAGGGACAGTGGTCAGAATTGTAAAAATTGGCCTGGTCATTGACGTGCAAACCACCCTTGGGGGTAAAGGGGTTAAAGTCCATAAAATGTGGTGAATTTGAAGTGTAAGATATTGCCTTGTCCACACAGGACCCAAAATGAAATGTAGATTGTGAACTAAACCATCTAGTCCAACATCAGTATTTTTAGCTGCAAAAGGGGCCAACTCTTCATTATTGCCTATGGATTTAGAAGGGGCTGTCATAAAAGCCCTTGTATAGAGAGTATAGATGGCTAGCACTCGACAGTTCTGAGGGTGACGGTGCAAATGAACGGAACCAGTGGTCCTCTCAATCATAGAATGTAAAATCACTGCACTCGTTCGATGGAAATGTTCAATTCATGTGGATAATTTTATTTAGATAAATGTTCAGGTGAAGCGATAAGTATAAAACGTTTCGGCCAGCCCGTGGCCTTGTTCACTAAATCGCTATCGGTAGTAGATCCTTCCTTTAAAAAAACGTGAGCATTGCTGCTGGAATATCAGCCATGAGAAAGAAGTAAATAACCTTAGTGTTAATGTTGCTGTAGTCGCCGTGATGCAGGGCAGACAGGTGTATATCAATGGCTGTGTGCTTTAAGAGACCAGACAGAGCAACCATAGGATGCCTTGGAAGAGTACCACCAGAAGTATTAGAAAATTCGTGTGGCTTAATGGTAAAAGTGCCGTGGTCGCCGTTGAGCAGGGCAGACAGGTATAAGTACCAAAAGCTGTGCGCCTTAAGAGACTTGCCAGAGTCAAAATCGGATACCCTGGAACAGTACAACCAGTACTGTGGGGAAATTCGTGTAGCTGCTCGGTTGTGAAGCCAGCCAGAGGCAATGTGTATTGAGCAAAACCACCAGAATAAGGGGATCAATGTCAATCCGTCCTCATATGTCCGTGGAGATAGGTGGCCAGGACCAGTGTTGGTGGGCAAGTGGGAAGAGCAGACACTCACGGTGTCACTGCGTGGAGTAGCTACACCGTGAGTGTCTGCTCTTCCCACTTGCCCACCAACGCTGGTCCTGGCCACCTATCTCCACGGACATATGAGGACGGATTGACATTGATCCCCTTATTCCGGTGGTTTTGCTCAATACACATTGCCTCTGGCTGGCTTCACAACCGAGCAGCTACACAAATTTCCCCACAGTACTGGTTGTACTGTTCCAGGGTATCCGATTTTGATTCTGGCAAGTCTCTTAAGGCGCACAGCTTTTGGTACTTATACCTGTCTGCCCTGCTCAACGGCGACCACGGCACTTTTACCATTAAGCCACACGAATTTTCTAATACTTCTGGTTGTACTCTTCCAAGGCATCCTATGGTTGCTCTGTCTGGTCTCTTAAAGCACACAGCCATTGATATACACCTGTCTGCCCTGCATCACGGCGACTACAGCAACATTAACACTAAGGTTATTTACTTCTTTCTCTTGGCTGATATTCCAGCAGCAATACTCACGTTTTTTTAAAGGAAGGATCTACTACCTATAGCGATTTAGTGAACAAGGCCACGGGCTGGCCGAAACGTTTTATACTTATCGCTTCACCTGAACATTTATCTAAATAAAATTATCCACATGAATGGAACATTTCCATCGTACGAGTGCAGTGATTTTACATTCTATAAAAGCCCTTGTAGGTGTAATGAGAAGTTGCTCCAATCATTTTGTCAGTAGACTGTATTTTATGATGCAAAATGAAAGGAACAAAAATATAATATTATTCCAAGGTTAGAAGTTTTATGGACACCAATTGAAAGTATTTTTTATTTACATGTGTTGGTGATAAAGATGTAAAGTGTTTTTTCATTATAGTTACTAGCTTACAAATATTTTGCCACAAAATAGAATACCGGTATGTTATTTTGAGCTGCAGAATAGAAGCCATTAACCAACTTTCCATTGTTGCCTCAGTTTTATATAAAATGTGTCTCCCCTGTGTTCCATTTTTCTTGAATATAAATGTGAATCATAAGCAGACAGTTTAATTAGTGCTCGTTACTATGTATTCAGAATAATCTCGCTAAAGGGAATATATTATGGAAATGTTCTGTTATAAAGCTTTATATGTGTGGTGGTTGTCAGAAATGCAAACTATTAATAAATCAGGGCGAGGAGTCAATTTCTAAGGGTTACTGAAATAAATTACCTATTAATATTTGGTCTTTACTGCTTAGAAAGCGTGGGACACTTCAGGCGTTAAATAAAATGAGGAACGGTGTTATGAAATGGTGTAAGCGTGGGGATTAATTATGAATGAGAACATGGAGAATAAGGATGTGTAATTGTGTTTGGGGCGGTGTACTATGAATGAGTTTATGTAGACACATTAAAGACTGACAGGGAGAACATCGGTGTAATCTGTGTCTCGTTACTCTAAGCGGTCCTGCCAAGTGAATTTATATCAATTGGATTCTCATTGGCCATTGGAAACACGGCTGCCATTTCATATGCTTCACCAGCTTGTGCTTAGTATAGAATTACTGTCCATCATTATGGGTTTTTGAGAAACTTGAATACAAGTTTAATTATATTTTGTTTGAAGGTGTCAATCATCGAGATCATGTCTAGAGTATTGAATGAGTTCTGCTAATTTCCTTACAGCAGTAGAGTTGAATGTAGAAGTAATTGACTCCAATGTTGTTTGTAATATGTTTATGATTGTTTTTAATTGAAGGGATATCTGTGGCTATAATATTGATGGCCATTTGTTAGGGTAGGTGGAGACAACCATAATTTTGGTCCGAGTGTGATCTGACAATTCACAATATCTATCATCTCAAACGCATAGGGAATCCTCACAAGTAAAACATAGAACCCTAAAAACAACTTTTAATCAATATGCATAAAAAAGGAAACAAAAAACATAACTGAAGTAACAATATGGTAATACTCCTACTACTGCAATAATCCCACTCTTAAGTGATAGGAACTGCACATCAACAATCAGGGATCGGGTGAAAAGAATATACATGTAAGCATATCTATAATACTTCACATGACTGTTACATCCAAGATTCTTTCTCATTTCTAAAATACACAGTGGTTCTTGAAAGCTTGTGAAAATTTTTTGACACCAGCCTGATATGCGTGTATCCCTACACAGGGGTTGCGATTTTAATACCTAATAAAAAGTCTTTTCAACTGGAGATTCTGAAGTTGGAATTAATTTCTTCTCCTTCCATTGCTTCTTCTGCGGCACCACCGGTCTCTGTGCAACAGACTTTCATATGGCTGAGATGACTTATTTGCTTTTTTTGTTGAAAGCTTGTGAACCTTTACAAATTTTCTTTATTTCTGCATTATATTTCTACACAAGTCCTAAAAGTAGATAAAGAGAACCAGATAAGTAAAAATTATATTAGACTTTGTCATTTTTTTTCAATTGGGAAAATAATTCAGTATCAAACAAAAATAAAAAAGATACACAGCTGAGGAAGAGGCCGGTGCCACTTCGAAAAGTGTAGTGTTTTACTTTTGTACTCTTTTAACACATTTTTTTTAAATAAAAAGAGCCATTGCAGCCATTGAAGTTAGCCTAGCCCCTTTCTTCCAGTCGACCCAATGGTTACTGTCTAAGGGCCTGTGCACACATTGCAGATTTGTCTCATTTTTGTAGCATCTTTTTCTGCACAGATTTGTTACAAAACCTGAAGGGTTTGTTGATGCCAGCACAGTGAAAATACTGGAGTCTAATGCAGACGTTGCTTATTTGTGACTTGCAAAGTTGGGGCAGATTTAAATCTACAGCATGTCAATTCTTTCAGCATTTTTGCTGCCGATTTCCCCGTACTAATGAGTGGGGTGGAAAAAAAATCTGAAACTAAACCATATGTAAAAAAAAAACAAAAACATAAAAATGCAGCAAACATTCACCTTCTTATGCTGAAAGAAATGCAGAAATGGTGCAGAAATTTCTGCACCCAATACTTAAGGTGCAAATCGCAACGGAACTGGAGAGCAATTAATGCAAAATAGGGTTTATCTGGGATAAAAAGGTATAAAAATCGAGGATGCTTACTCACCTTATATTGTTACAACTGCGGCACTTTCAAAGTGAGTACCTGCTGCTATAACCCAGGGGTCACAAAGCAGAAGGTAGTAGTAGTTTGAGATATTGAGAGATGAATGTGATTGTGTCCTGAAGAAGAAGTTGGATAGCTGCGTAGATTTTACACCAAGAAATAAAATCACTTTAATTCAAATTCATCTCTTGATTCCATTGGTGTGATATCACCAGCAGCGCAGGAAAAGCCACCCATCTCCTTACTAAATACTTAATGTGTGCACATACCCTCACGGTTCCATCTGAGATGCCTTCACAGTAGTCAGTTTTTTCTACCTGAAAATGTGGCAGAAGTATGTGAGCTTTTACTTTCAGTATATTGTATGCAGCAATAACAGCAGGTGAAAGTTGTTTTATGATTAGTTCTGCACATCCACTCAAATTTAGACAGAAATATGTCTAATGTGTCTAAATCCTAAAGAGTTGACAAACTATCAAGCATCACGGTTCCCGAATGTCTTTCTACAAACTCTACAACTGCTGTGCTATTTAGAATACTGGGGTCTTCTTATGTGACAGGATGTCCACAAATATTTGGCCTATGGTCTGAATTCCACATAAATATATTACTGCTTTGTGGTGAAACACTTTTGCAGAATTGGCAGGTCACACCCTGGATATTGCTTGTAATCTCTCTCTCTCTCTCTCTATACATATATACACACATCAGAAAGAATGAATATGAGAAGCTGGAGAAATACCAGGGCCTCAAAGGAGAACCGGAGATGTGGAAGGTGAAGGCCACAGTGATTCCAGTGGTGATAGGAGCATTTGGAGCAGTGACCCCTAAGTTGGGAAAATGGCTACAACAAAACCCAGGAGCAACATCTGAACTCTCTGTGCAGAAAAGCGCAATGCTGGGAACAACTAAGACCCTGCACAGAACCCTCAAACTACCAGGCCTCTGGTAGAGGACCCGAGAATGAGAAAGGACAACAAAGACCACCAGCATTAGGGGTGAGAAGGAAGTTTTATATATATTGTAGTGCAGCAGGGTTGGATCAGTGTGACCAGCGTCGGACTGGAGCACCTTGGGCCCACCAGAGAAAATCATTCTTGGGGCCCACTATGTAGCTACATAGAAACAGATGCAAGACCACCAATTGTGCGGTAAAAAGCGCTAATATCAGGGTATAATATAAGGTAGTTCACGTTTTAATAATGTAGCAAGGGTTGGGGTAGCCCCCTCACAGAATATAATGTAGCCCCCTCATAAAATATAATGCGGTCCCCTCTCATAGAATATAATGCAGCACCCCACAAAATATAATGCAACCCCCTCAGGTATGACACAGTCCCCACCATAGAATATAATGTAGCACCCCCATAGGGTATAATGCAGCCCCCTTCATATAGTATAATGCAACCCACCACAGAATATAATGTAGTCCCCTGAGAGAATGCAGTTCCACCACAGAATATAATGGAGCCCCCATAGAGTATAATGTAGTCCACTCATATAGTATGATGTAGCCCCCCATAATATAATGTAGTCCCCTGAGAGAATAATGCAGCCCCACCACAGAATATAATGCAGCCCCCCATAGAGTATACTGTAACCCCTCATATAGTATGATGTAGCCCCCATAATATAATGTAGTACCCTGAGAGAATAATGCAGCTCCACCACAGAATATAATGCAGCCCCCCATAGAGTATACTGTAACCCCTCATATAGTATAATGTAGCCCCCATAATATAATGTAGTACCCTGAGTATAATGCAGTCCCCCCACAGAATAATGTAGCCCCCCAGGGCCGTATTTAGAGTTTCTGCTGCCCTAGGCACTTTTAGTGCTGCCTCCCCCTTTGGTGATTATGACACTATCGGCAGTGACTTTGGCAAGAATCACTGATGTGAAAGTCGACTTTTGCAACAGATCTGGCAGTTTTTCTGCATCTGCCGTGTTACAGATCACTTACAGCAACACTGCATTTGGCCTCATTCATTCCCTATGGGATTTGCGGCACTTGCCATGACCTGGCAAATGCGGTACCATACCTACCAACTTTTGAAAAAGGGAAGGAGGTATAAAGTTTGTGGCGCGCGTAGTGCGCCGCGGAAAATTTTAGGCCATGCCTCTAACTAGAGTTGAGCGACCTTGACCTTTTTAGAGTCGAGCCGGGTTTTGCGAAACCCGACTATGTCCAAAGTCGGGTCGAGTGAAATCGGCCGATTATGACGTAAAGTCGGGATCGACCGAAACACGAAACCCAATGCAAGTCAATGGGGCAGCATAGTCGGCAGTGAGTGGGGGCCAGGAAAACACCTAGAGTGCCCATTTTAATGTCAAAACCATCCATTCTTCTTAATGAAGCTTGTCAAGCGTAATTTACCTTATAATAATTGGAAGGCATTTGAAATTGGGGGTCATTTGGCTAAAGTTGTGGGGGGTAGGGCTGGTTCAAGTAATTAGTGGGCCCAGGAAATCTGGACCACGTCACGGCAGTGGAGCAGGGAGAGGTAAGTATTTCAACTTTGCAAGTGCTGTGAACCTGAGCAAGCAGGGGGGGCCCACTCGTTGGCATTGGCACTGGCACAGGGCCCCTCAAAGTACAGCGGTGTGTTTGCACGGCGGGGGCGCCTCCCACCGGCAGCAACACTTTTGCGTACTATGAGAGGCCCTGTGCCAGTGACGTCGCCAACTAGTATTCCTCCCCCCACCTGATGAAGGAACCTGCACTTTCATCTGCACCTTCCTCTTTGTCCCCGTGTAAGGTGGTATGGTATGCGGGAAGAGCAACCTGACTTTCAGCAGGGTCACAATGTTGTTGTGTAGCGTGCACGGGGAATGTTGCGTTATGGGTCAATGTACCAGCAGACTCATCTATCACTGGCTGGGCAATGGGCACGATGAAGTGGAAACACAGATATAGGCCCAAAGAAGAAAGTGGGCTAAATGCAGTTCAAAATTGGTAACACAGGAATAACCAGGGGGCATTGCAGTGGAGGACAACTGGAATGAGAGGCTGACACAGAGAGTAGGGCCAAATCAGTAAGTAGTCGAAATGCAGTTCAAAATTGGCAACCGTAGTAAACAGGCGGCACAGCTTTGTTCAGTGGAGGAGAACAGCAAGGAGTGGCAGACACCGATAGTAGGCCCCAACCCAACTAGTAGGCCAAATGCAGTCTAACATTAACAACTACTTAACGAGAGGCTGAAAATGGTATTTCAGGACAGGAAACCAGGAGAACAGCAAGGAGTGGCAGACACCGATAGTAGGCCCCAAACCAACTAGTACGCCAAATGCAGTTGTTCCATTTAACCACAATTTAATGAGAGCCTGAAGATAGAAGCTCAGGAAAGGCAACCTGGGGAACACCTTGGAGTGTAACACACCATCTCTCTCCACCCCATACCCATTTTGTAGGCCTAATGCTGTGTACTTTTCTACAACTACTAAACGAGAGTCGGAAGACCGAAGCAATGGCAAGGAAACCTGGGGAACACCTTGGAGTGTAACACACCATCTCTCTCCACCCCATACCCAATTTGTAGGCCTAATGCAGCCTACTTTCCGACACCTACTAAACGAGAGCATGAAGATCGAAGCTCAGGAAAGGCAACCTGGGGAACACCTTGGAGTGTAACACACCATCTCTCTCCACCCCATACCCATTTTTTAGGCCTAATGCAGTGTACTTTTCTACAACTACTAAACGAGAGTCGGAAGACCGAAGCAATGGCAAGGAAACCTGGGGAACACCTTGGAGTGTAACACACCATCTCTCTCCACCCCATTCCCCATTTTTTAGGCCTAATGCAGCCTACTTTCCGACACCTACTAAACGAGAGCATGAAGATCGAAGCTCAGGAAAGGCAACCTGGGGAACACCTTGGAGTGTAACACACCATCTCTCTCCACCCCATACCCATTTTGTAGGCCTAATGCTGTGTACTTTTCTACAACTACTAAACGAGAGTCGGAAGACCGAAGCAATGGCAAGGAAACCTGGGGAACACCTTGGAGTGTAACACACCATCTCTCTCCACCCCATACCCAATTTGTAGGCCTAATGCAGCCTACTTTCCGACACCTACTAAACGAGAGCATGAAGATCGAAGCTCAGGAAAGGCAACCTGGGGAACACCTTGGAGTGTAACACACCATCTCTCTCCACCCCATACCCATTTTGTAGGCCTAATGCTGTGTACTTTTCTACAACTACTAAACGAGAGTCGGAAGACCGAAGCAATGGCAAGGAAACCTGGGGAACACCTTGGAGTGTAACACACCATCTCTCTCCACCCCATACCCAATTTGTAGGCCTAATGCAGCCTACTTTCCGACACCTACTAAACGAGAGCATGAAGATCGAAGCTCAGGAAAGGCAACCTGGTGAAAACCTTGGAGTGTAACACAACCTGTCTCTACACCCCATACACAATTAGTAGGCCTAATGCAGCGTAGTTTCCAACAGCTACTAAACGAGAGCCGGAAGATCGAAGCTCAGGAAAGGCAACCTGTGGAACACCTTGGAGTGTAACACAACCTCTCTCTACACCACGGAAGGGCTGATTCTTAGGAAGGAAGGCTGTTGTAAATAAGCATTGCGCGTCCGAGGGTGATTATATTCTTATTCGGTATCTACTCACCCTCGGACGCGCCATGCTTCTTGATTTGTAATTAATGTTTATTTGCAATGTGCTTTTGACTTACTCAATTATTTTTTTAATTATTGATTTTATTAAATTAATAGTTTAACATCTTATTGGAAATAATTTAAAGGAGACGCGACAGGACAACACTCGGTGGATGCCATATCTGTGTTAACAACTCCAAAAAACTTTCAGTTAACTTCTTGCAGGAGAAAGAAATTGTAGCTGTTGGACCTTTGTAGTACAGTTCCAGATATTTGTTGTGTGTTTGCTTTGATTGTTAAAATGTCTGCATTTGAGATCTCAACACGATCTTATTTTTTATAATCAAATTAATTTTTTAAATATTTTATTAGGTTGGTTCAAGGGGTACACGGGCCGCAGTAGACAGGTCAGTGGAGGCCTAGTGGAAGGAGGGACCGCAGATGCGCCACTGTTTCACCCATACACAATTAGTAGGCCTAATGCAGCGTAGTTTCCAACAGCTACTAAACGAGAGCCGGAAGATCGAAGCTCAGGAAAGGCAACCTGTGGAACACCTTGGAGTGTAACACAACCTCTCTCTACACCACGGAAGGGCTGATTCTTAGGAAGGAAGGCTGTTGTAAATAAGCATTGCGCGTCCGAGGGTGATTATATTCTTATTCGGTATCTACTCACCCTCGGACGCGCCATGCTTCTTGATTTGTAATTAATGTTTATTTGCAATGTGCTTTTGACTTACTCAATTATTTTTTTAATTATTGATTTTATTAAATTAATAGTTTAACATCTTATTGGAAATAATTTAAAGGAGACGCGACAGGACAACACTCGGTGGATGCCATATCTGTGTTAACAACTCCAAAAAACTTTCAGTTAACTTCTTGCAGGAGAAAGAAATTGTAGCTGTTGGACCTTTGTAGTACAGTTCCAGATATTTGTTGTGTGTTTGTTTTGATTGTTAAAATGTCTGCATTTGAGATCTCAACACGATCTTATTTTTTATAATCAAATTAATTTTTTAAATATTTTATTAGGTTGGTTCAAGGGGTACACGGGCCGCAGTAGACAGGTCAGTGGAGGCCTAGTGGAAGGAGGGACCGCAGATGCGCCACTGTTTCACCCATACACAATTAGTAGGCCTAATGCAGCGTAGTTTCCAACAGCTACTAAACGAGAGCCGGAAGATCGAAGCTCAGGAAAGGCAACCTGGGGAACACCTTGGAGTGTAACACAACCTCTCTCTACACCACGGAAGGGCTGATTCTTAGGAAGGAAGGCTGTTGTAAATAAGCATTGCGCGTCCGAGGGTGATTATATTCTTATTCGGTATCTACTCACCCTCGGACGCGCCATGCTTCTTGATTTGTAATTAATGTTTATTTGCAATGTGCTTTTGACTTACTCAATTATTTTTTTAATTATTGATTTTATTAAATTAATAGTTTAACATCTTATTGGAAATAATTTAAAGGAGACGCGACAGGACAACACTCGGTGGATGCCATATCTGTGTTAACAACTCCAAAAAACTTTCAGTTAACTTCTTGCAGGAGAAAGAAATTGTAGCTGTTGGACCTTTGTAGTACAGTTCCAGATATTTGTTGTGTGTTTGTTTTGATTGTTAAAATGTCTGCATTTGAGATCTCAACACGATCTTATTTTTTATAATCAAATTAATTTTTTAAATATTTTATTAGGTTGGTTCAAGGGGTACACGGGCCGCAGTAGACAGGTCAGTGGAGGCCTAGTGGAAGGAGGGACCGCAGATGCGCCACTGTTTCACCCATACACAATTAGTAGGCCTAATGCAGCGTAGTTTCCAACAGCTACTAAACGAGAGCCGGAAGATCGAAGCTCAGGAAAGGCAACCTGGGGAACACCTTGGAGTGTAACACAACCTCTCTCTACACCACGGAAGGGCTGATTCTTAGGAAGGAAGGCTGTTGTAAATAAGCATTGCGCGTCCGAGGGTGATTATATTCTTATTCGGTATCTACTCACCCTCGGACGCGCCATGCTTCTTGATTTGTAATTAATGTTTATTTGCAATGTGCTTTTGACTTACTCAATTATTTTTTTAATTATTGATTTTATTAAATTAATAGTTTAACATCTTATTGGAAATAATTTAAAGGAGACGCGACAGGACAACACTCGGTGGATGCCATATCTGTGTTAACAACTCCAAAAAACTTTCAGTTAACTTCTTGCAGGAGAAAGAAATTGTAGCTGTTGGACCTTTGTAGTACAGTTCCAGATATTTGTTGTGTGTTTGTTTTGATTGTTAAAATGTCTGCATTTGAGATCTCAACACGATCTTATTTTTTTTAATCAAATTAATTTTTTTTATATTTAATGATGTTGGTTCAAGGGGTACACGGGCAGCAATAGACAGGTCAGTGGAGGCCTAGTGGAAGGATTGACGGCAGACAGGCATCAAAGGCCTAACATTGGGCTGGCTGTAGGCAAGTTAAAATTGGTTCCAGGGGAACACGGCCATCAGTGGCCTGGTCAGTGTAGTTGTAGTTGAAAGAACGGGACGCAGACAGGCTTCGAAGGCCTAACATAATAACATAGGGCTGGCTGTAGGCAAGTTAAAATTGGTTCCAAGGGAACACGGCCATCAGTGGCCTGGTCAGTGTAGTTGTAGTTGAAAGAACGGGACGCAGACAGGCTTCGAAGGCCTAACATAACAAACTTGGGCTGGCTGTAGGCACTTTTAAATTTGTTCCAGGGGTACATGGGCAGCAGTGTATGGTCAGTGGAAGTCTAGTGGAAGGAGTGACCGCAGACAGGCTTCGAAGGCCTAACATAACAAACTTGGGCTGGCTGTAGGCACTTTTAAATTGGTTCCAGGGGTACACGGGCAGCAGTGGTCTGGTCAGTGGAAGTCTAGTGGAAGGAGTGACCGCAGACAGGCTTCCAAGGCCTAACATAACAAAATTGGGCTGGCTGTAGGCACTTTAAATTGGTTCCAGGGGTACATGGGCAGCAGTGTATGGTCAGTGGAAGTCTAGTGGAAGGAGTGACCGCAGACAGGCTTCGAAGGCCTAACATAATAACATAGGGCTGGCTGTAGGCAAGTTAAAATTGGTTCCAAGGGAACACGGCCATCAGTGGCCTGGTCAGTGTAGTTGTAGTTGAAAGAACGGGACGCAGACAGGCTTCGAAGGCCTAACATAACAAACTTGGGCTGGCTGTAGGCACTTTTAAATTTGTTCCAGGGGTACATGGGCAGCAGTGTATGGTCAGTGGAAGTCTAGTGGAAGGAGTGACCGCAGACAGGCTTCGAAGGCCTAACATAACAAACTTGGGCTGGCTGTAGGCACTTTTAAATTGGTTCCAGGGGTACACGGGCAGCAGTGGTCTGGTCAGTGGAAGTCTAGTGGAAGGAGTGACCGCAGACAGGCTTCCAAGGCCTAACATAACAAACTTGGGCTGGCTGTAGGCACTTTTAAATTGGTTCCAGGGGTACACGGGCAGCAGTGGTCTGGTCTGTGGAAGTCTAGTGGAAGGAGTGACCGCAGACAGGCTTCGAAGGCCTAACATAACAAACTTGGGCTGGCTGTAGGCACTTTTAAATTGGTTCCAGGGGTACACGGGCAGCAGTGGTCTGGTCAGTGGAAGTCTAGTGGAAGGAGTGACCGCAGACAGGCTTCCAAGGCCTAACATAACAAAATTGGGCTGGCTGTAGGCACTTTAAATTGGTTCCAGGGGTACATGGGCAGCAGTGTATGGTCAGTGGAAGTCTAGTGGAAGGAGTGACGGCAGACAGTCTTCGAAGGCCTAACATAACAAAATTGGGCTGACTGTAGGCACTTTTAAATTGGTTCCAGGGTAACACGGCCAGCAGTGGCCTGGTCAGTGTAGTAGTTGTAGAAAGAAGGGACCGCAGACAGGCTTCGAAGGCCTAACATAACAAAAATGTCAAAACAATGGTATTGTCAGTGCCAGGCATTGAAGGATGTCAGCGCCTAAACTACACATTGGTGAAGCTGTGAGAGATAATTTTGCTAGTGGTAGAGCACTGTTTGAGCTGGGGGGGGGAACTGTCTTGTGGCCGGCGGTACAGGCACAGGGCCCCTCATATTACAACGGTGTGTCTGACGTTGGGTGCGCACCACCACCGCCAGAGACACTTTATTGTACTATGAGGGACCCAGTGGCAGTGCCGTCGACCAAAAGCGGCCACACCCACCTCTTCAGACAAACAGCACTCTCAAGGGTCCAAGCGCAAAGTGGCGATAGCACGGCCCCGTGTGGGGAGTTTGGCCATTTCGTGAGGTGGAAACATGTCGTATGCTGGACAATCAGGTGAAGAAAATTACGAGATTGGAAAAGTCATTCAGAATAGTCCACAGGCAAGACCTTTTCATAGGAAAGCTAGGTGTCAGCCGGGCAGGGTGGGGCAAAAGATTTTGAAATCCAGTTGTGGTTCATTTTAATGAAGGTTAGATCATCTACATTTTGGGTAGCCAGACGAGTCCTTTTTTCTGTTAGTATTGAACCTGCAGCACTGAATACTCTTTCTGATAGGACACTAGCTGCCGGGCAAGCAAGCTCCTGCAATGCATATTCTGCCAATTCTGGCCAGGTGTCTAATTTGGATGCCCAGTAATCAAATGGGAATGACGGTTGAGGGAGAACGTCGATAAGGGATGAAAAATAGTTTGTAACCATACTGGACAAATGTTGTCTCCTGTCACTTTGAATTGATGCTGCAGTACCTGTCCTGTCTGCGGTCATAGAAAAATCACTCCACAACCTGGTCAGAAAACCCCTCTGGCCAACGCCACTTCTGATTTCTGCCCCTCTAACACCTCTGGTCTGCTGGCCCCTGGAGCTCGTGTGAGAACGATCACGGGCGCTGTGTGCAGGGAATGCCAGAAGCAAACGGTCAACAAGAGTTGATTGTTTTGTTGCTAATATTAGTTCCAAGTTCTCATGTGGCATAATATTTTGCAATTTGCCTTTATAGCGAGGATCAAGGAGGCAGGCCAACCAGTAATCGTCATCGTTCATCATTTTTGTAATGCGTGTGTCCCTTTTGAGGATACGCAAGGCATAATCCGCCATGTGGGCCAAAGTTCCCGTTGTCAAATCTGCGGTTGTGCTTGGTTGAGGGGCAGTTGCAGGCAAATCTACGTCACTTGTGTCCCTCAAAAAACCAGAACCCGGCCTTGCCACGCCACCAATTTCCCGTGCCCCCGGGAAAGCTTCCTCATTAAAAATATACTCATCCCCATCATCCTCCTCATCCTCCACCTCCTCTTCGCCCGGTACCTCGTCATGTACACTGCCCTGACCAGACAATCGCTGACTGTCATCAAGGCTTTCCTCTTCCTCTGGTGCAGACGCCTGATCCTTTATGTGCGTCAAACTTTGCATCAGCAGACGCATTAGGGGGATGCTCATGCTTATTATGGCGTTGTCTGCACTAACCAGCCGTGTGCATTCCTCAAAACACTGAAGGACTTGACACATGTCTTGAATCTTCGACCACTGCACACCTGACAACTCCATGTCTGCCATCCTACTGCCTGCCCGTGTATGTGTATCCTCCCACAAAAACATAACAGCCCGCCTCTGTTCGCACAGTCTCTGAAGCATGTGCAGTGTTGAGTTCCACCTTGTTGCAACGTCTATGATTAGGCGATGCTGGGGAAGGTTCAAAGAACGCTGATAGGTCTGCATACGGCTGGAGTGTACAGGCGAACGGCGGATATGTGCGCAAAGTCCACGCACTTTGAGGAGCAGGTCGGATAACCCCGGATAACTTTTCAGGAAGCACTGCACCACCAGGTTTAAGGTGTGAGCCAGGCAAGGAATGTGTTTCAGTTGGGAAAGGGAGATGGCAGCCATGAAATTCCTTCCGTTATCACTCACTACCTTGCCTGCCTCAAGATCTACAGTGCCCAGCCACGACTGCGTTTCTTGCTGCAAGAACTCGGACAGAACTTCCGCGGTGTGTCTATTGTCGCCCAAACACTTCATAGCCAATACAGCCTGCTGACGTATGCCAGTAGCTGCCCCATAATGGGAGACCTGGTGTGCAACAGTGGCAGGTGCGGATGGAGTGTTTGTGCGACTGCGGTCTGTGGACGAGCTCTTGCTTCTGCAGGAGGACGAGGAGGAGGAGGAGGAGGAGGGGGTGCGAACGGCTACAGACAACTGTTTACTAGACCGTGGGCTAGGCAGAACTGTCCCAAACTTGCTGTCCCCTGTGGACCCTGAATCCACCACATTTACCCAGTGTGCCGTGATGGACACGTAACGTCCCTGGCCATGCCTACTGGTCCATGCATCTGTTGTCAGGTGCACCTTTGTGCTCACAGATTGCCTGAGTGCATGGACGATGCGCTCTTTAACATGCTGGTGGAGGGCTGGGATGGCTTTTCTGGAAAAAAAGTGTCGACTGGGTAGCTCGTAGCGTGGTACAGCGTAGTCCATCAGGTCTTTGAAAGCTTCGCTTTCAACTAACCGGTAGGGCATCATCTCTAACGAGATTAGTCTAGCTATGTGGGCGTTCAAACCCTGTGTACGCGGATGCGAGGCTAAGTATTTCCTTTTTCTAACCATAGTCTCATGTAGGGTGAGCTGGACTGGAGAGATGGAGATCGTGGAACTAGCGGGGGTGCCGGTGGACATGGCAGACTGAGAGACGGTGGGAGATGGTATTGTTGCCGCCGGTGCCCTAGATGCAGTGTTTCCTACTACGAAACTGGTGATTCCCTGACCCTGACTGCTTTGGCCTGGCAAAGATACCTGCACAGATACAGCAGGTGGTGCGCTAAATGGTGGTCCTACACTGCCGGAAGGGATGTTGCGTTGATGACTAGCTTCATTGGCCGAGGGTGCAACAACCTTAAGGGACGTTTGGTAGTTAGTCCAAGCTTTCAAATGCATGGTGGTTAATAGTGTTGAGCGATACCTTCCGATATCGGAAAGTATCGGTATCGGTTTGGATCGGCCGATATTCAAAAAATATCGGATATCGCCGATACCGATACCCGATCCCAATGCAAGTCAATGGGACCAAAATATCGGAATTAAAATAAACCCTTTCTTTCCTTGTAGGTTCATTCTACATGAAGGAAAACAACTAAGAATAATGCCGGATGTATTTGGGGAGGTGGCGGAGACATTAAAGTCATAGAGGTTTATCCCAATCAAATAGAATAGCATGTTTTTTGTTTTTTTTTAAGACGTTCGGAGTGACAAAGATATTGACTATGTAAATTTTTTTTTTATTTTGTCAGATATTGATGTTTCACTATTCCACGCCCTTCCCCTTCTTTTTTTTCTTTTTTTTTTTCTTTTCCCACACTTTCATCTTCATCATCATCAGCATCTTTGACATCAACTTCTTCACCTTATTCATCTTCTTCTTCATCTTCTACCTATTTTTTTTTTTTTATTACATTCTTCATATTCATTTTATTCAACTATTATTATTCTTCTTATTCTACATATTCTTTTTATTCCACTGTTATTATTCTTCCTATTCTACTTCTTCATCATATTCTCATTTGTGACAGGCATTCCCGTAGTTGTTATCTATAAAAGTTTGAAGATTACACCTTCCGTTCTGCCAGTCACAAAAGTTACATTTGTCCGCGTTCAGTTTGGCCTGCAGCATCAGGCTTTATCCAGGGGCACCACGAGGAGGAACGGACTCACCCCCATACACTGCTTAGTCTTCTTCTGCATATAATTTAGATAATATCTTTTGCTCTGATATTAAGTCTTATGCTTAATGTTCTTCTGCTCTTTGTTCTGCAGCCTCTTGTTCTTCTGCTTCTCGGTCTTCCATGTTGTCGTCTCCAGGGTCGTCGTCTCCAGTGTCGTCATCTCCGCCGTCGTCGTCTCCGCCGTCGTCGTCGTCGTCATCGGGGTGGTCTTCCGTGTCGTCGTCATCGTGGTGGTCTTCCGGGTCGTCGACGTTAGGGTCTTCAACTTGGAAATGTAGCAGAAGGTACAAGAAGGCTGAGAAAATGCCAAGAACCAGCTGATGGAACTGGAACTCGGATGGCTACCCGAAGGTTCAAGAGCCTATGGAACTACCGAGGACCAGCTGACGTTACTGGAACCCGGTTACTAAGCAGGAGGTACCCGTGCTAAAAAGCACTACCAAGGACCGCCTGACGTTGACGGAACTCGGATACCCAGAAGGAGGCACCTAAGCCAAAGGCTCTGCCCGGAACCAGCTGACGTTACTGGAACCAGGATGGGGAGCAGAAGGTACAAGAGCAAAAGACACTGCCGAGAACCAGCTGACGGTACTGGAACCCGGATGGGTAGCCGAAGGTCCAAGAGCCAATGGAACTACCGAGGACCAGCTGACGTTACTGGAACCCGGTTACTAAGCAGGAGGTACCCGTGCCTGAAAGCACTACCAAGGACCACCTGACGTTGGTGGAACTTGGATACCCAGAAGGAGGCACCTAAGCCAAAGGCTCTGCCCGGAACCAGCTGACGGTACTGGAACCAGGATGGGGAGCAGAAGGTACAAGAGCAAAAGACACTGCCGAGAACCAGCTGACGGTGCTGGAACCAGGTGGTGGACCCGAAGGCCCACAGGAGAGGAGAGAACAGCTAGGCCGCGAGGCAGCCGCAGTTACCGAACCCCAACAGTCCTACAGGGGGAGCTGGGCCTACTGGCACTACATAACCAGCCTTGACTACCAGTTCACGCAGCCCACATAGGAAGCTCCTAAACTGGAGGCACCCTGGAGTTGGCTAACTCGACCGCACCACGACGGGGCAAGCATAGGCGTCTCAGTGAAGTTGACACAACCCGGAAACAGCTGACGGTGCTGAAACCAGGCTTGGCACGAGGGAGTACCTGTGACAAAAACACTGCCGAGAACCAGCTGGCGGTGCTGGAACCCGGATGCGTTGCCCCAGTGTGCAAGAGCCAATGGCACGACCGAGGACCAGCTGACGGTGCTGGAACCCGGTTACTAAGCTGTAGGTGCCCGCGCTTAAAAGCACTACCAAGGACCGCCTGGCGTTGGCGGAACTCGGATACCCAGGAGGAGGCACCTAAGCCAAAGGCTCGGCCCGGAACCAGCTGACGGTGCTGGAACCAGGTGGTGGACCCGAAGGTCCACAGGAGAGGAGAGAACAGCTAGGCCGCGAGGCAGCCGCAGTTACCGAACCCCAACAGTCCTACAGGGGGAGCTGGGCCTACTGGCACTACAGAACCAGCCTTGACTACCAGTTCACGCAGCCCACATAGGAAGCTCCTAAACTGGAGGCACCCTGGAGTTGGCTAACCCGACCGCACCACGACGAGGCAAGCATAGGTGTCTCAGTGAGCTTGACACAACCCGGAAACAGCTGACGGTGCTGAAACCAGGCTTGGCACGAGGGAGTACCTGTGACAAAAACACTGCCGAGAACCAGCTGGCGGTGCTGGAACCCGGATGCGTTGCCCCAGTGTGCAAGAGCCAATGGCACGACCGAGGACCAGCTGACGGTGCTGGAACCCGGTTACTAAGCTGTAGGTGCCCGCGCTTAAAAGCACTACCAAGGACCGCCTGGCGTTGGCGGAACTCGGATACCCAGGAGGAGGCACCTAAGCCAAAGGCTCGGCCCGGAACCAGCTGACGGTGCTGGAACCAGGTGGTGGACCCGAAGGTCCACAGGAGAGGAGAGAACAGCTAGGCCGCGAGGCAGCCGCAGTTACCGAACCCCAACAGTCCTACAGGGGGAGCTGGGCCTACTGGCACTACAGAACCAGCCTTGACTACCAGTTCACGCAGCCCACATAGGAAGCTCCTAAACTGGAGGCACCCTGGAGTTGGCTAACCCGACCGCACCACGACGAGGCAAGCATAGGTGTCTCAGTGAGCTTGACACAACCCGGAAACAGCTGACGGTGCTGAAACCAGGCTTGGCACGAGGGAGTACCTGTGACAAAAACACTGCCGAGAACCAGCTGGCGGTGCTGGAACCCGGATGCGTTGCCCCAGTGTGCAAGAGCCAATGGCACGACCGAGGACCAGCTGACGGTGCTGGAACCCGGTTACTAAGCTGTAGGTGCCCGCGCTTAAAAGCACTACCAAGGACCGCCTGGCGTTGGCGGAACTCGGATACCCAGGAGGAGGCACCTAAGCCAAAGGCTCGGCCCGGAACCAGCTGACGGTGCTGGAACCAGGTGGTGGACCCGAAGGTCCACAGGAGAGGAGAGAACAGCTAGGCCGCGAGGCAGCCGCAGTTACCGAACCCCAACAGTCCTACAGGGGGAGCTGGGCCTACTGGCACTACAGAACCAGCCTTGACTACCAGTTCACGCAGCCCACATAGGAAGCTCCTAAACTGGAGGCACCCTGGAGTTGGCTAACCCGACCGCACCACGACGAGGCAAGCATAGGTGTCTCAGTGAGCTTGACACAACCCGGAAACAGCTGACGGTGCTGAAACCAGGCTTGGCACGAGGGAGTACCTGTGACAAAAACACTGCCGAGAACCAGCTGGCGGTGCTGGAACCCGGATGCGTTGCCCCAGTGTGCAAGAGCCAATGGCACGACCGAGGACCAGCTGACGGTGCTGGAACCCGGTTACTAAGCTGTAGGTGCCCGCGCTTAAAAGCACTACCAAGGACCGCCTGGCGTTGGCGGAACTCGGATACCCAGGAGGAGGCACCTAAGCCAAAGGCTCGGCCCGGAACCAGCTGACGGTGCTGGAACCAGGTGGTGGACCCCAAGGTCCACAGGAGAGGAGAGAACAGCTAGGCCGCGAGGCAGCCGCAGTTACCGAACCCCAACAGTCCTACAGGGGGAGCTGGGCCTACTGGCACTACAGAACCAGCCTTGACTACCAGTTCACGCAGCCCACATAGGAAGCTCCTAAACTGGAGGCACCCTGGAGTTGGCTAACCCGACCGCACCACGACGAGGCAAGCATAGGTGTCTCAGTGAGCTTGACACAACCCGGAAACAGCTGACGGTGCTGAAACCAGGCTTGGCACGAGGGAGTACCTGTGACAAAAACACTGCCGAGAACCAGCTGGCGGTGCTGGAACCCGGATGCGTTGCCCCAGTGTGCAAGAGCCAATGGCACGACCGAGGACCAGCTGACGGTGCTGGAACCCGGTTACTAAGCTGTAGGTGCCCGCGCTTAAAAGCACTACCAAGGACCGCCTGGCGTTGGCGGAACTCGGATACCCAGGAGGAGGCACCTAAGCCAAAGGCTCGGCCCGGAACCAGCTGACGGTGCTGGAACCAGGTGGTGGACCCCAAGGTCCACAGGAGAGGAGAGAACAGCTAGGCCGCGAGGCAGCCGCAGTTACCGAACCCCAACAGTCCTACAGGGGGAGCTGGGCCTACTGGCACTACAGAACCAGCCTTGACTACCAGTTCACGCAGCCCACATAGGAAGCTCCTAAACTGGAGGCACCCTGGAGTTGGCTAACCCGACCGCACCACGACGAGGCAAGCATAGGTGTCTCAGTGAGCTTGACACAACCCGGAAACAGCTGACGGTGCTGAAACCAGGCTTGGCACGAGGGAGTACCTGTGACAAAAACACTGCCGAGAACCAGCTGGCGGTGCTGGAACCCGGATGCGTTGCCCCAGTGTGCAAGAGCCAATGGCACGACCGAGGACCAGCTGACGGTGCTGGAACCCGGTTACTAAGCTGTAGGTGCCCGCGCTTAAAAGCACTACCAAGGACCGCCTGGCGTTGGCGGAACTCGGATACCCAGGAGGAGGCACCTAAGCCAAAGGCTCGGCCCGGAACCAGCTGACGGTGCTGGAACCAGGTGGTGGACCCCAAGGTCCACAGGAGAGGAGAGAACAGCTAGGCCGCGAGGCAGCCGCAGTTACCGAACCCCAACAGTCCTACAGGGGGAGCTGGGCCTACTGGCACTACAGAACCAGCCTTGACTACCAGTTCACGCAGCCCACATAGGAAGCTCCTAAACTGGAGGCACCCTGGAGTTGGCTAACCCGACCGCACCACGACGAGGCAAGCATAGGTGTCTCAGTGAGCTTGACACAACCCGGAAACAGCTGACGGTGCTGAAACCAGGCTTGGCACGAGGGAGTACCTGTGACAAAAACACTGCCGAGAACCAGCTGGCGGTGCTGGAACCCGGATGCGTTGCCCCAGTGTGCAAGAGCCAATGGCACGACCGAGGACCAGCTGACGGTGCTGGAACCCGGTTACTAAGCTGTAGGTGCCCGCGCTTAAAAGCACTACCAAGGACCGCCTGGCGTTGGCGGAACTCGGATACCCAGGAGGAGGCACCTAAGCCAAAGGCTCGGCCCGGAACCAGCTGACGGTGCTGGAACCAGGTGGTGGACCCCAAGGTCCACAGGAGAGGAGAGAACAGCTAGGCCGCGAGGCAGCCGCAGTTACCGAACCCCAACAGTCCTACAGGGGGAGCTGGGCCTACTGGCACTACAGAACCAGCCTTGACTACCAGTTCACGCAGCCCACATAGGAAGCTCCTAAACTGGAGGCACCCTGGAGTTGGCTAACCCGACCGCACCACGACGAGGCAAGCATAGGTGTCTCAGTGAGCTTGACACAACCCGGAAACAGCTGACGGTGCTGAAACCAGGCTTGGCACGAGGGAGTACCTGTGACAAAAACACTGCCGAGAACCAGCTGGCGGTGCTGGAACCCGGATGCGTTGCCCCAGTGTGCAAGAGCCAATGGCACGACCGAGGACCAGCTGACGGTGCTGGAACCCGGTTACTAAGCTGTAGGTGCCCGCGCTTAAAAGCACTACCAAGGACCGCCTGGCGTTGGCGGAACTCGGATACCCAGGAGGAGGCACCTAAGCCAAAGGCTCGGCCCGGAACCAGCTGACGGTGCTGGAACCAGGTGGTGGACCCGAAGGTCCACAGGAGAGGAGAGAACAGCTAGGCCGCGAGGCAGCCGCAGTTACCGAACCCCAACAGTCCTACAGGGGGAGCTGGGCCTACTGGCACTACAGAACCAGCCTTGACTACCAGTTCACGCAGCCCACATAGGAAGCTCCTAAACTGGAGGCACCCTGGAGTTGGCTAACCCGACCGCACCACGACGAGGCAAGCATAGGTGTCTCAGTGAGCTTGACACAACCCGGAAACAGCTGACGGTGCTGAAACCAGGCTTGGCACGAGGGAGTACCTGTGACAAAAACACTGCCGAGAACCAGCTGGCGGTGCTGGAACCCGGATGCGTTGCCCCAGTGTGCAAGAGCCAATGGCACGACCGAGGACCAGCTGACGGTGCTGGAACCCGGTTACTAAGCTGTAGGTGCCCGCGCTTAAAAGCACTACCAAGGACCGCCTGGCGTTGGCGGAACTCGGATACCCAGGAGGAGGCACCTAAGCCAAAGGCTCGGCCCGGAACCAGCTGACGGTGCTGGAACCAGGTGGTGGACCCCAAGGTCCACAGGAGAGGAGAGAACAGCTAGGCCGCGAGGCAGCCGCAGTTACCGAACCCCAACAGTCCTACAGGGGGAGCTGGGCCTACTGGCACTACAGAACCAGCCTTGACTACCAGTTCACGCAGCCCACATAGGAAGCTCCTAAACTGGAGGCACCCTGGAGTTGGCTAACCCGACCGCACCACGACGAGGCAAGCATAGGTGTCTCAGTGAGCTTGACACAACCCGGAAACAGCTGACGGTGCTGAAACCAGGCTTGGCACGAGGGAGTACCTGTGACAAAAACACTGCCGAGAACCAGCTGGCGGTGCTGGAACCCGGATGCGTTGCCCCAGTGTGCAAGAGCCAATGGCACGACCGAGGACCAGCTGACGGTGCTGGAACCCGGTTACTAAGCTGTAGGTGCCCGCGCTTAAAAGCACTACCAAGGACCGCCTGGCGTTGGCGGAACTCGGATACCCAGGAGGAGGCACCTAAGCCAAAGGCTCGGCCCGGAACCAGCTGACGGTGCTGGAACCAGGTGGTGGACCCCAAGGTCCACAGGAGAGGAGAGAACAGCTAGGCCGCGAGGCAGCCGCAGTTACCGAACCCCAACAGTCCTACAGGGGGAGCTGGGCCTACTGGCACTACAGAACCAGCCTTGACTACCAGTTCACGCAGCCCACATAGGAAGCTCCTAAACTGGAGGCACCCTGGAGTTGGCTAACCCGACCGCACCACGACGAGGCAAGCATAGGTGTCTCAGTGAGCTTGACACAACCCGGAAACAGCTGACGGTGCTGAAACCAGGCTTGGCACGAGGGAGTACCTGTGACAAAAACACTGCCGAGAACCAGCTGGCGGTGCTGGAACCCGGATGCGTTGCCCCAGTGTGCAAGAGCCAATGGCACGACCGAGGACCAGCTGACGGTGCTGGAACCCGGTTACTAAGCTGTAGGTGCCCGCGCTTAAAAGCACTACCAAGGACCGCCTGGCGTTGGCGGAACTCGGATACCCAGGAGGAGGCACCTAAGCCAAAGGCTCGGCCCGGAACCAGCTGACGGTGCTGGAACCAGGTGGTGGACCCCAAGGTCCACAGGAGAGGAGAGAACAGCTAGGCCGCGAGGCAGCCGCAGTTACCGAACCCCAACAGTCCTACAGGGGGAGCTGGGCCTACTGGCACTACAGAACCAGCCTTGACTACCAGTTCACGCAGCCCACATAGGAAGCTCCTAAACTGGAGGCACCCTGGAGTTGGCTAACCCGACCGCACCACGACGAGGCAAGCATAGGTGTCTCAGTGAGCTTGACACAACCCGGAAACAGCTGACGGTGCTGAAACCAGGCTTGGCACGAGGGAGTACCTGTGACAAAAACACTGCCGAGAACCAGCTGGCGGTGCTGGAACCCGGATGCGTTGCCCCAGTGTGCAAGAGCCAATGGCACGACCGAGGACCAGCTGACGGTGCTGGAACCCGGTTACTAAGCTGTAGGTGCCCGCGCTTAAAAGCACTACCAAGGACCGCCTGGCGTTGGCGGAACTCGGATACCCAGGAGGAGGCACCTAAGCCAAAGGCTCGGCCCGGAACCAGCTGACGGTGCTGGAACCAGGTGGTGGACCCGAAGGTCCACAGGAGAGGAGAGAACAGCTAGGCCGCGAGGCAGCCGCAGTTACCGAACCCCAACAGTCCTACAGGGGGAGCTGGGCCTACTGGCACTACAGAACCAGCCTTGACTACCAGTTCACGCAGCCCACATAGGAAGCTCCTAAACTGGAGGCACCCTGGAGTTGGCTAACCCGACCGCACCACGACGAGGCAAGCATAGGTGTCTCAGTGAGCTTGACACAACCCGGAAACAGCTGACGGTGCTGAAACCAGGCTTGGCACGAGGGAGTACCTGTGACAAAAACACTGCCGAGAACCAGCTGGCGGTGCTGGAACCCGGATGCGTTGCCCCAGTGTGCAAGAGCCAATGGCACGACCGAGGACCAGCTGACGGTGCTGGAACCCGGTTACTAAGCTGTAGGTGCCCGCGCTTAAAAGCACTACCAAGGACCGCCTGGCGTTGGCGGAACTCGGATACCCAGGAGGAGGCACCTAAGCCAAAGGCTCGGCCCGGAACCAGCTGACGGTGCTGGAACCAGGTGGTGGACCCGAAGGTCCACAGGAGAGGAGAGAACAGCTAGGCCGCGAGGCAGCCGCAGTTACCGAACCCCAACAGTCCTACAGGGGGAGCTGGGCCTACTGGCACTACAGAACCAGCCTTGACTACCAGTTCACGCAGCCCACATAGGAAGCTCCTAAACTGGAGGCACCCTGGAGTTGGCTAACCCGACCGCACCACGACGAGGCAAGCATAGGTGTCTCAGTGAGCTTGACACAACCCGGAAACAGCTGACGGTGCTGAAACCAGGCTTGGCACGAGGGAGTACCTGTGACAAAAACACTGCCGAGAACCAGCTGGCGGTGCTGGAACCCGGATGCGTTGCCCCAGTGTGCAAGAGCCAATGGCACGACCGAGGACCAGCTGACGGTGCTGGAACCCGGTTACTAAGCTGTAGGTGCCCGCGCTTAAAAGCACTACCAAGGACCGCCTGGCGTTGGCGGAACTCGGATACCCAGGAGGAGGCACCTAAGCCAAAGGCTCGGCCCGGAACCAGCTGACGGTGCTGGAACCAGGTGGTGGACCCGAAGGTCCACAGGAGAGGAGAGAACAGCTAGGCCGCGAGGCAGCCGCAGTTACCGAACCCCAACAGTCCTACAGGGGGAGCTGGGCCTACTGGCACTACAGAACCAGCCTTGACTACCAGTTCACGCAGCCCACATAGGAAGCTCCTAAACTGGAGGCACCCTGGAGTTGGCTAACCCGACCGCACCACGACGAGGCAAGCATAGGTGTCTCAGTGAGCTTGACACAACCCGGAAACAGCTGACGGTGCTGAAACCAGGCTTGGCACGAGGGAGTACCTGTGACAAAAACACTGCCGAGAACCAGCTGGCGGTGCTGGAACCCGGATGCGTTGCCCCAGTGTGCAAGAGCCAATGGCACGACCGAGGACCAGCTGACGGTGCTGGAACCCGGTTACTAAGCTGTAGGTGCCCGCGCTTAAAAGCACTACCAAGGACCGCCTGGCGTTGGCGGAACTCGGATACCCAGGAGGAGGCACCTAAGCCAAAGGCTCGGCCCGGAACCAGCTGACGGTGCTGGAACCAGGTGGTGGACCCCAAGGTCCACAGGAGAGGAGAGAACAGCTAGGCCGCGAGGCAGCCGCAGTTACCGAACCCCAACAGTCCTACAGGGGGAGCTGGGCCTACTGGCACTACAGAACCAGCCTTGACTACCAGTTCACGCAGCCCACATAGGAAGCTCCTAAACTGGAGGCACCCTGGAGTTGGCTAACCCGACCGCACCACGACGAGGCAAGCATAGGTGTCTCAGTGAGCTTGACACAACCCGGAAACAGCTGACGGTGCTGAAACCAGGCTTGGCACGAGGGAGTACCTGTGACAAGAACACTGCCGAGAACCAGCTGGCGGTGCTGGAACCCGGATGCGTTGCCTTGCCTATTAAAGATTGTCTTCCTAGAGCCCCAACTAGCGGTGTTGGAGCAAAGGGTAAGCAGGGGGAGATGAGTGTAGGCCGAAGCCTGCACTGGAGGCAGCTTTGTGTCTGCGTTGCGTTTGCAGGACACTTTGCCGGCTACACACTGGGGGAACAGCTGGCGTTGCTGAACCCCACTAACACAATGGCGTGTGTTTTTCTCTGTGCAGCTAGCACTTGCGGGCAAAAACTAGCGATGTTAGAGCCCGTGTTGAAGCAGGAGGAGGAGGAGAGGAGCAGAGTGTAGGCCGAAGCTTAGTTGAACCAATTTCAAAGGAAACCTTTAACCCCCCCCTCAGGTGTTACAAAGTACAAGAGACACACCTTGTGCAGTATTAATGCTGCACAAGTGAAAGGTTGCTCTATTAATTTGTCTACTTGCACACGCTGAATGAAAGACATACACAATTTACCCCATTCTACAGTCAAACTGTAGTGGATGCGTGACTTGGTTTTTTGATGAGACGCAGCACAGGTGTCCAAAATAACGCCTTGGTGCTTGGAGCAGCTTCCTGAGCGTTGTTATTTGCTGTACAGGAGTCTGCGCTCTTGTGTTATCCCTTGGCAATGCCCTGTTAGCGCTGCCCATCTTATGACATCATTTCATGTTGGCCGGTGCGGTTAACGATGGCCATAAATCCCAGACCCACAGTGTCTTTTCATAAAGCCACACTGCGGTGCTGGGATTCGTGGCCTTGAGCAGTAAATATTTTGGCCGCTCACACACGTCCTTACACCTGCTTCAGACTGGGCGGCCTCTGCTGATCCCTTCTCGCATGCCGCGGCCATGAGGCTGCACAGTCTGAAGAAGGCTGAAGGAGATGAGTTAAGACAGGCGAAGATATGCACTGCTCGTGCCCATCAATCACACCCTCGCAGTCAAAATAATTAAGACAACGAGGAGCATTTTATTCAGGCAGGGCGGACGAACAGGCGCAAGTAGCCAACCAATGATGTCAGAAGACGGGAAGCGCTACCAAGGGGGGTGCTGCGTATCATTAGAAAGGAAAGTCACACCTCAGGGACAGTGGAATGGTCTCAAAGAGACACATTTTGTACGTGTTGAGTTCCACGTGGGCAAGGAGAAAACATCAGCCACCTTGTACAAATGCAGCAGTACTGCTGTACAAGGTGGCTGTTATACATAGAAACACCTGGGGGTGGGGGCCAGGCTCCCTTCAATTTCAGTTCATGTGCCTGCGTGGCGTTTGCAGGTCACGTTGCAAGCTGCACAGCAGGGGAACAGCTGGCGGTGCTGAACCCCACTAACACATTGGCTGGTGTTTTTCTCTGTGCAGCTAGCATTTCCGGGCAAAAACTAGCGGTGTTTGAGCCCAGGGTCAGCAGGAGGAGGAGGAGAGGAGCAAAGTGTAGGCCGAAGCCTGCACTGGTGGCAGCTTTTGGTCGGTTGTGCCAGCGTGGCTTGTGCTGGACACGATGCCGGCTACACAGCGGGGGAACAGCTGGCGTTGCTGAACCCCACTAACACATTGGCTGGTGTTTTTCTCTGTGCAGCTAGCATTTCCGGGCAAAAACTAGCGTTGTTAGAGCCCAGGGTCAGCAGGAGGAGGAGAGGAGCAGAGTGTAGGCCGAAGCCTAGTTGAACCAATTTCAAAGGTTACCTTTAACCCCCCCTCAGGTGTTACAAAGAACAAGAGCCACTCCTTCTGCAGCATTAATGCTGCACAAGTAAAAGGTTGCTCTATTAATTTGTCTACTTGCACAAGCTGAATGCAACACGTAGACTATTTAGCCCATTATACTGTTTAACAGTAGTGGAGGCGTGACTTGTCTTTTTAAAGAAAAGCAGCACAGGTGTCGAAAACAACACCTTTTTGCATGGGCGCAGCTTCCTGAGCGTTGTTAGTTGCTGTACAGGAGTCTGCGCTCTTGTGATCCTTTGGCCATGCGCTGTGAGCGCTTCCTGTCTTATGACCTCATTTCATGTTGGCCGTTGCGGTTAGCGATGGACATGAATCCCAGACCCACAGTGTGTTTTTAAAAAATCACACTGCGGTGCTGGGATTCGTGCCCTGGTGCAGTAAATATGTTTGCCGCTCACACATGTCCTTACACCTGCTTCAGACTGGACGGCCTCATCTGATCCCTTATCGCCTGCCGAGGCCATGAGGACACCCAGTCTGAAGAAGGCGGAAGGAGATGAGTGAACACAGGCAAACATATGCACTGCACATGCCCATCAATCACACCCTCGCTGTCCAAAAAAATAAGACACCGAGGGCCGTTGTTTCGAGCAGGGGAGATGCACAGGCTCAGCCAGCTAACCAATGATGTCAAAAGACGGGCAGCGCTAACAAGGGTGGTGCTGCGTGTCATTACAAAGGAAAGTCACACCTCAGGGACATTGTAATGGTCTGTAATGAGACACATTTTGTACGTGTTGAGTTCCACGTGGGCAAGGAGAAAAAGTCAGCCACCTCGTACAAATGCAGCAGTACTGCTGTACAAGGTGGCTGTTATACATAGAAACACCTGTGGGTGGGGGGCAGGCTCCCTTCAATTTCAGTTCATGTGCCTGCGTGGCGTTTGCAGGTCACGTTGCAAGCTACACAGCAGGGGAACAGCTGGCGTTGCTGAACCCCACTGACACATTGACTGGTGTTTTTCTCTGTGCAGATTGCATGTCCGGGCAAAAACTAGCGGTGTTAGAGCCCAGGGTCAGCAGGAGGAGGAGGAGAGGAGCAAAGTGTAGGCCGAAGCCTGCACTGGTGGCAGCTTTTGGTCGGTTGTGCCAGCGTGGCTTGTGCTGGACACGATGCCGGCTACACAGCGGGGGAACAGCTGGCGGTGCTGAACCCCACTAACACATTGGCTGGTGTTTTTCTCTGTGCAGCTAGCATGTCTGGGCAGAAACTGGCGTTGTTTGAGCCCAGGGTCAGCAGGAGGAGTAGAGGAGCAGAGTGTAGGCCGAAGCCTAGTTGAACCAATTTCAAAGGTTACCTTTAACCCCCCCCTCAGGTGTTGCAAGGTACAAGAGCCACACCTTGAACAGCATTAATGATGCACAAGTCAAAGGTTGCTCTATTTAATTTTGCTCCTTGCACACGCTGAATTAAACACGTACACTATTTAGCCCATTATACTGTCAAACAGTTGTGGAGGCGTGACTTGTCTTTTTAACGAGACGCAGCACAGGTGTCAAAATTTGCACCTAGGTACTGGGCGCAGATTCCTGAGCGTTGTTATTTGCTGTACAGGAGTCTGCGCTCTTGTGTTATCCCTTGGCAATACCCTGTTAGTGCAGGCCGTCTCATGACCTCATTTCATGTTGGCCGGTGCGGTTAACGATGGCCATAAATCCCAGACCCACAGTGGCTTTTCCTAAAGTCACACTGCGGTGCTGGGATTCGTGGCCTTGTGCAGTAAATATGATCGCCGCTCACACATGTCCTTACACCTGCTTCAGACTGGGCGGCCTCAGCTGATCCCTTATCGCATGCCGCGGCCATGAGGCCGCACAGTCAGAAGAAGGCGGAAGGAGGGGAGTGAAAACAGGGGAACATATGCACTGCTCGTGCCCATCAATCACACCCTCGCAGTCAAAATATATGAGACAACGGGGGGCGTTGTGTCGGGCAGGGGGGACGCACAGGCACAGCCAGCCAACCAATGATGTCAGGAGACGGGCAGCGCTAACAATGGGGGTGCTGCGTGTCATTACAAAGGAAAGTCACACCTCAGGGACATTGTAATGGTCTCTAATGAGACACATTTTGTACGTGTTGAGTTCCACGTGGGCAAGGAGAAAAAGTCAGCCACCTCGTACAAATGCAGCAGTACTGCTGTACAAGGTGGCTGATATACATAGAAACACCTGTGGGTGGGGGGCAGGCTCCCTTCAATTTCAGTTCATGTGCCTGCGTGGCGTTTGCAGGTCACGTTGCAAGCTACACAGCAGGGGAACAGCTGGCGTTGCTGAACCCCACTAACACATTGGCTGGTGTTTTTCTCTGTGCAGCTAGCATGTCCGGGCAGAAACTGGCGTTGTTTGAGCCCAGGGTCAGCAGGAGGAGGAGAGGAGCAAAGTGTAGGCCGAAGCCTGCACTGGTGGCAGCTTTTGGTCGGTTGTGCCAGCGTGGCTTGTGCTGGACACGTTGCCGACTACACAGCAGGGGAACAGCTGGCGGTGCTGAACCCCACTAACACATTGGCTGGTGTTTTTCTCTGTGCAGCTAGCATTTCCGGGCAGAAACTGGCGTTGTTTGAGCCCAGGGTCAGCAGGAGGAGTAGAGGAGCAGAGTGTAGGCCGAAGCCTAGTTGAACCAATTTCAAAGGTTACCTTTAACCCCCCCCTCAGGTGTTGCAAGGTACAAGAGCCACACCTTGAACAGCATTAATGATGCACAAGTCAAAGGTTGCTCTATTTAATTTTGCTCCTTGCACACGCTGAATTAAACACGTACACTATTTAGCCCATTATACTGTCAAACAGTTGTGGAGGCGTGACTTGTCTTTTTAACGAGACGCAGCACAGGTGTCAAAATTTGCACCTAGGTACTGGGCGCAGATTCCTGAGCGTTGTTATTTGCTGTACAGGAGTCTGCGCTCTTGTGTTATCCCTTGGCAATACCCTGTTAGTGCAGGCCGTCTCATGACCTCATTTCATGTTGGCCGGTGCGGTTAACGATGGCCATAAATCCCAGACCCACAGTGGCTTTTCCTAAAGTCACACTGCGGTGCTGGGATTCGTGGCCTTGTGCAGTAAATATGATCGCCGCTCACACATGTCCTTACACCTGCTTCAGACTGGGCGGCCTCAGCTGATCCCTTATCGCATGCCGCGGCCATGAGGCCGCACAGTCAGAAGAAGGCGGAAGGAGGGGAGTGAAAACAGGGGAACATATGCACTGCTCGTGCCCATCAATCACACCCTCGCAGTCAAAATATATGAGACAACGGGGGGCGTTGTGTCGGGCAGGGGGGACGCACAGGCACAGCCAGCCAACCAATGATGTCAGGAGACGGGCAGCGCTAACAATGGGGGTGCTGCGTGTCATTACAAAGGAAAGTCACACCTCAGGGACATTGTAATGGTCTCTAATGAGACACATTTTGTACGTGTTGAGTTCCACGTGGGCAAGGAGAAAAAGTCAGCCACCTCGTACAAATGCAGCAGTACTGCTGTACAAGGTGGCTGATATACATAGAAACACCTGTGGGTGGGGGGCAGGCTCCCTTCAATTTCAGTTCATGTGCCTGCGTGGCGTTTGCAGGTCACGTTGCAAGCTACACAGCAGGGGAACAGCTGGCGTTGCTGAACCCCACTAACACATTGGCTGGTGTTTTTCTCTGTGCAGCTAGCATGTCCGGGCAGAAACTGGCGTTGTTTGAGCCCAGGGTCAGCAGGAGGAGGAGAGGAGCAAAGTGTAGGCCGAAGCCTGCACTGGTGGCAGCTTTTGGTCGGTTGTGCCAGCGTGGCTTGTGCTGGACACGTTGCCGACTACACAGCAGGGGAACAGCTGGCGGTGCTGAACCCCACTAACACATTGGCTGGTGTTTTTCTCTGTGCAGCTAGCATTTCCGGGCAGAAACTGGCGTTGTTTGAGCCCAGGGTCAGCAGGAGGAGTAGAGGAGCAGAGTGTAGGCCGAAGCCTAGTTGAACCAATTTCAAAGGTTACCTTTAACCCCCCCCTCAGGTGTTGCAAGGTACAAGAGCCACACCTTGAACAGCATTAATGATGCACAAGTCAAAGGTTGCTCTATTTAATTTTGCTCCTTGCACACGCTGAATTAAACACGTACACTATTTAGCCCATTATACTGTCAAACAGTTGTGGAGGCGTGACTTGTCTTTTTAACGAGACGCAGCACAGGTGTCAAAATTTGCACCTAGGTACTGGGCGCAGATTCCTGAGCGTTGTTATTTGCTGTACAGGAGTCTGCGCTCTTGTGTTATCCCTTGGCAATACCCTGTTAGTGCAGGCCGTCTCATGACCTCATTTCATGTTGGCCGGTGCGGTTAACGATGGCCATAAATCCCAGACCCACAGTGGCTTTTCCTAAAGTCACACTGCGGTGCTGGGATTCGTGGCCTTGTGCAGTAAATATGATCGCCGCTCACACATGTCCTTACACCTGCTTCAGACTGGGCGGCCTCAGCTGATCCCTTATCGCATGCCGCGGCCATGAGGCCGCACAGTCAGAAGAAGGCGGAAGGAGGGGAGTGAAAACAGGGGAACATATGCACTGCTCGTGCCCATCAATCACACCCTCGCAGTCAAAATATATGAGACAACGGGGGGCGTTGTGTCGGGCAGGGGGGACGCACAGGCACAGCCAGCCAACCAATGATGTCAGGAGACGGGCAGCGCTAACAATGGGGGTGCTGCGTGTCATTACAAAGGAAAGTCACACCTCAGGGACATTGTAATGGTCTCTAATGAGACACATTTTGTACGTGTTGAGTTCCACGTGGGCAAGGAGAAAAAGTCAGCCACCTCGTACAAATGCAGCAGTACTGCTGTACAAGGTGGCTGATATACATAGAAACACCTGTGGGTGGGGGGCAGGCTCCCTTCAATTTCAGTTCATGTGCCTGCGTGGCGTTTGCAGGTCACGTTGCAAGCTACACAGCAGGGGAACAGCTGGCGTTGCTGAACCCCACTAACACATTGGCTGGTGTTTTTCTCTGTGCAGCTAGCATGTCCGGGCAGAAACTGGCGTTGTTTGAGCCCAGGGTCAGCAGGAGGAGGAGAGGAGCAAAGTGTAGGCCGAAGCCTGCACTGGTGGCAGCTTTTGGTCGGTTGTGCCAGCGTGGCTTGTGCTGGACACGTTGCCGACTACACAGCAGGGGAACAGCTGGCGGTGCTGAACCCCACTAACACATTGGCTGGTGTTTTTCTCTGTGCAGCTAGCATTTCCGGGCAAAAACTAGCGGTGTTTGAGCCCAGGGTCAGCAGGAGGAGTAGAGGAGCAGAGTGTAGGCCGAAGCCTAGTTGAACCAATTTCAAAGGTTACCTTTAACCCCCCCCTCAGGTGTTGCAAGGTACAAGAGCCACACCTTGTGCAGCATTAATGCTGCACAAGTAAAAGGTTGCTCTATTTGTTTTGCTCCTTGCACACGCTGACTAAAACACGTACACTATTTAGCCCATTATACTGTCAAACAGTTGTGGAGGCGTGACTTGTCTTTTTAACGAGACGGAGCACAGGTGTCAAAATTTGCACCTAGGTACTGGGCGCAGATTCCTGAGCGTTCTTATTTGCTGTACAGGAGTCTGCGCTATTGTGATCCCTTGGCCATGCGCTGTGAGCGCTTCCTGTCTTCTGACCTCATTTCATGTCGGCCGTTGCGGTTAGCGATGGACATGAATCCCAGACCCACAGTGTGTTTTTAAAAAATCACACTGCGGTGCTGGGATTCGTGCCCTGGTGCACTAAATATGTTTGCCGCTCACACATGTCCTTACACCTGCTTCAGACTGGGCGGCCTCATCTGATCCCTTATCGCCTGCCGCGGCCATGAGGACACCCAGTCTGAAGAAGGCGGAAGGAGATGAGTGAACACAGGCAAACATATGCACTGCACATGCCCATCAATCACACCCTCGCTGTCCAAAAAAATAAGACACCGAGGGCCGTTGTTTCGAGCAGGGGAGATGCACAGGCGCAGCCAGCTAACCAATGATGTCAAAAGACGGGCAGCGCTAACAAGGGTGGTGCTGCGTGTCATTACAAAGGAAAGTCACACCTCAGGGACATTGTAATGGTCTCTAATGAGACACATTTTGTACGTGTTGAGTTCCACGTGGGCAAGGAGAAAAAGTCAGCCACCTCGTACAAATGCAGCAGTACTGCTGTACAAGGTGGCTGATATACATAGAAACACCTGTGGGTGGGGGGCAGGCTCCCTTCAATTTCAGTTCATGTGCCTGCGTGGCGTTTGCAGGTCACGTTGCAAGCTACACAGCAGGGGAACAGCTGGCGTTGCTGAACCCCACTAACACATTGGCTGGTGTTTTTCTCTGTGCAGCTAGCATTTCCGGGCAAAAACTAGCGGTGTTTGAGCCCAGGGTCAGCAGGAGGAGTAGAGAAGCAGAGTGTAGGCCGAAGCCTAGTTGAACCAATTTCAAAGGTTACCTTTAACCCCCCCCTCAGGTGTTGCAAGGTACAAGAGCCACACCTTGTGCAGCATTAATGCTGCACAAGTAAAAGGTTGCTCTATTTGTTTTGCTCCTTGCACACGCTGACTAAAACACGTACACTATTTAGCCCATTATACTGTCAAACAGTTGTGGAGGCGTGACTTGTCTTTTTAACGAGACGCAGCACAGGTGTAAAAATTTGCACCTAGGTACTGGGCGCAGATTCCTGAGCGTTCTTATTTGCTGTACAGGAGTCTGCGCTATTGTGATCCCTTGGCCATGCGCTGTGAGCGCTTCCTGTCTTCTGACCTCATTTCATGTCGGCCGTTGCGGTTAGCGATGGACATGAATCCCAGACCCACAGTGTGTTTTCAAAAAATCACACTGCGTGGCTGGGATTCGTGGCCTTGTGCAGTAAATAGGTTGGCCGCTTACACATGTCCTTACACCTGCTCCAGACTGGGCGGCCTCAGCTGATCCCTTATCGCCTACCACGGCCAGGAGGCCGCACAGTCTGAAGAAGGCGGAAGGAGATGAGTTAAGACAGGCGAACATATGCACTGCTCGTGCCCATAAACCACACCCTCGCTGACAAAATAAATATGACAACGAGGGGCGTTGTTTCTAGCAGGGCGGATGCACAGGCGCAGCCAGCTAACCATGATGACAAAAGACGGGAAACGCTACCAAGGGGGGTGCTGCGTATCATTACAAAGGAAAGTCACACCTCAGGGACAGTGGAATGGTCTCAATGAGACACATTTTGTACGTGTTGAGTTCCACGTGGGCAAGGAGAAAAAGTCAGCCACCTTGTACAAATGCAGCAGTACTGCTGTACTAGGTGGCTGTTATACATAGAAACACCTGGGGGGGTGGGGCCAGGTTCCCTTTTAATTTCAGTTCCTGTGCCTGCATGGCGTTTGCAGGTCACGTTGCCGGCTACACAGCAGGGGAACAGCTGGCGTTGCTGAACCCCACTAACACATTGGCTGGTGTTTTTCTCTGTGCAGCTAGCACTTCCGGGCAAAAACTAGCGGTGTTTGAGCCCAGGGTCAGCAGGAGGAGGAGAGGAGCAGAGTGTAGGCCGAAGCCTGCACTGGTGGCAGCTTTTGTTCTGTTGTGCCAGCGTGGCTTGTGCTGGACACGTTGCCGACTACACAGCAGGGGAACAGCTGGCGGTGCTGAACCCCACTGACACATCACCTAGTGTTTTTTTCTGTGTAGACAACACTTCCAGGTGGCAACTGACAGTGTTGAAACCCAGGGAATCAAAGAGGAGCAGAGTGTAGGCCGAAGCCTGCAGTGGAGCAAGTTGAAAGGGAACCTTTAACCCCCCCCCCCAGGCATTTGTTGCTGAAAGAGCCATCTTGTACAGCAGTAATACTGCACATGGAAAATGGTGGCTCCGAAAATTATGCTCCTTGCAAACGCTGAAGTACACACTCATATAATGTGTCCCCTCACACCGTCAAACCATCCCGGAAGTGGGACTTTCCTTTGTAATGTGACACAGCACAGCCGTCATTCCAACCCCCTTGGTGCCGGGCACCACCTCCTCAACGTTGTTTGGTTCTGTCACGGAGCCCGCACTGTAATGTTATCCCTTGGCCATGCACAGTTAGCGGTGCCCGTCTTCTGACATCATGTAGGTGTCAGGCTGGCAGTGCCTGTGCGTCCAAGCTGCCCGAGATCCAACCTTGCAGTGTCATCTAATGTAGTCCCACTGCGGGCCAGGGATCCATGGGCATGCGCAGTGCATATCATCGCCTCTCACTCACCTCCTTCCTGCTTCTTCAGACTGTGCGGCGTCACGGCCGTGGCATGCTATTAGGGATCAGCTGACGCCGCCTAGTCTGAAGAAGCGTGAAGAAGGGGAGTGAGAGGCTAGTATATGCACTGCGCATGGCCATGGATACCAGGCCCACTGTGGGATCACATTAGACGACACTGCGAGGTGTGATTTCGGGCAGCGTGGACGCACAGGCGCAGCCAGGACGACAACAAATGATGTCAGAGGACGGGCAGCGCAAACTGTGCATGGCCAAGGGATAACATAACAGCGCAGGGTCCATGACGGAATCAAACAACGCTAAGGAGGCAGCGCACGGTGCCAAGGGGGTAGCAATGACGGCTGTGCTGTGTCACATTACAAAGGAAAGTCCCACCTCCGGGACGGTTGGACGGTGTGAGGGGACACATTACATGAGTGTGTAGTTCAGCGTTTGCAAGGAGCATAATTTCAAGAGCGACCTTTCCCTTGTGCAGTATTAGTGCTGCACATGGTGGCTCTTTCAGTAACAAACGCCTAGGGGGGGGGGGGGACAGGTCCCCTTACATTTTAGTTGTGCCAGCGTGGCGGTCGCATGACACGTTGCCGGATACACAGCTGGGGATCAGCTGACGTTACTGAACCCCAATAACAGAGGAGCGACTGTTGACTGTGCACACAGCACTTCCAGGCACCAACTGGCGGTGTTAGAGCCCAGGGACAGCAGGAGGAGCAGATTGGAGGTATTGCCGCACACACAGCTGGGGATCAGCTGACGTTACTGAACCCCAATAACAGAGGAGCGACTGTTGACTGTGCACACAGCACTTCCAGGCACCAACTGGCGGTGTTAGAGCCCAGGGACAGCAGGAGGAGCAGAGGAACAGAGTGTAGGCCGAAGCCTGATTGGAGCAAGTTGAAAGGAAACCTTTAACCCCCCCCCCCAAGACGTTTGTAGCTGAAAGAGCCATGTTGTGCAGCACTAAGGATGCAAAAGGAAAAGGTTGCTCTTTTAATTATGCTCCTTGCAAACACCGAAGTAAACACTAAAAATGTGTCCCTTTATACCGTTAAACCGTTCCGGAGGTGCGAATTTCCTTCGTAATGGGACACAGCACAGCTGTCATTCCTATCCCCTTGATGCCGTGCGCTGCCTCCTCAGCGTTGTTTTAAGCTGCCACGGAGCCTGCGCTGTTCTGTTAGCCCTTGGCCATGCCCAATTAGCGCTGCCTGTCTTCTGACATAATTTGGTGTCAGGCTGTCAGTGCCTGTGCGTCCACGCTGCTCCAGATCCCACCTCGCAGTCTCATCTAACGTAATCCCACTGCGGGCCTTGGAACCATGGGCATGCACAGTGCATAACCTCGACTCTCACTCCCCTCCTTCCCTCTTCTTCAGACTGTGCGGTGTCACGGCCGTGGCATGCTAGGGATCAGCTGACGGCGCACAGTCTAAAGAAGGCGGAGGGAAATGAGCGAGAGCCCGAGGGGAAGATATGCACTGCGCATGCCCATGGATCCCAGGCCCGCAGTGTGACTCAATCAGAAGACACTGCGAGGCGGGATCTCGGGCAGCGCGGCCGCACAGGCGCAGCCAGCCTGACACCAAATTATGTCAGAAGACAGGCAGCGCAAATAGGGCATGCCCAAGGGATAACAGAACAGCGCAGGCTCCGTGACAGCTTAAAACAACGCTGAGGAGGCAGCGCATGGCACCAAGGGGGTAGGAATGACGGCTGTGCTGCGTCACATTACGAAGGAAAGTCCCAGCTCCGGGACGGTATAACGGTATCAGTGAACACATTTTATAAGTGTTAAGTTCTGCGTGTGCAAAGAGCTAAAAAAAAAGAGCTACCTTTTCCTTGTGCAGCATTACTGCTGCACAAGATGGCTCTTTCAGTAACAAACGACGGGGGGGGGGGGGGGGGACAGGTTCCCTTACATTTAGGTTGTTGTGCCAGCGTGGCGGTCGCAGGACACATTGCCGGCTACACAGCTGGGGATCAGCTGACGTTACTGAAACCCAATAACACTGGGTCGTATGTTTTTACTGTGCAGCCTGCACTTCTGAGCCGCAACTGGCGGTGTTGGAGCCCAGGAATAGCAGTTCAGGTGGTAGAAAGATGAACACAGCAGGAGACCTGGATGACACCCAATTACTTAATCAGGCAGAGGAGTGGCAAATTCCTGCGAGATCCAGGCCTGGTTCATTTTCAGGAAAGTAAGCCGGTCAACGTTATCGGAGGATAGTCGCATGCGACGGTCTGTTAGTACACCACCTGCGGCACTAAAGACACGTTCCGATAAGACACTAGCCGCAGGGCAAGCCAGCACCTCCAATGCATACTGGCTTAGCTCTGGCCATGTATCCAGCTTAGAGACCCAAAACTTGAACGGGGAAGAGCCGTCTGGGAGTACAGTAAGAGGGCAAGCCATGTAGTCTGTCACCATCTGACGGAACCGTTGCCTCCTGCTGACTGGAGCCGCCGGTGATGGTGTAGACATTTGGGGCGGGCACACAAAAGTGTGCCAGAGTTGTGCCATACTGGGCTTGCCTTGGGCAGAGGCACTGCTTCTGCTCCCTCTTTGGGCAGAGCCTCCCCCACTGCCTCGACGCACTGAGCTGCTTTGTAAAGCACTAGCAGCACTCCTCTCAGTTGGACAGGAGAAGATGATGGAATTCACCAGTGTGTCGTGGTACTCCCGCAATTTACGCTCCCGGGTCAACGCAGGGATGAGGTTTTGGACGTTGTCCCGGTAGCGAGGATCGAGGAGGGTGAACACCCAATAATCAGGCATGTTGAGAATGTGGTCGATGCGGCGGTCGTTTCTCAGGCACTGCAGCATGAAATCCACCATGTGCTGCAGAGTGCCAACCGGCCCAGAAACGCTGTCCCCTGCTTGAGACATGATCTCTGCCCGCTCGTCATCACCCCACCCTCGCTGTACACACTGACCACTGGACAATTGTGTCGCTCCCTCCTCTGGACGGAGCTCTTCCTCCTCCATTGACTCCTCCTCATCCTCCTCACAAATTGGCCCCTGCGTACCCCTTTGTGAGGAACCACGTGGCGCTGACTCTCCAGAAGCTGATGGAAAAGGTGACTCCTCATCCTCCACCTCTTCCACCACATCATCCCTTAACCCTTGCAAAGTTTGCTGAAGCAGGCAGATAAGGGGGACAGTCATGCTGACTAGTGCATCATCTGCACTTGCCATCCGCGTGGAATAATCAAAAGGACGCAAAACCTGGCAGACGTCCTTCATAGTGGCCCACTCTGTGGTTGTGAAGTCTGATCGGCGCTGACTGCGACTTCTTTGCGCCTGATGCAGCTGGTACTCCATAACTGCTTGCTGCTGCTCACACAACCGCTCCAACATATGTAACGTGGAATTCCACCGGGTAGGTAGGTCACATATGATGCGGTGTTCCGGAAGGCGGAATCGGCGCTGCAGAGCAGCAATGCGGGATCTGGCCAAGCTGGAACGCCGCAAGTGAGCACACTCTAGGCGGACCTTGTGCAGCAGGGCATCAAGATCCGGATAGTCCCTCAGAAAACTCTGCACAACCAAATTGAGCACATGTGCCAGACATGGGATGTGAGTGAGGTTGCCAAGGGCCAAAGCTGCCACCAGATTTCGGCCATTGTCACACACTACCATGCCTGGCTGGAGATTCGCTGGCAGTAACCACACATCGCTCTCCTGCTTTATGGCATTCCAGAGCTCCTGCGCTGTGTGGCTTCGATGCCCCAATGAAACTAGTTTCAAGACGGCCTGCTGACGTTTGGCCACGGCTGTGCTCATGTCGGTCATAGGTAAACGTTCACGGGTCCATGTGGGGGTGGACTGTGACGGATCCTGCAGAGAGGAATCAGAGGAACTGGTGTAAGAGGAGGAGTCGATGCGTACAGACTGGATTCCTGCAATCCTTGGAGTGGGCAGGACACGTCCTGCGCCACTCGCACGATCTGTACCTGGCTCAACAACATTAACCCAATGGGCAGTGAGGGAAACATATCGCCCCTGTCCATGCTGACTGGTCCACGCATCGGTGGTGAGGTGGACCTTGCTACTGACGGCGTTCAGTAGCGCATGTTTTATGTTTGCCTCAACATGCCTGTGCAGGGCAGGGACAGCCTGCCTGCTGAAGTAAAAGCGGCTGGGCACCTTGTACTGTGGGACTGCCAATGCCATCAAGTCACGGAAGCTGTCAGTCTCCACCAGCCTGAACGAGAGCATTTCCAGGGACAACAGTTTGGCAATGCCTGCATTCAGAGCCTGTGCTCGGGGGTGGTTGGCCGAGAATGCCCGCCTTTTCTCCCATGCCTGTACTACCGATGGCTGTAGAGTAGACTGGGAGTGTGAGGATGACTGGGAAGGTGGTGCTGTGGGTGGAATTACACAAGGTCTCTGGGAGGAAGCCAAACCAGCTGTGCGTGAGCTGGAGGAAGAGGCAACACGAGCTGAAGAGGTGGTAGCTGCCGCTGTTGGTTGGCCTACATCTTCAGTGTGTTTCTGTAACTCCACCGCGTGCCTGGTCCGCACATGTTTCCACATATTTGTGGTATTGAGGTTGCTGACATTTTTCCCTCTTTTTACTTTATGATGACACAGCTTGCATTTGACAAAACAAATGTCATCTGCAACTGTGTCAAAAAAGGACCAGGCACTGCAAGTCTTGGGAGCGCCCTTTTTGGCTTTGGAAAGAGACAGGCTCCTAACGGGTGCCAAAGTGGAGGCTACAGGCTCCGCAGTCTTCCCCCTCCCTCTCCCTCTTTGGCCCGTAAGAGGAAGCTCTTCCTCTGAGCTGCTCCCACCACCTTCCTGTTCCTCACGCCACGATGGGTCAAGGACCTCATCATCTCCACTACCCTCTGCCACCAACTGCTCCTCCTGGGTAGTCTCAGCAGCACAGTACGCACGAGAAAGCGGCACCTGAGTTTCATCATCAGATGCGTACTGCGCTGTGGTCACCGGAGGCACTGGCCCACCTGCCTCTTCAGAGTCAGAGAGATAAAGCTTTTGGGCATCACTGCACACTGCCTCTTCTTCCATTTCTCCAATGCTGCTTGGCTGGCCCCCTGTTTCCAAGCCAAGAGATTCAGAGAACAGAAGTAGAGACGGCTCCTGTCCTGGGCTCTCTGACTGCCTGGCCAATTTGGCAGGTGGTGAAGAGACAGATGGCTGCTCTCCAGTGCTCTGTGCCTGAGAGGATGTGGCACTAACTGAAGTCGATGCCGAGGCGTCAGCTGCCATCCACCCGACAACGGCTTCAATTTGGTCTTCACGCAGCAGCGGTGCACGGCGCTCTCCGACAAAGCTGCGCATGAAGGACTGTTCCCTGCTGAAACTGAGTGACGACGAGTCACCGGCGCCCGCAGCAGGCACAGAATCACCACGTCCTCTCCCTGCTCCTCTCCCTGCTCCGCGCCCACGCCCACGTGCCTTACTCCCTGCCCTCTTCATCTTGGTTGACAGATAAAGATAAGCAGAAAAGTACTAAGGCCTTAGTGTGCTTATTCCTGTAATGCTCCTCCTAACAGGTGTAAGAAACACTAATGTTGTAAATTGTGGACTAAACTTTATTATTTTTCAAATGTGGCCTACACAAGTGTAAGTTGTGTTTGGTGAACTTAACCTTTTTTTTGGTGCAGATCGGGCTACAGAGCTAGTTTAAATCACACGGAGACCGTGCAGACAGCCGTAAACGGCGCTGCAAGGCCAAGAAACCCTCCTCTAGGTTATCCTATATAGTGTTTTTCCACTATTTAGCTGGATACAAGTGGAAAGACACTAATAGGAATTTTTTTTTTCAAATTTTAAACTGGCTGCACTATTTGAAAAAAAGGAAATTTTTTTTCAAGGTATGAGGCAGTAACGCACCCTGAGCTGAATCCAACCGGCTATGGCTGCACACAGACTACAGGGCGAGCTGGGCTCACACGGAGACCGTGCAGACAGCCGTAAACGGCGCTGCAAGGCCAAAAAACCCTCCTCTAGGTTATCCTATATAGTGTTTTTCCACTATTTAGCTGGATACGAGTGGAAAGACACTAATAGGAATTTTTTTTTTCAAATTTTAAACAGGCTGCACTATTTGAAAAAAAGGAAAATTTTTCTCAAGGTATGAGCCAGTAACGAACCCTGAGCTGAATCCAACCGGCTATGGCTGCACACAGACTACAGGGCGAGCTGGGCTCACACGGAGACCGTGCAGACAGCCGTAAACGGCGCTGCAAGGCCAAAAAACCCTCCTCTAGGTTATCCTATATAGTGTTTTTCCACTATTTAGCTGGATACGAGTGGAAAGACACTAATAGGAATTTTTTTTTTCAAATTTTAAACAGGCTGCACTATTTGAAAAAAAGGAAAATTTTTCTCAAGGTATGAGCCAGTAACGAACCCTGAGCTGAATCCAACCGGCTATGGCTGCACACAGACTACAGGGCGAGCTGGGCTCACACGGAGACCGTGCAGACAGCCGTAAACGGCGCTGCAAGGCCAAAAAACCCTCCTCTAGGTTATCCTATATAGTGTTTTTCCACTATTTAGCTGGATACGAGTGGAAAGACACTAATAGGAATTTTTTTTTTCAAATTTTAAACAGGCTGCACTATTTGAAAAAAAGGAAAATTTTTCTCAAGGTATGAGCCAGTAACGAACCCTGAGCTGAATCCAACCGGCTATGGCTGCACACAGACTACAGGGCGAGCTGGGCTCACACGGAGACCGTGCAGACAGCCGTAAACGGCGCTGCAAGGCCCAAAAACCCCCCTCTAGGTTATCCTATGTAGTGTTTTTCCACAATAGAGCTGGAGACTGGTGGAAAAACACTAATAGGAAATTTGAGAAAAAATGTGCAGCAGGCTGCACTAAGAGCAAAAAAGAACAACTGTGTGAGGCAGTGTGAACCCCCCCTGAGCTGAATACAACCGGGTATATGGCTGCACACAGACTACAGAGTGAGCTGCACACACACACACACACAGAGACCTTGCAGAACGCTGTTAAAACAGCGCTGCAAGGCAAGAGCAAGGTGAACAGTGAAGAACACACAGTGTTTTGCTAAATTAGCCTTTGGAAAGGAAAATAAAGCAATTAGCTAGCTCAACTGGCCCTCAGTTAGAACACAGCGTCCTGTCCCTAACTGAAATCACAGCAGAGTGAGCGCAAAATGGCGGCAGCGCTTTTTTATAGTGCAGAGTGACATCATTTCAGCAGCCAATCCAAGCCTTGCCAGTACTTACATGCCCACCATGCTAAACAGGATGTGCCCACACTTTCATTCATTCCTCATTGGCTGCTGCGTTCAATTTGAATTCTGGGAACTTCCGATTCCGGTATCCGATACGCGGGAAGTATCGGAATTCGGTATCGGAATTCCGATACCGCAAATATCGGCCGATACCCGATACTTGCGGTATCGGAATGCTCAACACTAGTGGTTAAATGTCTATGCATGCAACTAGTATTGAGACTTTTCAGATTCTGACCTCTGCTTAAGGAAGTAGAACATTTTTGACAGATGACTTTGCGCTGATCAATTGGATGTTGTTTAAAAAAATGCCAGACTGCACTCTTTCTAGCATCGGATACCTTTTCAGGCATTGCAGACTGAGCTTTAACCGGATGGCCACGCTGTCCTCCACCAGGTTTTGGCTTTGCCACGCGTTTTGGGCAAGATACGGGCCCGGCAGATGGAACCTGTGGCGATGTTGATGCCTGCTGCGGCCCCTCCTCCTCCTCTGCTTCAGAACTGCTGCCGCCTGCACCCTGTTCCCCCAATGGCTGCCAATCGGGGTCAAGAACTGGGTCATCTAATAACTCTTCTTGTACCTCCTGCGCAACTTCGTCTGTGTCACCGTGTCGTTCGGTGGTATAGCGTTCGTGATGGGGCAACATAGTCTCATCAGGGTCTGATTCTTGATCAGCACCCTGCGAGGGCAATGTTGTGGTCTGAGTCAAAGGACCAGCATAGTAGTCTGGCTGTGGCTGTGCGTCAGTGCACTCCATGTCAGATTCAATTTGTAATGGGCATGGACTGTTAACTGCTTCACTTTCTAAGCCAGGGACGGTATGTGTAAAGAGCTCCATGGAGTAACCCGTTGTGTCGCCTGCTGCATTCTTCTCTGTTGTTGTTTTTGCTGAAGAGGACAAGGAAGTGACTTGTCCCTGACCGTGAACATCCACTAACGACGCGCTGCTTTTACTTTTACCAGTTTCACGAGAGGAGGCAAAAGAGCTAGAGGCTGAGTCAGCAAGATAAGCCAAAACTTGCTCTTGCTGCTCCGGCTTTAAAAGCGGTTTTCCTAATCCCAGAAAAGGGAGCGTTCGAGGCCTTGTGTAGCCGGACGACGAACCTGGCTCCACAGCTCCAGACTTAGGTGCAATATTTTTTTCCCCACGACCACCTGATGCTCCACCACTACCACTACCCTCATTACCAGCTGACAATGAACGCCCCCGGCCACGACCTCTTCCACTAGACTTCCTCATTGTTTTAAAAACGTAACCAAACTAACGTTATTTGTTGCAGTCACACAACTTACACGGTGAGCTATAACTTCAGTATGATTTAGCTACCCCTTTACAGGTTGGTGAGACCACAGCGAAAATCAGGCCCAATGTTACACACTCTTTTTTTGGTGGCTGCAAATTAGAGAGATGCCCCACACGCAGGACTGTCACTGAAGCACAAATGTTAATATTAATGTCACACTATTATTTATTTTTTATTTTTTTTTTTTCAGGAACACTTTAGAAACCCCCCCAAAAAAAAAAATAGATTTTTGCAGGGAGAATTTAGAAAACAAATGTAACAAACTATATGCTTTCTATGGGCCACTGAGTGAGAGATGACGCACACAGGAATCAGGAGTGGCACACAAGCCCAGAGGCCAATATTTTTCTACCAATGATTGATGGAGTTATTTTCTCTGGTAGATTTTGGAACCCAAATCAAGGGAAAAAAATATAGGCTTTCTATGGACCACAATTGGAGAGAGAGAGAGAGAGAGAGAGAGAGATGGCACACCCAGGAGTCAAGACTGGCACACAAGCAGAAAGGCCAATATTAATCTCCCACTGTTTTTTTTGGTTGTTTTTTTTTTTTTTTTTTCAGGGAGACTTTAGAAAAAAAAATAATAAAAAAAATATGATTTTATCAGGAAGAATTTAGAAACCAAATAAAATAAAATGATTTTTTCAGGGAGAATTTATAAAACAAATAAAAACAAAAATAGGCGTTCTATGGCCCACTGACTGAGAGATGACGCACACAGGAATCAGGAGTGGCACACAAGCCCAGAGGCCAATATTTTTCTACCAATGATTGATGGAGTTATTTTCTCTGGTAGATTTTGGAACCCAAATCAAGGAAAAAAAATATAGGCTTTCTATGGACCACAATTGGAGAGAGAGAGAGAGAGAGAGAGAGAGAGATGGCACACCCAGGAGTCAAGACTGGCACACAAGCAGAAAGGCCAATATTAATCTCCCACTGTTTTTTTTGGTTGTTTTTTTTTTTTTTTTTTCAGGGAGACTTTAGAAAAAAAAATAATAAAAAAAATATGATTTTATCAGGAAGAATTTAGAAACCAAATAAAATAAAATGATTTTTTCAGGGAGAATTTATAAAACAAATAAAAACAAAAATAGGCGTTCTATGGCCCACTGACTGAGAGATGACGCACACAGGAGTCAGGAGTGGCACACAAGCCCAGAGGCCAATATTTTTCTACCAATGATTGATGTAGTTATTTTCTCTGGTAGATTTTGGAACCCAAATCAAGGAAAAAAAATATAGGCTTTCTATGGACCACAATTGGAGAGAGAGAGAGAGAGAGAGAGAGGGCACACCCAGGAGTCAAGACTGGCACACAAGCAGAAAGGCCAATATTAATCTCCCACTGTTTTTTTTGTTTGTTTTTTTTTTTTTTTTTTCAGGGAGACTTTAGAAAAAAAATAATAAAAAAAATATGATTTTATCAGGAAGAATTTAGAAACCAAATAAAATAAAATGATTTTTTCAGGGAGAATTTATAAAACAAATAAAAACAAAAATAGGCGTTCTATGGCCCACTGACTGAGAGATGACGCACACAGGAGTCAGGAGTGGCACACAAGGCCAGAGGCCAATATTTTTCTACCAATGATTGATGTAGTTATTTTCTCTGGTAGATTTTGGAACCCAAATCAAGGAAAAAAAATATAGGCTTTCTATGGACCACAATTGGAGAGAGAGAGAGAGAGAGAGAGAGAGAGAGAGAGATGGCACACCCAGGAGTCAAGACTGGCACACAAGCAGAAAGGCCAATATTAATCTCCCACTGTTTTTTTTGGTTGTTTTTTTTTTTTTTTTTCAGGGAGACTTTAGAAAAAAAAATAATAAAAAAAATATGATTTTATCAGGAAGAATTTAGAAACCAAATAAAATAAAATGATTTTTTCAGGGAGAATTTAGAAAACAAATAAAACCAAAAATAGGCGTTCTATGGCCCACTGACTGAGAGAGAGAGAGAGATGGAACGCTTAGTACTGGCACACAAGCCCAAAGGGCAATATTAATCTCCCTTTTTTTTTCCAGGGAGAATTTCTAAAACCCAAAAAAAAAAAAAATAGGCTTTCTATGGCCCACTATTTGTGAGAGAGATGGGACGCTCAGGACTGGCACAGATGGCACGCTCAGGACTGGCACAGAAGCCCAGAGGCCAATATTAATCTCCCTTTTTTTCTGGGAGAATTTATAAAACCAAAAAAATATTTAAATAGGCTTTCTATGGCCCACTATTTGTGAGAGAGATGGCACGCTCAGGACTGGCACAGATGGCACGCTCACAACTGGCACACAAGCCCAGAGGCCAATATTAATCTCCCTTTTTTCAGGGAAAATTTATAAAACCAAAAAAAAAATTAAATAGGCTTTCTATGGCCCACTATTTGTGAGAGAGATGGCACGCTCAGGACTGGCACAGATGGCACGCTCACAACTGGCACACAAGCCCAGAGGCCAATATTAATCTCCCTTTTTTCAGGGAAAATTTATAAAACAAAAAAAAAAATTAAATAGGCTTTCTATGGCCCACTATTTGTGAGAGAGATGGCACGCTCAGGACTGGCACAGATGGCACGCTCACAACTGGCACACAAGCCCAGAGGCCAATATTAATCTCCCTTTTTTTCAGGGAGAATTTATAAAACCAAAAAAAAAATTAAATAGGCTTTCTATGGCCCACTATTTGTGAGAGAGATGGCACGCTCAGGGCTGGCACAGATGGCACGCTCAGGACTGGCACACAAGCCCAGAGGCCAATATTAATCTCCCTTTTTTTCAGGGAGAATTTATAAAACCCAAAAAAAAATAAAATAGGCTTTCTATGGCCCACTATTTGTGAGAGAGATGGCACACTCAGGACTGGCACACAAGCCCAAAGGCCAATATTAATCTCCCACTGTATTTTTATCAGGGAGAATTTATACACCCCACAAAAAAAAATACAGAAAAATGAAAAGGCTTTCTATGGCCCACTATGTGAGAGAGATGGCACACACAGGGATGGCACTCTAGCAGAAATGCCAAATTGCCAATCTTAATCTCCCACCAAAAAAAAAAAAAAACAGGGAATGTCCTACAATTACTATCTCCCTGCCTGCAGTAATCTCAGCCAGGTATGGCAGGCAGCTACTATCTCCCTGCCTGCAGTAATCTCAGCCAGATATGGCAGGCAGCAATAAGGAGTGGACTGATGCACAAATGAAATAAAAAGTGTGGACAAACAAAAAAGATAGCTGTGCAGAAAGGAAGGAACAAGAGGATTTGTGCTTTGAAAAAAGCAGTTGGTTTGCACAGCGGCGTACACACAGCAATGCAGCTATCAGGGAGCCTTCTAGGGCAGCCCAATGAGCTACAGCGCTGAGGGGAAAAAAAAAAAAAAAAAACTTCCACTGTCCCTGCACACCGAGGGTGGTGTTGGACAGTGCAAATCGCTGCAGCACAAGCGGTTTTGTGGTTAATGGACCCTGCCTAACGCTATCCCTGCTTCTGACAAAGCGGCAGCAACCTCTCCCTAAGCTCAGATCAGCAGCAGTAAGATGGCGGTCGGCGGGAACGCCTCTTTATAGCCCCTGTGACGTCGCAGACAGCAAGCCAATCACTGCAATGCCCTTCTCTAAGATGGTGGGGACCAGGACCTATGTCATCACGCTGCCCACACTCTGCGTTTACCTTCATTGGCTGAGAAATGGCGCTTTTCGCGTCATTGAAACGCGACTTTGGCGCGAAAGTCGCGTACCGCATGGCCGACCCCGCACAGGGGTCGGATCGGGTTTCATGAAACCCCGACTTAGCCAAAAGTCGGCGACTTTTGAAAATGTTCGACCCGTTTCGCTCAACCCTACCTCTAACCACACCCATTTCACAACTAGTCACACCCATATCCATGTCCCAACCACAGCCATTTAGCACTGCTGATCACACTGTTTTATATACAATAATTATAAACAAAAAAAATATGGCCACACATAATAGCCACACATGATGCTCAATACTGTATAACGGCCACCACACATAATGCGCCATACTGTATAATGGCCACACACAGTTCTCCATACTGTATAATGGCCACACATGATGCTCATTACTGTATAACGGCCACACATGATGCTCCATAGTGTATAATGGCTAAACATGATGCTCCATAATGTATAATGGCCACACAGTGCTCCATACTGTATAATGGCTACACATAGTGCTCCATACTGTATAATGGCCACACATAGCGCTCCATACTGTATAATGGCCACACATAGTGCTCCATACTGTATAATGATCCCACATGATGCTCAATACTGTATAATGGCAACAAATGATGCTCCATAGCGTATAATGGCCACACATGATGCTCCATAATGTATAATGGCCACACACAGTGCTCCATACTGTATAATGGCCACACATAGCGCTCCATACTGTATAACGGCCACACACAGTTCTCCATACTGTATAATGATCCCACATGATGCTCAATACTGTATAATGGCCACAAATGATGCTCCATACTGTATAATGGCCACACATGATGCTCCATACTGTATAACGGCGACACATGATGCTCCATACTGTATAATGTCCATTGGCCACACATGATGCTCCATACTGCATAACAGCCACACATGATGCTCAATACTGTATAATGGCCACACACAGTTCTTCATACTGTATAATGATCCCACATGATGCTCAATACTGTATAATGACCCCCCTCCTGTATGCATGGCTCATATCCCCCCTCTTGTATGCATGGCTCATATTCCCCCTCCTGTATGCATGGCTCATATCCCCCTCTTGTATGCATTTCTCATATCCCCCCCTCTGAATGCATGGCTCATATTCCCCCCCGAATGCATGGCTCATATTCCCCCCCTGTATGCTTAGCTCATATTCCCCGCCTGAATGCATGGCTCATATTCCCCCCCCCTGAATACATGGCTCATATTCCCCCCCCCTGAATGCATGGCTCATATTCCCCCCCCGAATGAATGGCTCATTTTCCCCCCTCCTGTATACATGGCTTATCTCACCACCCCCCCGGTCCCGCTCCTGACCTGCTCCCATCTTGCATGGTGCGCTGGCTTATGTCCTACTTCATCCCCCGTCCCCCAGTCCCTCCGTCCCTCATACTCGCCTGACCCGTCCCTCATACTCACCTGACCTGTCCCACACACAGCGCGGCTGCACCGACATCCATCTGGCTCTGTCCCGACTCCCGACACAGCACCTTCTTCCTGCATGAGTGGTCATGTGATACCACTCATTAAGGTCATGAATATGCGCATATTCATGACCTTAATGAGTGGTACCACGTGACCACTCATTCAGGAGAAGCTGCAGACGCCGAGACCAGGCATCGCTGGAGCAGGGTGAATATCGTCTTCAAGGAGGGTGGGAGGGAGGCGGGGGGGCCCTGAAGCGGGGGGGCCCACACAGCAGGTGTCAGTGCCTTGGCCCACCTGAGAATCCTCTGGTTCTCCGGTGGGCCAGTCTGAACCTGAGTGTGACAGACAGTGACCACAGGAAAAGTTCACGGCAAACGTGTTTTTTAATGTCCACACTCACGCAGTGTACAACACATGGTATCCTCCGGATCGCACCTGGGAAACAAAACAGTCCGTGGGAATCTGGTTACTGACGGCGGCGGCACCACCATATCACTCTGCGGGGTGCCAGGAGTTCGCTCTGCTGGCTCTGTGTTAACCCACACAGGCAGAGCTTCTGCTGTGCCGACTGCACTGCAAGTTGCAAACTCCAACCTGACACAACCCAAACTCTATACTGCAGGGATTTTAACACTCAAGCAGTGGCCGTAAGCCACATGGAGAACCCGGCCGGAGGAAAATGGACTGGCCCACCTACCTTCCTGTAGTTCGTTTAACCCCTTCATGACCTTGGGATTTTTCGTTTTTCCGTGTTCGTTTTTCACTCCCCTCCTTCCCAGAGCCATAACTTTTTTATTTTTCCGTCAATTTGGCCATGTGAGGGCTTATTTTTTTGCGGGACGAGTTGTACTTTTGAACAACATCATTGGTTTTAGCATGTCGTGTACTAGAAAACGGGAAAAAAATTCCAAGTGCGGTGAAATTGCAAAAAAAGTGCAATCCCACACTTGTTTTTTGTTTGGCTTTTTTGCTAGGTTCACTAAATGATAAAACTGACCTGCCGTTATGATTCTCCAGATCAGTACGAGTTCATAGACACCTAACATGACTAGGTTATTTTTATCTAAGTGGTGAAAAAAAATTCCAAACTTTGCTTAAAAAAAAAAAAAGCGCCATTTTCTGATACTCGTAGCGTCTCCATTTTTCGTGATCTGGGGTCGGTTAAGGGCTTATTTTTTGCGTGCCGAGATGATGTTTTTAATGATAGCATTTTGGTGCAGATACGTTCTTTTGAACGCCTGTTATTGCATTTTAATGCAATGTCGCGGCGACCTAAAAAACGTAATTCTGGCGTTTTGAATTTTTTTCTCGCTACGCCGTTTAGCGATCAGGTTAATGCTTTTTTTAATTGATAGATCGGGCGATTCTGAGCGCGGCGATACCAAATATGTGTAGGTTTGTTTTCTTATTGATTTATTTTGATTGGGGCGAAAGGGGGGTGATTTAAACTTTTATATTTTTTTAATTTTTTTCACATTTTTTTTCACTTTTTTTTTTACTTTTGCCATGCTTCAATAGCCTCCATGGGAGGCTAGAAGCAGGCACAACGCGATCGGCTCTGCTACATAGCAGCGATCTGCTGATCGCTGCTATGTAGCAGAAATGGAGGTGTGCTGTGAGCGCCGACCACAGGTGGCGCTCACAGCCACCGGTCATCAGTAACCATAGAGGTCTCTAGGACCTCTATGGTTACCATCCAGACGCATCGCCGACCCCCGATCATGTGACGGGGGTCGGCGATGACGTCATTTCCAGCCGCCCGGCCGGAAGCGGTAGTTAAATGCCGCTGTCTGCGTTTCACAGCGGCATTTAACTAGTTAATAGGTGCGGGCAGATCGCGATTCTGCCAGCGCCTATTACGGGTACATGTCAGCTGTTCAAAACAGCTGACATGTCCCGGCTTTGATGCGGGCTCACCGCGGAGCCCTGCATCAAAGCAGGGGATCTGACCTCGGACGTACTATCAGATATATAGTATATCTATAGGTATCTATCTATGTATAGGTCAGATAGGGGTTAAAAAATAAAAGCCCATAAGGGTACCGTCACACTATACGATTTACCTACGATCACGACCAGCGATATGACCTGGCCGTGATCGTAGGTAAATCGTAGTGTGGTCGCTGGGGAGCTGTCACACAGACAGCTCTCCAGCGACCAACGATGCTGAGGTACCCGGGTAACCAGGGTAAACATCGGGTAACTAAGCGCAGGACCGCGCTTAGTTACCCGATGTTTACCCTGGTTACAAGCGTTAAACTAAAAAAAAACAAACAGCACATACTTACATTCTGGTGTCCGTCAGGTCCCTTGCAGTCTGCTTCCCGCACTCGGTGACTGCCGGCCGTAAAGTGAAAGTGAAAGCACAGCCGCTGTGCTCTGCTTTCACTTTACGGCCGGCAGTCACAGTGCGGGAAGCAGAGACGGCAAGGGACCTGACGGACACCAGAATGTAAGTATGTGCTGTTTTTTTTTTTTTAGTTTAACGCTTGTAACCAGGGTAAACATCGGGTAACTAAGCGCGGTCCTGCGCTTAGTTACCCGATGTTTACCCTGGTTACAAGCGAACGCATCGCTGGATCGCATCGCGAGATCGCTAGATCGGTGTCACACACACCGATCTAGCGATGACAGCGGGAGATCCAGCGATGAAAGAACGTTCCATACGATCTGCTACGACGTACGATTCTCAGCAGGATCCCTGATCGCTGCTGCGTGTCAGACACAGCGATATCGTAACGATATCGCTGGAACGTCACGAATCGTACCGTCATAGCGATCGAAATGTTATAGTGTGACGGTACCCTAACGGGTTTTCCTGAACAATGCCTTGACCAAATTGCTTGACCAGGTCCACACTTACTTTTACTTTGCCCTGTGACTCACAGGCATCCTGCTGTGAAAACAAGGCACTCCAGTGAGTCTAAAGGTACTGTCACACTAGACGATATCGCTAGCGATCCGTGACGTTGCAGCGTCCTAGCTAGCGATATCGTCCAGTGTGACAGGCAGCAGCGATCAGGCCCCTGCTGGGAGATCGCTGGTCGGGGAAGAAAGTCCAGAACTTTATTTCGTCGCTGGACTCCCCGTAGACATCGCTGAATCGGCGTGTGTGACACCGATTCAGCGATGTCTTTGCTGGTAACCAGGGTAAACATCGGGTAACTAAGCGCAGGGCCGCGCTTAGTAACCCGATGTTTACCCTGGTTACCATCCTAAAAGTAAAAAAACAAACACTACATACTTATCTACAGCCGTCTGTCCTCCAGCGCTGTGCTCTGCTCTCCTCCTGCTCTGGCTGTGAGCGTCGGTCAGCCGGAAAGCAGAGCGGTGACGTCACCGCTCTGCTTTCTGGCTGCCCGGCGCTCACAGCCAGACCAGAGAAGCAGAGCGCCGAGGACAGACAGCGGTAGGTAAGTATGTAGTGGTTGTTTTTTTTTACTTTTTAGGATGGTAACCAGGGTAAACATCGGGTTACTAAGCGCGGCCCTGCGCTTAGTTACCCGATGTTTACCCTGGTTACCGGGGACCTCGGGATCGTTGGTCGCTGGAGAGCGGTCTGTGTGACAGCTCTCCAGCGACCAAACAGCGACGCTGCAGCGATCCGGATCGTTGTCGGTATCGCTGCAGCGTCGCTATGTGTGACGGTACCTTAACCCCTCTGTGACCTTAGACATACTATCCCGTCGAGGTGCCCTGGGCTTATCTGACCCTGGACGGGATAGTACGTCATAGCCGATCGGCCGCGCTCACGGGGGGAGCGCGGCCGATCGCGGCCGGGTGTCAGCTGCTTATCGCAGCTGACATCCGGCACTATGTGCCAGGAGCGGTCACGGACCGCCCCCGGCACATTAACCCCTGGCACACCGCGATCAAAGATGATCGCGATGTGCCGGCGGTGCAGGGAAGCACCGCGCAGGGAGGGGGCTCCCTGCGGGCTTCCCTGAGCCCCCCGCAGCAACGCGATGTGATCGCGTTGCTGCGAGGGTCTCCTCACCTCCCTCCCTGCTCGAGCCCCGGATCCAAGATGGCCGCGGATCCGGGTCCTGCAGGGAGGGAGGTGGCTTCACAGAGCCTGCTCAGAGCAGGCACTGTGAAGCAGCCTGCACTCATATCAGATCAGTGATCTGACAGAGTGCTGTGCAAACTGTCAGATCACTGATCTGTGATGTCCCCCCCTGGGACAAAGTAAAAAAGTAAAAAAAAAATTTTCCAAATGTGTAAAAAAAAAAAAAAAAAAAAATATTTCAAAATAATGAAAAAAAAAAAAAATATTATTCCCATAAATACATTTCTTCATCTAAATAAAAAAAAAAAACCAATAAAAGTACACATATTTAGTATCGCCGCGTCCGTAACGACCCGACCTATAAAACTGTCCCACTAGTTAACCCCTTCAGTAAACACCGTAAGAAAAAAAAAAAAAAAACGAGGCAAAAAACAACGCTTTATTATCATACCGCCGAACAAAAAGTGGAATAACACACGATCGAAAGGACAGATATAAATAACCATGGTACCGCTGAAAGCGTCATATTGTCCCGCAAAAAAAGAGCCGCCATACAGCATCATCAGCAAAAAAATAAAAAAGTTATAGTCCTGAGAATAAAGCGATGCAAAAATAATTATTTTTTCTGTAAAATAGTTTTTATCGTATAAAAGCACCAAACCATAAAAAAATGATATAAATGAGGTATCGCTGTAATCGTACTGACCCGAAGAATAAAACTGATTTATCAATTTTACCAAACGCGGAACGGTATAAACGCCTCCCCCAATAGAAATTCATGAATAGCTGGCTTTTGGTCATTCTTCCTCACAAAAATCGGAATAAAAAGCGATAAAAAAATGTCACGTGCCCAAAAATGTTTTCAATAAAAACGTCAACTCGTCCCGCAAAAAACAAGACCTCACATGACTCTGTGGACCAAAATATGGAAAAATTATAGCTCTCAAAATGTGGTATTGCAAAAAATATTTTTTGCAATAAAAAGGGTCTTTCAGTGTGTGACGGCTGCCAATCATAAAAATCCGCTAAAAAACTCGCTATAAAAGTAAATCAAACCCCCCTTCATCACCCCCTTAGTTAGGGAAAAATAAAAAAAAATGTATTTATTTCCATTTTCCCATTAGGGCTAGGGTTAGGGCTAGGGTTAGGGTTAGGGCTAGGGTTAGGGCTAGGGTTAGGGCTAGGGTTAGGGCTAGGGTTAGGGTTAGGGTTAGGGCTAGGGTTAGGGCTAGGGTTAGGGCTAGGGCTAGGGTTAGGGTTAGGGCTAGGGTTAGGGCTAGGGTTAGGGTTAGGGCTAGGGTTAGGGCTAGGGTTAGGGCTAGGGTTAGGGCTAGGGCTAGGGTTAGGGCTAGGGTTAGGGCTAGGGTTAGGGCTAGGGTTAGGGCTAGGGTTAGGGTTAGGGTTAGGGCTAGGGTTAGGGTTGGGGCTACAGTTAGGGTTGGGGCTAAAGTTAGGGTTAGGGTTTAGATTACATTTACAGTTGGGAATAGGGTTGGGATTAGGGTTAGGGGTGTGTCAGGGTTAGAGGTGTGGTTAGGGTTACCGTTGGAATTAGGGTTAGGGGTGTGTTTAGATTAGGGTTTCAGTTATAATTGGGGGGTTTCCACTGTTTCGGCACATCAGGGGCTCTCCAAACACGACATGGCGTCCGATCTCAATTCCAGCCAATTCTGCGTTGAAAAAGTAAAACAGTGCTCCTTCCCTTCCGAGCTCTCCTGTGTGCCCAAACAGGGGTTTACCCCAACATATGGGGTATCAGCGTACTCAGGACAAATTGGACAACAACTTTTGTGGACCAATTTCTCCTGTTACCCTTGGGAAAATACAAAACTGGGGGCTAAAAAATAATTTTTGTGGGAAAACAAAAAGATTTTTTATTTTCACGGCTCTGCATTATAAACTGTAGTGAAACACTTGGGGGTTCAAAGTTCTCACAACACATCTAGATAAGTTCATTGAGGGGTCTAGTTTCCAATATGGGGTCACTTGTGGGGGGTTTCTACTGTTTAGGTACATTAGGGGCTCTGCAAACGCAATGTGACGCCTGCAGACCAATCCATCTAAGTCTGCATTCCAAATGATGCTCCTTCCCTTCCGAGCCCTCCCATGCGCCCAAACGGTGGTTCCCCCCCACATATCGGGTATCAGCGTACTCAGGACAAATTGGACAACAACATTTAGGGTCCAATTTCTCCTGCTAACCTTGGAAAAATACAAAACTGGGGGCTAAAAAATAATTTTTGTGGGAAAACAAAAAGATTTTTTATTTTCACGGCTCTGCATTATAAACTGTAGTGAAACACTTGGGGGTTCAAAGTTCTCACAACACATCTAGATAAGTTCATTGAGGGGTCTAGTTTCCAATATGGGGTCACTTGTGGGGGGTTTCTACTGTTTAGGTACATTAGGGGCTCTGCAAACGCAATGTGACGCCTGCAGACCAATCCATCTAAGTCTGCATTCCAAATGATGCTCCTTCCCTTCCGAGCCCTCCCATGCGCCCAAACGGTGGTTCCCCCCCACATATCGGGTATCAGCGTACTCAGGACAAATTGGACAACAACATTTAGGGTCCAATTTCTCCTGCTAACCTTGGAAAAATACAAAACTGGGGGCTAAAATATAATTTTTGTGGAAAAAAAAATATTTTTTATTTGCATGGCTCTGCGTTATAAACTGTAGTGAAATACTTGGGGGTTCAAAGCTCTCACAACACATCAAGATGAGTTCCTTAGGGGGTCTACTTTCCAAAATGGTGTCACTTGTGGGGGGTTTCTACTGTTTAGGTACATTAGGGGCTCTGCAAACGCAATGTGACGCCTGCAGACCATTCCATCTAAGTCTGCATTCCAAATGGCGCTCCTTCCCTTCCGAACCCTCCCATGCGCCCAAACGGTGGTTCCCCCCCACATATGGGGTATCAGCGTACTCAGGACAAATTGGACAACAACTTTTGTGGTCCAATTTCTCCTGTTACCCTAGGGAAAATACAAAACTGGGGGCTAAAAAATAATTTTTGTGGGAAAAAAATTTTGTTTTATTTTTATGGCTCTGCATTATAAACTTCTGTGAAGCTCTTGGTGGGTCAAAGTGCTCACCACACATCCAGATAAGTTCCTTAGGGGGTCTACTTTCCAAAATGGTGTCACTTGTGGAGGGTTTCAATGTTTAGGCACATCAGTGGCTCTCCAAACGCAACATGGCGTCCCATCTCAATTCCTGTCAATTTTGCATTGAAAAGTCAAACGGCGCTCCTTCCCTTCCGAGCTCTCCCATGCGCCCAAACAGTGGTTTACTGCCACATATGGGGTATCAGCGTACTCGGGACAAATTGGACAACAACTTTTGAGGTCCAATTTCTTCTCTTACCCTTGGAAAAATAAAAAATTGGGGGCAAAAATATAATTTTTGTGAAAAAATATGATTTTTTATTTTTACGGTTCTGCATTATAAACTTCTGTGAAGCACTTGGTGGGTCAAAGTGCTCACCACACCTCTAGATAAGTTCCTTAGGGGGTCTACTTTCCAAAATGGTGTCACTTGTGGGGGGTTTCAATGTTTAGGCACATCAGTGGCTCTCCAAACGCAACATGGCGTCCCATCTCAATTTCTGTCAATTTTGCATTGAAAAGTCAAACTGCGCTCCTTCCCTTCCGAGCTCTCCCATGCGCCCAAACAGTGGTTTACTGCCACATATGGGGTATCAGCGTACTCAGGACAAATTGGACAACAACTTTTGAGGTCCAATTTCTTCTCTTACCCTTGGAAAAATAAAAAATTGGGGGCAAAAATATAATTTTTGTGAAAAAATATGATTTTTTATTTTTACGGTTCTGCATTATAAACTTCTGTGAAGCACTTGGTGGGTCAAAGTGCTCACCACACATCCAGATAAGTTCCTTAGGGGGTCTACTTTCCAAAATGGTGTCACTTGTGGGGGGTTTCAATGTTTAGGCACATCAGTGGCTCTCCAAACGCAACATGGCGTCCCATCTCAATTCCTGTCAATTTTGCATTGAAAAGTCAAATAGCGCTCCTTCCCTTCCGAGCTCTCCCATGCGCCCAAACAGTGGTTTACTGCCACATATGGGGTATCGGCGTACTCAGGACAAATTGGACAACAACTTTTTGGGTCCAATTTCTCCTGTTACCCTTGGTAAAATAAAACAAATTGGAGCTGAAGTAAATTTTTTGTGTAAAAAAGTTAAATGTTCATTTTTATTTAAACATTCCAAAAATTCCTATTAAACACCTGAAGGGTTAATAAACTTCTTGAATGTGGTTTTGAGCACCTTGAGGGGTGCAGTTTTTAGAATGGTGTCACACTTGGGCATTTTCTATCATATAGACCCCTCAAAATGACTTCAAATGAGACGTGGTCCCTAAAAAAAAATGGTGTTGTAAAAATGAGAAATTGCTGGTCAACTTTTAACCCTTATAACTCCCTAACAAAAAAAAAAAATTGGTTCCAAAATTATGCTGATGTAAAGGAGACATGTGGGAAATGTTACTTATTAAGTATTTTGTGTGACATATCTCTGTGATTTAATTGCATAAAAATTCAAAGTTTGAAAATTGCGAAATTTTCAAAATTTTCGCCAAATTTCCGTTTTTTTCACAAATAAACGCAGGTACTATCAAAGAAATTTTACCACTATCATGAAGTACAATATGTCACGAGAAAACAATGTCAGAATCACCAGGATCCGTTGAAGCGTTTCGGAGTTATAACCTCATAAAGGGACAGTGGTCAGAATTGTAAAAATTGGCCTGGTCATTAACGTGCAAACCACCCTTGGGGGTAAAGGGGTTAAGAGGAGTCCGTCCGCATCCTGGGGGATATAAATCGACCCTCACATTGATCCCTCTCACTGCCTCACTATATACTGTATATATATATACAGTATATATATATACATATATATATATATATATATAAACACCTTCTTTTGCCATCTAATCTGAATGCAGCATAATGAATAGGCACACACCTTGATTCCAGGATTCCAGTGATGTGAACCCCTGATGGGCTGCTTGCAGTAGTTTTAATATACCGTAATCGCTGTTTTAGCAGTTTTATCAGAGACATTAGCACTAGAGGACTAGTAAACCTGCTGTCATGTACTCCTACATTCATGAGCTCTTTATAGCTTCATCACAACCACTGACTGGCAGCTTTCTGCCTATGCACAGTATATAACAAATTGCAGTCAATCAGTAATGTGGTTGGTGTTATAGACAACTCAGCATTCAGAGAACTGGTAGATGTGCAGTAGATAAAATAGTGATTTTCTCAAACTTGCAGCAAGCATCCCAATAAGTGATACATCACTGTAATCAGGGTTTCTGCCCCAACATCATGCTAATCTCAATTGAGGAGACAAAAATCTGGCTTTAGATTCTTTTTCAGCTTTGTGAGCCTGTATTAAATATAATTTTAAAAATTCACTAGAAAGTGAATGAATGGAAAAAGGTAAATGAAACAATTTAGTCTATTTTTTTTTACAAGACAACGGTCTTTCTAGTCCAAAATGGAATACTTTGACCAGAACAATTAATTTTGCCAGTCTCCTTCTCCATATACTTGTACTTGCTGGTTTATTGAAAAGATTGACGTAAAGATTACCTCCAAAGGAAGCACAGTATTTGTGGTGGATTCCCTCAGGATGTCACGCTCCTTGCATTAACATCTTTGAAACAAATCTTCATATGAACTTTCAGGTTCGTCAGGAATTTCCTTCTATCACTGAAGAGCCCTTGTGATACATTAACAAAACCCTTTGTGTTCCAGCTTAAACATAATGTTAGTATGACAAGTTTAGAAATGTCCAGCACTTAGTCACTAAAAGGCTATACAAAACATTCAAAAGTAAAGTAAAACATCACGCATATACGTACAGAGGAGCTTGAAATTTTGTTAAACTTTCAGAATTTTTCATATTTTCCCATAAATGTAACCTAAAGCTACATCAGATTTTCACACAAGTCCTAAAAGTAGATAAGAAGAACCAAATCAAACAAATAAGTCAAAAATCATAGAAATGTATCAAATGAGAAAAATATTTCAATATCAAGTATATGTCAAAAATATGTGAAAATTGGCTTTAAGTATCTAGTGTGACCACCTGGTCCAGTAATAATTGCATTTAAATGTTTCCAGTAATTGATTATTCCTGTACACTGTACATCGGCTTTGAAGAATTTTAACCCTATCCTTTCCATATAACAGCTTAAACTCTGCTATATGGGTGGGTTTTCTTCCATAAACTGCCTGCTTTAGGACTTCCCATAACATTTACGGTATATAGGATTAAGTTCAGGAGTTATCAGGTGAATAGAAAAAAGTAATAATTTTAGGCCTCCAATATTTCTAGCCATATATATGAATTATTACCTCTCAAATATTATTTTCCCATTCATTCACAGAAAATTGCACACAGATCAGAAAACCGAAAAAAATTATCTCTTGAACTAGTAAAGCTACAAACTCACCCTCTTGGCATCCTGTCAGGTGAGCAGTGTGAGCAGGGGAGAATGAATGAATGAAAAACCCAACGTGGTCCCCCCTATGTTTTTAAACCAACCCTACAAAACTCGCAGGTGCGGGCTGCTATTCTCAGGCTGGTAAGGGACCATGGATATGGGTCCCTCCCAGCCTAAAAACAGCAGCCCGCAGCTCCCCAGAAAAGGTGCATCTATTAGATGCGCCAATTCTGAAGCTTTGCCCGGTTCTTCCCACTTGCCCTCTAGCGGTGGGTAGTGGGGTAATTGGGGGTTAATGTCACCTTCCTATTGTAAGGTGACATTAAGCCTGGCTTAGTAATGGAGAGGTGTCAATAATACAACTCTCCATTACTAATCCTATAGTTGGGTTAAATAAACACTCACAGTAAAAATAAAGTATTTTAATGAAATGATACACCACACAGTTTTGTCAACTTTATTATACTGCTAATCCAAGCGACGCCCTCGATCTCCTGTAAAATAAACAAAAATAAAAACCAACAATATACCCATACCTGTCCGGCATTCAGTCAGTCCCACACAGTAATCCATATCTGGGGAATGTACAGTTTACAACCGGGAGCGGTGCTAATGCGACCACCCAGGCTGTAAACTACTGGGCAATGAGTAAGAAGCTGCGGGCATAGGCTCAGTAACTAGCATTGACATCACTGAGTCTGTACTTGCTGCCAGCATGAACTCCTGTGACCTCAGGACCATGGGAGAATGCAAGTGATGAGGTCACTGTGACAGAGCTTGAACTGCTGGGACCTCATCACTTGCATTCTCCCACGGTCCGAAGGTCACAGGAGTTCATGCCGGCAGCGAGCACAGACGCAGTGTCGTCACCGCTAGTAACTGAGCTTGTGCCCTCTGCTTTTCATTCATTCATTCTCCCCTGCTCGTGCTTCTCGCCGGCAGAGCAGGGGAGAATGGATGACAGCCGGCTTCAGCATAAGCCGTCGGGGAACAACGCTTTCAGTAGGCCGGCCAGCAGCCGTCCATGTGGTATTGAGGCAGCACGCAGGCGGCACATGGTTGCCACACATGTGCCGCACGTAGTATACACACTCACTAATATCTCCGTTTCTTCCAGTACCGGAAATATCAGGATGTGTGAAACCGACCATAAGGAGGGTAATAAATTGCCTTGAATTTCCTCCATTTTTACATAACTTGTCTGAGGGTGGGTTGGTGTCAGGGCCGGACTGGCCATTGGGCACTTCTGGCAAATGCCAGAAGGGCCGGGGCCAGTAGTGGGCCCCTCGATCCGCCTCCCCCCGCCGACTCACCCCCCCCACTGTCGCAGTCAACTATACCGGCGTCTATGATGCCGGTACAGTTGAATGCAATGATGGAAGAGAGAGCATATCTACAGATGCTCCCTCTCCCATCATTCCCTGCTCTGTCTCTGACACTGCGGGTGCGCAATGACGTCATATCATCGCGCACCTGCTGTGTCCTGGGCAGACTGCAGCCGCTGAGACAGGAGCAGGAAGCAACGCGGGGCACGAGGAGAGGTGAGGAGTGTGTTTTTTTTTTGTTTTTTTTTTACTGGACTGTGGGGCCATTCTCGTGGGGGGAGGAGAAGAGATGCGGCGAGTGCTGTATACTACTGTGTGGGCTGTGCTGTATCTAGTACTGTGTGGGCTGTGCTGTATATAGTACTCTGTGGGCTGTGCTGTATATAGTACTCTGTGGGCTGTGCTGTATATAGTACTGTGTGGGCTGTGCTGTATATAGTACTCTGTGGGCTGTGCTGTATATAGTACTCTGTGGGCTGTGCTGTATATAGTACTGTGTGGCTACGCTGTATATAGTACTGTATGGGCAGTGCTGTATATAGTACTGTGTTGGCTGTGCTGTATGTAGTACTCTGTGGGCTGTGCTGTATATAGTACTGTGTGGGCTGTGCTGTATATAGTACTCTGTGGGCTGTGCTGTATATAGTACTGTGTGGGCAGTGCTGTATATAGTACTCTGTGGACTGTGCTGTATATAGTACTCTGTGGGCTGTGCTGTATATAGTACTGTTTGGGCTGTGCTGTATATAGTACTGTGTGGACTGTGCTGTATATAGTACTGTGTGGGCTGTGCTGTATATAGTACTGTGTGGTTTGTGCTGTATACTACTGTGTGGGCTGTGCTGTATACTACTACGCAGGCTGTGCTGTACACTACTACGCGGGCTATGCTGTATACTACTACTGTGTGGGCTGTGCTGTATATACTACTGTGTAGGCTGTGCTGTATATACTACTGTGTGGGCTGTGCTGTATACTACTACACGGGCTGTGCTGTATACTACTACGCGGGCTGTGCTGTATACGACTGTGTGGGCTGTGCTGTATACTGCTGTGTGGGCTGTGTTATCTACTATGTGGGCTGTGCTATATTATGCAGGCTGTGCTCTATACTATGTGGGTTGTGCTATATACTACATGAGCTTTGCTATATACTATATTTCCATGTGGGGAATTTTCCGTGTGGGGAATTTTCCGTGTGGGGAATTTTCCGTGTGGGGAATTTTCCGTGTGGGGAATTTTCCTGTGGGCATTTTTCCTGTGGGCAATTTTCCTGTGTGCAATTTTCCTGTGTGCATTTTTCAGGGAACCATTGTTTTTTGTCCTTGGTATTTTGTGCTTGGCATATTATTTGGGACATACAGCATGTCACTTCTTTCAGCGCTTTTTTTCACAGTTTTTACCCATTTAATTGAATGGGTGGTGAAAAGAACGCTGAAAAAAGCACTAAAATTGCAGGTATCAGGTTTTCTGCGTTTTTTTGTGCCAAACCTGATTCTATAGAATACGCCTTTTTTTTCCAACACTGAACTTTATCAGCATGCGCAAGAAACAAATCTAGAATGCCAAAACCGCCACAAAAAACTCATTGAAAAATCATCCAAAATGCTAGAAAAACCAAGGAAAACATGCTTCTTTTCTGCAGCTTCTTTCCTGCCAAGAGATCAGGTTTTGCTGCAGAAAAAAAATGCTGAAAAAATGCCCAATGTGAACTTACCCTTAAAACCTAAAAAAGCCTTTTCATGACTTGAATGGATGTGCTTTTAGTTGGTTGCAGAGCAATCCATATGTGACTTTTGCATGCTTATATTTCATCGGTTGGACTAAATATGTAGAGTGTGATAATATAAACATTTAGAAAAATGTTACAGCTTCCAGATTATCATATTTTCTAACATGTACTAAAATATCACAACTAAGCTGTTGTTTTCTTGTAAATGAAGTTAGTGCTTGATGGGCAGCTGTGATGATACGGTATGTGTAACTTAATGTATTTGCGAGAGTTAAGCAAAGCCAAATTTAGAAAGAAAAACAGACCTCTAACAAGAAAATATGAGTCAGAGCTTACCCTAATTAAATGTTGCCATGGTAAAAGCTTTCCGTGCCAGCCATATACACAGCTCTTCGGGGAGATAACAAATCAGAGCTAAGAAGCTATTTCAATATTTTTTTTCTGGGGCCATTATACAGAAACTTTGTTTTTCTGGATGCAGCTTAAGTAGTATTTGCAGTTGTGGGCTCATTGGCAAAAGCTGCTAAATGCACATTTGCTTTATTGGCAGCAAAATGCTGATAATGTGGAACAGTAAAGCAGTTGTAGCTGGGTAATAACAATATAGCTGGTAGCTAGCCACGGACAATAATGGAAACAAATCATATTTTATGTAATTTTAGCATCATTATTATCTCACAATTGATAAAATATGTGTGGAGATTGGGTCATATGAAATCTCTAATGTCCTTATGGCAAAATATAACGGTTTCCTTCTACACAAATGGGTATAACTGTTTAGTCGTGGTTTAGTATTGAAGAAATGCTTTTATTTTTTGGACTAAACGATAGATGCATCTATACAATGGAGCCGTGCGTGCTAAGTATGGGATTTGTTTCTAAGATTTTTCGCCACAAGCTTCACAATTTCAAAACCACTTGGAGAACTTCTGTACCAAAGGCAACAAATTTAAAACGTCACCAAAAATTAATGTAAAAAAAATACATAAAAAAACCTATAAGTAAAACAGCTAACAACGCTAGATAGGAGAAATATAGAGGTCTTCCCAAATACCTTACAGTAGTGTCCCAACATCTACAAGAAAATGATGCTTGATTCCATTCCCCACTTGTGTTTTGACAGTGGTCAATAAAAAGCTGAAGTGGTTTTGGCACATTTCCTCCCCATTCGCTGGTACCACAGCTGGTATATATATATATATATATATATATATATATATATATATATATACCAAATAGCAAAAAGAAGGCAGCACTCCAGACGTTTCAGATGAAAAAAAGTGAAGTTTTAATCGACCCACATCACTGCGCGACGTTTCGGCTCACTGAGCCTTTTTCAAGCAATGGGTGTTAACAATGATTGTGCTTTTATAGAAACAATTTGAATAAATTTGCATGTTACAATTACCATTAATACATAAATAAACATACAGTTGTACAATTTTATATAATGTTATAATGTGCATATAGTGTCTCTTTAGTGCAATATCCGTGCTTATTAAAGTGCTTTGTGCTATGTTCTTTATAAAATATCACACTTCCCCACTTTCTCCTTTGTTTCACAGACTTTCTCATTAGCATAAATTTATATTAATATTCATAGTGATTACACTTTATATCCCTCACCTTACCGCTATCCGACAACACCACATGGAGGACTCTGTAATGGCCGTTATCGGCGTTCATAGAACTCTATTGCGCATGTCTACAAATCCAATTATCCTGTCACATAATGTCAGCCAATGGGAGCTCCAGTAACTTTCATTTTAATAGCGCATGCGCACTAGTGTTATGTCCGCGCCGCAGCGCCATCTTAGTTGTGGCAAGACATTCCTTTATGTCTGTATATGCCACTGTTGTAATAATGCACTTGCGCTCATTTTACCACTACATAAACCGCTGATCCATTTCTATGTCTGCACTTTCATCAGCGTATTAGCACTTTATATAAGATGAACGTTACTAATTACAATTAGGCTGTTTGTCTAGAAAACGGAAAATATTCCTAATTGGATACATAAGTGGCTGTAAGGATATGTATATCACTCAGACCTAACGGATGAAAGCCTTATTCAGGCTATCTCCCTCAGTCTATGCTTTTCCAAGAGGACGTACAGCCTCTCCAGGCCATAACATCCTACTTTAGAGCCGACAAACAAGTGAACATATATAATATACCATATATACAAATATCTGACAACAGCTAAATATTTACTTTGCAGACAATTTTATTATAAAGTAGGGACTATTGTTACAGGTCGACATTCGTGACAGGAAAACTAGACAGTATATAGAAAATTGAATTTCATATTCCAAAATGGACAAAAATAGATAGTATAATTATTTTGATGCCTCCATAACAGTGCTTCATCAAGCGGCTGGTGAGGAAATACATAAGACCCACCGGTCATACGGATATCTATGAAACAAAAAAATTAAAATATTAAGATCATAAATGTACAACATGGAACCTATATACATCCAACTCAGGGTAACATCCTAGAAGATTATCACATGCCTGACTGAATTTTAAATTCTACATTAAGTCCTTTGGGTTTTAGAGTGTTCAGTTCATATATCCATTTCAATTCTAGTTTTTTTAGGAGGCATATTCTGTCCCCTCCCCTCCTCTGTATGGGGACCCTATCTATTATTTTAAATTTTAAATCTTTTTCTGTATGTTGAAACTCTATAAAATGTTTCGAAACTGGGAGATCTAGTCGCTTTTTCCTTATTGAGTGCCGATGATTGTTTAAACGCATTTTCAGTTCACAGGTCGTTTCCCCTATGTACCATAGTTTGCATGGACATTCCAGCAAGTATACTACATAGTCAGACTTGCATGTCAAGAAGTGTTTGATTGTGTATACCTTGTTTGTTTCTGGATGTTTGAATGTGGAACCTTTTTGTATATTTGGGCAATTTACACAGGACAGACATGGGAAGCAACCTCTTTGATTCTTGCCTGTGATCGTGGTCTGACTGGAATTTCTTAGGGGACCAATGTCTGCTTTAACCACATAATCTTTAATGTTTTTAGCCCTACGATATGAAAATAATGGGGGCTCCCCTAGTTCTTTGATCCTTGGTAGGCAATTACCTAACATTCCCCAATGTTTCCTGATGATGTTAACTACCGCCCCACTTTCCTCTGAGTAAGTCATCACACTGGGAACTCTACTCAATCTTCTTTTACCATGATCATTATTTCTTAAAAGATCCTTTCGATCTTTTTGCATGACTTTATTTTTGGGGTTATATCTGTTGTGTTTAGTTTTTTTTCAACCGCCCTTATCCCCGAGGTGTGATCTATAGAGGTGTAAAGCGAAATGACATCAAACGAGGCCAGAATGACATCACCCTCCAATTTTATAGATTCCAATTTGTTTAAGAAATCTGTAGTATCCTTAATATAAGATTTAGATTTTTTTGCAATTGGATTAAGGATTTTGTCTAAGAAAGTTCCTATTCTGCTAAATACTGAGTCTATGCCTGCCACTATGGGCCGCCCAGGAGGGTCGACCAATGACTGTTGGAAATAATTTTGAGGCGGAGCTACTTCCTGTTTGGGGATACCTTCTATGGACAACAAAGAGGTACAGCCATGGGGGCCAATATGGCCCCCTCATATGCAAATTTAGTGATGAGTACCTTGGAGGAAGACCTCGTCTATGTGTCCCACCACTTCCGGCATGTCCTGGTGTGGTGGAGATACATAGATGATGTCTTCCTCCTATGGAAAGATACTGAACAGGAGTTGAATAATTTTCATCGGTTCCTTAATGGTATAGATGACACCATCAAATTTACTTTAAATTATTCCAGAACTAAAATACAATTTCTAGACGTATCTGTGACACAGAATGAGAGAGAACTAACAACTACACTGTATGTGAAAGAGACAGATAAGAATAATCTTCTCACATATGACAGCCAACATCCACGCAGCATGGTGAGGTCAATACCCCTTAGCCAACTTCTAAGGGTGCGTAGGATTGTTAAAGAAGACAGAGAAATGGAGGGAGTTATGGATATCCTAGTAAAAAATTTTTTAGATAGGAGATATCCGCAAAAAGTGATTGATATTGCCAAAAATAAAGTCATGCAAAAAGATCGAAAGGATCTTTTAAGAAATAATGATCATGGTAAAAGAAGATTGAGTAGAGTTCCCTGTGTGATGACTTACTCAGAGGAAAGTGGGGCGGTAGTTAACATCATCAGGAAACATTGGGGAATGTTAGGTAATTGCCTAACAAGGATCAAAGAACTAGGGGAGCCCCCATTATTTTCATATCGTAGGGCTAAAAACATTAAAGATTATGTGGTTAAAGCAGACATTGGTCCCCTAAGAAATTCCAGTCAGACCACGATCACAGGCAAGAATCAAAGAGGTTGCTTCCCATGTCTGTCCTGTGTAAATTGCCCAAATATACAAAAAGGTTCCACATTCAAACATCCAGAAGCAAACAAGGTATACACAATCAAACACTTCTTGACATGCAAGTCTGACTATGTAGTATACTTGCTGGAATGTCCATGCAAACTATGGTACATAGGGGAAACGACCTGTGAACTGAAAATGCGTTTAAACAATCATCGGCACTCAATAAGGAAAAAGCGACTAGATCTCCCAGTTTCGAAACATTTTATAGAGTTTCAACATACAGAAAAAGATTTAAAATTTAAAATAATAGATAGGGTCCCCATACAGAGGAGGGGAGGGGACAGAATATGCCTCCTAAAAAAACTAGAATTGAAATGGATATATGAACTGAACACTCTAAAACCCAAAGGACTTAATGTAGAATTTAAAATTCAGTCAGGCATGTGATAATCTTCTAGGATGTTACCCTGAGTTGGATGTATATAGGTTCCATGTTGTACATTTATGATTTTAATATTTTAATTTTTTTGTTTCATAGATATCCGTATGACCGGTGGGTCTTATGTATTTCCTCACCAGCCGCTTGATGAAGCACTGTTATGGAGGCATCAAAATAATTATACTATCTATTTTTGTCCATTTTGGAATATGAAATTCAATTTTCTATATACTGTCTAGTTTTCCTGTCACGAATGTCGACCTGTAACAATAGTCCCTACTTTATAATAAAATTGTCTGCAAAGTAAATATTTAGCTGTTGTCAGATATTTGGATATATGGTATATTATATATGTTCACTTGTTTGTCGGCTCTAAAGTAGGATGTTATGGCCTGGAGAGGCTGTACGTCCTCTTGGAAAAGCATAGACTGAGGGAGATAGCCTGAATAAGGCTTTCATCCGTTAGGTCTGAGTGATATACATATCCTTACAGCCACTTATGTATCCAATTAGGAATATTTTCCGTTTTCTAGACAAAGAGCCTAATTGTAATTAGTAACGTTCATCTTATATAAAGTGCTAATACGCTGATGAAAGTGCAGACATAGAAATGGATCAGCGGTTTATGTAGTGGTAAAATGAGCGCAAGTGCATTATTACAACAGTGGCATATACAGACATAAAGGAATGTCTTGTCACAACCAAGATGGCGCCGCGGCGCGGACATAACACTAGTGCGCATGCGCTATTAAAATGAAAGTTACTGGAGCTCCCATTGGCTGACATTATGTGACAGGATAATTGGATTTGTAGACATGCGCAATAGAGTTCTATGAACGCCGATAACGGCCATTACAGAGTCCTCCATGTGGTGTTGTCGGATAGCGGTAAGGTGAGGGATATAAAGTGTAATCACTATGAATATTAATATAAATTTATGCTAATGAGAAAGTCTGTGAAACAAAGGAGAAAGTGGGGAAGTGTGATATTTTATAAAGAACATAGCACAAAGCACTTTAATAAGCACGGATATTGCACTAAAGAGACACTATATGCACATTATATAAAATTGTACAACTGTATGTTTATTTATGTATTAATGGTAATTGTAACATGCAAATTTATTCAAATTGTTTCTATAAAAGCACAATCATTGTTAACACCCATTGCTTGAAAAAGGCTCAGTGAGCCGAAACGTCGCGCAGTGATGTGGGTCGATTAAAACTTCACTTTTTTTCATCTGAAACGTCTGGAGTGCTGCCTTCTTTTTGCTATTTGGTATACATGTTGGATTAATGGTTGGACCATTTTTATCCAGAGGGCTAGGCACCCACCATTGGTGAGCATTGTGCTGTTCCATTTTTCCCTATATATATATATATATATATATATATATATATATATATATATATATATACTGTGACACGGTCGCTGGCATGGTATGTGAGGGAAGACATGTATCACGAAGATTGCTGTCCCAGAAGTTTCTCTCCAGCATGTTATGTGCTGCCAGGGATTAATCGGCCATGACAGGGTTGGGTTTTTTGTGAGTGGCTGTAAAAGGTAGGTAAGACGGCTACTCACCATATTTCGCCCTTATGGGTGTGGTTCGGGAAGTTAAATCTCTGACCACTGAGTTTTTTCTCTGTGGATATAGAGGCAGTAGAGTTCCCGAGAAGTTTTTACGTTCCACTGTGCTGGACTCTGTTGATTGCACTCTGAGCGATTAGATTCTGGCAGGCATAAGGACTGTGCTATAACTTATCTTTTTGCTTCACATTTTTTCCAGAAAGGCCACATTTATTTTATTGAAACTTGCACTGGTTTATACCATGATTTAACCCTCCGTCAAATACAACTGATCTGACAGGCGCTTCTCTTTTACTTTCATTTCTCCTTCCTCACCAGATTGTGAGGAAACCCCCTCCCTCCAGGTAGTCTCCTGTCTCTTGAAGGTCTGTGAAACCTGATATCACAGTTGGATTTCAGAGCTTCAGGGGAGAGGATATAGCTGCACAGATCTCTCAGGCTCATTGTATGTGAATACGTCACATTCAGTAAGGTTGGTATTTTATGTTTTTATTCATCACAATAGTTTATTTAGCTTGTTTTATGAATGTATAGCACAAAATGTGAGGATATTTCATAGAAATAAGGGAGATTTTATAAAAGAAAGTGTGCTGCTCAGGCATATACAGTAGTTCCCTAACATATTCCTTCTCTTGCTTCAGATTATCTGCTGAAATGGAGAGGAAAATGTACAATTTATCCAAACAACTTGATGTTGAGGAAGTAACAAACATGCTGTTAGATGATAGAGACCTTGTCATAATGCAATTTGCCTGACACATGCAAAAATGGTGTGTAATTCTTGCTATTTGCTCTGCAAGTGTGACTTTTCTGGGGAAACCTCAGCATCTACTTCTGATTGAATATGTTTTTAATAGTACTTAAGGTACCTTAAAATTAAGTTTGTGTTCAAAATTTTTCTTTGTACATTTTTTTGAGAGAGTCGAACTGGGGACTATTTGGCGGGAGTTTTGAAAAGTTTGTATTTCATAGTTATTAGTTTTATGTTAAGTAAATGTTTTTTTTTTGCAACTGATTATGTGTAGTCTCTTTTATTACATCCCTATGAAGGTCACTGATCACTTTTAGAGCACTGAAATTGCAAACATTAGATATTATAGGTATTTTTCCAGCAGGCGCCTGACAGGCACATTGTATGTGAACTCGTTAGTCCGAATATTGTATGTGACGGAGGGTTAAATTAGCCAGCAGAAGAAACGTACCTGTGTCTTCCTCTGTGAGCAGATGAGTGAGTCGACGTACCGCAATATGTATATACACAACACAATATTCACTGATATATATATATATATATATAAATAAAATAATGTAGTAATGTATGTTTAACTGAAAAAATGAATCCTGTAATAAAAATGAGAACAAATCTGGATATAAATGGACAATTCAGAACATAATCATACATAAAAATAGAAAAGATGAATGATCTAAGTGTGAATGAGTTCTAAGTCGGATAAACGTATCCACTGTAAGTTCTTGGCTTCTAGACAAAAAGCTGTTTGCAAAGGATGGATCTATATCCAGTGAGGATCAAATAGAGGGGGAGGCTCAGCGGGCGCTGGAGGATCTCTTGGAGGAACAAACATCGGGCCCAATTGGTAGGTTTCCACCTGATTGATACCCAAAATCAACAAAGTTCCCCCCCTTGTCCTTATGTCCGGCAGTAGAGATTTTTACCCGGTTGGTTAAACAAGATTTTGAGAAAATAACCACAAGGCGTCAATATGACAACTTGACGGCAAAACAGAGAATAGCATTACAACAATTGAAGGAGTATGATGACATTGTAATTAAACCGGCGGACAAGGGGGGGAACGTTGTTTTATGGCCCAAAACACTCTATGAAAAAGAGGCAACAAGACATCTCAGAGATAGAGAAACGTATCGCAGGTTGGAACATAATCCATTGAATGAGTTTTTCCATGAACTGGAGGGTATCCTAGAGGAAGCCTTTGAGAAGGGATTGATCCCAAAAAAGATTTTTGATGGCCTGTTGACTAGGTTTCCCAAAGTGCCTACTCTGTATTTTGTCCCCAAGATACATAAGAATCCTACTGATCCCCCCGGCCATCCGATTGTCTCGGGCATGGGAGGTTTGAGTGACTCTATTTGTAAATTTGTGGATTTTTATCTTAAACCATTGGTTGAGACCCTTCCCTCCTATGCTCGGGACACATCGGATGTGCTGAGTAGGATCAATGGGATCCAATTGGAAGATGACATGATTCTTGTCACTGCTGACATTGAGTCACTATATACGTGCATAAAACACGAGGATGGACTGGAGGCGGTCCGCTTCTTCCTGGGGTCTGGCAGCCGGGATGGCCTTATGTGTGATTTTATTTTGGAATTACTTACCTTTATTCTCACCAGGAACTTATTTGTTTTTAAGGATGTCTTTTATCTGCAGCAACGCGGCACTGCCATGGGCACGGCCTGTGCGCCCTCTTTCGCCAACCTCTTCCTAGGATTCTGGGAGAGGGAGATTTTTGGTGGGGGGGCGTCTGTTATGAAAGGTAATTCAGTACCACAATGGACATAGAGGTCAGCGCACATACAGTGACCTGGCAATAACCCAAAAAACAAGAACGAGCTCTGAGACGTGGGAACTCTGTTGACCGCAATCCCTAATCCTCTCCAACAACAATAAAGGCAGCCGTGGATTGCGCCTAACGCTCCCTATGCAACTCGGCACGGCCTGAGAAACTAGCTAGCCTGAAGATAGAAAATAAGCCTACCTTGCCTCAGAGAAATACCCCAAAGAAAAAGGCAGCCCCCACATATAATGACTGTGAGTTAAGATGAAAAGACAAACGCAGAGATGAAATAGATGTAGCAAAGTGAGGCCCAACTTTCTGAACAGAGCGAGGATAGGAAAGGTAACTTTGCGGTCAACACAAAACCCTACAAAAACCACGCAAAGGGGGCAAAAAGACCCTCCGTACCGAACTAACGGCACGGAGGTACACCCTCTGCGTCCCAGAGCTTCCAGCAAGCAGGAAAAAACAAATAGACAAGCTGGACAGAAAAAACAGCAAACAAAATAGCAAAAGTGGAACTTAGCTATGCAGAGCAGCAGGCCACAGGAACGATCCAGGAGGAAACAGGTCCAATACTAGAACATTGACTGGAGGCCAGGATCAAAGCACTAGGTGGAGTTAAATAGAGCAGCACCTAACGACTTCCCCACATCACCTGAGGAAGGAAACTCAGAAGCCGCAGTACCACTTTCCTCCACCAACGGAAGCTCACAGAGAGAATCAGCCGAAGTACCACTTGTGACCACAGGAGGGAGCTCTGCCACAGAATTCACAAAAGTACCCCCCCCTTGAGGAGGGGTCACCGAACCCTCACCAGAGCTCCCAGGATGACCAGGATGAGCCATATGAAAGGCACGAACAAGATCGGGAGCATGGACATCAGAGGCAAAGACCCAGGAATTATCTTCCTGAGCATAACCCTTCCAATTAACCAGATACTGGAGTTTCCGCCTTGAAACACGAGAATCCAAAATCTTCTCCAAAATATACTCCAACTCCCCCTCCACCAAAACCGGGGCAGGAGGATCAACAGATGGAACCATAGGTGCCACATATCTCCGCAACAATGACCTATGGAATACGTTATGTATGGAAAAAGAATCTGGAAGGGTCAGACGAAAAGACACAGGATTAAGAACCTCAGAAATCCTATACGGACCAATAAAATGAGGTTTAAACTTAGGAGAGGAAACCTTCATAGGAATATGATGAGAAGATAACCAAACCAAGTCCCCAACCCGAAGTCGGGGACCCACACAGTGTCTGCGATTAGCGAAACGTTGAGCCTTCTCCTGGGACAAAGTCAAATTGTCCACTACATGAGTCCAAATCTGCTGCAACCTGTCCACCACAGTATCCACACCAGGACAGTCCGAAGACTCAACCTGCCCTGAAGAGAAACGAGGATGGAACCCAGAGTTGCAGAAAAACGGTGAAACCAAGGTAGCCGAGCTTGCCCGATTATTAAGGGCAAACTCAGCCAAAGGCAAAAAGGACACCCAGTCATCCTGATCAGCAGAAACAAAGCATCTCAGATATGTTTCCAAGGTCTGATTGGTTCGTTCGGTCTGGCCATTAGTCTGAGGATGGAAAGCCGAGGAAAAAGACAAGTCAATGCCCATCCTACCACAAAAGGCTCGCCAAAACCTCGAAACAAACTGAGAACCTCTGTCAGAAACGATATTCTCTGGAATGCCATGTGAACGAACCACATGCTGGAAAAACAATGGCACCAAATCAGAGGAGGAAGGCAATTTAGACAAGGGTACCAAATGGACCATCTTAGAGAAGCGATCACAGACCACCCAAATGACTGACATCTTTTGAGAGACGGGAAGATCTGAAATAAAATCCATAGAGATATGTGTCCAAGGCCTCTTCGGGACCGGCAAGGGCAAAAGCAACCCACTGGCACGAGAACAGCAGGGCTTAGCCTGAGCACAAATCCCACAGGACTGCACAAAAGTACGCACATCCCGCGACAGAGATGGCCACCAAAAGGATCTAGCCACTAACTGTCTGGTACCAAAGTTTCCAGGATGACCAGCCAACACCGAACAATGAACCTCAGAGATGACTTTATTCGTCCACCTATCAGGGACAAACAGTTTCTCCGCTGGGCAAGGATCAGGTTTATTAGCCTGAAATTTCTGCAGCACCCGCCGCAAATCAGGGGAGATGGCAGACACAATTACTCCCTCTTTGAGGATACCTGCCGGCTCAGATACACCCGGAGAGTCGGGCACAAAACTCCTAGACAGAGCATCCGCCTTCACATTTTTAGAGCCCGGAAGGTATGAAATCACAAAGTCAAAACGGGCAAAAAACAACGACCAACGAGCTTGTCTAGGATTCAACCGCTTGGCGGACTCGAGATAAGTCAAGTTCTTATGATCAGTCAAGACCACCACGCGATGCTTAGCTCCTTCAAGCCAATGATGCCACTCCTCGAATGCCCACTTCATGGCCAGCAATTCTCGATTGCCCACATCATAATTTCGCTCAGCAGGCGAAAACTTTCTGGAAAAGAAGGCGCATGGTTTCATCACCGAGCAATCAGAACTTCTCTGCGACAAAACAGCCCCTGCTCCAATCTCAGAAGCATCAACCTCGATCTGGAACGGAAGCGAAACATCTGGTTGACACAACACAGGGGCAGAAGAAAAACGACGCTTCAACTCTTGAAAAGCTTCCACAGCAGCAGAAGACCAATTGACCACATCAGCACCTTTCTTGGTCAAATCGGTCAATGGTTTAGCAATACTAGAAAAATTGCAGATGAAGCGACGATAAAAATTAGCAAAGCCCAGGAACTTTTGCAGACTTTTCAGAGATGTCGGCTGAGTCCAATTATGGATGGCTTGGACCTTAACAGGGTCCATCTCGATAGTAGAAGGGGAAAAGATGAACCCCAAAAATGAAACCTTCTGAACACCAAAGAAACACTTTGATCCCTTTCATAAACAAAGAATTAGCACGCAGGACCTGAAACACCGTTCTGACCTGCTTCACATGAGACTCCCAATCATCCGAGAAGATCAAAATGTCACCTAAGTACACAATCAGGAATTTATCCAGGTACTCTCGGAAGATGTCATGCATAAAGGACTGAAACACTGATGGAGCATTGGCAAGTCCGAATGGCATTACTAGATACTCAAAATGGCCCTCGGGCATATTAAATGCAGTTTTCCACTCATCGCCTCGCTTAATACGCACAAGATTATACGCACCACGAAGATCTATCTTGGTGAACCAACTAGCCCCCTTAATCCGAGCAAACAAATCAGATAACAATGGCAAGGGGTACTGAAATTTAACCGTGATCTTATTTAGAAGACGGTAATCTATACAAGGTCTCAGTGAACCATCCTTCTTGGCTACAAAAAAGAACCCTGCTCCTAATGGCGACGATGACGGGCGAATATGCCCCTTCTCCAAAGACTCCTTCACATAACTCCTCATAGCGGCATGCTCAGGCACAGATAAATTAAACAGTCGACCTTTTGGGAATTTACTACCAGGAATCAAATCGATAGCACAATCACAATCCCTATGCGGAGGTAGGGTATCGGACTTGGGCTCATCAAATAAATCCCGGTAATCAGACAAGAACTCAGGAACCTCAGAAGGGGTGGATGACGAAATAGTCAGAAATGGGACATCACCATGTACCCCCTGACAACCCCAGCTGGACACAGACATGGATTTCCAATCTAATACTGGATTATGGACTTGTAGCCATGGCAACCCCAACACGACCACATCATGCAGATTATGCAACACCAGAAAGCGAATAACCTCCTGATGTGCAGGAGCCATGCACATGGTCAGCTGGGTCCAGTACTGAGGCTTATTCTTGGCCAAAGGCGTAGCATCAATTCCTCTCAATGGAATAGGACACTGCAAGGGCTCCAAGAAAAACCCACAACGCCTAGCATACTCCAAGTCCATCAAATTCAGAGCAGCGCCTGAGTCCACAAATGCCATGACAGAATACGATGACAAAGAGCAGATCAAGGTAACGGACAGAAGAAATTTTGACTGTATCGTACCAATGGTGGCAGACCTAGCGAACCGCTTAGTGCGCTTAGGACAATCAGAGATAGCATGAGTGGAATCACCACAGTAGAAACACAGCCCATTCAGACGTCTGTGTTCTTGCCGTTCAACTCTGGTCAAAGTCCTATCGCACTGCATAGGCTCAGGTTTAAGCTCAGGTAATACCGCCAAATGGTGCACAGATTTACGCTCGCGCAAGCGTCGACCAATCTGAATGGCCAAAGACATAGACTCATTCAGACCAGCAGGCATAGGAAATCCCACCATGACATCCTTAAGGGCTTCAGAGAGACCTTTTCTGAAAATAGCTGTGAGCGCACCTTCATTCCACTGTGTGAGTACGGACCACTTTCTAAATTTCTGACAATATACCTCTATTTCATCCTGACCCTGACACAGAGCCAGCAAATTCTTCTCTGCCTGATCCACAGAATTAGGCTCATCGTACAGCAATCCGAGCGCCAGGAAAAACGCATCGATATTACTTAATGCAGGATCTCCTGACGCAAGAGAAAATGCCCAGTCCTGAGGGTCGCCACGCAAAAAAGAAATAACGTTCCTAACTTGTTGAACTGGGTCACCAGAGGAGCGAGGTTTCAAAGCCAGAAATAGTTTACAATTATTTTTGAAACTCAGAAATTTAGTTCTATCTCCAAAAAACAAATCAGGAATAGGAATTCTCGGTTCTAACATAGAATTCTGAACCACAAAGTCTTGAATACTTTGTACTCTTGCCGTGAGCTGATCCACACATGAAGACAGACCTTTAATGTCCATTGCTACACCTGTGTCCTGAACCAGCCAAATGTCTAGGGGAAAAAAAAGGCAAAACACAGTGCAGGGAAAAAAAAATGGTCTCAGAACTTCTTTTTTCCCTCTATTGAGAATCATTAGTACTTTGGGCCTCCAGTACTGTTATGAAAGGTAATTCAGTACCACAATGGACATAGAGGTCAGCGCACATACAGTGACCTGGCAATAACCCAAAAAACAAGAACGAGCTCTGAGACGTGGGAACTCTGTTGACCGCAATCCCTAATCCTCTCCAACAACACTAAAGGCAGCCGTGGATTGCGCCTAACGCTCCCTATGCAACTCGGCACGGCCTGAGAAACTAGCTAGCCTGAAGATAGAAAATAAGCCTACCTTGCCTCAGAGAAATACCCCAAAGGAAAAGGCAGCCCCCACATATAATGACTGTGAGTTAAGATGAAAAGACAAACGCAGAGATGAAATAGATTTAGCAAAGTGAGGCCCAACTTTCTGAACAGAGCGAGGATAGGAAAGGTAACTTTGCGGTCAACACAAAACCCTACAAAAACCACGCAAAGGGGGCAAAAAGACCCTCCATACCGAACTAACGGCACGGAGGTACACCCTCTGCGTCCCAGAGCTTCCAGCAAGCAGGAAAAAACAAATAGACAAGCTGGACAGAAAAAACAGCAAACAAAATAGCAAAAGTGGAACTTAGCTATGCAGAGCAGCAGGCCACAGGAACGATCCAGGAGGAAACAGGTCCAATACTAGAATATTGACTGGAGGCCAGGATCAAAGCACTAGGTGGAGTTAAATAGAGCAGCACCTAACGACTTCCCCACATCACCTGAGGAAGAAAACTCAGAAGCCGCAGTACCACTTTCCTCCACCAGCGGAAGCTCACAGAGAGAATCAGCCGAAGTACCACTTGTGACCACAGGAGGGAGCTCTGCCACAGAATTCACAACAGGCGTCCGGGCCGCGGACCATGTGCAGTGCTGGTTGCGTTGCATTGATGACCTGCTTATAATCTGGCAGGGGTCCGAACATGAGTTACGGACCTTTATGCAGGACCTTAATTGCAATAGATTTAACATCAAACTGACATATCAAATGAGTAAGACAGCGGTGGATTTTCTGGATGTGAAAATTGAGGTGGATGAACATCGATATTTGCAGACTGACGTACACAGGAAGTCCACCTCTGTCAACTCTCTATTGCATGCGAGTTCGAGTCATCCTCATAGCACCATTAGGGCCATCCTGGTTGGGCAGCACCTCAGGGTGAGGAGGATTTGTTCCTCTGAGTCCAAGTTTGAAATGCAGGCCAAGGATCTTCAAGAGAGGTTTAAAGCGAGAGGTTACAGCAATAGATGCATTAAAAAGGGATATCAAAGGGCCAAATTTCAAAAATGGGAGACTTTGCTATATCCCCAGAGAAAGGATAAATTTCAGCAGGAAAATGTAGTTCGATTTATATCTACATTTAATGGGGAATGGACCACAATGAGAAATTGTCTCCAAAAACATTGGAGTGTATTAATGACCGATACATCGCTGTCAAAACTCCTGACAGAACACCCTTTGATGACATCCAGAAGGAGTAGGAATCTCAAAGATATCCTATTGTCTAGTCATTATGTCCCTTCCCCTCCAAAAAATCAATTTGGATCAACTGGTCCCTGCAAAGGATGTTTCCCATGTGGAAACTGCATCTCGTGCAAAAATATCAGTCGGACGTCAGATTTTCAATCAGTGGGAGGAAAAACATTCCCCATAAAACAACACATTACCTGCAACACCACTCAGGTCATTTATTATGCAGTTTGCAGCTGTCCTAAAATTTATATTGGCCTGACGTCAAGACGACTGGGTACCCGCACGAGAGAGCATGTTAGGGACATCATGGCGGTGGAGAGAGAAGAAGATGTTTCAAAATTAAAAACCATTCCACGCCACTTTAAAGAGCACCATAAATGTAACCCTAGACTTCTCTTAGTCAGAGGTATTGAACATATTCAGAGTGGGATCAGAGGAGGGGACATCCAATGCCTATTGGCACAAAGAGAATGTAGGTGGATTACCACTCTGGGGACCCTGGCACCCAATGGGCTAAATGAATCGTATGGCTTTTCAGCCTATTTGTAACATCTATGTACCAACCCCTCAATTATTGCTACGCCTGATCCACCCTTATACACTCCAACCAGATTTTATTTTATTTTAATTCCTTTTCTTAGTTTGTGGTTTTTAATTGTGTCTTGTCATTTTGTTTATTAGTTCTTGATTGACACACTGCAGACATAATGAAGACATGAGAAAAAAACTCCGTATTGTCATCTTAAAGAGGATAAAGAAAGAAGACGGATTTCCTTGAATAATAGACCTACTTAACTAAGATGGACATATCGGAAAATATATATGTTTCCCTAGTGGATAATGTGACACAAAGAAACCACATGGTGAATATGTTCCAGAATAACTAGGTGTGCTAAATATGCAAAATCCCTATGGTCTCATTTATTCATTTGTCTGTATGTTTTGAATCATGATCTATTTTTAACTATGTATGGAATTGTATTGTTCAGAGTATTGATATTTTTAGAGCACATGTTATATTAACATATATAGTAATCTGCACAGAATAGCGACTTTTAGAGAGCTGCACATATTATTTAAACAAGTATAGTTAGAAATAAGCACTTTGTTTCTTACAGCACATCATCAACCTTTCATGTATTAGCATATTTACAGATCAGTATACGGGCGATAGTACCGTATGTCTTGCGCTGTCTTCTCTCCTGTGGGGGTGTCCCCTGCTCCCTTCGGGAACATGTTGCGGCCAGGCGCCGGCTCGCTCATGTGACCGGGGTGGGCGGGGACCCTGCTACGTGGTTGGGGCCACTGCGGGACATATGGTGCTCGTCGGCACCAGTGGATAAACATAGCATGCACGCACTAGGAGATCACATGTTGATATACACAGCGGCGTTGTAGCGCCGCGGGTTTCCATGACGATGACACATCACAAGCACGCAAGCGCACTTCTATTCTGCACCGATTGGATGCCGCACGGTCAAATGACCGGAACGGCACAGTATAAACAGAGCACTAAGATCGGAGTTAAGCCACGCCCCCTGAGGAAGCGAGGCTATAATTAGCACGCGAAACGCGCGTTGGGGTGACCGGGGCTCTCACCTAAACTGGATATGGGTAACTATCGATTTTGATTCTTATTAGATCTATAGGCTATATTTGTCTCATGTTGGTATAATTACAAGAGTAGTGGGTGCCTGACAATTTAGGAACAGTGTTCCGAGGGAAGATATTTAGCATTACACCCACACTCAGTATAACCACCTAGATAGAACTCCAGCCTATCTTTCTGGTTTAGAGTGGGAACCACTGGTCAAGTAACTACACCTGGGAATGGTTCACATATTATAGTACTTGACTTATGATATCCATTTTTTATTCTTGTAAATCTTTTTGATTTAAATAAAGTTTGTATTTTGTGTAAACTCCATGTCCTCCTTTTCTATAAAAAAAAGCTGTTCTGGTTGCCTGACTGCTCAGTTGCACCCATTTGGAAGTTCATGATCAGGACTAGTGTAAAAATGAAGCCTCCACTTTAGTTTCACGATAGACTCAAAAGATGTTCAAATAAATATGTATAGTGATTTTTATTTTTACATTACTTTGCTTTTGTATTCATCATGACTGAAAAAAATGAACAAGAATCCATTATTGCATTCTTTACAATGATTTTTATTGTGGCGTTAAAAATCCATCTAAAATATGCATAAGTTTGAAGACCTTTTCAACTATTTTTAGGTTTAGGGTAGTTTAGGGTGGGGAATGTCCTTTGAGAAGGCCTGCCTCAGCATGATTACCACTACAAATAGTGGTAGGTTTTCTCGAGGGAACCTCACAACAGTCCTCAAATGACTATGGTGTGAAGTGGCACAGTGTACAGTAGCCGGACCCCTCTAGTCATTTTAGGTAATTAACAGCTTGGCGCTTCATTCAATTGGTCGTGGAACAAGTGGTACAGCCATTTGACCATAGTTTTCCAGGAGCAGTTTTTCAACACAAAATCAATAAGCTACATGTTGCTCATGTAGGAAAATGGACACGCTGCCCACATTTCCCTCTTGAGGAAACAAGTTTATTGTTGTAAAATGTTTTTAATGCACTGTGAACTGTGATGTGTATTAAAGGTGTCAGCAATACTGATGGTGTGTAGTTTGACAATATGAATAGTGGGAGATGATGGTTGGAACTTGCCCAGAGTGGGACGGTATAAGTTGATGGGTAGGTGACAATTTCCTGTTGCAATGTCAGATAGGGCCTGGAGTGCATTGCAAGTGGACCTTAAGGTCCAAGGTGAGCAGTGCCACAGTCTTGGGTGTCCATAAGTAAGAGGAAACTGAAGTGAAGAGATAGTGTGATCCGGAGCAGAAGACTAAGCAGTGCCAGCCTCATGTGATGTCACGTTTGAGACTCCTCTCAAATGAAATGTCACAGTAAGTACAGTAAAAAAATATATGTAAGGATTAGATAGATAGGGACAACTGTAGAGTATTGATTAATAAACATAATTACAAAATTGGTTATGGTGTAAAGATAGATAGATATAATATACAGTTTAGGTGCTGGAACACCCATTTAAGATTTGATCCTTTAGTGTCTGACTCAAGGGATCCCCAGCTTATCACCAACACAAAGAGACTATGGGTATCCAATTCAAGGACAGCCACCACATCAATGAAATACTGTTAGCTTAGAGATTCCCTTTAAATATTACCGCAGTTATGTTCTACTTTTTTTTATTAGTACTACATCCACCACTAATACTACAACTACTACCTCTACTATCCATAATGATTAGTGTTATTATTTTGATGACGATGTCTTATGCTGCTTTATTCTCATCCTGACATCGTATGTGTTTAAAATTCCTTATGGATGACTATGTGAGCTCAAAATTCACCTACTCTGTAATTTCCTTTATGTTATTGATTTAATAAAAAAAAAATGCAATCACAAGAGTATTTACATATTCTATTCATTTTGCATATGTACCTCCTAAAACATCACTTTTGTCGACACTCTAAAATGAATTGCTTCACATCACCATGTATCATTTTCATGTCCTCGTTTATGCAAATTCAAAGGAAACACAGTGTGCTTCAACAGGGAGACAAATTCAGGAATATCAATGAGGTAAGCCGAATACCTGACAATGACAAACTTCACATTATATAGCTATGTGAGAATAAATCTGACAGTCCGCATTATAGAAAATAATATGTGTAGACTGACGAAATTGTTACCATCTGTTATAGCGGTGAAATTTTCTCTAGGATACACAAAACAGAGGAATACTGGCTTGTCTGTTTGTCACATACTAGATTCCTTTCACTCTCTAGTTGGACGTTCATCGCATAACCCTTGTCATATGTAAAGATATATACATAAAACCCATAAAATACCTATCCTAAAGTATCATAGCAGTAATATGCCCAACACATGGAGTCGAAATCAGTTGACTAAATAGACAGAAGGAGCTCTCTTTTTGTTAAAGCTTTTTTTGTTTTATAAAGACCAAGCAAGTACAGTCATTATTCCATTTCATGTGTACAACCTGATATCATGGGCACTGCAATGCCATGGGTAGTGTTGAGCATTCCTATACCGCAAATATCGGGTATCGGCCGATATTTGCGTTATCGGAATTCCGATACCGAGTTCCGATATTTTTGCGATATCGGGAATCAGGATCAGGATGAATATTCATGTGTAAAATAAAAAATAAAAATAAAAAATATGGATATACTCACCCTCGGACGCGCCCTGGTTGTAACCGCTGCAACCGGCAGCCTTCGTTCCTAAGAATGAGCGAGTGAAGGACCTGCGATGACGTCGCGGCTTGTGATTGGTCGCATGAGCGGTCACATGAGTGGTCACGCGACCAATCACAAGCCGTGACATCATCGAAGGTCCTTCACCCTGCATTCTTAGGAACGGAAGCTGCCGGTTACACCACTAAGGTCCAGGGTCCGCCGGAGGGGTGAGTATATCCATATTTTTTATTTTTATTCTTTATTTTTTACATGAATATGGATCCCAGGGCCTGAAGGAGAATTTCCTCTCCTTCAGACCCTGGGAACCATTCTAGGATCACTTCCGATATTTGTGTCCCATTGACTTGTATTGGTATCGGGTATCGGTATCGGTGATATCCGATATTTTTCAGATATTGGCCGATACAATCCGATACAGATACTTTCAAATATCGGAAGGTATCGCTCAACACTAGCCATGGGCATGGAATAACATTGTAGAAGCATTCAGGCCTTATCTCACGTGCACTCTAGTTTGATTGATAGCTTGGACCAGCAGCTTTGTTCCGTTGATGTGAACTGTGCACTGTAAAATCTTTTGCTTTTCAGCATTGGAGAAGCACAGAAGCACTGCAGTAGGCTGAATCCAGAGCAGTGATTACATGCTCTCTAGCACAGAACTTGTAAGTGCTGCACTCCTTGCATAGGTGACTGGACACTTCTAACAAACTAAAGTTATTCTAACTTCATAACTAGGCTGCAAGTGTAGGGCGCTTGAGACACCATTTTTCGGCTGCCTCAGTATGAACCAGTTTTCATAGATGTATCACCAGATAGCTTTGACTCGACTGCAGGAGGCACGTAGTTTCCAAAAGAAGGTTCATTTTCAAGCTGAATTCTTGTAGTATGCATATGCAAACGTCCACCAGGGCCATGGGGTACTCGAATCAGGTCGGACAGTTCTTTGGGGAAGTCACGGGGCTGTGACCCGACTCCTTGGCCCTGGGCGTACAATAAAAATGCAAGGGAAAAAGTTTTATGGGATTGATTTGTCATGCCACCCGTGGTGTTCTGCAAGGGATGGCCGACACTGCGGTTCAGGTCCACTGGGGCCAATGGTGATGCAGCAAAGATGTTACAGCTCCCTACGAGTAGAGCGGGGCCCCAGGGCAGATATACCAGTCAGTTTAGGTGGTGGTGAATGTTGGGCTGCAGAGCGACGCAGAAAAGTACAGTTTTCTATACCTTTACTTCTTGGTAGATGAACATGCAGTCCAGGGTACCAGTCACAGATGACAGCAGCAGTCTGGCTAACCTGGAAGCATTCAGGAGGTCCATCTTACCAGGTGGGGTTGAAGGTCTTCCGGCTGCGTTCTGTTTTCAGGTCGACCTGTATGGCAGACAGCGTGAGCCTATCACAGGCACTGCCTGTTCACTAGCAGCCTCTGGATGTTCGGTGTGGCCAGGGGGCTTACAATCCCATGCCCTCCAGATTTGGCTGTCGGGGCGTACAGCATTCTCACAGCCAAGGACTCTGGCGTCCTTCTTGTCAGCGCTCCACTCCGGGGTCAGCTCTGACGCAGCTGCAATTCCCGAGAGCCCTTGTTTCCGCTCCTGTCCCTTCCCTTTCCCCAGACTAACTTCCCAACAGCCTAAACTGACTCCTCCCATTTCCATGACAACACTTCACTATCAACTGTCACTTTCTCCACCCACACCCTCTACCTAGTTCCCCCTCCAGCCTGAGATGAGGCCCTCCCTAAATAGGGTCCACCCAGATCTCCTGGCCTGGAGTAGTGTGGTGTTGGATGCTAAAGTGCTGTTACCGGGTAGTGCTCCCTTCTTACCCGAGAGTGGGATACCACACCTCTGGCTGAGGTGCAGTACCTCTGTGGCGACTGGACCCTCAGGGGCGCTACACATAATTACAGTAGGAGAAACACTTGCAGTAGGTAAAAAAGACTTCTGAACCAGAGCTGCCAGACATATGGCTACTTAAGATCGCAGCCAAGGTTTCAATGAGGAAAAGGGGGAGTTGCTGAGGTCAGAGCTATGGAGGCAGACAGGCAAAGAGGGTGGGAAAACTTCTAAAAGAAAAACCTTACTGCATTGCAACACCATAGCAAAAATACAATACTGTAAGATTCCCAAGTTGTGGGACATGACACACTTAAAAAAGGAACACCTTAGATAAAGTCCTGGAAGATAGCTTTTCTACTGTAAACCACAGACAGCAGAGAGTGCACCTGTTTTTGTAGACTTTCAGTGATTTTACAGGAGGTTGGCAGCCCAGCACCACATGCATAGTCACATGTAAGGTGAGGTGATCTGAGGAGAATCATCTTACTTCCTTGAACTGTTTACAAACAGGGAAGTTTGAAGTCATGTTATGTCATGTTATGTTTTATGTTCTCCCAATAGAAACCACCCACCTTGTACAGAATGCTAATATCAGTAAGGGTAGGTTCATAAAATCGTTCAGTGTCATCCAGACTTGTGGAATAATTTTTCCCTCACTTTTCTGTGTGCAGTCTGTATACAAACCGTTTTTTTGCAGCAGAAATGAATAATTTACAGGACCATTTTCAGTTTCCTATGTTGCAGGATTGCAATTTATATGTAAAAATGTAAATGTAAAAATTAGATGCTATACTGCAACATTTGATTTTTTTTACACATACATACGCTTGAATGGGTGAATCTCATCTGATTTACGGAAGAAACTAGCGCATGCTGACATTTTTTTCACACGCAGATTTGGTCAGTGAAAAAATTGTAATCTGCACTGCCTCAATGAATAACACTGGTCCTATGTGATGTGTTTTTTTCACAGATAGTACTCTTTCCCACTGTGGTTTAACGACCGCCGATACACCTTTAAACAGCAGCAGGGGCCTTATTCTTCAGCGCTGCTTTTTAACGGCGCTGATAAATAAGGGTAAAGCACCCCACAGTGTCAGAAAATCTCCAGGGTCTCTGCTACCAGGGGTAGCTGAGACCCCGGAAAACATGCGTTGGGTCAGTTTTTACCATCTTCAGTCTTATAAATGCCGTAGTTCACTGTTATGATCAGGTGGCCTTGGAGCAGAATGAAATGACCTTCACTGGAGCAGTGGTAACTTTACTGACCGCAAACCCTGATCCTAACATCGCAACTAGAAGTAACCGTGGGGTGTGCCTAACCAGACCTAGACACCTCGACACAGCCTTTCAGAAACAAGGCATTGTCACAAAGGATCTGAAATACCATCCTGACCTGCTGCACATGAGACTCCCAATCATCGGAAAAAATCAAAATATCGTCCAAATATACAATCAGGAATTTATCAAGATAATCCCGGAAGATATCATGCATGAAGGACTGAAAAACAGATGGAGCATTAGAGAGTCCGAATGACATCACAAGGTATTCAAAATGGCCCTCGGGCGTGTTAAACGCAGTTTTCCATTCATCACCCTGCTTAATACGAACAAGATTATAAGTCCCCCGAAGGTCAATCTTTGTAAACCAACTAGCTCCCTTAATCCTAGCAAACAAATCGGAAAGCAAAGGTAAAGGATATTGAAACTTGACCGTGATCTTATTCAAGAGGCGATAATCAATACAGGGTCTTAAGGAACCATCTTTTTTTAGCAACAAAAAAGAACCCCGCTCCCAACGGTGAAGAAGATGGCCGAATATGCCCTTTCTCCAAAGACTCCTTAATATAGCTCCGCATGGCGGTATGTTCAGGTAAAGACAGGTTGAAAAGTTGGCCCTTAGGAAACTTACAGCCTGGAATCAAGTCAATAGCACAATCGCAGTCCCTGTGTGGTGGAAGGAAACTGGACTTGGGCTCATCGAATACATCCTGAAAATCAGACAAAAACTTCGGAATTTCAGAAGAGGGAGAAGGGGCGATAGACATCAGAGGAACATCATTATGAACCCCCTGACAACCCCAACAGACATGGACTTCCAATCCAAAACAGGATTATGTACTTGCAACCACGCAAATTATGCAACACCAGAAATCGACAATCTTCCTGATGGGCTGGCGCCCTGCGCATGGTCACCTGTGTCCAAAACTTGGGCTTATTTTTAGCCAAGGGTGTAGCATCAATGCCCCTTAAAGGAATAGGGTTCTGCAAAGGCTGCAAGGGAAAACCGCAACTCCTGGCAAACTCAAAGTCCATTAAGTTCAAGGCGGCACCTGAATCCACAAACGCCATGACAGAAAATGATGACAATGAACAGATCAAGGACACAGATAACAGAAATTTAGGTTGTACAGTACTGATGGTAAATGAACTGGCGATCCTCTTGGTCCGCTTAGGGCAGACAGAAATGACATGGGAAGCGTCGCCACAATAATAACACAACCTGTTCTGACGTCTGAAACCTTCTCATTACGTTCTAGACAGAATCCTATCACATTGCTTTGGCTCAGGAGTTTGCTCTGAGGATAACGCCATAGCGCGCACAGTTCTGCGCTCCCGCAAGCGCCGATCAATCTGAATGGCCAGAGACATAGAATCACTCAGATTGGAGGGTGTGGGAAACCCCACCATAACATCTTTAACGGATTCAGAAAGACCCTTTCTGAAAATTGCCGCCAAAGCATCATTATTCCATTTAGTCAATACAGACCATTTTCTGAATTTCTGACAATACAATTCTGCCGCCTCTTGACCCTGAGACAGGGCCAACAAGGTCTTCTCAGCTTGATCCACCAAATTAGGTTCATCATACAGTAATCCTAACGCCTGAAAGAAGGAGTCTACATTAAGCAAAGCAGAATCCCCAGATTCCAGGGAAAATGCCCAATCCTGTGGATCACCACGCAGCAGGGAAATGATGATTTTAACTTGTTGAATGGAATCACCGGAGGATCGAGGTTTCAATGCAAAAAACAGTTTACAGTTGTTTTTAAAACTCAAAAATTTGGCCCTGTCACCAAAAAACAAATCAGGAGTAGGTATCTTCGGTTCTAAAGCAGGAGTCTGAACAATGTAATCAGAAATACCCTGTACTCTAGCAGCAAGCTGGTCTATACGAGAAACTAATTCCTGAACATTCATGCTAGCACAAGGCTCTTCAGCCACCCAGAGATAAAGAGGCAGGAGAAGACAAAACAGACTGGAGAAAAAAAAATGGCTCAAGATCTTTCCTCCCTTCTTCTGAGATGCAATTAACTCATTGTTGGCCAGTAGTACTGTTATGATCAGGTGGCCTTGGAGCAGCATGAAATTACCTTCGTTGGAGCAGTGATAACTTTACTGACCGCAAACCCTGATCCTATCACAGCAACTAGAAGTAGCCGTGGGGTGTGCCTAACCAGACCTAGACACCTCGACACAGCCTAAGTTCTAAAAATCCCTAAAGATGGAAATAGGAAAACTCTCGTGCCTCAGAGTAGATCCCCAAAGGAAAGGTAGCCCCCCACAAATAATGACTGTGAGTAGGAGAGGAAAAGACACACGCAGACAGAAAACAGGGATAAGCAAAGGAGGACACTTCTATCTAGATAGGAAAGGATAGTACAGGATACTATGCGGTCCGCATAAAAAAACTACAAAATATCCACAGCAGAAAAATACCAAAACTCCACCACCTAACTAAAGATGTGGAGAGTATATCTGCGACTCCAGCGAGTCCAACTAGACTGAAAAAAACATCAGGCACAGTCTAGCAGGAACAAAATAGAAACAAGATAAGCACAGAAAATAAACACACAGCAGTGTGTCTAAAAAAATGAAGCAAACACTTATCTTAGCTGAATTGGCAGCAAGCAGGAGAGGCCAGGCAGAGGACCAACACTTCCAAAGGAACATTGACTACTGGCAAGGACTAATGAGTCCTGCACAGCTAAATACCCCAGCCAGAATTGCAATTAGCAGAAACACCTGTCCAAGACTGCTGCTCAGGAATAACTGCATTACCATCAACAACCACCGGAGGGAGCCCAAGAGCAGAATTCACAACTGTTCACTGAATAATGGTAATCGCAGAAAAAAGTCAGCTTTCCCACTCATTTTTCTCTCCTTTGATATGATCTAGCATTCCATGGGAGAGAGCAATGGGGTCCCTCAAGCCTGGGGCAGACACAGACAGCTTGGGGCCCCTGTGCAAGAAATGAATCTGGCCCCCCCCTCCTTTTATGGTGACCAAGCTACAGATATACATATTTTTTTCCAGTCTCCCCTCATTATATATATTGCTGCCCCTTATTACACAGTGCCTTCTCTTTTTGTATAGCGTCATCCCTTATCATATAGTTCCCTCTTGTTATGTACAGCACCGTCCCTTACATATCAGATTCTCATTATTTTTGTTATTTATTTCTCCCTGTTCTTCATTATATATCGTCCTCTCTTGTTAGATATAAACTGAAATGATGGCTGATGGAGCATGGGAAAGCTTCTTTTGTGATGGATACCGCTGATGGACTGGTCTTCTGGTCAGATGCTGCTCCATCACCTGTTATTTTACATTTTACTGGACAGGACAGTATGCAATAAAGAGAGGGCACTGTGAATAACAAAAATAATGAGAATACTCAATGTAAGGGACGTGGGAAAATATTCTGAAAAGTTCCCAGGCTCGAGTTCATATGAGGACATCCAGCAGAGGGCGAATCACCGCAACTGAAGATAACTACAGGTCATTCACCTACATTCCATTCATTCGCCGGGGTTTTACAGGCAGGGGCAGCTGCATTAGCAGGCTTCTGCTTGTAAAATTAGTTAACCCCTTCAGATGGATTTACAGCGTGGGACGAGACTGATCATCGGAAGGTATGGGATATTGTTGTTTTTTTATTTTACCTTTTTTACAGAGCAAGAGTCTTCAGGTGGATTACCAGTATAATAAAATATTACAACAACCTGTGTATTTATTTCATTAAAATACTTTGTAATAATGTGTGTGTTTTATTAACCAATTCATACTATTGGATTAATAATGGATAGGTGTCATAATTGACGCCTCTCCATTATTAATCTGGCTTAATGTCACTTTACAATAGCAAGGTGACATTAACTCTTCATTACCCCATATCTCACCGCTACACCGGAATGGGAAGAGAGTGGCCAAGTGCCAGAATAGGCGCATCTTACAGATGTGCCTTTTCTGGGGTGGCTGGGGGCAGATGTTTTTAGCCAGGGGGGGGGGCCAATAACCATGGACCCTCTCCAGACTATTAATATCTGCCCTCAGTCACTGGCTTTACCATTCTGGCGGAGAAAATTGCGCGGGAGCCCACGCCAATTTTTTCCGTGATTTAACTCTTTAATTTAATAGGTAGAGCGCCCAAATTTTGCACATACACACTACTAACATTAATAGTGTAGAATATGCAAAAAAAAGGGATATGAGATGGTCTACTGTATGTAAACCATGTCTCATATCAAGTTGGGTTTGAGAAGGAGATAGGAAAAGCCGGCAATTGAATTACCGGCTTTTAAGCTATCTAGCGCTATATGAAATATTAATATATATATACATATACAGTATGTGTCTCAGTGACATATATATATATATCCCAGGTAGCAAAAGAAAAAAGCAGGATGCACTCACCAATCTTCAAAGTAGCAAATTAAAGAGCAGGGCAGACCCGTTGAAGCGCAAGGACCGCGCGAAACGGCCGTCGTCTCCCCTGCTCGCACGAGCTCCTTTTCTTCTCCCCCGGCCATGAAGTTTTAATTGTGAAGACTCAATAAAATTTTCTACTTTGAAGATTGGTGAGTGCATCCTGCTTTTTTCTTTTGCTACCTGGGACACATATGTTATTTATGGTTTTGCACCCGATATCTTTTTCGCCATGGCTGTTGCTGACATGATATATCTTTTTAGTACCGGCTTTCCTGAAGATTATGGATTTAGTTGGGGCAGTGCCGTCCATATGCTATTTTTTCTCATATATATATATATATATATATATATATATATATATATATATATATATATATATATATATATACAGTTATATGATAAAGTTTGGGCACCCCTATTAATCTTAAGCTTAATGTTTTATAAAAAGTGTTTTTTTTTTGCAACAGCTATTTCAGTTTCATATATCTAATAACTGTTGGACACAGTAATGTCTCTGCCTTGAAATGATGTTTATTGCACTGAACTGGAATTGTTTTGTAAAGAGGAATGGTCAAAAATACCTTCATCCAGGATCCAGGAACTCATTAAAAGCTACAGGAAGCGACTAGAGGCTGTTATTTTTGCAAAAGGAAGATCTACTAAATGTTAATGTCACTTTTCTGGTGGGGTGCCCGTACTTATGCACCTGTCAAATTTTGTTTGAATGCAGATTGCACATTTTCTGTTAGTACAATAAACCTTATTTCAAGGCAGAAAGATTACTGTGTCCAACAGTTATTAGATATATGAAACTGAAATAGCTGTTGCAAAAAAAAAATATCAATTTTTATAAAACATTAAGCTTAAGATTAATAGGGGTGCCCAAACTTTTTCATATAACTGTATACTTACTGACTCATGGGGCTGATAGTAACATGTCTAATATCCAATCAGAAAGGAAACATAAGTAAACTCCCAGGCTGTTATTGCCGAGAGTCTATAAGTGATGGTAAAAATCAATAATATAATGATGAAAAATAGCCCCTAAAGTCCCACGAGCCCTAAAGGTTAGATTACCTCAAGTTTCAGCATATGCAGGGAGCAAAGTACCCAGGCAAAGAGGTGAGTGGACCAAGGAAACGCGGCCCCACGCGTATCGCCCTCACTGATAGGGCTTCATCAGGGGAAGTATATGGAACACCCGCCAGTACACCCGCCGTACCGGGTCCGGTACTTAAAGGGATGTGTCACGTGGCCCTTGGCGCCCATGTTTAGGGAAAGGTCTTTAACCCCTTAATCCCATATGACGTACTATCCCGTCGAGGTGGGGTGGGCTTTAATTCCCACCGACGGGATAGTACGTCATAGGCGATCGGCCGCGCTCACGGGTGGAGCGCGGCTGATCGCGGCCGGTGTCAGCTGCCTATCGCAGCTGACATCCGGCACTATGTGCCAGGAGCGGTCACGGACCGCCCCCGGCACATTAACCCCCAGCACACCGCGATCAAACATGATCGCGATGTGCCGGCGGTACAGGGAAGCATCGCGCAGGGAGGGGGCTCTCTGCAGGCTTCCCTGAGCCCCCCGCAGCAACGCGATGTGATCGCGTTGCTGTGAGGGTCTCCTACCTCCTTCCTCCTTGCTGGACCCGGATCCAAGATGGCCGCGGTATCCGGATCCTGCAGGGAGGGAGGTGGCTTCACAGAGCCTGCTCAGAGCAGGTACTGTGAAGCCTGCAGCACTGTAAGTCAGATCGGTGATCTGACAGAGTGCTGTGCAAACTGTCAGATCATCGATCTGTGATGTCCCCCCCTGGGACAAAGTAAAAAAGTTAAAAAAAAATTTCCAAATGTTTAAAAAAAAATAAAAAAAAATATTCCTAAATAATGAAAAATATATATATATTATTCCCATAAATACATTTCTTTATCTAAATAATAAAAAAAAACAATAAAAGTACACATATTTAGTATCGCCGCGTCCGTAACGACCCGACCTATAAAACTAGCCCACTAGTTAACCCCTTCAGTAAACACCGTAAGAAAAAAAAAAAAAAACGAGGCAAAAAACAACGCTTTATTATCATACCGCCGAACAAAAAGTGGAATCACACGCGATCAAAAAGACAGATATAAATAACCATAGTACCGCTGAAAGCGTCATCTTGTCTCGCAAAAAACGAGCCACAATACAGCATTATCAGCGAAAAAATAAAAAAGTTATAGTCCTGAGAATAAAGCGATGCAAAAATAATTTTTTTTTCTATAAAATAGTTTTTATCGTATAAAAGCGCCAAAACATTAAAAAAAATAATTTAAATGAGGTATCGCTGTAATCGTACTGACCCAAAGAATAAAACTGCTTTATCAATTTTACCAAACGCGGAACGGTATAAACGCCTCCCCCAAAAGAAATTCATGAATAGCTGGTTTTTGCTCATTCTGCCTCACAAAAATCGTAATAAAAAGCGATCTAAAAATGTCACGTGCCCGAAAATGTTACCAATAAAAACGTCAACTCATGCCGCAAAAAACAAGACCTACATGACTCTGTGGACCAAAATATGGAAAAATTATAGCTCTCAAAATGTGGTAACGCAAAAAATATTTTTTTAAATAAAAAGCGTCTTTCAGTGTGTGACGGCTGCCAATCATAAAAATCCGCTAAAAAACCCACTATAAAAGTAAATCAAACCCCCCTTCATCACCCCCTTAGTTAGGAAAAAATTAAAAAAATGTATTTATTTCCATTTTCCCATTAGGGTTAGGGCTAGGGTTAGGGTTAGGGCTAGGGTTAGGGTTAGGGCTAGGGATAGGGCTAGGGTTAGGGCTAGGGTTAGGGCTAGAGCTAGGGTTAGGGCTAGGGTTAGGGTTAGGGTTAGGGCTAGGGTTAGGGCTAGGGTTAGGGCTAGGGTTAGGGTTAGGGTTGGGGCCACAGTTAGGGTTGGGGCCACAGTTAGGGTTGGGGCTAAAGTTAGGGTTAGGGTTGGGGCTAAAGTTACGGTTAGGGTTTAGATTACATTTACAGTTGGGAATAGGGTTGGGATTAGGGTTAGGGGTGTGTCAGGGTTAGAGGTGTGGTTAGGGTTACTGTTGGGATTCGGGTTAGGGGTGTGTTTGGATTAGGGTTTCAGTTATAATTGAGGGATTTCCACTGTTTAGGCACATCAGGGGCTCTCCAAACGCGACATGGCGTCCGATCTCAATTCCAGGCAATTCTGCGTTGAAAAAGTAAAACAGTGCTCCTTCCCTTCCGAGCTCTCCCGTGTGCCCAAACTGGGGTTTACCCCCACATATGGGGTATCAGCGTACTCAGGACAAATTGTACAACAACTTTTGGGGTCCAATTTCTTCTCTTACCCTTGGGAAAATAAAAAATTGGGGGCGCCCTCTGCTGGTTGTCCTCATATGAACTCGAGCCAGGGAGCTTTCTAGGAAAGTTCCCACGATCTAGGAACAGCCAGCAGAGGGCGCCTCACCGCAAATGAAGCTAAATATAGGTCATTGACCTACTTTACCTTCATTCGCTGGGGTTTTGCAGGCAGGAGTAGCGCTGCATTAGCAGAACTCCTGCCTGCAAAATATTTTAACCCCTTCAGATGGATTTACATCGTTGGACCTTACAGATCCTCGGAAGGTATGTATATTCTTGGTTTATTTTTTTTTTTAATTTACAGATCGAGGGTCTTCAGTGAGTGGATTGAGAGTAGAATAAATTAATGCAACAACCTTTGTGTTTTTTTCATTAAATTAATTTTTAATAATGTGTGTGTGTTTTTTTTTAATCCTTTACTAGTATTGGATTAATAATGGATAGGTGTCATAAATGACGCCTCTCCATTATTAATTTGGCTTAATGTCACCTTACAATAGCAAGGTGGCATTAACCCTTCATTACCCCATATCCCACCGCTACACGGGAATGGGAAGAGAGTGGCCAAGTGCCAGAATAGGCGCATCTTCCAGATGTGCCTTTTCTGGGGTGGCAGGGGGCAGATGTTTTTAGCCGGGGGGGGGGGCAATAACCGTGGACCCTCTCCAGGCTATTAATATCTGCCCCCAGTCACTGGCTTTACTACTCTGGCGGAGAAAATTGTGCGGGAGTCCACGCCAATTTTTTCCGCCATTTAACACCTTAATTTACTAGCTAGAACGGCCAAATTTTGCATATACACACTACTAACATTAGTAATGTGGAATATGCAAAAAAAATGGGGATATAAGATGGTTTACTGTGTGTAAACCAGGTCTCATATCATGTCGGGTTTTAGGAAGAAGAAAGCAAAAGTCGGTAATTGAATTACCGGCTTTCTGCTATATTGCGCTGGATGAAATATTAATATATATACATATATGTGTCTACTGACATATATATATATATATATATAGACAGTATATATGTTTTTTTTTTTTTTTTTACACATGGATCCCTTGTATAGCCGTATGTCGGTTTTGCAAGCCTGCGATAAAAACACGCATTACGGCTGCCATACGGATTACATACGGAGGATGCCATGCGCAAAAAACGGTGACACACCCTGCCTACAGAGGAGCTACGGACCACTATTTTCGGGACTTTTCAGCGTATTACGGCCGTAAGATACGGACCGTATTTTCATACGCTGTGTGTGATGCCGGCCTTAGGCCTCACACAAGGTCCTCACATTTTCTCTCTGTCCCCCTTTAGGTAGGACACTACCCGTACGACAGGTAGCTCAAGCCTTTTTACAGGATCTGTATCACGACCCGGGCTCTATTTGCTACTGTGTCCTCAAGTGTCAATGGTGTACAGGTAACTTGCAATCTTCTGTTCGCTGGTTTCTGCCATGTGGCATACCCCCACAACCTGGGTCTCCAGCTTCTGGTATCTGTGCTCAGTGTGGAGGGAGCCCAGTTGCAGCTTCTCTCAATCTCTTCACTCTCCTGTGCCTCTTTTCCTCCTTCGCGCACTCTACAACTTATCCCATCCTTCTCTCTCCTGTCCAGGAGCTGCAGCACCTCACGTGTCTGCAGGGCCCCTCTGTCTTCCTAACTCTCTGTCTCTCTCACAGACTGACTGACTACTTTCCCTCCTGCCAGAATATATATAGGGGAGCCACCCACAAACTGGATCTGAGCTCCCCCTTCTGGCCTGGAGTAAGAACATGTTGCATGTTTGTGAATACCTTATAAAGCGACCCTTCCTCACTTCCAAGCATGATATCACTCTCCCCATGAGGAAAGTAATGCCACTGTAACAACCAGGAACCTGGGGTGTTACATATACACACATACACAGATAAACAAAGTACACATTGATACATGAAAACACCTTCGGCCATGACTGTGTGTATGTATATATATATATACTAGATTGTGGCCCGATTCTAACGCATCGGGTATTCTAGAATATGCATGTCCCCGTAGTATATGGACAATGATGATTCCAGAATTCGCGGCAGATTGTGCCCGTCGCTGATTGGTCGAGGCAACCTTTATGACATCATCGTCGCCATGGCAACCATTATGACATCTACGTCGATACTATGCCCGTCGCTGAATCAGAAACGTGGGATTTCTATGTCCTTTATGACATCATCGTCGCTGTGCCCGTTGCTGATTGGTCGAGGCCTGGCGGCCTCGACCAATCGGAGACGCGGGATGTCTACGTCCTTTATGACATCATCGTCGCTGTGCCCATCGCTGATTGGTCGAGGCCTGGCGGCCTCGACCAATCAGAGACGTGGGATTTCCAGGACAGACAGACAGACAGAAAGACAGACAGACAGACAGAAAGACAGACAGACGGAAAAACCCTTAGGCAATTATATATATAGATATATATATATATACAGTACCTATATATCTATAATATAACGCTGGGAGCATGACTCTGTCCGAAGCCTTTATAGACAGCACAAGCGCAAGCGCCGGCGCAGCCTGGGCCTCACAGAGTGACGCTCCCGGGAGTTCGCGGTATGCGTTCACACTGAACGCACACCGCGATCTCCAACAGAGAAGCAGGGACCGCCAGGATGGTGAGTATCGGTTATATTCACCTGTCCTCCGTTCCACAGCTGAGCGCCGCCATCTTCCCGGTCCTCGGCCTGTGACCTTCAGTTCAGAGGGCGCGATGACGCGCTTAATGCGCGCCGGCGCCGCCCTCTGACTGACCAGTCACAGCCAGAGAACCGGGAAGATGGCGGCGCCCAGCAGTGGAATGGAGGACAGGTGAATATAGTAAGTGCTGGGGGGCCTGAGCTGGCGGCGATATTGGCACCTGACCCTCACAGTGCGCCGGTGTCCCCGCCTGCTCAGGCCCCCCAGCACTCGGCGCTGAGCGGGTCAGAGGCAGCGGGGCCGAGTGGGTCAGAGGCAGTATGGGGACGCAGGATGGAGCAGCACTTGACAGGATGGGGACGCAGGATGGGTGCAGTGCATGACAGGATGGGGACGCAGGATGGAGCAGCACATGACAGGATGGGGACGCAGGATGGGTGCAGCACATGACAGGATTGGGACGCAGGATGGAGCAGCACATGACAGGATGGGGACGCAGGATGGGTGCAGCGCATGACAGGATGGGGACGCAGGATGGAGCAGCACATGACAGGATGGGGACGCAGGATGGGTGCAGCACATGACAGGATGGGGACGCAGGATGGAGCAGCACATGACAGGATGGGGACGCAGGATGGGTGCAGCGCATGACAGGATGGGGACGCAGGATGGAGCAGCGCATGACAGGATGGGGACGCAGGATGGAGCAGCACATGACAGGATGGGGACGCAGGATGGAGCAGCACATGACAGGATGGGGACGCAGGATGGAGCAGCACATGACAGGATGGGGACGCAGGATGGGAGCAGCACATGACAGGATGGGGACGCAGGATGGAGCAGCACATGACAGGATGGGGACGCAGGATGGAGCAGCACATGACAGGATGGGGACGCAGGATGGGAGCAGCGCATGACAGGATGGGGACGCAGGATGGGAGCAGCACATGACAGGATGGGGCCGCAGGATGGGAGCAGCACATGACAGGATGGAGACGGAGGATGGGAGCAGCGCATGACAGGATGGGGACGTAGGATGGGAGCAGCACATGACAGGATGGGGACGCAGGATGGGAGCAGCACATGACAGGATGGAGACGCAGGATGGGAGCAGCGCATGACAGCATGGGGACGCAGGATGGGAGCAGCACATGACAGGATGGGGACGCAGGATGGGAGCAGCGCATGACAGGATGGGGATGCAGGATGGAGCAGCACATGACAGGATGGGGACGCAGGATGGAGCAGCACATGACAGGATTTGGACGCAGGATGGGAGCAGCACATGACAGGATGGGGACACAGGATGGGAGCAGCACATGGCAGGATGGGGACGCAGGATGGGAGCAGCACATGACAGGATGGGGACACAGGATGGGAGCAGCACATGACAGGATGGGGACGCAGGATGGAGCAGCACATGACAGGATGGGGACGCAGGATGGAGCAGCACATGACAGGATGGGGATGCAGGATGGAGCAGCACATGACAGGATGGGGACGTAGGATGGGAGCAGCGCATGACAGGATAGGGACGCAGGATGGAGCAGCGCATGGCAGGATGGGGACGCAGGATGGGAGCAGCGCATGACAGGATGGGGACGCAGGATGGGAGCAGCGCATGACAGGATGGGGACGCAGGATGGGAGCAGCGCATGACAGGATGGGGACGCAGGATGGGAGCAGCGCATGACAGGATGGGGACGCAGGATGGGAGCAGCGAATGACAGGATGGGGACGCAGGATGGGAGCAGCGCATGACAGGATGGGGACGCAGGATTGGAGCAGCGCATGACAGGATGGGGACGCAGGATGGGAGCAGCGCATGACAGGATGGGGACGCAGGATGGGAGCAGCGAATGACAGGATGGGGACGCAGGATGGGAGCAGCGCATCTCAGGATGGGGACGCAGGATTGGAGCAGCGCATGTTAGGATGAGGACGCAGGATGGGAGCAGCGCATGACAGGATGGGGACGCAGGATGGGAGCAGCTCATGACAGGATGGGGACGCAGGATGGGAGCAGCGCATGACAGGATGGGGACGCAGGATGGGAGCAGCGCATGACAGGATGGGGACGCAGGATGGGAGCAGCGCATGACAGGATGGGGATGCAGGATGGGAGCAGCGCATGACAGGATGGGGACGCAGGATGGGAGCAGCACATGACAGGATGGGGACGCAGGATGGGAGCAGCACATGACACGATGGGGACGCAGTATGGGAGCAGCACATGACAGGATGGAGACGCAGGATAGGAGCAGCGCAGGACAGGATGGGGACGCAGGATGGGAGCAGCACATGACAGGATGGGGACGCAGGATGGGAGCAGCACATGACAGGATGGAAACGCAGGATGGGAGCAGCGCATGACAGGATGGGGACGCAGGATGGGAGCAGCACATGACAGGATGGGGACGCAGGATGGGAGCAGCGCATGACAAGATGGGGACGCAGGATGGGAGCAGCACATGACAGGATGGGGACGCAGGATGGGAGCAGCGCATGACAGGATGGGGATGCAGGATGGAGCAGCACATGACAGGATGGGGACGTAGGATGGAGCAGCACATGACAGGATGGGGACGCAGGATGGGAGCAGCACATGACAGGATGGGGACGCAGGATGGGAGCAGCACATGACAGGATGGGGACGCAGGATGGGAGCAGCACATGACAGGATGGGGACGCAGGATGGGAGCAGCACATGACAGGATGGGGACGCAGGATGGAGCAGCACATGACAGGATGGGGACGCAGGATGGAGCAGCACATGACAGGATGGGAACGCAGGATGGAGCAGCACAGGACAGGATGGGGACGCAGGATGGAGCAGCACATGACAGGATGGGGATGCAGGATGGAGCAGCACATGACAGGATGGGGACGCAGGATGGGAGCAGCGCATGACAGGATGGGGACGCAGGATGGGAGCAGCGCATGACAGGATGGGGACGCAGGATGGGAGCAGCGCATGACAGGATGGAGACGCAGGATGGGAGCAGCGCATGACAGGATGGGGATGCAGGATGGGAGCAGCGCATGACAGGATGGGGACGCAGGATGGGAGCAGCGCATGACAGGATGGGGACGCAGGATGGGAGCAGCGCATGACAGGGTGGGGACGCAGGATGGGAGCAGCGCATGACAGGATGGGAACGCAGGATGGGAGCAGCGCATGACAGGATGGGGACGCAGGATGGGAGCAGCGCATGACAGGATGGGGACGCAGGATGGGAGCAGCGCATGACAGGATGGGGATGCAGGATGGGAGCAGCGCATGACAGGATGGGGACGCAGGATGGGAGCAGCGCATGACAGGATGGGGACGCAGGATGGGAGCAGCGCATGACAGGATGGGAACGCAGGATGGGAGCAGCGCATGACAGGATGGGGGCGCAGGATGGGAGCAGCGCATGACAGGATGGGGACGCAGGATGGGAGCAGCGCATGACAGGATGGGGACGCAGGATGGGAGCAGCGCATGACAGGATGGGGGCGCAGGATGGGAGCAGCGCATGACAGGATGGGGACGCAGGATGGGTGCAGCACATGACAGGATGGGGACGCAGGATGGGAGCAGCGCATGACAGGATGGGGATGCAGGATGGGAGCAGCACATGGCAGGATGAGGATGCAGGATGGGAGCAGCACATGACACGATGGGGACGCAGGATGGGAGCAGCACATGACAGGATGGAGACGCAGGATGGGAGCAGCGCATGACAGGATGGGGACGCAGGATGGGAGCAGCGCATGACAGGATGGAGACGCAGGATGGGAGCAGCGCATGACAGGATGGGGATGCAGGATGGGAGCAGCGCATGACAGGATGGGGACGCAGGATGGGAGCAGTGCATGACAGGATGGGGACGCAGGATGGGAGCAGCGCATGACAGGGTGGGGACGCAGGATGGGAGCAGCGCATGACAGGATGGGAACGCCGGATTGGAGCAGCGCATGACAGGATGGGGACGCAGGATGGGAGCAGCGCATGACAGGATGGGGACGCAGGATGGGAGCAGCGAATGACAGGATGGGGACGCAGGATGGGAGCAGCACATCTCAGGATGGGGACGCAGGATTGGAGCAGCGCATGACAGGATGAGAATGCAGGATGGGAGCAGCGCATGACAGGATGGGGGCGCAGGATGGGAGCAGCGCATGACAGGATGGGGACGCAGGATGGGAGCAGCGCATGACAGGATGGGGATGCAGGATGGGAGCAGCGCATTACAGGATTGGGGCGCAGGATGGGAGCAGCGCATGACAGGATGGGGACGCAGGATGGGTGCAGCACATGACAGGATGGGGACGCAGGATGGGAGCAGCGCATGACAGGATGGGGATGCAGGATGGGAGCAGCACATGGCAGGATGAGGATGCAGGATGGGAGCAGCACATGACACGATGGGGACGCAGGATGGGAGCAGCACATGACAGGATGGAGACGCAGGATGGGAGCAGCGCATGACAGGATGGGGATGCAGGATGGGAGCAGCACATGACAGGATGGAGACCATATACCAATATAAATGCTCGCCACCCGGGCGTAGAACGGGTTCAATAGCTAGTTACATTATACTCACACATGCACCCACAGATAACCACAGTAAACATATGGTAGTTACATATAAACACTTTGCACAGGTACATAGTTCTTGCATTATTTGGAGGTGTGCTTTAGGTCATTGTCCTGTTGTAGGATGAAATTGGTTCCACTCTGTCCACAGAGTATGGAATGGCATTGCAAAATGAAGTGATAGCCTTCCTTATTCAAAATCCCTTTTACCTTGTACAAATCTCCCACTTTACCAGCACCAATGAAACCCCAGAGCATCACATTACCTCCACCATGCTTGACAGATGGCACTCTTCCAGCATCTTTTCAGTTGTTCTGCATCTCACAAATGTTCTTCTGTATCATCCAAACACCTCCAACTTGGATTCGTCTGTCCATAACATTTTTTTCCAATTTTCTCTGTCCAATGTGTGTTCTTTTGCCGATATTAATCTTTTCCTTTTATTAGCCAGTCTCAGATATGGCTTTTTCATTGTCACTCTGCCCTGAAGGCCAGCATCCCGGAGTCGCCTCTTCACTGCACATGTTGACACTGGCGTTTTGCGTGTACTATTTAATGAAGCTTCCAGTTGAGGACCCATGAGTCGTCGATTTCTCAAACTTCAGTCTCTAATGCATTTGTCTTGTTGCTCAGTTTTGCAGCGGGGCCTCCCACTTCTCTTTCTACTCTGGTTAGAGCCTGTTTGTACTCTCCTCTGAAGGGAGTAGTACACACTGTTGTAGGAAATCTTCAGTTTCTTGGCAATTTCTTGCATGGGATAGCCTTCATTTCTAAGAGAAAGAATAGACTGTCAAATTTCACATGAAACTCATTTCACTCTTTTTTTCTGGCCATTTTGAGAGTTTAATGGAACCAACAAATATAATTCTCCAGATTCTCAACTAGCTCAAAGGAAGGTCAAGTAATAGGTACTCTAATCAGCCAAACTGTTTTCAGTTATGCTAAGATACTTGCACAAGGGTTTTCAAGGGTATTATAACTAGTGTTGAGCCACCTCCCTAGTGTTCAGGTTTGGTTTGGTTCGTCGAACAGGGAGTTGTTCGCCGAACTGTTCATCGAACGTTCGACGAACACCATCGAACCCCATTGAAACCAACGGCAGGCAAACACAAACACATACAAACACATGGAAAACACATAGAAAACACCTTAAAAGGTGTCCAAAAGCTGACAAACTGCTCAGAAGACACAACAAACATGGAAAAGTTACAACTACATATAGTCATGCGAAAAGAAAAGAGGTGGAGGAGTAAAAGGAGGAGGAGACACAGATATAGGCATGTCATGCCCTTCGAAAATCAAGAAAGGCTGGAGTAAAAATCTAAACTCACTATACCAACACCCAGACGTCTTGACAAAAAAAATTAAAAAATAAATATCTTTAGGTAGAATGGCGGCGGGTCCATTCAGAACACATTCCTTAGAAGACGTAGTTGTACCCCCATTGGGAGTTGTGCCAAAAAATGAAACCAATACATTCAGACTAATCCACTATTTGTCATATCCAAGGGGCAGGTCAGTAAACGACAACATCGATGCGGAACCAAGTACAGTACTTTGTACTGTACCTCCTTTGACGAGGCAATCAGGCGGGTCAAGAAGTTGGTAAGGGGCACCCTAATGGCCAAAGTATACATTGAGGGGGCGTTCCGGTTACTACCTGTGCCTCCAAATAGTGTCCTCCCATTGGGCTGCTTCTGTGAAGGAGCATACTACATAGATCGCTGTTTGCCCATGGGGTGCTCCATATCCTGCTCACTATTTGAGGTGTTTAGTTGCTTCCTCAAATGTGTCGTCATGGACGTTTGTAAGGCGGCACATATGATCCATTAACTCGAAGACTTCTTATGCCTGGGCCCAAAAGATTTGCCACAGTGTGAAAATACGCGGTAGTCCACCTGTGAGAAGGAGAGAGCTGGAGGGAGCGTGGACACCCCAGAGCCGAGAGGTTAGATTGAGAAAGAAAGAAGGCGGTGTAGCTTGCTTCATGGGTGGGGTACTCTGCTGAGTAGCAGAAATTGCTACTAGGCCTAAAAGGATTTCCTGGGCCAGATGCCGTTAAAAAATAGTACTTAGGTAAACAGGCGGTGTAGCTTGCTTCATGGGTGGGGTACGCTGCTGAGTAGCACTAAATTCTACAAGGCCCAAAAGGATTTCCTGTGCCAGGTGCCATTACAAAATAGTAGTTAGGTAAACAGGCGGTGTAGCTTGTTCATGGGTGGGGTACGCTGCTGAGTAGCAGAAATTGCTATTAGGCCCAAAAGGATTTCCTGGGCCAGATGCCGTTAAAAAATAGTACTTAGGTAAACAGGCGGTGTAGCTTGCTTCAAGGGTGGGGTACGCTGCTGAGTAGCACCAAATTCTACAAGGCCCAAAAGGATTTCCTGAGCTAGATGCCATTACAAAATAGTAGTTAGGTAAACAGGCGGTGTAGCTTGCTTCATGGGTGGGGTATGCTGCTGAGTAGCACTAAATTCTACTAGGCCCAAAATGATTTCCTGGGCCAGATGCCATTAAAAATAGTACTAAGGTAAACAGTCGGTGGGTGGCTGGGCTACTCTGCTGACTAGCTGACACTGAAGCTTTGGAGCAGACCTCTGAATCCCAGGCCATAGTATGAGTAAACAACTCTGCAGACGACCTCACCCACCTGGAATTGACGATGGCAACGTCATGTAAAACTCAGCAAGGGGACTAAATAAAGAGTCTCCATTTTTTCCAAAAATTCGTCCACAGACACCACTTAAGTGGCATCAATTTCGCCAAAGTTTTTAAAAACAGTTAGTGAGGTGATTTGCAAAAATCATCAAGCTTTTAGTTTCCCCAAGATGACACAGGGGTAGAAAAGTCCTTGGGGATCCAGGATTTGTTCATCTTGATGAACGTTAGTCTGTCTACATTGTCACTAGACAGCCTCGTGCGCTTATCTGTCAGCACACCACCAGCAGCGCTGAAGACGCGTTCAGAGAGAGCACTGGCTGCGGGGCACGACAAGATCTCCAAGGCGTGCGTGGCGAACTCAGGCCATTTTTCAAGATTGGAAGCCCAAAATGAGCAAGGGTCCAGTTCCACAGTCATGGCATCGATGTTAACTTGGAGATACTCTTGCACCATCCTCTCTAGGCGTTGGCTGTGCGTCAGACTTCTTGTCTCCTGTGGCCTTGCAAAGGATGGTCTAAAAAAAATCTTAAAGCAATGGGAAAAAATTACTGTTACCACCAGATACGATGTTACTGTTACGGTTTGAGTGATGACTCGATAGTCCCACGGTTGGCAAGTTAGAACTGAGATTCACTTTGTGCACCACTGGTGTTTTGTGGAAAAGCAGATGTTAGATTCTGTAACAGTCTCTGCGGATACTCCTGCATGCATGAATCCCTTTCTATGGCAGGAATTATTTCAGCAAATTTGCTTTTGTACCGGGGATCTAAGAGTGTGGCAACCCAGTAGTCGGCATTACTTCAGATTCTGACAGTCCGAGGGTCATGTTGCAGGTAGTGCAGCAAGAAGGCACTCATGTGTCTTGCACATCCATTAGGACCAAGTCCTTGTTGTCTTGGTGGTGGCGAGGTCAGAATCATGCTTCCTTCATCTGCCCTCTCCCTCCAACCTCGCACAACAGAAATTTGATCAAGGTCTCCCTCATCGGATGAGTCTTCCATGCCCAGGGCCAGTTCGTCCTCCACTTCTTCCTCGCCTCCTGCACCGTCCTCAACAGTTTGGCTGCTACCATGCACCCTCCGTAATCCCTCCCCCCCAGCCTCCAATGCCAGCCGCCTTGGTGCTGCCAACCTTCTTGACCTTGGAGATATGATTCCTTCCGCATACGACTCCTCCTGTTCCTCCTCCTCCTCCTCTTGTTCCACCACCTGACTCCGAACACTGTGTAAGGTGTGCTCCAGCATGTAAATCACCGGAATGGTCATGCTGATAATGGCATCGACAGCACTAAACATCTTCGTTGCTATTTCAAAACTGTGCAGAAGGGTGCATAGGTCCCTGATCTGAGACCACTCCTGCAGCATGATTTGCCCCACCTCTTGATCTCGTTGGCCCAGGCTATACATCATAGCATATTGCACCAGGGCTCGTCGGTGCTGCCACAGTTGCTGCAACATGTGCACAGTTGAATTCTACCGTGTGGGCACATCGCATTTCAGCCGGTGAACTGGCAGGCCCAATGACTTCTGTAGAGATGCAAGTCATCGAGCTGCGGGATGCGAACAGCGGAAGTGAGCACACAGCGACCGTGCCCTCTGCAGAAGCCCATCTATTCCGGGATAGTAGGATAAAGATTGCTGGACAACCAGGTTCAAAATGTGAGCCATGCAAGGTACATGTTTGACATTGCCCCAGCGAAGGGTCGCAGCCAGATTTGCAGCATTGTCGCACACAGCCTTCCTTGGCTGCAGGTTGAGTGGAGACAACCATTGATGAAACTCGGTCTCCAGAGCTGACCACAACTCCTCAGCTGTGTGACTCACATTTCCCAGACATTTCAATGTAAACAATGCCTGATGTCGTTGAGCCCTGGTGACAGCATAGTGAGGAGGTGTGCAGGATTCCTTCTGCGCAGTTACAACGCGGGTGGCATTACCAGACAGGCTTTGGGTGCAGGTGGAGGACCGAGAGGAGGTTGAGGAGGGAGAAGCATTGGAGGAACTTCTAGATACAGAGGATCAACGAGCAACTCGTGGGGATGGCAAGACGTGGACAGCAGCCCCTTCTCCTGATGTCGCCGTAGTTAGCCAGTGCCCAGTCACCGACATGTAATGCCCCTGTCCATGTCTACTCGTCCAAGTGTCTGTGGTGAAATGCACCCTGTCACACACAGAGTTTCTCAAGGAAGCGGTGATGCTGTGTGCAGCATACTGGTGTAGCGCAGGCACAGCTTTCTTTAAGAAGTAGTGGCAACTGGGCATCTGGTACTGGGGCACTGCAACGAACATAAGGTCTCGAAAATCCTCTGTGTCCACCAGGCGGAAAGGCAGCATTTCTGTAGCCAACAGCTTGCAGATGGAGAAATTCAACCTCTTAGCTTTGTCATGGCTAGGAGGAAATGTTCTTTTACTTGTCCACATCTGAGGGACTGAGGGCTGACTGCCGTGCTTAGGTTGAGTAGGGTGTCCCCGGCAAACTGCTGGTCTGTGAAGAAGGTGCAGGCGGAGATGTTATGTTGCCTTGATCAAAATGTGGTGTCAATGTCGGAGAGCGCTCAACAACAGCAGGTGTTTCCACTTGCAAATGTCCTGACGACCTGCCAATCACACTGGCTGTTGCGGGTAAAGAGGTGGAAGGTCTGCATCCAAAACCATGTGCGACTGCTGTCCCCACAGTCACAGAAGATGAAGAGGACGCCGATGCACTTGATGGGGCAGACAGTGGTTGACCCGGCCCACTAGGCCGCTTTGTAGCACAGTGAGCTTCCCACTGTAACTTATGCCTCATATCCCCTTGAAAAAGCGAATATACTGATAGCGAAATGCGCATCGGGGGCAGCGCCTAATTCAGGGATTTCCAGTACCTGGTAAGATTGGGGCTATGGGTTGTACCCAGATGGGGAGTGCCTTTGTTACGCCAGTTGGCTCTGTGCGCATGTCTCCCTAGGGACTTTCCATAGTGTAATCCCCCATTCCTGGGCTGTCTAATTGCTATAGCCGTATTTATGCAAGCCAGATTAGGCATGGTTCTGACAGATGGGTGATAATTGAAAACTTTACGGCTCGGTTCTGGGGGGTTTGGAAGGTTATAGTTCAACCATGTGTGTTACCCCATGCTCAGACGGGTGACGGGCAGCTGGAAACTTGGGAGCTGTGAGGAAGCAAGTGCGATTGGGGTGACAACTCTAAGGACTGGAGTAGTTGTGATGTTGAAGTTGACATGGAGGAGAGCCCACTTGAACGAGCACTTGATATCCGTTCAAGCACCTGCTGTTTTTGTGCCTCATCTGGAATTTTTGGCGATGCTTGTAACGATGGTCGTAAGAAAGGGATCATATCAGATTGTCCACAAAAAGAAGTAGACATCTTACTTTGGCTGGAAGATGGTCTTTCTTCTGCAGATGTTACTGTTGTTTTACCACCTACCCCACGGACACAACCTTTTTTTCCCTTTCCAACACGCCTATTCCCCTTTCCACCAGCAGCAGACCTTTTGCCACTCATTTTAGTGCTTAACTAATTGGCAACTCTGTATCTGTATTTGTTGGCACAACAACCGATGGATGAAAACCGAGCAGAACTGAGTGGCCGAACTGTGGTACTAGGCCCAAAACTATTAAATGAATTAGATGCAGTGAAAATTGAGATACAAAGGCGGTGTAGTTAGTTTCACAGGCAGGCTACTCTGCTGACGTGCAGACACTGCTCCTAGGCCCAAAACTAATACCTGGATTAGATGCAGTGAAAATTGAGATACACAGCCGGTATAGTTTGTTTCACAGGCAGGCTACTCTGCTGACGTGCAGACACTGCTCCTAGGCCCTAAACTATCAACTGGATTAGATGCAGTGAAAATTGAGATACATAGGCGGTATAGTTTGTTTCACAGGCAGGCTACTCTGCTGACGTGCAGACACTGCTCCTAGGCCCTAAACTATCAACTGGATTAGATGCAGTGAAAATTGAGATACACAGGCGGTATAGTTTGTTTCACAGGCAGGCTACTCTGCTGACGTGCAGACACTGCTCCTAGGCCCTAAACTATCAACTGGATTAGATGCAGTGAAAATTGAGATACACAGCCGGTATAGTTTGTTTCACAGGCAGGCTACTCTGCTGACGTGCAGACACTGCTCCTAGGTCCTAAACTATCAACCGGATTAGATGCAGTGAAAATTGAGATACAAAGGCGGTGTAGCTAGCTTCACAGGCGGGCTACTCAGATAACTATCAGACAATGCTACTAGCCCAAAAGGATTTGCTGAGCCAGATTACACCAAATGCTGTGACAAACACTTGCACAGCACTGGCACAGACCTGCCTGGTAATCAGTGCTATGAACTGCTGTAACCTACCCTGAAAAGGGCTGCTATTACAACTAGTCCTGACTCCTCCCGACTCCCTAAACTTATCTCTCTGACAATTTGCTCCAAAAAAAGACTATTAGTCTGTGTAGCGCCCACAGCAGCAGCGGTGCCGTCTAACACTAAGCTGCAGCAGTGAGGAAATGGTGGCGATGGGGCAAATGGCTGGTTCTTATAGGGCAAGGAGGACATGTGACATACACAGCCAATGACACATGCCCTTGCTTGTGTGCATCACATGCACATTGCTGTGTGTGCGCACTGCTGATAAGCTGAGAGTAGGGTTGAGCGACCTTGACTTTTTTAGAGTCGAATCGGGTTTCGCGAAACCCGACTATCTCAAAAGTCGAGTCGAGTGGAATCGGCCGATTATCGCGAAAAGTCGGGGATCGACCGAAACACGAAACCCAATGCAAGTCAATGGGGGAGCATAGTCGGCAGTGAGTGGAGGCCAGGAAAACACCTACAGTGCCCATTTTAATGGCAAACAACATACATTCTTGTTACTGAAGCTTGTCAATCTAAATTTACCTTATAATAATAGTAAGGCATTGGAGATTGGGGGTCATTTGGCTAAAGTTGTGGTAGGGCTGTTCAAGTATTTAGTGGGCCCAGGAAATCTGGACCACGTCACGGCAGTGGAGCAGGGAGAGGTAAGTATTTCAACTTTGCAAGTGCTGTGATCCTGAGCAAGCAGGGGGGGCCCACTTGTTGGCATTGGCACTGGCACAGGGCCCCTCAAAGTACGGCGGTGTGTTTGTACGGCGGGGGCGCCTCCCACCGGCAGCGACACTTTTGCGTACTATGAGGGGCCCTGTGCCAGTGACGTCGCCAAGGAGTATTCCTCCCCCCACCTGATGAAGGAATCTGCACCTTCCTCTTTGTCCCCGTGTAAGGTGGTATGGTATGCGGGAAGGGGTACCTGACTTTCAGCAGGGTCACAATCTTGCAGTGTAGCGTGCACGGGGAATGTTGCGTTATGGGTCAATGTACCAGCAGACTCATCTATCACTGGCTGGGCAATGGGCAGGATGAGGGGGAAACAGATATGGGCCCAAAGAATAAAGTGGGCTAAATGCAGTTCAAAATTGGTAACAGGACTAACCAGGGGGGCATTGCTTTGTTCAGTGGAGGACAACTGGAATGAGAGGCTGACACAGAGAGTAGGCCCAAATCAGTAAGTAGTCTAAATGCAGTTCAAAATTGGCAACAGTAGTAAACAGGCGGCACAGCTTTGTTCACTGGAGGAGAACAGCAAGGAGCGACAGACACTGATAGAAGGCCCCAACCCAACTAGTAGGCCCACTGCAGTTTTAAAATTCCGATAGGCTGAAAACCAGATAATTGTAGGTCATTTTTTGTAAAGAGGACAGCTGTATTGAGTGGCGCAGGCAGACACTACAAGTAGGCCTTAAACCACAAAGTTGGCTCGACGCAGGTTTAAAAAAGGTTACATGGGTACACGGTCTGCATTGGTGTGCTCAGTGGAGGACAATTGGAAGGAGGGACCGCAGAAAGACTTTGTAGGCGTAAAATTACAAAATAGGCTCTATGCAGCTTTGATTATGTGGCAACCTGGAGAACACCTTGGAGCGGCAGACACCGTCTCTACGACCCAGACCCAACTTGTAGGCCTAATGTAGTGTTGTTTCAACAACTACTAAACGGGAGCTAGAAGCTCGAAGCTATGGAGAGGAAACCTGGGGAACACCTTGGAGCGGAAGACACCGTCTTTACAACCCAGACCCAACTTGTAGGCCTAATGCAGTTTTGTTTTCAACAACTACTAAACGAGAGCTAGAAGCTCGAAGCTATGAAGAGGAAACCTGGGGAAAACCTTGGAGCGGCAGACATCGTTAGTAGGCCCTACCGAAGTAGTAATAGTAGCCCCAATGCAGTTTTCAAATTCCTATAGGCTGAAAACCAGACTATTGACGCTCAGCTTTTTTAAAAGGAGGACAGCTGTATTGAGTGGCGCAGACAGACACAGGTAGTAGGCCTTAAACACAAAATTTGGCTCAATGCAGTTTAAAAAAGGTTACAGGGGTACACAGGCAGCATTGGCCTCTTCAGTGGAGGACAATTTCAATTATGGACCGCAGACAGAGTTTGTACGCCTACTATTAAAAAAAGGATGCTCTATGCAATTTAAAATAGGTTCCAGGGGTACACGGGCAGCAGTGGTCTGGTCAGTGGAGGACTAGTGGAAGGAGGGACCGCAGACAGGCATAGTAGGCCTAACATAACAAAATTAGGCTGTAGGCACTTTAAAATAGGTTCCAGGGGTACACGGGCAGCAGTGGTCTGGTCAGTGGAGAACTAGTGGAAGGAGGGACCGCAGACAGGCTTAGTAGGCCTAACATAACAAAATTAGGCTGTAGGCACTTTCAAATAGGTTCCAGGGGTACACGGGCAGCAGTGGTCTGGTCAGTGGAGGACTATTGGAAGGAGGGACCGCAGACAGGCTTAGTAGGCCTAACATAACAAAATTAGGCTGTAGGCACTTTAAAATAGGTTCCAGGGGTACACAGGCAGCAGTGGTCTGGTCAGTGGAGCACTAGTGGAAGGAGGGACCGCAGACAGGCTTAGTAGGCCTAACATAACAAAATTAGGCTGTAGGCACTTTAAAATAGGTTCCAGGGGTACACGGGCAGCAGTGGTCTGGTCAGTGGAGGACTAGTGGAAGGAGGGACCGCAGACAGGCTTAGTAGGCCTAACATAACAAAATTAGGCTGTAGGCACTTTAAAATAGGTTCCAGGGGTACACGGGCAGCAGTGGTCTGGTCAGTGGAGGACTAGTGGAAGGAGGGACCGCAGACAGGCTTAGTAGGCCTAACATAACGAAATTAGGCTGTAGGCACTTTAAAATAGGTTCCAGGGGTACACGGGCAGCAGTGGTCTGGCCAGTGGAAGACTATTGGAAGGAGGGACCGCAGACAGGCATAGTAGTACTAACATAACAAAATTAGGCTGTAGGCACTTTAAAATAGGTTCCAGGGGTACACGGGCAGCAGTGGTCTGGTCAGTGGAGGACTAGTGGAAGGAGGGACTGCAGACAGGCTTAGTAGGCCTAACATAACAAAAGTAGGCTGTAGGCACTTTAAAATAGGTTCCAGGGGTACACGGGCAGCAGTGGTCTGGTCAGTGGAGGACTATTGGAAGGAGGGACCGCAGACAGGCATAGTAGGCCTAACATAACAAAATTAGGCTGTAGGCACTTTCAAATAGGTTCCAGGGGTACACGGGCAGCAGTGGTCTGGTCAGTGGAGGACTATTGGAAGGAGGGACCGCAGACAGGCATAGTAGGCCTAACATAATAAAATTAGGTTGTAGGCACTTTCAAATAGGTTCCAGGGGTACAAGGGCAGCAGTGGTCTGGTCAGTGGAAGACTATTGGAAGGAGGGACCGCAGACAGGCATAGTAGGCCTAACATAACAAAGTTAGGCTGTAGGCACTTTAAAATATGTTCCAGGGGTACACGGGCAGCAGTGGTCTGGTCAGTGGAGGACTAGTGGAAGGAGGGACCGCAGACAGGCTTAGTAGGCCTAACATAACAAAAGGGCTGTAGACACTTGGAATTCTCTTGCAGGGGTACACAGGCAACATTGGTGTTGTCAGCGGAGGCCGAGTGTCAGCCGGGCAAGGTGGGGCAAAAGAATTCGAAATCCAGTTGTGGTTCATTTTAATGAAGGTTAGATCATCAACATTTTGGGTAGCCATACGAGTCCTTTTTTTGGTTAATATTGAACCTGCAGCACTGAATACTCTTTCTGATAGGACACTAGCTGCTGGGCAAGCAAGCTCCTGCAATGCATATTCTGCCAATTCTGGCCAGGTGTCTAATTTGGATGCCCAGTAATCAAATGGGAATGACAGTTGAGGGAGAACGTCGATAAGGGATGAAAAATAGTTAGTAACCATACTGGACAAATGTTGTCTCCTGTCACTTTGAATTGATGCTGCAGTACCTGTCCTGTCTGCGGTCATAGCAAAATCACTCCACAACCTGGTCAGAAAACCCATCTGTCCAACGCCACTTCTGATTTGTGCACCTCTAACACCTCTGGCCTGCTGCCCCCTGCAGCACGTGTGATAACGATCACCGGTGCTGTGTGCTGGGAATGCCTGAATCAAACGGTCAACAAGAGTTGACTGTTTGGTTCCTAATATTTATTCCAGGTTTTCATGTGGCATAATATTTTGCAATTTGCCTTTATAGCAAGGATCAAGGAGGCAGGCTAACCAGTAATCGTCATCGGCCATCATTTTACAAATACGAGTGTCCCTTATGAGGATACGTAAGGCATAATCTGCCATGTGGGCCAAAGTTCCAGTTGTCAAATCTGCGGTTGTGCTGGGTTGAGGGGCAGTTTCAGGCACATCTAAGTCACTTGTCTCTCTAAAAAAACCTGACCCCAGCCTTGCAACGCCACCAGTTGCTATTGGCCCCGGAGAAGCTTCCTCATTACAAAAATAATCATCCCCATCATCCTCCTCGTCCTCCTGTTCGCCCGTTACCTTGTCCTGTACACTGCCCTGACCAGACAATGGCTGACTGTCATCAAGGCTTTCCCCTTCCTCTGCTGCAGACGCCTGCTCCTTTATGTGCGTCAAACTTTACATCAGCAGACGCATTAGGGGGATGCTCATGCTTATTATGGCGTTGTCTGCACTAACCAGCCGTGTGCATTCCTCAAAACACTGAAGGACTTGACACATGTCTTGTATCTTCGACCACTGCACACCTGACAATTCCATGTCTGCCATCCTACTGCCTGCCCGTGTATGTGTATCCTCCCACAAATACATAACAGCACGCCTCTGTTCGCACAGTCTCTGAAGCATGTGCAGTGTTGAGTTCCCCCTTGTTGCAACGTCGATGATTAGGCGACGCTGGGGAAGGTTCAAAGACCGCTGATAGGTCTGCATACGGCTGGAGTGTACGGGCGAACGGCGGATATGCGAGCAAAGTCCGCGCACTTTGAGGAGCAGGTCGGATAACCCCGGATAACTTTTCAGGAAGCACTGCACACCCAGGTTTAAGGTGTGAACCAGGCAAGGAATGTGTTTCAGTTGGGAAAGGGAGATGGCAGCCATGAAATTCCTTCTGTTATCACTCACTACCTTGCCTGCCTCAAGATCTACAGTGCCCAGCCACGACTGCGATTCTTTCTGCAAGAACTCGGACAGAACTTCCGCGGTGTGTCTGTTGTCGCCCAAACACTTCTTAGCCAATACAGCCTGCTGACGCTTGGCAGTAGCTGCCCCATAATGGGACACCTGGTGTGCAACAGTGGCAGCTGCGGATGGAGTGGTTGTGCGACTGTGGTCTGTGGACGAGCTCTCGCTTCTGCAGGAGGACGAGGAGGAGGAGGAGGAAGGGGTGCGAATGGCTACAGCCAACTGTTTCCTAGACCGTGGGCTAGGCAGAACTGTCCCAAAATTGCTGTCCCCTGTGGACCCTGCATCCACCACATTCACCCAGTGTGCCGTGATAGACACGTAACGTCCCTGGCCATGCCTACTGGTCCATGCATCTGTTATCAGGTGCACCTTTGTGCTCACAGACTGCCTGAGTGCATGGACAATGCGCTCTTTAACATGCTGGTGGAGGGCTGGGATGGCTTTTCTGGAAAAGAAGAGTCAACTGGGTAGCTCGTAGCGTGGTACAGCGTAGTCCATCAGGGCTTTGAAAGCTTCTCTTTCAACTAACCAGTAGGGCATCATCTCTAACGAGATTAGTCTAGCTATGTGGGCGTTCAAACCCTGTGTACGCGGATGCGACGCTAAGTACTTCCTTTTTCTAACGAGAGTCTCATGTAGGGTGAGCTGGACTGGAGAGCTGGAGATCGTGGAACTAGCGGGGGTGCTGGTGGACATGGCAGACTGAGAGACGGTTGGAGACGGTATTCTTGCCGCCGGTGCCCTAGATGCAGTGTTTCCTACTACTAAACTGGTGATTCCCTGACCCTGACTGCTTTGGCCTGGCAACGAAACCTGCACAGATACTGCAGGTGGTGCGGAAAATGGTGTCCTTACAGTGACGGAAGGGATGTTGCGTTGCTGACTAGCTTCATTGGCCGAGGGTGCTACAACCTTAAGGGACGTTTGGTAGTTAGTCCAGGCTTGCAAATGCATGGTGGTTAAATGTCTATGCATGCAACTTGTATTTAGACTTTTCAGATTCTGACCTCTGCTTAAGGTAGTTGAACATTTTTGACAGATGACTTTGCGCTGATCAATTGGATGTTTAAAAAAATGCCAGACTGCACTCTTTCTAGCATCGGATACCTTTTCAGGCATTGCAGATTGAGCTTTAACCGGATGGCCACGCTGTCCTCCAACAGGTTTTGGCTTTGCCACGCGTTTTGGGCCAGATACGGGCCCGGCAGATGGAACCTTTTGCGATGTTGATACATGCTGCGGCCCCTCCTCCTCTGCTTCAGAACTACTGCCGCCTGCACCCTGTTCCCCCAATGGGTGCCAATCAGGGTCAACAACTGGATCATCTATGACCTCCTCTTCTATCTCGTGTGCAACTTCGTCTGTGTCACCATGTAAGTCCGTGGTATACCGTTTGTGACGGGGCACAATAGTCTCATCAGGGTCTGATTCTGGATGAGTACACTGCGAGGGCAATGTTGTGGTCTGAGTCAAAGGAACAGCATAGTAATCTGGCTGTGGCTGTGCATCAGTGCACTCCATGTCCGATTCAACTTGTAATGAGCGTGGCCTGTTAACTGTTTCACTTTCTAACCCAGGGACGGTATGTGTAAAGAGCTCCATGGAGTAACCCGTTGTGTCGCCTGACGCATCCTTCTCTGTTGTTGTTTTTGCTGAAGAGGACAAGGAAGCGACTTGTCCCTGTCCCTGACCGTGAACATCCACTAACGACGCGCTGCTTTTACATTTACCAGTTTCAGAAGAGGAGGCAAAAGAGCTAGAGGCTGAAACAGCAAGGTAAGCCAAAATTTGCTCTTGCCGGAGCGGCTTTAAAAGCAGTTTTCCTACTCTCAGAAAAGGGAGCATTCGAGGCCTTGTGTAGCCAGACGACGAACCTGGCTCCACAGCTCGAGACTTAGGTGCTATATTGTTTTTCCCACGACCACCTGATGCTCCACCACCACTACCATCATTACCAGCTGGCAATGAACGCCCACGGCCACGACTTCTTCCACCAGACTTCCTCATTGTTTTAAAAACGTAACCAAAGTAACGGTATTTGTTACTGTAAAACAACTTACAAGGTGAACTCAAACTTCTGTAGGATTTAGATATCCCTTTATAGGTGGGTGAGTCTGCAAGGAAAATCAGGCACAATGTTACACACTCGGTTTTCTGTGGCACCAAATGAGAGAGATGCCACACACGCAGGACTGTCACTCAAGCACAAATGCCAATATTAATCTCCCACTGTTTATTTTTTTTTTTCAGGGAGAATTTAAAAACCCAAAACAGACACTAGGCTTTCTGTGGCCCACTATTTGAGAGAGATGGCACACAGGACTGGCACACAAGCACAAAGGCTAATATTAATCTCCCACTGTTTATTTTTTTTTTCAGGGAGAATTGAAAAACCCAAATCAGACACTAGGTTTTCTGTGGCCCACTATTTGAGAGAGATGGCACACAGGACTGGCACACAAGCACAAAGGCCAATATTAATCTCCCACTGTTTATTTTTTTTTCAGGGAGAATTTAAAAACCCAAATCAGACACTAGGCTTTCTGTGGCCCACTATTTGAGAGAGATGGCACACAGGACTGGCACACAAGCACAAAGGCCAATATTAATCTCCCACTGTTTATTTTGTTTTTCAGGGAGAATTTAAAAACCAAAACAAAAACAAGAAAAAAACAGACACTAGGCTTTCTGTGGCCCACTATTTGAGAGAGATGGCACACAGGACTGGCACACAAGCACAAAGGCCAATATTAATCTCCCACTGTTTATTTTTTTTTTCAGGAAGAATTTAAAAACCAAAATCAGACACTAGGCTTTCTGTGGCCCACTATTTGAGAGAGATGGCACACAGGACTGGCACACAAGCACAAAGGCCAATATTAATCTCCCACTGTTTATTTTTTTTTTTCAGGGAGAATTTAAAAACCCAAATCAGACACTAGGCTTTCTGTGGTCCACTATTTGAGAGAGATGGCACACAGGACTGGCACACAAGCACAAAGGCCAATATTAATCTCCCACTGTTTATTTTTTTCAGGGAGAATTTAAAAACACAAAACAGACACTAGGCTTTCTGTGGCCCACTATTTGAGAGAGATGGCACACAGGACTGGCACAAAAGCACAAAGGCCAATATTAATCTCCCACTGTTTATTTTTTTTTCAGGGAGAATTTAAAAACCCAAATCAGACACTAGGCTTTCTGTGGCCCACTATTTGAGAGAGATGGCACACAGGACTGGCACACAAGCACAAAGGCGAATATTAATCTCCCACTGTTTATTTTTTTTTCAGGGAGAATTTAAAAACAAAACAAAAAAAAAAAAACAGACACTAGGCTTTCTGTGGCCCACTATTTGAGAGAGATGGCACACAGGACTGGCACACAAGCACAAAGGCCAATATTAATCTCCCACTGTTTATTTTTTTTTTCAGGGAGAATTTAAAAACCCAAATCAGACATTAGGCTTTCTGTGGCCCACTATTTGAGAGAGATGGCACACAGGACTGGCACACAAGCACAAAGGCCAATATTAATCTCCAACTGTTTATTTTTTTTTTTCAGGGAGAATTTAAAAACAAAAACAACAACAAAAAAACAGACACTAGGTTTTCTGTGGCCTACTATTTGAGAGAGATGGCACACAGGACTGGCACACAAGCACAAAGGCCAATATTAATCTCCCACTGTTTATTTTTTATTTTCAGGGAGAATTTAAAAACCAAAAACAGACACTAGGCTTTCTGTGGCCCACTATTTTAGAGAGATGGCACACAGGACTGGCACACAAGCACAAAGGCCAATATTAATCTCCCACTGTTTTTTTTTTTTTCAGGGAGAATTTAAAAACCCAAATCAGACACTAGGTTTTCTGTGGCCCACTATTTGAGAGAGATGGCACACAGGACTGGCACACAAGCACAAAGGCAAATATTAATCTACCACTGTTTATTTTTTTTTCAGGGAGAATTTAAAAACCAAAACAAACAAAAAAAAACAGACACTAGGCTTTCTGTGGCCCACTATTTGAGAGAGATGGCACACAGGACTGGCACACAAGCACAAAGGCCAATATTAATCTCCCACTGTTTATTTTTTTTTCAGGGAGAATTTAAAAACAAAAACAAACAAAAAAAAAACAAAAACCAGACACTAGGCTTTCTGTGGCCCACTATTTGAGAGAGATGGCACACAGGACTGGCACACAAGCACAAAGGCCAATATTAATCTCCCACTGTTTATTTTTTTTTCAGGGAGAATTTAAAAACCCAAATCAGACACTAGGCTTTCTGTGGCCCACTATTTGAGAGAGATGGTGTTAGGACTGGCGGAACGCACCAAGACAGAAATGATAAAGGTGCGTTCGCAGTCCGGGGTCCACCGTGCAGGTGGAGACCTGCTGCTAGTAATTGGCAGACAATATGGCGGTACACTAAAGTATACACGCGTGGGTTAAACCTCACCCAGCGTGAAGAAAGCGATCCTGTTAACTCACAGGACCGCAGTACCGCACTAGAGCGCGAGCAAGTGGTCAGCGGACTTAACCCCAGAAGGGATTGAAGCCCGATTAGACCCTTGCTGGCGTAACACCGCAACTGGGTGTGTAGAGAACCTTAGGACAAATATGTGCACAAGAGTGCGAGCGATGCCGCACTAACGGACGCCACTAACCACCCAGACTCGGGTATGGAAAGCGCAAGGCAAGCGCACGGCGCCGTACTGGCAGGCACAGCTATAGGACGCTGAGATGTGTGTATCGTGTAGATGGCAAGTCGGGCGCTAGATAGCTACCATCATCCGCGAACAGTCAACAACACTAGGGAGGGATATTTAGGAGCTTTCATCCTTCGACATACATCCATCTACACACACACATAATAACAAGACAATACTAGCGCATGGCCGTGCGGTCATGCGCAGTTTATATAGGAGCAGCACAGGAAGTGGCCACAGCACTTTTGCCCTTCTAGGACCTGCCAAGAGGACCAATGGAATGTGCTGCAGAGCCTGAGCACATGACCCTCGATCTCCAACGGGAGACCTTACGCTGGGCATGCTCAGTACATGCAGACAAGGACTTAGTCCCAGAGAAGTCCGCTCGCTGCTGACCAGTACTGACTTTAATGGCAGAGACTGGAGAAGCAGCACTAACTCTCTGAACAGAGTGAGAATGAGCAAGACGCTGGGACCGACGTCCTTGCTGAGCAGGCTCCACTGCGGCTGGACAAGAATGGGAGACCGCAGCGGAAGTGGCTCGAGATTCCCCCAGTGCAGAAGCGGGAACTCGACCCCTAACATTACCCCCCCTCCTAGGGCCCCCCCCTCCTTGGGCCTCGCTACGTTCAAAGGCAGCAATGAGCTGCGGAGCCCGAATGTGCTCCACAGGCTCCCAGGTTCTATCCTCTGGACCATGACCCTTCCAATCCACCAAATAAAATTTTTTGCCACGTACCACCTTGCTTCCCACAATAGCATTCACCTCAAATTCATCCGTGGATGAACCCGATGTCCCAGCAGATGACTCAGAAAACCGAGACAAACAAACGGGCTTTAAGAGGGAAACGTGAAAGGTATCGGTGATACCAAGGCGTGGAGGAATGGCCAAACGGTAAACCACAGGGTTGACCTGTTCCAGAACTTTAAACGGGCCAATGTAGCGAGGAGCAAACTTAGTGGACTCAACTCGCAGCCTGATGTTACGGGCGGAGAGCCACACTAAGTCGCCGGGAGCAAAGACCGGAGCGGGGCGCCGGTGTGTATCAGCCGAAACCCTCATTCTCTCCTTGGAGGCCCGGATAGCATCCTGTGTGCGGTCCCAGATGTCACGTGCCTCCACCGCCCAGTCTGCCACCCTAGAATCGGTGGAGGACACGGGCATGGGCACAGGGACACGCGGATGCTGGCCGTAATTAAGGAGAAAAGGAGTTTGACCAGTGGAATCGGCTACGGCGTTGTTCAGGGCAAATTCCGCCCAAGGTAGCAAAGATGCCCAGTCATCCTGCCTGGCAGAGACGAAATGTCGCAAATATGTCACCAGAGTCTGGTTGGTTCTCTCCACCAACCCATTCGTCTCGGGATGGTAAGCAGAGGAGAGGTTTAACTCTATGCTGAGTAAACGGCAGAGCTCTCTCCAAAACCGAGATGCGAACTGGGGACCCCGATCGCTGACAATTTTATCAGGCATACCATGCAAACGGAAAACGTGTTTAACGAACAACACCGCCAAGGCCCGTGCTGAGGGTAACCGAGGAAGCGGCACCAAATGCACCATCTTAGAGAAATGGTCAGTGACAACCCAAATAATGGAGCAGCCACGTGACTTGGGTAGACCCACCACAAAGTCCATCCCGACCATCTCCCAGGGCCTGTCTGCCACCGGTAGAGGGTAAAGCAACCCAGCAGGTCGTTGCCGAGGAGACCGATTCTGGGCGCAAGAAACGCACGCCTGAATGTAGTCCCTGACATCTCGGGCCATATGCGGCCACCAGTATGTTCTCGCCAAAAGCTCTGATGTCCTCTTGGTCCCAAAATGCCCCCCCACTCTGGAGGAGTGAGCCCAAGAGAGAACCTCCGGTCGCAAGTTAGCTGGCACGAAAGTCTTGCCCGGGGGCACAGACTCTAGCGAAACCGGAGCTACAGTTCTCAGGCTCTCAGAAGGGACAATAAGCCGAGGCTCCTCCTCCTCCTCCTCAGATGACACTACGGAGCGGGAGAGAGCGTCGGCACGAACGTTCTTCTCCCCGGAGAGAAAATGGAGAGTAAAATGGAACCGGGAGAAGAACAGGGACCATCTAGCCTGGCGAGAATTCAGCCGCTGGGCCGTCTGTATATACACCAAGTTCTTGTGGTCAGTGAAGACTTGGAAGGGAAAGCGAGCTCCCTCCAAGAGGTGTCTCCACTCTGAAAAAGCCAACTTCATGGCTAGCAACTCCCTGTCCCCGATGGAATAATTCCTCTCCGCTGGTGTGAAGGTCTTGGAGAAGAAGAAGCAAGGATGCTTCCGACCTTGAGCATCCTTTTGGAAAAGGACTGCTCCAGCACCAACGGATGAGGCATCCACCTCCAAGATGAATGGTTTATCTACATCGGGGCGATGTAGGATGGGAGCGCTAGCGAAGTGTGACTTAATCGAGAGAAAGGCCTTGGAGACCTCCTCTGACCACAACTTGGGATTTGCTCCCTTCTTGGTGAGGGCGACCAAGGGAGCTACCAAAGTTGAGAAGTGTGGAATGAACTGGCGATAATAATTAATGAACCCCATAAAGCGCTGCACCGCTTTAAGAGAATGGGGTTCCTGCCAGTCCATTACAGCCTGTAGCTTGGCAGGATCCATAGCCAAACCCTGGGCAGAAATGATATAGCCAAGGAAAGGCAAGGACTCCTGCTCAAACACACACTTCTCCAACTTAGCGTAGAGGGAGTTTGCCCGTAAGAGGTCGAAGACTTTGCGAACATCTCTCCGATGGGAGTCTATATCTGGAGAGTAGATGAGAATGTCATCCAGATAGACTACGACCGAGGTGGTGAGCATATCCCGAAAGATGTCGTTCACAAAGTCTTGGAAAACGGCTGGGGCATTACAGAGCCCAAAGGGCATCACTAGATATTCATAGTGCCCATCCCTGGTGTTAAAAGCCGTCTTCCATTCATCCCCCTCACGGATGCGAATCAGGTTGTAAGCACCCCGCAGATCTAACTTTGTAAATACCTTTGCTCCCCGTAGCCTATCAAAGAGCTCAGATATCAGGGGTAATGGGTACTTGTTCTTAACGGTAATGGCGTTAAGACCCCTGTAGTCTATACATGGACGTAAGTCTCCAGTCTTCTTCTGTACGAAGAAGAACCCAGCCCCTGCCGGTGACACTGACTTCCTAATGAATCCTCTTGCCAGATTCTCCTGAATATACTGGGACATTGCCTCCGTCTCCGGGAGAGATAACGGGTAGACTCGACCCCGGGGAGGCTCAGCACCAGGCAAGAGGTCAATAGGACAGTCATAGGGGCGGTGAGGCGGAAGGGTCTCCGCAGCTCTTTTGGAGAACACGTCTGCATGGGACCAATAGTGCTTGGGGAGAGAGGAAAGATCTGCGGGTACCTGTGTAGTAGCAACCTGAACGCACCCCCTCTGACATCTACCCTCACAGGATTTACTCCATCCCAAAATTCTCCCAGAGGACCACTCAATATGAGGAGAATGGTAGCGAAGCCATGGCATCCCCAACAGGACCTCATCAATTCCCTCAGGAATGACTAATAGGGAGATTATCTCCTGATGTGATGGAGACACAGATAGGGTGAAAGGAATGGTTTGGTGGGTAATCTGTGAAGGTAGTGTTGACCCATTTACCACTCGAACGGTCACTGGCTGGGCGAGCATCACCAAGGGTATTGCGTGACGCTGGGCAAAGGCGGAGGACATAAAGTTACCCTCTGCCCCAGAATCCAAGCATAGCTCGACCGTGAGAGTGGATGGGCCTATGGTAATTGTCCCCTTGAAGGACAACTTTGAGGCAAACGTCGCCGTGTCTAGTGTACCTCCTCCAACTGCCACTAGACGCTGACGTTTCCCCGACCGCTGAGGACTCTTGGAGGCAAGACGTCCTGACTGCTGGCAAACATGACGAACCTTATGTGCACGAGCGGACTGAGACTTGGATCCCGCTCGTGTCACCTCCAAGGTCTCATGTGACTCAGATGCCTGGACTGGAGATTTCAAAGGTTTGGCGAAGGTAGGAGCCAGCCGAAACCTCTGCCTACACTGGGCTCGTTCCAACCTCCGCTCGTTAAAACGGAGGTCTATACGAGTAGAAATAGATATTAACTCCTCCAGTGTGGCAGGAATCTCCCTAGTGGCCAGAGCGTCCTTAACATGGTCAGCCAGGCCCCTCCAGAATATGGGGATAAGGGCTTTATCCGACCACTCCAGCTCGGAAGCTAAAGTACGGAATCGGACGGAAAAATGGCTGACCAAGGACTCACCCTGAGTTAATGCCAGTAGTTGGAGCGCTGTATCATGGGTGAGTTGAGGTCCTAGAAAGACCTTTTTCAGCGTGCCCAGAAACAACGGAGCACTCTGCACCACATGATCATCACGCTCCCACAGCGGCGTAGCCCACTCCAACGCCCTGCCCGACAACAGCGAGACAATAAATCCCACCTTAGCCCGCTCTGTAGGAAAACGTGCAGCCAGGAGCTCGAGATGGATAGAGCACTGGCTCACGAATCCACGACAATGTTTGCTCTCTCCAGCAAACTTGTCAGGTAGTGGGAGACGGGATAAAGTCGGAGCAGGGGTGGCAGTGGACAAACTGGCTGCGGCTACACTTGCAGCCTGCACAGCTACAGCGGTGACATCCACAGCTGAGGTTGTACGCTCAAGAGCCGCCAACCTTCCCTCCAGCTGCTGGATGTACCGCTGTAAACGCTGGTCGTCCGCCATTTTACTAGCCAGACCCTGGCGCTAGTATTCTGTTAGGACTGGCGGAACGCACCAAGACAGAAATGATAAAGGTGCGTTCGCAGTCCGGGGTCCACCGTGCAGGTGGAGACCTGCTGCTAGTAATTGGCAGACAATATGGCGGTACACTAAAGTATACACGCGTGGGTTAAACCTCACCCAGCGTGAAGAAAGCGATCCTGTTAACTCACAGGACCGCAGTACCGCACTAGAGCGCGAGCAAGTGGTCAGCGGACTTAACCCCAGAAGGGATTGAAGCCCGATTAGACCCTTGCTGGCGTAACACCGCAACTGGGTGTGTAGAGAACCTTAGGACAAATATGTGCACAAGAGTGCGAGCGATGCCGCACTAACGGACGCCACTAACCACCCAGACTCGGGTATGGAAAGCGCAAGGCAAGCGCACGGCGCCGTACTGGCAGGCACAGCTATAGGACGCTGAGATGTGTGTATCGTGTAGATGGCAAGTCGGGCGCTAGATAGCTACCATCATCCGCGAACAGTCAACAACACTAGGGAGGGATATTTAGGAGCTTTCATCCTTCGACATACATCCATCTACACACACACATAATAACAAGACAATACTAGCGCATGGCCGTGCGGTCATGCGCAGTTTATATAGGAGCAGCACAGGAAGTGGCCACAGCACTTTTGCCCTTCTAGGACCTGCCAAGAGGACCAATGGAATGTGCTGCAGAGCCTGAGCACATGACCCTCGATCTCCAACGGGAGACCTTACGCTGGGCATGCTCAGTACATGCAGACAAGGACTTAGTCCCAGAGAAGTCCGCTCGCTGCTGACCAGTACTGACTTTAATGGCAGAGACTGGAGAAGCAGCACTAACTCTCTGAACAGAGTGAGAATGAGCAAGACGCTGGGACCGACGTCCTTGCTGAGCAGGCTCCACTGCGGCTGGACAAGAATGGGAGACCGCAGCGGAAGTGGCTCGAGATTCCCCCAGTGCAGAAGCGGGAACTCGGCCCCTAACAGATGGCACACAAGCACAAAGGCCAATATTAATCTCCCACTATTTTTTTTTTTTTTTTTCAGGGAGAATTTAAAAACAAAAACAACAACAAAAAAACAGACACTAGGTTTTCTGTGGCCTACTATTTGAGAGAGATGGCACACAGGACTGGCACACAAGCACAAAGGCCAATATTAATCTCCCATTGTTCATTTTTTATTTTCAGGGAGAATTTAAAAACCAAAAACAGACACTAGGCTTTCTGTGGCCCACTATTTGAGAGAGATGGCACACAGGACTGGCACACAAGCACAAAGGCCAATATTAATCTCCCACTGTTTATTTTTTTTTTTCAGGGAGAATTTAAAAACCCAAATCAGACACTAGGTTTTCTGTGGCCCACTATTTGAGAGAGATGGCACACAGGACTGGCACACAAGCACAAAGGCCAATATTAATCTACCACTGTTTATTTTTTTTCAGGGAGAATTTAAAAACAAAAACAAAAAAAATAAAACAGACACTAGGCTTTCTGTGGCCCACTATTTGAGAGAGATGGCACACAGGACTGGCACACAAGCACAAAGGCCAATATTAATCTCCCACTGTTTATTTTTTATTTTCAGGGAGAATTTAAAAACCAAAAAACAGACACTAGGCTTTCTGTGGCCCACTATTTGAGAGAGATGGCACACAGCACTGGCACACAAGCACAAAGGCCAATATTAATCTCCCACTGTTTATTTTTTTTTTTTCAGGGAGAATTTAAAAACCCAAATCAGACACTAGGTTTTCTGTGGCCCACTATTTGAGAGAGATGGCACACAGGACTGGCACACAAGCACAAAGGCCAATATTAATCTACCACTGTTTATTTTTTTTTTCAGGGAGAAATTAAAAACCCAAATCAGACACTAGGCTTTCTGTGGCCCACTATTTGAGAGAGATGGCACACAGGACTGGCACACAAGCACAAAGGCCAATATTATTCTCCCACTGTTTTTTTTTTTTTTCAGGGAGAATTTAAAAACAAAAACAAAAACAAAAAAAAAACAGACACTAGGCTTTCTGTGGCCCACTATTTGAGAGAGATGGCACACAGGACTGGCACACAAGCACAAAGGCCAATATTAATCTCCCACTGTTTATTTTTTTTTTCAGGAAGAATTTAAAAACCCAAATCGGACACTAGGCTTTCTGTGGCCCACTATTTGAGAGAGATGGCACACAGGACTGGCACACAAGCAAAAAGGCCAATATTAATCTCCCACTGTTTATTTTTTTTTTTTCAGGGAGAATTTAAAAACCCAAATCAGACACTAGGCTTTCTGTGGTCCACTATTTGAGAGAGATGGCACACAGGACTGGCACACAAGCACAAAGGCCAATATTAATCTCCCACTGTTTGTTTTTTTCAGGGAGAATTTAAAAACCCAAAACAGACACTAGGCTTTCTGTGGCCCACTATTTGAGAGAGATGGCACACAGGACTGGCACACAAGCACAAAGGCCAATATTAATCTCCCACTGTTTATTTTTTTTTTTTCAGGGAGAATTTAAAAGCCCAAATCAGACACTAGGCTTTCTGTGGCCCACTATTTGAGAGAGATGGCACACAGGACTGGCACACAAGCACAAAGGCCAATATTAATCTCCCACTGTTTTTTTTTTTTTCAGGGAGAATATAAAAACCAAAACAAACAAAAAAAACAGACACTAGGCTTTCTGTGGCCCACTATTTGAGAGAGATGGCGCACAGGACTGGCACACAAGCACAAAGGCCAATATTAATCTCCCACTGTTTATTTTTTATTTTCAGGGAGAATTTAAAAACCAAAAACAGACACTAGGCTTTCTGTGGCCCACTATTTGAGAGAGATGGCACACAGGACTGGCACACAAGCACAAAGGCCAATATTAATCTCCCACTGTTTATTTTTTTTTTTCAGGGAGAATTTAAAAACAAAAACAACAACAACAAAAAAACAGACACTAGACTTTCTGTGGCCTACTATTTGAGAGAGATGGCACACAGGACTGGCACACAAGCACAAAGGCCAATATTAATCTCCCACTGTTTTTTTTTTTCAGGGAGAATATAAAAACCAAAACAAACAAAAAAAAACAGACACTAGGCTTTCTGTGGCCCACTATTTGAGAGAGATGGCACACAGGACTGGCACACAAGCACAAAGGCCAATATTAATCTCCCACTGTTTATTTTTTATTTTCAGGGAGAATTTAAAAACCAAAAACAGACACTAGGCTTTCTGTGGCCCACTATTTGAGAGAGATGGCACACAGGACTGGCACACAAGCACAAAGGCCAATATTAATCTCCCACTGTTTTTTTTTTTTTTTCTTTAAGAATTTAAAAACCAAAATCAGACACTAGGCTTTCTGTGGCCCACTATTTGAGAGAGATGGCACACAGGACTGGCACACAAGCACAAAGGCCAATATTAATCTCCCACTGTTTATTTTTTTTTTTTCAGGGAGAATTTAAAAACCCAAATCAGACACTAGGCTTTCTGTGGTCCACTATTTGAGAGAGATGGCACACAGGACTGGCACACAAGCACAAAGGCCAATATTAATCTCCCACTGTTTATTTTTTTCAGGGAGAATTTAAAAACCCAAAACAGACACTAGGCTTTCTTTGGCCCACTATTTGAGAGAGATGGCACACAGGACTGGCACACAAGCACAAAGGCCAATATTAATCTCCCACTGTTTTTTTTTTCAGGGAGAATTTAAAAACCCAAATCAGACACTAGGCTTTCTGTGGCCCACTATTTGAGAGAGATGGCACACAGGACTGGCACACAAGCAAAAAGGCCAATATTAATCTCCCACTGTTTATTTTTTTTTCAGGGAGAATTTAAAACAAAAAAAAACAAAAAAAAAACAAAAACCAGACACTAGGCTTTCTGTGGCCCACTATTTGAGAGAGATGGCACACAGGACTGGCACACAAGCACAAAGGCCAATATTAATCTCCCACTGTTTATTTTTTTTTCAGGGAGAATTTAAAAACCCAAATCAGACATTAGGCTTTCTGTGGCCCACTATTTGAGAGAGATGGCACACAGGACTGGCACACAAGCACAAAGGCCAATATTAATCTCCCACTGTTTATTTTTTTTTTTCAGGGAGAATTTAAAAACAAAAACAACAACAAAAAAACAGACACTAGGTTTTCTGTGGCCTACTATTTGAGAGAGATGGCACACAGGACTGGCACACAAGCACAAAGGCCAATATTAATCTCCCACTGTTTATTTTTTATTTTCAGGGAGAATTTAAAAACCAAAAACAGACACTAGGCTTTCTGTGGCCCACTATTTGAGAGAGATGGCACACAGGACTGGCACACAAGCACAAAGGCCAATATTAATCTCCCACTGTTTTTTTTTTTTTTTCTTTAAGAATTTAAAAACCAAAATCAGACACTAGGCTTTCTGTGGCCCACTATTTGAGAGAGATGGCACACAGGACTGGCACACAAGCACAAAGGCCAATATTAATCTCCCACTGTTTATTTTTTTTTTTTCAGGGAGAATTTAAAAACCCAAATCAGACACTAGGCTTTCTGTGGTCCACTATTTGAGAGAGATGGCACACAGGACTGGCACACAAGCACAAAGGCCAATATTAATCTCCCACTGTTTATTTTTTTCAGGGAGAATTTAAAAACCCAAAACAGACACTAGGCTTTCTTTGGCCCACTATTTGAGAGAGATGGCACACAGGACTGGCACACAAGCACAAAGGCCAATATTAATCTCCCACTGTTTTTTTTTTCAGGGAGAATTTAAAAACCCAAATCAGACACTAGGCTTTCTGTGGCCCACTATTTGAGAGAGATGGCACACAGGACTGGCACACAAGCAAAAAGGCCAATATTAATCTCCCACTGTTTATTTTTTTTTCAGGGAGAATTTAAAACAAAAAAAAACAAAAAAAAAACAAAAACCAGACACTAGGCTTTCTGTGGCCCACTATTTGAGAGAGATGGCACACAGGACTGGCACACAAGCACAAAGGCCAATATTAATCTCCCACTGTTTATTTTTTTTTCAGGGAGAATTTAAAAACCCAAATCAGACATTAGGCTTTCTGTGGCCCACTATTTGAGAGAGATGGCACACAGGACTGGCACACAAGCACAAAGGCCAATATTAATCTCCCACTGTTTATTTTTTTTTTTCAGGGAGAATTTAAAAACAAAAACAACAACAAAAAAACAGACACTAGGTTTTCTGTGGCCTACTATTTGAGAGAGATGGCACACAGGACTGGCACACAAGCACAAAGGCCAATATTAATCTCCCACTGTTTATTTTTTATTTTCAGGGAGAATTTAAAAACCAAAAACAGACACTAGGCTTTCTGTGGCCCACTATTTGAGAGAGATGGCACACAGGACTGGCACACAAGCACAAAGGCCAATATTAATCTCCCACTGTTTATTTTTTTTTTCAGGGAGAATTTAAAAACCCAAATCAGACACTAGGTTTTCTGTGGCCCACTATTTGAGAGAGATGGTGTTAGGGGTCGAGTTCCCGCTTCTGCACTGGGGGAATCTCGAGCCACTTCCGCTGCGGTCTCCCATTCTTGTCCAGCCGCAGTGGAGCCTGCTCAGCAAGGACGTCGGTCCCAGCGTCTTGCTCATTCTCACTCTGTTCAGAGAGTTAGTGCTGCTTCTCCAGTCTCTGCCATTAAAGTCAGTACTGGTCAGCAGCGAGCGGACTTCTCTGGGACTAAGTCCTTGTCTGCATGTACTGAGCATGCCCAGCGTAAGGTCTCCCGTTGGAGATCGAGGGTCATGTGCTCAGGCTCTGCAGCACATTCCATTGGTCCTCTTGGCAGGTCCTAGAAGGGCAAAAGTGCTGTGGCCACTTCCTGTGCTGCTCCTATATAAACTGCGCATGACCGCACGGCCATGCGATAGTATTGTCTTGTTATTATGTGTGTGTGTAGATGGATGTATGTCGAAGGATGAAAGCTCCTAAATATCCCTCCCTAGTGTTGTTGACTGTTCGCGGATGATGGTAGCTATCTAGCGCCCGACTTGCCATCTACACGATACACACATCTCAGCGTCCTATAGCTGTGCCTGCCAGTACGGCACCGTGCGCTTGCCTTGCGCTTTCCATACCCGAGTCTGGGTGGTTAGTGGCGTCCGTTAGTGCGGCATCGCTCGCACTCTTGTGCACATATTTGTCCTAAGGTTCTCTACACACCCAGTTGCGGTGTTACGCCAGCAAGGGTCTAATCGGGCTTCAATCCCTTCTGGGGTTAAGTCCGCTGACCACTTGCTCGCGCTCTAATGCGGTACTGCGGTCCTGTGTGTTAACAGGATCGCTTTCTTCACGCTGGGTGAGGTTTAACCCACGCGTGTATACTTTAGTGTACCGCCATATTGTCTGCCAATTACTAGCAGCAGGTCTCCACCTGCACGGTGGACCCCGGACTGCGAACGCACCTTTATCATCTGTCTTGGTGCGTTCCGCCAGTCCTAACAGAATACTAGCGCCAGGGTCTGGCTAGTAAAATGGCGGACGACCAGCGTTTACAGCGGTACATCCAGCAGCTGGAGGGAAGGTTGGCGGCTCTTGAGCGTACAACCTCAGCTGTGGATGTCACCGCTGTAGCTGTGCAGGCTGCAAGTGTAGCCGCAGCCAGTTTGTCCACTGCCACCCCTGCTCCGACTTTATCCCGTCTCCCACTACCTGACAAGTTTGCTGGAGAGAGCAAACATTGTCGTGGATTCGTGAGCCAGTGCTCTATCCATCTCGAGCTCCTGGCTGCACGTTTTCCTACAGAGCGGGCTAAGGTGGGATTTATTGTCTCGCTGTTGTCGGGCAGGGCGTTGGAGTGGGCTACGCCGCTGTGGGAGCGTGATGATCATGTGGTGCAGAGTGCTCCGTTGTTTTTGGGCACGCTGAAAAAGGTCTTTCTAGGACCTCAACTCACCCATGATACAGCGCTCCAACTACTGGCATTAACTCAGGGTGAGTCCTTGGTCAGCCATTTTTCCGTCCGATTCCGTACTTTAGCTTCCGAGCTGGAGTGGTCGGATAAAGCCCTTATCCCCATATTCTGGAGGGGCCTGGCTGACCATGTTAAGGACGCTCTGGCCACTAGGGAGATTCCTGCCACACTGGAGGAGTTAATATCTATTTCTACTCGTATAGACCTCCGTTTTAACGAGCGGAGGTTGGAACGAGCCCAGTGTAGGCAGAGGTTTCGGCTGGCTCCTACCTTCGCCAAACCTTTGAAATCTCCAGTCCAGGCATCTGAGTCACATGAGACCTTGGAGGTGACACGAGCGGGATCCAAGTCTCAGTCCGCTCGTGCACATAAGGTTCGTCATGTTTGCCAGCAGTCAGGACGTCTTGCCTCCAAGAGTCCTCAGCGGTCGGGGAAACGTCAGCGTCTAGTGGCAGTTGGAGGAGGTACACTAGACACGGCGACGTTTGCCTCAAAGTTGTCCTTCAAGGGGACAATTACCATAGGCCCATCCACTCTCACGGTCGAGCTATGCTTGGACTCTGGGGCAGAGGGTAACTTTATGTCCTCCGCCTTTGCCCAGCGTCACGCAATACCCTTGGTGATGCTCGCCCAGCCAGTGACCGTTCGAGTGGTAAGTGGGTCAACACTACCTTCACAGATTACCCACCAAACCATTCCTTTCACCCTATCTGTGTCTCCATCACATCAGGAGATAATCTCCCTATTAGTCATTCCTGAGGGAATTGATGAGGTCCTGTTGGGGATGCCATGGCTTCGCTACCATTCTCCTCATATTGAATGGTCCTCTGGGAGAATTTTGGGATGGAGTAAATCCTGTGAGGGTAGATGTCAGAGGGAGTGCGTTCAGGTTGCTACTACACAGGTACCCGCAGATCTTTCCTCTCTCCCCAAGCACTATTGGTCCCATGCAGACGTGTTCTCCAAAAGAGCTGCGGAGACCCTTCCGCCTCACCGCCCCTATGACTGTCCTATTGACCTCTTGCCTGGTGCTGAGCCTCCCCGGGGTCGAGTCTACCCGTTATCTCTCCCGGAGACGGAGGCAATGTCCCAGTATATTCAGGAGAATCTGGCAAGAGGATTCATTAGGAAGTCAGTGTCACCGGCAGGGGCTGGGTTCTTCTTCGTACAGAAGAAGACTGGAGACTTACGTCCATGCATCGACTACAGGGGTCTTAACGCCATTACCGTTAAGAACAAGTACCCATTACCCCTGATATCTGAGCTCTTTGATAGGCTACGGGGAGCAAAGGTATTTACAAAGTTAGATCTGCGGGGTGCTTACAACCTGATTCGCATCCGTGAGGGGGATGAATGGAAGACGGCTTTTAACACCAGGGATGGGCACTATGAATATCTAGTGATGCCCTTTGGGCTCTGTAATGCCCCAGCCGTTTTCCAAGACTTTGTGAACGACATCTTTCGGGATATGCTCACCACCTCGGTCGTAGTCTATCTGGATGACATTCTCATCTACTCTCCAGATATAGACTCCCATCGGAGAGATGTTCGCAAAGTCTTCGACCTCTTACGGGCAAACTCCCTCTACGCTAAGTTGGAGAAGTGTGTGTTTGAGCAGGAGTCCTTGCCTTTCCTTGGATATATCATTTCTGCCCAGGGTTTGGCTATGGATCCTGCCAAGCTACAGGCTGTAATGGACTGGCAGGAACCCCATTCTCTTAAAGCGGTGCAGCGCTTTATGGGGTTCATTAATTATTATCGCCAGTTCATTCCACACTTCTCAACTTTGGTAGCTCCCTTGGTCGCCCTCACCAAGAAGGGAGCAAATCCCAAGTTGTGGTCAGAGGAGGTCTCCAAGGCCTTTCTCTCGATTAAGTCACACTTCGCTAGCGCTCCCATCCTACATCGCCCCGATGTAGATAAACCATTCATCTTGGAGGTGGATGCCTCATCCGTTGGTGCTGGAGCAGTCCTTTTCCAAAAGGATGCTCAAGGTCGGAAGCATCCTTGCTTCTTCTTCTCCAAGACCTTCACACCAGCGGAGAGGAATTATTCCATCGGGGACAGGGAGTTGCTAGCCATGAAGTTGGCTTTTTCAGAGTGGAGACACCTCTTGGAGGGAGCTCGCTTTCCCTTCCAAGTCTTCACTGACCACAAGAACTTGGTGTATATACAGACGGCCCAGCGGCTGAATTCTCGCCAGGCTAGATGGTCCCTGTTCTTCTCCCGGTTCCATTTTACTCTCCATTTTCTCTCCGGGGAGAAGAACGTTCGTGCCGACGCTCTCTCCCGCTCCGTAGTGTCATCTGAGGAGGAGGAGGAGGAGCCTCGGCTTATTGTCCCTTCTGAGAGCCTGAGAACTGTAGCTCCGGTTTCGCTAGAGTCTGTGCCCCCGGGCAAGACTTTCGTGCCAGCTAACTTGCGACCGGAGGTTCTCTCTTGGGCTCACTCCTCCAGAGTGGGGGGGCATTTTGGGACCAAGAGGACATCAGAGCTTTTGGCGAGAACATACTGGTGGCCGCATATGGCCCGAGATGTCAGGGACTACATTCAGGCGTGCGTTTCTTGCGCCCAGAATCGGTCTCCTCGGCAACGGCCTGCTGGGTTGCTTTACCCTTTACCGGTGGCAGACAGGCCCTGGGAGATGGTCGGAATGGACTTTGTGGTGGGTCTACCCAAGTCGCGTGGCTGCTCCATTATTTGGGTTGTCACTGACCATTTCTCTAAGATGGTGCATTTGGTGCCGCTTCCTCGGTTACCCTCAGCACGGGCCTTGGCGGTGTTGTTCGTTAAACACGTTTTCCGTTTGCATGGTATGCCTGATAAAATTGTCAGCGATCGGGGTCCCCAGTTCGCATCTCGGTTTTGGAGAGAGCTCTGCCGTTTACTCAGCATAGAGTTAAACCTCTCCTCTGCTTACCATCCCGAGACGAATGGGTTGGTGGAGAGAACCAACCAGACTCTGGTGACATATTTGCGACATTTCGTCTCTGCTAGGCAGGATGACTGGGCATCTTTGCTACCTTGGGCGGAATTTGCCCTGAACAACGCCGTAGCCGATTCCACTGGTCAAACTCCTTTTCTCCTTAATTACGGCCAGCATCCGCGTGTCCCTGTGCCCATGCCCGTGTCCTCCACCGATTCTAGGGTGGCAGACTGGGCGGTGGAGGCACGTGACATCTGGGACCGCACACAGGATGCTATCCGGGCCTCCAAGGAGAGAATGAGGGTTTCGGCTGATACACACCGGCGCCCCGCTCCGGTCTTTGCTCGCGGCGACTTAGTGTGGCTCTCCGCCCGTAACATCAGGCTGCGAGTTGAGTCCACTAAGTTTGCTCCTCGCTACATTGGCCCGTTTAAAGTTCTGGAACAGGTCAACCCTGTGGTTTACCGTTTGGCCATTCCTCCACGCCTTGGTATCACCGATACCTTTCACGTTTCCCTCTTAAAGCCCGTTCGCTTGTCTCGGTTTTCTGAGTCATCTGCTGGGACATCGGGTTCATCCACGGATGAATTTGAGGTGAATGCTATTGTGGGAAGCAAGGTGGTACGTGGCAAAAAATTTTATTTGGTGGATTGGAAGGGTCATGGTCCAGAGGATAGAACCTGGGAGCCTGTGGAGCACATTCGGGCTCCGCAGCTCATTGCTGCCTTTGAACGTAGCGAGGCCCAAGGAGGGGGGGGCCCTAGGAGGGGGGGTAATGTTAGGGGTCGAGTTCCCGCTTCTGCACTGGGGGAATCTCGAGCCACTTCCGCTGCGGTCTCCCATTCTTGTCCAGCCGCAGTGGAGCCTGCTCAGCAAGGACGTCGGTCCCAGCGTCTTGCTCATTCTCACTCTGTTCAGAGAGTTAGTGCTGCTTCTCCAGTCTCTGCCATTAAAGTCAGTACTGGTCAGCAGCGAGCGGACTTCTCTGGGACTAAGTCCTTGTCTGCATGTACTGAGCATGCCCAGCGTAAGGTCTCCCGTTGGAGATCGAGGGTCATGTGCTCAGGCTCTGCAGCACATTCCATTGGTCCTCTTGGCAGGTCCTAGAAGGGCAAAAGTGCTGTGGCCACTTCCTGTGCTGCTCCTATATAAACTGCGCATGACCGCACGGCCATGCGCTAGTATTGTCTTGTTATTATGTGTGTGTGTAGATGGATGTATGTCGAAGGATGAAAGCTCCTAAATATCCCTCCCTAGTGTTGTTGACTGTTCGCGGATGATGGTAGCTATCTAGCGCCCGACTTGCCATCTACACGATACACACATCTCAGCGTCCTATAGCTGTGCCTGCCAGTACGGCGCCGTGCGCTTGCCTTGCGCTTTCCATACCCGAGTCTGGGTGGTTAGTGGCGTCCGTTAGTGCGGCATCGCTCGCACTCTTGTGCACATATTTGTCCTAAGGTTCTCTACACACCCAGTTGCGGTGTTACGCCAGCAAGGGTCTAATCGGGCTTCAATCCCTTCTGGGGTTAAGTCCGCTGACCACTTGCTCGCGCTCTAATGCGGTACTGCGGTCCTGTGTGTTAACAGGATCGCTTTCTTCACGCTGGGTGAGGTTTAACCCACGCGTGTATACTTTAGTGTACCGCCATATTGTCTGCCAATTACTAGCAGCAGGTCTCCACCTGCACGGTGGACCCCGGACTGCGAACGCACCTTTATCATCTGTCTTGGTGCGTTCCGCCAGTCCTAACAGATGGCACACAGGACTGGCACACAAGCACAAAGGCCAATATTAATCTACCACTGTTTATTTTTTTTTCAGGGAGAATTTAAAAACCAAAACAAACAAAAAAAACAGACACTAGGCTTTCTGTGGCCCACTATTTGAGAGAGATGGCACACAGGACTGGCACATAAGCACAAAGGCCAATATTAATCTCCCACTGTTTATTTTTTTTTCAGGGAGAATTTAAAAACAAAAACAAACAAAAAACAAACAAAAACCAGACACTAGGCTTTCTGTGGCCCACTATTTGAGAGAGATGGCACACTGGACTGGCACACAAGCACAAATGCCAATATTAATCTCCCACTGTTTATTTTTTTTTCAGGGAGAATTTAAAAACCCAAATCAGACACTAGGCTTTCTGTGGCCCACTATTTGAGAGAGATGGCACACAGGACTGGCACACAAGCACAAAGGCCAATATTAATCTCCCACTATTTTTTTTTTTCCAGGGAGAATTTAAAAACAAAAACAACAACAAAAAAACAGACACTAGGTTTTCTGTGGCCTACTATTTGAGAGAGATGGCACACAGTACTGGCACACAAGCACAAAGGCCAATATTAATCTCCCACTGTTTATTTTTTATTTTCAGGGAGAATTTAAAAACCAAAAACAGACACTAGGCTTTCTGTGGCCCACTATTTGAGAGAGATGGCACACAAGACTGGCACACAAGCACAAAGGCCAATATTAATCTCCCACTGTTTATTTTTTTTTTTCAGGGAGAATTTAAAAACCCAAATCAGACACTAGGTTTTCTGTAGCCCACTATTTGAGAGAGATGGCACACAGGACTGGCACACAAGCACAAAGGCCAATATTAATCTACCACTGTTTATTTTTTTTTCAGGGAGAATTTAAAAACCAAAACAAACAAAAAAAAACAGACACTAGGCTTTCTGTGGCCCACTATTTGAGAAAGATGGCACACAGGACTGGCACACAAGCACAAAGGCCAATATTAATCTCCCACTGTTTATTTTTTTTTCAGGGAGAATTTAAAAACAAAAACAAACAAAAAACAAACAAAAACCAGACACTAGGCTTTCTGTGGCCCACTATTTGAGAGAGATGGCACACAGGACTGGCACACAAGCACAAATGCCAATATTAATCTCCCACTGTTTATTTTTTTTTCAGGGAGAATTTAAAAACCCAAATCAGACACTAGGCTTTCTGTGGCCCACTATTTGAGAGAGATGGCACACAGGACTGGCACACAAGCACAAAGGCCAATATTAATCTCCCACTATTTTTTTTTCCAGGGAGAATTTAAAAACAAGAACAACAACAAAAAAACAGACACTATGCTTTCTGTGGCCTACTATTTGAGAGAGATGGCACACAGGACTGGCACACAAGCACAAAGGCCAATATTAATCTCCCACTGTTTATTTTTTATTTTCAGGGAGAATTTAAAAATCAAAAACAGACACTAGGCTTTCTGTGGCCCACTATTTGAGAGAGATGGCACACAGGACTGGCACACAAGCACAAAGGCCAATATTAATCTCCCACTGTTTATTTTTTTTTTTTCAGGGAGAATTTAAAAACCCAAATCAGACACTAGGTTTTCTGTGGCCCACTATTTGAGAGAGATGGCACACAGGACTGGCACACAAGCTCAAAGGCCAATATTAATCTACCACTGTTTATTTCTTTTTTCAGGGAGAATTTAAAAACCAAAACAAACAAAAAAAAACAGACACTAGGCTTTCTGTGGCCCACTATTTGAGAGAGATGGCACACAGGACTGGCACACAAGCACAAAGGCCAATATTAATCTCCCACTGTTTATTTTTTATTTTCAGGGAGAATTTAAAAACCAAAAAACAGACACTAGGCTTTCTGTGGCCCACTATTTGAGAGAGATGGCACACAGGACTGGCACACAAGCACAAAGGCCAATATTAATCTCCCACTGTTCATTTTTTTTTTTCAGGGAGAATTTAAAAACCCAAATCAGACACTAGGTTTTCTGTGGCCCACTATTTGAGAGAGATGGCACACAGGACTGGCACACAAGCACAAAGGCCAATATTAATCTACCACTGTTTATTTTTTTTTTCAGGGAGAATTTAAAAACCCAAATCAGACACTAGGCTTTCTGTGGCCCACTATTTGAGAGAGATGGCACACAGGACTGGCACACAAGCACAAAGGCCAATATTAATCTCCCACTGATTATTTTTTTTTTCAGGGAGAATTTAAAAACAAAAACAAAAACAAAAAAAAAACAGACACTAGGCTTTCTGTGGCCCACTATTTGAGAGAGATGGCACACAGGACTGGCACACAAGCACAAAGGCCAATATTTATCTCCCACTGTTTATTTTTTTTTTCAGGAAGAATTTAAAAACCCAAATCGGACACTAGGCTTTCTGTGGCCCACTATTTGAGAGAGATGGCACACAGGACTGGCACACAAGCACAAAGGCCAATATTAATCTCCCACTGTTTATTTTTTTTTTCAGGGAGAATTTAAAAACCCAAATCAGACACTAGGCTTTCTGTGGTCCACTATTTGAGAGAGATGGCACACAGGACTGGCACACAAGCACAAAGGCCAATATTAATCTCCCACTGTTTGTTTTTTTCAGGGAGAATTTAAAAACCCAAAACAGACACTAGGCTTTCTGTGGCCCACTATTTGAGAGAGATGGCACACAGGACTGGCACACAAGCACAAAGGCCAATATTAATCTCCCACTGTTTATTTTTTTTTTTTTCAGGGAGAATTTAAAAACCCAAATCAGACACTAGGTTTTCTGTGGCCCACTATTTGAGAGAGATGGCACACAGGACTGGCACACAGGCTCAAAGGCCAATATTAATCTACCACTGTTTATTTCTTTTTTCAGGGAGAATTTAAAAACCAAAACAAACAAAAAAAAACAGACACTAGGCTTTCTGTGGCCCACTATTTGAGAGAGATGGCACACAGGACTGGCACACAAGCACAAAGGCCAATATTAATCTCCCACTGTTTATTTTTTATTTTCAGGGAGAATTTAAAAACCAAAAAACAGACACTAGGCTTTCTGTGGCCCACTATTTGAGAGAGATGGCACACACGACTGGCACACAAGCACAAAGGCCAATATTAATCTCCCACTGTTCATTTTTTTTTTTCAGGGAGAATTTAAAAACCCAAATCAGACACTAGGTTTTCTGTGGCCCACTATTTGAGAGAGATGGCACACAGGACTGGCACACAAGCACAAAGGCCAATATTAATCTACCACTGTTTATTTTTTTTTTCAGGGAGAATTTAAAAACCCAAATCAGACACTAGGCTTTCTGTGGCCCACTATTTGAGAGAGATGGCACACAGGACTGGCACACAAGCACAAAGGCCAATATTAATCTCCCACTGTTTATTTTTTTTTTCAGGGAGAATTTAAAAACAAAAACAAAAAAAAAACAGACACTAGGCTTTCTGTGGCCCACTATTTGAGAGAGATGGCACACAGGACTGGCACACAAGCACAAAGGCCAATATTTATCTCCCACTGTTTATTTTTTTTTTCAGGAAGAATTTAAAAACCCAAATCGGACACTAGGCTTTCTGTGGCCCACTATTTGAGAGAGATGGCACACAGGACTGGCACACAAGCACAAAGGCCAATATTAATCTCCCACTGTTTATTTTTTTTTTCAGGGAGAATTTAAAAACCCAAATCAGACACTAGGCTTTCTGTGGTCCACTATTTGAGAGAGATGGCACACAGGACTGGCACACAAGCACAAAGGCCAATATTAATCTCCCACTGTTCATTTTTTTTTTTCAGGGAGAATTTAAAAACCCAAAACAGACACTAGGCTTTCTGTGGCCCACTATTTGAGAGAGATGGCACACAGGACTGGCACACAAGCACAAAGGCCAATATTAATCTCCCACTGTTTTTTTTTTTCAGGGAGAATTTAAAAACCCAAATCAGACACTAGGCTTTCTGTGGCCCACTATTTGAGAGAGATGGCACACAGGACTGGCACACAAGCACAAAGGCCAATATTAATCTCCCACTGTTTATTTTTTTTTCAGGGAGAATTTAAAAAAAAAAAAAACAGACACTAGGCTTTCTGTGGCCCACTATTTGAGAGAGATGGCACACAGGACTGGCACACAAGCACAAAGGCCAATATTAATCTCCCACTGTTTTTTTTTTCAGGGAGAATTTAAAAACCCAAATCAGACACTAGGCTTTCTGTGGCCCACTATTTGAGAGAGATGGCACACAGGACTGGCACATAAGCACAAAGGCCAATATTAATCTCCCACTGTTTATTTTTTTTTTTTCAGGGAGAATTTAAAAACAAAAACAACAACAACAAAAAAACAGACACTAGACTTTCTGTGGCCTACTATTTGAGAGAGATGGCACACAGGACTGGCACACAAGCACAAAGGCCAATATTAATCTCCCACTGTTTATTTTTTTTTCAGGGAGAATTTAAAAACCAAAACAAACAAAAAAAAACAGACACTAGGCTTTCTGTGGCCCACTATTTGAGAGAGATGGCACACAGGACTGGCACACAAGCACAAAGGCCAATATTCATCTCCCACTGTTTATTTTTTATTTTCAGGGAGAATTTAAAAACCAAAAACAGACACTAGGCTTTCTGTGGCCCACTATTTGAGAGAGATGGCACACAGGACTGGCACACAAGCACAAAGGCCAATATTAATCTCCCACTGTTTTTTTTTTTTTTCAGGGAGAATTTAAAAACTCAAATCAGACACTAGGTTTTCTGTGGCCCACTATTTGAGAGAGATGGCACACAGGACTGGCACACAAGCACAAAGGCCAATATTAATCTCCCACTGTTTATTTTTTTTTTCAGGGAGAATTTGAAAACCCAAATCAGACACTAGGTTTTCTGTGGCCCACTATTTGAGAGAGATGGCACACAGGACTGGCACACAAGCACAAAGGCCAATATTAATCTCCCACTGTTATTTTCTTTTTCAGGGAGAATTTAAAAACAAAAACAAAAACCAAAAAAAAACAGACACTAGGCTTTCTTTGGCCCACTATTTGAGAGAGATGGCACACAGGACTGGCACACAAGCACAAAGGCCAATATTAATCTCCCACTATTTATTTTTTTTTTCAGGAAGAATTTAAAAACCCAAATCGGACACTAGGCTTTCTGTGGCCCACTATTTGAGAGAGATGGCACACAGGACTGGCACACAAGCACAAAGGCCAATATTAATCTCCCACTGTTTTTTTTTTTTTCAGGGAGAATTTAAAAACCCAAATCAGTCACCAGGCTTTCTGTGGTCCACTATTTGAGAGAGATGGCACACAGAACTGGCACACAAGCACAAAGGCCAATATTAATCTCCCACTGTTTATTTTTTTCAGGGAGAATTTAAAAACCCAAAACAGACACTAGGCTTTCTGTGGCCCACTATTTGAGAGAGATGGCACACAGGACTGGCACACAAGCACAAAGGCCAATATTAATCTCCCACTGTTTATTTTTTTTTTCAGGGAGAATTTAAAAACCCAAATCAGACACTAGGCTTTCTGTGGCCCACTATTTGAGAGAGATGGCATACAGGACTGGCACACAAGCACAAAGGCCAATATTAATCTCCCACTGTTAATTTTTTTTTCAGGGACAATTTAAAAAAAAAAAAAGCAAACAAAAAAAACCAGACACTAGGCTTTCTGTAGCCCACTATTTGAGAGAGATGGCACACAGGACTGGCACACAAGCACAAAGGCCAATATTAATCTCCCACTGTTTATTTTTTTTTTCAGGGAGAATTTAAAAACCCAAATCAGACACTAGGCTTTCTGTGGCCCACTATTTGAGACAGATGGCACACAGGACTGGCACACAAGCACAAAGGCCAATATTAATCTCCCACTGTTTATTTTTTTTTCAGGGAGAATTTAAAAACAAAAACAACAACAACAAAAAAACAGACACTAGACTTTCTGTTGCCTACTATTTGAGAGAGATGGCACACAGGACTGGCACACAAGCACAAAGGCCAATATTAATCTCCCACTGTTTATTTTTTTTTTCAGGGAGAATTTAAAAACCCAAATCAGACACTAGGTTTTCTGTGGCCCACTATTTGAGAGAGATGGCACACAGGACTGGCACACAAGCACAAAGGCCAATATTAATCTCCCACTGTTTATTTTTTTTTTCAGGGAGAATTTGAAAACCCAAATCAGACACAAGGTTTTCTGTGGCCCACTATTTGAGAGAGATGGCACACAGGACTGGCACACAAGTACAAAGGCCAATATTAATCTCCCACTGTTATTTTCTTTTTCAGGGAGAATTTAAAAACAAAAACAAAAACAAAAAAAAAACAGACACTAGGCATTCTTTGGCCCACTATTTGAGAGAGATGGCACACAGGACTGGCACACAAGCACAAAGGCCAATATTAATCTCCCACTATTTATTTTTTTTTTTCAGGAAGAATTTAAAAACCCAAATCGGACACTAGGCTTTCTGTGGCCCACTATTTGAGAGAGATGGCACACAGGACTGGCACACAAGCACAAAGGCCAATATTAATCTCCCACTGTTTATTTTTTTTTTCAGGGAGAATTTAAAAACCCAAATCAGACACTAGGCTTTCTGTGGCCCACTATTTGAGAGAGATGGCACACAGGACTGGCACACAAGCACAAAGGCCAATATTAATCTCCCACTGTTTATTTTTTTTTCAGGGAGAATTTAAAAAAAAAAAAGCAAACAAAAAAAACCAGACACTAGGCTTTCTGTAGCCCACTATTTGAGAGAGATGGCACACAGGACTGGCACATAAGCACAAAGGCCAATATTAATCTCCCACTGTTTTTTTTTTTTCAGGGAGAATTTAAAAACCCAAATCAGATACTAGGCTTTCTGTGGCCCACTATTTGAGACAGATGGCACACAGGACTGGCACACAAGCACAAAGGCCAATATTAATCTCCCACTGTTTATTGTTTTTTTTCAGGGAGAATTTAAAAACAAAAACAACAACAACAAAAAGGCAGACACTAGACTTTCTGTTGCCTACTATTTGAGAGAGATGGCACACAGGACTGGCACACAAGCACAAAGGCCAATATTAATCTCCCACTGTTTATTTTTTTTTCAGGGAGAATTTAAAAACTAAAACAAACAAAAAAAACCAGACACTAGGCTTTCTGTGGCCCACTATTTGAGAGAGATGGCACACAGGACTGGTACACAAGCACAAAGGCCAATATTAATCTCCCACTGTTTATTTTTTATTTTCAGGGAGAATTTAGAAACCAAAAACAGACACTAGGCTTTCTGTGGCCCACTATTTAAGAGAGATGGCACACAGGACTGGCACTCTAGCAGAAATGCCAATCTTAATCTCCCACTACTTTTTTTTTTAAGGGAGAATTAAAAAAAAAACAAAAAAAAACAGGGACTGTCCTACAATTACTATCTCCCTGCAGTAATCTCAGCCAGGTATGGCAGGCAGCAATAAGAAGGAATGGACTGCTGCACAAATTAAATCAAAAGTGTGGACAAACAAAAAAGATAGCTGTGCAGAAAGGAAGGAACAACAGGATTTGTGCTTTGAAAAAAGCAGTTGGTTTGCACAGCGGCGTACACACAGCAATGCAGCTATCAGGGAGCCTTCTAGGGCAGCCCAATGAGCTACAGCGCTGAGGGAAAAAAAATGTAGCTTCCACTGTCCCTGCAAACAAAAGGTGGTGTTGAACAGTGGAAATCGCTACAGCACAAGCGGTTTTGGGGTTAATGGACCCTGCCTAACGCTATCCCTGCTTCTGACGAAGCGGCAGCAACCTCTCCCTATGCTCAGATCAGCAGCAGTAAGATGGCGGTCGGCGGGAACGCCCCTTTATAGCCCCTGTGACGCCGCAGACAGCAAGCCAATCACTGCAATGCCCTTTTGTAAGATGGTGGGGAGCAGGACCTATGTCATCACGCTGCCCACACTCTGTGTCCACCTTCATTGGCTGAGAAATGGCACTTTTCGCATCATTGAAACGCGACTTTGGCACGAAAGTCGCGTACCGCATGGCCGACCCCACACAGGGATCGGGTCGGGTTTCATGAAACCCGACTGTGCCAAAAGTCGGCGACTTTTGAAAATGAACGATCCGTTTCACTCAACCCTAGCTGAGAGACTGCACCGCCCCACTGTAAATGCGGGAAAGAAAAAAAATGGAGATCGGTGTTATTTATTATTATTATTATTATTTATTGTTATAGCTCCATTTGTTCCATGGCGCTTTACATGTGAGGAGGGGTATACATAATGAAAACAAGTACAATAATCTTAAACAATACAAGTCATAACTGGTACAGGAGGAATGAGGACCCTGCCCGCGAAGGCTCACAATCTACAAGGGATGGGTGAGAATACAGTAGGTGAGGGTAGAGATGGTCATGCAGCGGTTTGGTCGATCGGTGGTAACTGCAGGTTGTAGGCTTGTCTGAAGAGGTGGGTCTTCAGGTTCTTTTTGAAGGTTTCGATGGTAGGCGAGAGTCTGATGTGTTGTGGTAGAGGGTTCCAGAGTAGGGGTGATACGCGAGAGAAATCTTGTATACGATTGTGGGAAGAGGAGATAAGAGGGGAGTAGAGTACGAGATCTTGTGAGGATCGGAGGTTGCGGGTAGGTAAGTACCGGGAGACGAGGTCACAGATGTATGGAGGAGACAGGTTGTGGATGGCTTTGTACGTCATGGTTAGGGTTTTGTAGTGGAGTCTCTGGGCAATGGGGAGCCAGTGAAGGGATTGACAGAGGGGAGAGGCCGGGGAATAGCGGGGGGACAGGTGGATTAGTCGGGCAGCAGAGTTTAGAATAGATTGGAGGGGTGCGAGAGTGTTAGAGGGGAGGCCACAGAGCAGGAGGTTGCAGTAGTCAAGGCGAGAGATGATGAGGGCATGGACTAGGGTTTTTGCAGATTCATGGTTGAGGAATGAACGGATTCGTGAAATATTTTTGAGTTGAAGTCGGCAGGAAGTGGAAAGGGCTTGGATATGTGGTTTGAAGGAGAGATCAGCGTCAAGGATTACCCCGAGGCAGCGAGCTTGTGGGACTGGGGAGAGTGGGCAGCCATTTACTGTAATGGATAGGTTCGTTGGGGGGGTCGCGTGAGATGGGAGAAAGATGATGAATTCTGTTTTGTCCATGTTAAGTTTCAGAAATCTAGCGGAGAAGAAGGATGAAATAGTGGACAGACATTGAGGGATTCTGGTTAGAAGGGAGGCGATATCTGGTCCAGAGATGTAGATCTGTGTGTCGTCAGCATAGAGGTGATACTGAAAGCCATGAGATTCTATGAGCTGTCCCAGGCCAAAGGTGTAAATGGAGAAGAGCAAGGGCCAAGGACTGAACCTTGTGGGACTCCGACAGATAGGGGGCGAGGTGAGCAGGTGGTGTGTGAGTGGGAGACGCTGAATGTCCGGTCTGTTAGGTATGATGAGATCCAGGATAGGGCCAAGTCTGCGATGCCAAGGGATGAGAGGGTTTGTAATAATAGGGAATGGTCCACTGTGTCAAAGGCAGCCGACAGGTCGAGGAGGAGGAGGACAGAGTAGTGTCGCTTGCTCTTGGCGGTTAAGAGGTCATTGGTGACTTTAGTTAGGGCAGTTTCGGTGGAATGGTGTGACCGGAAGCCAGATTGTAGGCGGTCAAAGAGGGAGCAAGAAGAGAGATTGGAGGATAGTTCAAGGTAGACGTGTTGTTCCAGTAGTTTTGAGGCAAAGGGGAGAAGTGATATAGGGCGATAGCTTTCAGCGCAGATCTATCCACCACCCCCCCACTATACACTGAAACAGTCTATTAACAATGATAAACAGTTTTAATGTGGAAATCAAGCGAGGCTTTTGCTGAACGAACAGTTATCGAACAGAAACTCGAACAGCTGAATTTTAAGCAAATTGTTTGGGTTCATCGAACGACTCGAACACCGCCTAAAACAGCTCGAATTTGAGATTGGCAAACAGTTCGACTCGAACATCGCTCATCTCTAATTATAACATCCATTAGCCTTGTTCCACAGTTAGAAAACACAAAGTACCATAAGAATACTGGAGTGATGGTTGTTGGACATGGGCCTCTATATACCTATGGAGATATTGCATTACAAACCAGATGTTTGCAGCTAGAATAGTCATTTACCACATTAACAATGTATAGAGTGTATTTCTGAATCATTTAATGTTAGATTCATTGGAAAAAACTGTGCTTTTCTTTCAAAAATAAGGAATTTTCTAAGTGACCCTAAACTTTTGAACTGTAGTGTAGATGATAGTAAGTCTGCACACATTTTATTATTTGTTGTCCCTCCGGTAGGTGCATTCTTCCATCCCCAGCAGCTCCATTCTGGGGGTCTTCAGTACTCCATCAGCACTTACTGTCCAGATCTCCAGCTGTCAGACAGTCCTGTCTCCTGCCTCTTCACTACCTCTGATAACTGCAAAAACAGCCTCCCAGCAGTCAATACATCTGACATTTCTCCTCCTTCTGAGCAGTTCTGGCAGGTGCCTGACCCATGTTAACATCGGCCATCACATAAGCCTCTGTAGGCACTTACCCCACCCTGTACTGAGGGGTCTTTATTGAGGAATGGCGGTACTGGTCTAGTCAGGCTGAATTCACACTGCAGCTCCTGCTCCTGAATGGGCCAGTGCAGTGGTTTTCCAATAAAGCCCCTCAGTACAGGGGAGGGGTTAGGTGCAGGGGGATTGATGTGATATCTTGTGTGAACATTGATCAGGCAGTTCAGTTGTCAGAACAGCTCTGGAGGCAGGAGACAGGATTGGCCAAGATCAGCCATACTTACCAGGCTTGTTCCTGCCTGCAAGAGAAGCCAGGGGCATGTCCAGGAATCCCTGAGGGCGTGTCATAGAGCGAGCAGCAGCATCAACTCAGAGGAGCGTGCAGCCCCTCCCTGACAGCAAAGACTCAGTACGGCCCCCTTTTTCTCTTAGTGTAGATGTTGCTGCTGGCTCTATCAGAGAACAACATATTTCAGCAGCTGATTGGGCCCCTCGTCCTCCTGGGCCCCTGTGCAGCTGCACCGGCTGCACATGCGGTATGTCCACCCCTACCTTGAGCCCACCCCGGTATCTTCACCATCCCTGGACCCTCCTGCTCTGTCCCCCGACCCTCCACCTCTTCTTCCTGGAGGAAAATGGCAGGCACATGTGCAGTGCTCTTGCTGAGATCTGCCGGCCGGTACTCGGCAACAATCGGAGATTTTTCCTATTGGTTCATTTTTATCACTGTGATAGATCCTATCACATTGATCAAAATAAAAAAAATAGTAAATCAAACCCCCCTTTGTCACCCCCTTAATTAGGTAAAAATAATAAAATTAAAAAATTTATTTTTTTCCATTCTTTGCAGTTGGGGTTAGGGTTGAGGGTAGAGCTAGGGTTAGGGTTGGGGTTAGGGTTGTGTTGGGGTTAGGGTTGTGTTGAGGTTAGAGTTGTGTTGTGGTGTTGGGGTTAGGGTGGTGTTGGGTTTAGGGTTGTGGTTAGGGTTATGGTTAGGGTTGGGATTATGTTAGGGTTGGGATTAGGATTAAGGGTGTGTTGGGGTTAGGGTTGGGGGTTAGGGCTGTTATAATTAGGGGTTTCCACTGTTTAAGCACATCAGGGGGTCTCCAAATGTGACATGGCGCCCGCCATTGATTCCAGCCAATTTTGCATTCAAAAAGTCAAACGGTGCTCCCTCTCTTCTGAGCTTTGCCATGCAGCCAAACAGTGGCTTTATCCCACATATGGAGTATCTCAGGAGAAATTGCACAACAAATTTTGTGGTCCAATAAAAAAGTTTGGATCTAAAGTAAATTTTTGTTAAAAAAGTAAAATGTTCATTTTTTCCTTCCACATTGCTTTAGTTCTTGTGAAACACCTTAAGGATTAATAAACTTCTTGAATGTGGTTTTGAGCACATTGAGGGGTGCAGTATTTAGAATGGTGTCACGTTGGGGTATTTTCTGTCATATTGACTCCCCAGCTCACGTGAAATGTGATGTGGTCCGTAAAAAAATGGTTTTGTCAATTTTGTTGGAAAAATTAGAAAACAACGTCTAACACTTAAAACGTCCTAAAGAAAAAATTATGTTTCCAAAATTGTTCTGATGTAAAGTAGACTTGTGGGAAATGTTATTTATTAACTATTTTGTGTGACATGGCACAAAAATTAAAAGTTTGAAAATTGCTAAATTTTCAAAATTTTTGCCAAATTTCCATTTTATCATAAAGAAACGCAAGTTATATTGAAGAAATTTTATGACTGACATGAAATACAATATGTCACGAAAAAACAATCTCAGAATCAGTGGGATCCATTCAAGCGTTCCAGAGTTATTACCTCATAAAGTGACCAGAATTGCAAAAGAGGTCAGAATTGCAAAAATTGGCCTGGTCATTAAGGTCAAAAATGGCTCGGTCACTAAGGGGTTAACCCCTTTCTGCCATCTGACGTCTATCCCGTCGAGGTTACCTGGGACTTAATTCCCAGGGACAGGATAGTACGTCATAGGTGACATCCGGCACTATGTGCCAGGATCGGTCATGGACCGCTCCTGGCACATTAACCACCGGAACACTGCGATCAAACATGATTGCAGAGTTCCGGTGGCATAAGGAAGCATTGCGCAGGGAGGGGGCTCCCTGTGTGCTTCCCTGAGACCCTCGGAACAACGTGATGTAATCACGTTGTTCCGAGAGTCTCCTCCGTCCTCCTCCCTGCAGGCCCTGGATCCAAGATGGCCGTGGGGGTCCTGCAGGGTCCTGCAGGGGGTGGCTTGCAAGCACCTGCTGCGAGCAGGCATCGGAAAGCCTCCTGCATTGCCTGTCAGATCGCTGATATGTGTTCAAACAAAAAAATCCTAAATAAAGAAAAAAATAAATATTGTTCCAATAAATACATTTCTTTATCTAAATAAAAAAACAATAAAAGTACATATATTTAGTATTGCCGCGAACTGACGACCATAACGACCTGACCTATAAAATTTTCCCACTAGTTAACCCCTTCAGTGAACACTGTAAAAAAAATAAAAACGAGGCAAAAAACGATGCTTTATCATCATATCGCTGAACAAAAAGTGGATAAAAAAGGCAGATATAAATAAACATGGTACCGCTGAAAACTTCATCTTGTCCCACAAAAAACAAGCATGCATACAGCGTCATCAATGAAAAAATAAAAAAGTTATAGTACTCAGAATAAAGTGACGCAAAAATAATTATTTTTTCTATAAAAGTTTTTATTGTATAAAGCGCCAAAACATAAAAAAAGATATAAATGAGGCATTGCTGTAATTGTACTGCTTTATCAATTTTACCATACGCAGAACGGTATAAACGCCCCACTCAAAAGAAATTAATGAATTGCTGGTTTTTGATCATTCTGCTTAACAAAAATCAGAATAAAAAGCGATCAAAAAATGTCATGTGCCCAAAAATGGTACCAATAAAAACATCAACTCGTCCCACAAAAAACAAGACCTCACATGACTCTGTGGACCAAAATATGGAAAAATTATAGCTCTCAAAATGTGGTAACGCAAAAACTATTTGTTGAGGTTAGGGGTGTGGTTAGGGTTGGGATTAGGGTTAGGGACATGTTTGGGTTAGGGGTGTGGTTAGGGATAAGGTTAGCTTTGGGATTAGGGTTAGGGGTGTGTTGGGGTTAGGGTTGGAGTTAGAATTGTGGGATTTCCACTGTTTAGGCACAGCAGGGGCTCTCCAAATGCAGCATGGTGTCCGATCTCAGTTCCAGCCAATTCTGTGTTGAAAAAGTTAAACAGTGCTCCTTCTATTCCAAGTTCTCCAGTACGCCCAAACAGGGATTTACCCCAACATATGGGGTATCAGCATACTCAGGACAAATTGGAAAAAAACTTTTGGGGTCCAATCTCTCTTGTTACCCTTGGGAAAACTAAAATTTATGGCTAAAAAAATAATTTTTGTGGGAAAAAAAAGATTTTTTATTTTCACGGCTCTGCGTTATAAATTGTAGTGAAACAATTGGGGTTCAAAGTTCTCACAACACATCTAGTTAAGTTCCTTGGGGAATCTAGTTTCCAATATGGGGTCACTTGTGGGGGGTTTCTACTGTCTAGGTACATCAGGGGCTCTGCAAACGCAACGTGACGCCCGCAGACCAATCAATCTAAGTCTGTATTCCAAACGGTGTTCCTTCCATTCCGAGCTCTGCCATGCATCCAAACAGTGGATCCTCCCCCACATATGAGGTATCAGCGTACTCAAGACAAATTGGACAACAACATTTGTAGTCCAATTTCTCCTGTTACCCTTGAGAAAATACAGAACTGGGGGCTAAAAAATAGTTTTTGTGGAAAAAAAAGGATTTTTTATTTTCATGGCTCTGTGTTATAAACTGTAGTGAAACACTTGGTGGTTCAAAGTTCTCACAACACATCTAGATAAGTTTCTTAGGGGGTCTAATTTCCAAAATGGTGTCAATTGTGGGGGGTTTCCACTGTTTAGGCACTTAAGGGGCTCTCCAAACACGACATGACGTCCTATCTCAATTCCAGTCAATTTTGCATTGAAAATTCAAACAGCGCCCCTGCCCTTCCAAGCGCTACCATGCTCCCAAACAGTGGTTTACCCCCTGATATGGGGTATCAGCGTGCTCAGGACAAATTGCACAACAATTTTTGATGTCCAATTCCTCCTGTTACCCTTGGTAAAATAAAAATTTGGGGGTGAAAATATCATTTTTGTGAAAAAATATGATTTTTCATTTTTACGGCTCTACATTATAAAATTCTGTGAAGCACTTGGGTGAAAGTGCTCATTACACATCTAGATAAGTTCCTTAGGGGGTCTACTTTCCAAAATGGTGTCACTTGTGGGGGGTGTCTACTGTTTAGGCACTTCAGAGGTTCTCCAAACGCGACATGGCGTCCTATCTCAATTCCAACCATTTTTGCATTGGAAAGTCAAACGGGGCTCTTTCCCTTCCGAGTTCTGCCATGAGCCCAAACAGTGGTCTCCCCCCACATATGGGGTATCTTTGTACTCAGGACAAATTGTACAACAACATTTGGTGTCCAATGTGTCCTGTTACCCTTGGTAAAATAAAACAAATTGGATCTGAAGTAAATTGTTTGTGAAAAAAAGTTAAATGTTAATTTTTTTTTAAGCATTCCAAAAATTCCTGTGAAACAACTGAAGGGTTGATAAACTTCTTGAAAGTGGTTTTGAGCTCCTTGAGGGGTGCAGTTTTTAGAATGGTGTCACACTTGGGCATTTTCTATCATATAGACCCCTCAAAGTGACTTCAAATGTGATGTGGTCCTTGAAAAAATGGTGTTGTAAAAATGAGAAATTGCTGGTCAAATTTTTAATCCTTATAACTCCCTAACAAAAAGAATTTGGTTCCAAAATTGTGCTGATGTAAAGTAAACATGTGGGAAATTTTACTTATTAAGTATTTTGTGTAACATATCTCTATGAAAATTGAAAATTCAATTTTGGAAAATTGCCATATTTTCAAAATTTTCACCAAATTTCCGCTTTTTTCACAAATAAATGCAAGTAATGTCAAGGAAATGTTACCACTAACATGAAGTACAATATGTCACGAGAAAACAATGTCAGAATCACCGGGATCCATGCAAACATTCGAGAGTTAGGGTACCGTCACACTATAACATTTCGATCGCTACGACGGTACGATTCATGACGTTCCAGCGATATCGTTACGATATCGCTGTGTCTGACACGAGGAGCGATCAGGGATCCTGCTGAGAATCGTACGTCGTAGCAGATCGTATGGAACTTTCTTTCATCGCTGGATCTCCCGCTGTCATCGCTAGATCGGTGTGTGTGACACCGGTCTAGCGATCTAGTGATGCGATCCAGCGATGCGTTCGCTTGTAACCAGGGTATACATCGGGTAACTAAGCGCAGGACCGCACTTAGTTACCCGATGTTTACCCTGGTTGCAAGCGTTAAACTAAAAAAAAACAAACAGCACATACTTACATTCTGGTGTCCGTCAGGTCCCTTGCCGTCTCTGCTTCCCGCACTGTGACTGCCGGCCGTAAAGTGAAAGCAGAGCACAGCGGCTGTGCTTTCACTTTCACTTTACGGCCGGCAGTCACTGAGTGTGGGAAGCAGACTGCAAGGGACCTGACGGACACCAGAATGTAAGTATGTGCTGTTTTTTTTTTTTTTAGTTTAACGCTTGTAACCAGGGTAAACATCGGGTAACTAAGCGCGGTCCTGCGCTTAGTTACCCGATGTTTACCCTGGTTACCCAGGGACCTCGGCATCGTTGGTCGCTGGAGAGCTGTCTGTGCGACAGCTCCCCAGCGACCACACTACGATTTACCTACGATCACGGCCAGGTCATATCGCTGGTCGTGATCGTAGGTAAATCGTATAGTGTGACGGTACCCTAAGAATAACCTCATAAAGGGACAGTGGTCAGAATTGTAAAAATTGGCTCGGTCATTAACATGCTAACCACCCTTGGGGGTTAAGGGGTTAAAGACACCATTGACTTGTGCGCTTTTGGTGCTTTTTTTTCCCCGTATAAGCATCTATGAAAAGCAGGATGAAATGCATGTAAAACATACAGTTGCATTTTTGAGAATAGAATGAAAGCTTTAATGTACTTAAAAAAATGTTGCATCAAATCTGCAAAAGTGGAAAATACAGCAAAATAATAATAACAGAAGATTGTTATCACATGTTTTGGTGTGAACGCCTGCAGATAAAATGCCCCTGAAGAAGGAGATCTGTACCGAAACGTACGCCGGGGAGTGAGTCCCGAATCACCTGCTGGGCACCATGACGGGTAATAGTGCTTAACCATTTCTTTGCTATTTACTAATTATACCTTGGCATTTGGAGAAGGATGGTAACTAGGTGTTGCTTTAGGCCGGGATCACACAGGCGAGAAACACATCCGTGTCTCGCATGTGAAATCGAAGCTCTGGCACCGGCACTCCAAAGCGGAGTGTGCGGCCACATAGCAACATATGGAGCCGCACGCTCCGCTCCCAAGTGCCGGCGCCAGTGCTTGGATTTCACATGCGAGACACGGACGTGTTTCTCGCATGTGTGATCCCGGCCTTATAGGGGTTTTTTTCTGCGGTCACGATACTGGCAAATGACTACCAGCACTTTTTAGATATTCAGTTGTACCCCTGGCTTCCCCCGAGCTGTACCAACCCATTGCCTTATATTGACATTAGGTTTATAGCAGTAACTTTACTCACTATTTTCCCGCGGTGCCTATGCATTGTGATTGGCACTCATTAATTGACTTACAAGTGTTGCTTCACATGTCGCTTTTTAAAAAAATCTTTTTAACAATTCTTGTGTGATTTACTGGTGGAAATAAAAAATTGTTCACATTGTTTGTTAAACTAGCATTGACTCGGCTCTCCTTTTTATACAAGATAAAATGCAGCATTTACGCCAAGTGTGCACACAGTGTTATGTTTAATTGCGCCGCATAGCTCTTAATTGTAGTCAATGGATGCTAAATGCAATTGTGTATGATACAAGGACTATGCTTATAAATGTAGCTGTGATAAACTATCTATGCAGTGAGCATGCAGGATGACAGAGGTCAGATATCACATGAGCAAATGTCACAAAGTTGCTCAGCACCCGGTTAGTTTTTGGTTGCACCAGGTTGTTAATGCTTACATCATGCACCTTTATTGAAATGCTTATTCATGTAGTTAATGTATGTAGGAACCATGGTCATAGGGTCAGATCTGGTGATCCTCAAGTTCACCATAGGCTGATGCTAGTATATAAGGTATATAAGGTAAAAGCTACAATGCTTTATACTGTAGTTAACATGAGTAAAACCATCAGTGAATGTAGTGGAAGGGTGCTGAACAGCTTTTCTTGAGTTAGTATGGTGAAAGGTCCTAGCATTGTAGATTGGCCTTGCAAAATTTACACTGAGCACTACTCCTGTGTTTCCCCAAAAATAAGACAGGGTCTCATATTTGTTTTTGCTCTGAAAGATGAGTTAGGGTTTATTTTCAGGGGACGTTGTTTGCATAATCAGCAATCCACATTTATTCTTGAAGAAAAATATATAAATATTTATTCAAATAAAATCATGTCATCACACACACTGCACATACATATGTATACACAAACATGCTGTACATACACATGTGTACCCAAACACATGCTGCACATACACATGTATGCACAAACACATGTATATACACATACACAGCATATACATACACATGTACTGTATATACACACACACTGCACATACATCATATACAAGCCTGTCTCCTTTTCAGTTCCTCTAGACTTCCTCAGTTAAAGGACCTTTGGTGACATAGTGGTCACATTACCGTGATGTCACCAAAGGTCCTTAAACAGTCGTAGCCTCGAAATAGAAACACCGAAGCCTCTAAGAGAGTGGGGGCACTGGGATATTGCCCGGGTGCCTGCCTCATGCCGGCCTTGACTGTAGCATGGCTTATTTTTGGAGTAGGACTCATATTTCAAACATACTCCAAAAATCCTTTAAATGCTAGAGTTTATTTTTGCAGGTCTTATTTTTGAGGAAATACACCCCAAGACTTGTGGTGGACTGCTGTGTGTATTGGGCCTTTTGAGCAGATTGCTGCTGGTGAGAAATTGATATTGATATTGTTGTGCTTGCATAACGCTCCCTGGACTTGTGGGGAATACAGAAGCAAACTCCTATTGAAGAGTCAGTAAAGTACTTACTTTGCACTTAATTCAGTGTGGAACTCTTGATAAGTTAGTGACCTATGATAAATGACACCTGGTTATGCCTTGCAGTGAGCCTGTCTATATGCAAATGCCTGAGACAGTAAGGAAGAGAGTGGTCCCTAACTTTAAGATGCTCTATGACCGGCAAAATTGAGTGGTTCTAAGACCTGCATGACTGAATTATACTATAGCCTGCATCATTTAACAAAATTGGGACTGTACCTTATGAAAGCATATCTGTACACTGCATTACGTGTGCTACATTGTGAAGTCTATTGTCCAGAGTACCAAGTAGTTGGGCTGTGTCTATTGCTAATGGCAACTGACTGCTACAATTAGAGACTGCTTCTACTGTTCACTTTACCAACTAAGCTTTGTGCCTCAGGTCTGATGTTTGCATCATCATTTTCTGTATACGTTTTTACGCTCATGGATAGATTGCAAGTGCTGCAATATTACTTTTAATTGCTCAATTTTAACCCTGCTGTGTCCTGAGTCAATCAATGTGCAATCCTCAAGTGAGGTACAGTTTTGTACAATGTGTTTGGAGTAGAAGGCCACACTCGTAAAATTGACCTACCTACAAGCACAACACACTTAAAAAAGCCATATAGTTATATATGATGTAGCTGCCCTTTGTGGTAGAGTAGTTCCCTTTCTCAGGAATGACAAATAGATGCAGTTACATGCAAATATAATTTAAATAACTTTTCTCACAGGGAGGCAACAAACGTGATGGTTCTGTGGTCTTGAATTACTCAAGAAACGTAATGACCTATATGATGGATGCATTCCACTCTGGCAGGAATAAGACTCAATTCTCCCCTCTGCTGGGGCAATTCTCACCATCTTGTAAAGGTAATACTCTAATACCTTGCTCTTGCTTCAACTTATCTTTTCAAATCCCTTACTGATGAGCTCTGTCTTCCTCCTCTTGGTGTAAAGCTTGCAATTCAGTAACATTACACTGAAGCTTATAAATGTTCTCTATACCTCCAATTGAAGTCCACATAGGCAGGCTGTTTCGCTTTTTGGAATCATTAAATCAGAAAATATGTGCCCATGATAATTTAACCATTTGTAAGTACATTTTGATGACATAGATATATTATTGGCCCTCGTTGTATTGATAACATGCTCCATTGACCGCAAGTCCTGATGATGTACTTATTCCTGGGAGCCAGATAATAAAGATAATGCGGAGTGCAATGAGACAACATGAATCGTATCCATGCATCAGTTGGCTTTGTAGACCATTCATCTCGGCTACGATGCAGCTTGTGGGCGCTAAGGATAGATTAGGCACTTTGGTACGCAAAAACTTCAGTCCATCTCTGCAGCCAATTATTTCAGCTCTTCAAATCCCAAACCTTCTTTTAGCCCCTTGATGCTTGTAGGACTTTGTGCAGTGCCGACGTCTCTCTATGGTTGGCTGTCTTACAGAGCCCCAAATAGTCTTGCAAGCACCGGGATTCCAGTGCAGAATGCTAACTCTGCCAGGCAACATCATCGGGACCTGATTGGTTTAGGTCCCGGTGATGTTAATCCTGTCTTATCTTCTTGTTGCCACAATCAATAGAGATTGTGACATTTAGAAGATTGTGAAAGGTAGTGGGATCCCTCTCTCACCCCTCATGACATGATCATGGGGTGCCCACAGTTATCATGGCAGCCGGAGGTCACATGACGACTTCCAGGTCTGCCAGCTATGGTGGCCTGTTAGTCTCAGCCAGCAGCAGGGTATTACACGCGATTTGCCAGTGCAAAGCTGTCAGGTCCCCTGCATTGCAGTACATGTGTACAGAGACCAAGAAAAATGAGTTAGAATTAAAAAAATATATATATTAAAAAATCACAAAATAAATTTAAAAAATGAAGAAAAGATTATACCAATAAATACGCATATTTATGTAAAAACAAAAATAAACAAGTACATATATTTGTTATTGCCTTATCCGGAACAACCTGATCTATAAAGCTATAACACTAGTTAACCCTGTCAGTAAACTTTTGTAGAAAAAAAAGCAAGGCAAAAGACTGCTTTTTCATCATACTGCCCCCCAAAAGTAAACGTGATCAAAAAGTCAAATGTAAATGAAAATGGTATTGCTGAAATCGTCATCTTATCCTGCAAAAAAACAAACAAAAAACAAGCCACCATATACAGCTCTCGGTGGAGAAAGAAAAATGATAAACCTCTCAGAATATAACAATGCAAAAATATATTTTTTTCTATAAAATAGTTTTTATTGTGTACAAGCAGCAAAACATAAAAAAATTACACAAAACTGGCACCGCTGTAATTGTAACTGACCCAAAAAATAAATCTCTCCTCTCTTTTTTGACACTGTGAATGGAATTAAAAATAACATCTAAAAATTACCTGAAAACACAATTCCTCAATTGCTGTTTTTGTTCATTCTGCCTGCCAAAAATTGGAATAGAAAGCGATCAAAATATGCTATGTGCCCGAAAATGGTTCCAATAAAAACTCCAACTCATAGTGCAAAAACCAAGCATTCAAATGACTCTGTTGACAGAAATATAGAAAAATAATAGCTCTCAAATTATGGAGATACAAAAACCTTTTTTTGCATAAAAAATGTTTTTTAGTGCATTATAGCAGCCAAACAAAAAAAAATTATTTTATACAGAGGGAATCTCGCACCATGTCCTCTTCAGTCTCCCATTCTTCCCCAGCCGCAGTGGAGTCTGCTCAGCAGAGATGTCGGTCCCAGCGTCTGGTTCAAGCTGATACTGTGCATCTGGTTAAAGCTGCTGTCCCAGATTCAGCCTTTGTAACCAGTCCTGCTTTTCATCTACTGAGCATGTCCGTGGGACGACCTCTCATTGGAGGTCGTATGTCACATGCCCAGGTCCTGTAGCAGCTCTGATTGGAAAGGTCCTGGAAGGCTGCGACTATAAAAGGTTTGCATGGCCGCTCGGCCAGGCTCTAGTATAGACTTGACTATGTATATGTGTGCTGAGAGATTGAATGCTCCAAAATGATCCCCATCACTTTGGTTGTTATCTGGGTATTAGGGTGAGTGGAGCAAGCAGTCAGCGCCTAATAAATGCTTCTCAGCTACATTAACACTACTGGACAGTGTAGGGTGGGAATTCCCGCTTGATCTCAGCATCTGACTCAGGGCATCCTCAGGCGCGGGCTCAAAAGCCACCGAGGGTCAGAGCGAGATCAATCATCAGCATAGTGGGGGTGAATTTCAGAGATCCCACTAGCGTCCATCTGCTGCACCCTGTGACTGCTAACAGGGCAAAGCATTTCCTTTGTTTCTCTGCGTCTCTGTCAAGCAACAGAGTTTGCGTCAGTTCATACCGGGTGACGGAAACCATGTTTATTCTGGCGTAGTACCACCATATAGTGCCGCCATTACCTAGCAGCAGGTTCCATCTCTGCACTGTGGACCCCGGGCTGCGAACGCAACTTTTACTATCTTTATAATTATTCGGTGCGTTCCGCCAGCCTTATCTATTCCCTATAATGAGTCAGAACAAAACATTTTGGACTCTGCCTGACCTATGATCCATCTGTATCCGTCTTTTTAACCCATTATCTACCAATGTCCATTTTTTGATACGCCTACTCTTTAGCTTCGAGCAACTAAGATTTTATAAGTTTTATAATTAGGTCAAATTGTTTGTGTTGTGTTTGTAAAATGAATGTTTTCACAATAGGAAATCATGTCATTGTCATTTTTAAATGAATATTGGGATGCCCTTTTCTGAAAAATCCATACTTGTAAAAATTTTAATTTGGCAAGTAATGGGTTAAGGGTGCATAAAAGCGTGGCCAGCCACAGTTTTATGCACCTTTGAAAAGAAGAACAACTCTGAACACAGGCCAGATGGAGTCCAGAGCAATGCTGCTGCCTCATTAGAGTGATTGGATCCATCAGGGGTGTCATCGGAGTCACATAATTCAGAAATTTAGATGTAAACCTCAATGTACAGCACCATGGAATCAATGGTGCTATATAAATAAATAATAATAATAATAATAATAATGTAAGTGCTCGATGTAGAGCATAGGATGTGTTCCCAAATTTTATGGAAAATGTTTGCAATAAATCTTCAACTCAATCCACAAAAAAAAAGCAATTCCCCACTTAGGTCCGTCATCTGTTGATGGAAATATAGTGGGCTTTCATTTTCCTGTACCAAAAAAGCTCTGGAAAAAAGCTGTGACACCGCATTAAATAATGAAATTCAGCAAATTCTGCACTCCTAACTCCAAATGGCCTTCCTCCTTCTAAGCCGCACAGTGTGCCTAAACCAAATTTAGCATCCACATTTAGCATTTCTGTGGCGATGAATGTCTGCTTGATTTACAGGGTGTGTGTCTCCAGAAGCATGAGCTGGGGACAACGTATGGGCACTACAATGACAGATTTGCAAATTTTCACTCAACAACATCCATTGCTGCTTGTTTCTCAAAAACACCCATTGAATTAAAAGATAGATAGATAGATAGATAGATAGATAGATAGATAGATAGATAGATAGATAGATAGATAGATAGATAGATAGATAAATTCCCAGAGGTGTAATTTCCAAAATGAGATCACTTGAAGGGGGATTATGCTCTCTGAAAACTGTTCTACGAAAATTTGTTCTGTAAGAGCCAAATAACGCTCCTTCCATCCTGGGTCTAGCTGCGTGGAGAAGCAGGACTGTACACCCACATAAGGGGTATTGCCACGTTCAGCAGAAATTGTGCAACAAATTTTGGTGCCACTTTTACCCATTTGCTAAAACTAAATTTTTGAGCTAAAAACGTGTTTATTTTTTCTTCACCACCCAATGGTCTAAAATTTTGTGACACACTGGTCATGTCAATATAATTACTCCACCCCTAGGTGAATTAATTGAGAGGTATAGTTTATAATATAAGGTAATTTAGGGGTCTTTCTCCTATTATGGCACCTCAGGGGCTCTGCCAATTTGACATGACATCCTCAAACCATTCCAGGAAAATCTATACTATAATATTGGACTCTTCTTTGCACTGTGCCTCAAAAGTTGTTTTCCACCACTTATGGGGAATCGGCGTACTCAGGATACAGATAAATTGCATATAAATTATACTGTTTGTTATCTCCTATTACCCCTTTTGAAAATTACTTGGGGCCAAGCAACATTTTATGGGAAAAAATGGCAATTTTTCATTAACTAGGCCCAATTTTATCCAATTTTATGAATCACCTGACGGTGTATAAGAAAGACATAGCTGAACTAGAGCGGGTGTAGAGAAGAGCGACCAAGGTTATTAGAGGACTGGGGGGTCTGCAATACCAAGATAGGTTATTACACTTGGAGCTATTTAGTTTGGAAAAACGAAGACTAAGGGGTGATCTTATGTTAATGTATAAATATATGAGGGGACAGTACAAAGACCTTTCTGATGATCTTTTTAATCATAGACCTGAGACAGGGACAAGGGGGCATCCTCTACGTCTGGAGGAAAGAAGGTTTAAGCATAATAACAGACGCGGATTCTTTACTGTAAGAGCAGTGAGACTATGGAACTCTCTGCCGTATGATGTTGTATTGAGTAATTCATTACTTAAATTTAAGAGGGGACTGGATGCCTTATTTGAAAAGTATAATGTTACAGGGCAGCGAGGTGCCACTCTGTGAGTGAATTGTTCCAGCCTGGCTGCAGATTCTCCCTTCCCGACCCCAAAATCACAATGTCTCCAGCTACAGGATTCACGGTACTCATCTTGGATTTCTGATGACCTTGCAGCATCCTCGCTGCCTGGTTTCCTTCTCTTCATCATGCTCCTCTGCAGCCCATAAACAGTGCTCTTAGCCTCCTGATCTCTTCAGACACCAGGTATGTGCTTTTTCTCAGTCCAAATATACCTCAGGATGGGTCAATTAGGATCTGTTCAGGTGCTCAAACTCTAGTCTTCCACCACATATGGGATAGCTGCATACTAAATTTGCACAACAAACTGTATGGTCCATTTTCTCCTGTTACCCTTGTGAAAATGTAAAATTTGTGGCTAAATCAACATATTTGTGGGAAAAAGTAAAATTTTCATTTTTTTCATTCTACATTGCCTTAGCCTTAATTCCAGTGACGCACCTGAAGGCTTAAGAAATGTTTTGAATGTGGTTTTGAGCACTTTGAGGGGTGCAGTTTTTGAAATGGTGTCATTTTGGGGTATTTTCTGTCACATAGGCCCCTCCAAGTCACTACATATGATGCAAGCCCTAATAAAAGGCTTTGTAAATTTTGTTAGAAAAATGAGAAATTGCTGATAAACTTTTAACACTTCCTAATAAACAAAAATTGTGTTTAAAAACGATGCTGATGTAAAGTAGACATATAGTAAATGTCATGTGTTTTGTGTCATATGGCACGGAAATTAAAAGTTTGAAAATTTTCATAAAGTGACACTGGTCAGAAATGAAAAATTTGGCCTGGTCAATAAGGTGAAAACAGGCTCTGGCGCAAATGGGTTAAAACGTGCTTGGGACATTTTGTAAGATTTGCCGTCTATCAATGGAGCTTGAGAGCTGTTAAGCAGTTCTAGCAGGGTTGGCAGATTCATGTTAGACAGTTCATTGGTACTGTCCTTCAGCAGTAGCTGGTTGTTGACCCTAAAGGAATAGAGGAGTTATGTCACTTTTAAGAAGGGTAGGGATAGTTATTAAGTGGATGGAAAAATTAGACTGGCATTAAAGACAAACTATCGTTTTAATTTGTATTTAATAAATCAAAAGTACACTTGAAAATAATCCACTGTGTAATATATAATTTCAGTGGAATCTGCTTGTATTTTTTTATCCTTGAATAAAGCTACTTTATTTATACGTCTGTTGCTTTTTGTAACACATCTGTCTCCAGTGGACAACTCCGGCTCGCATGTCATTGAGGTACATGTTGGGAGTAAATAAAAATATGAACTGAGTGTTTTCCATATTCTCACTGCACTCATATATTGTGACTATGTAAGTGGTCTACCTGTGGTTCTCTAGTTATTGCAGACCTACAAGTCTCTGCATATTTAGGAGCCATAGCAATGCCCTGGAGATGGATAGAAATCAATGCTGTATGAGTTAGTGTCTGCACTGTGTCAGAATTATTTGGCAAGTTAGGATTTTTACTTTTTCCTCATTTTTTTATACAGATTTCCCAACTCCAAGGTGTATAAACTTGAATGCTCATTAGATAAAGCAGATCAGGTTATGAGTCTCTGTGTAATGAGGGAGGCTGTGATCTAAAAATTCAGCATCCTTTATCAAAGTGTGCAGAATTATTAGGCAGCTTGTTTTCCTCAGGCAAAATGGGCCAAAAAAAAGATTTACCTATTGTGAAAAGGCAAAAATTGCTACAAGTCTTACAGAGGGACGCAGCACTCTTGAAATTGTTAAAATATTTGGGGCGTGATAAAAAAAAAAAGCATTAAACATTTGGTTGCAAATAATCAACAGGGTTGCAAGAAATGTTCTCAGAAAAAAATGCAAATTAATGGATAAAAATTTGAGAAGAATCGATTGTGAAGTGATCAGAAAGCCATTATCCTCCAGTACTGGCATATTTCAGAACTGCGACCTCCCTGAAGTGCCCAGAAGTAGAAGGTGTTCGGTGCTCAGAGACATGGCCAAGGCAAGAAAGGCTGAAGCCGACCACCACTGAACGAAACACAGAAGGTGAAATGTCAAGTCTGGACCAAGAAATATCTGAAGACAAAGGTTTTGTGCAATGATGAGATTAAAGTGACTCTTGATGGACCAGATGGATGGGCCTGTGACCAGATGAGTGACGTGCACAGACCTGTTTTTAGAAAACTCTTTCTTCAAGCAGTGATACAGGCTAAATTGGTCACTGATATTTTTTTGTGTCAGAAATATATTCATATATATTTTAAATAGTTTTTTATTCTCACTTTAACAGATGAAAATAAATAACTGAGATGGGAAAATGTATATTTTTCAATTACTTGCATAATAATTCTGCACACTAATAGTTACCCAATAATTAAGCCCACATAGAAATTCTCCTAACAAAGAAAAAACCTCCCTTTTACTTTCTTACATTTTCAGGTTTCTGGTTTATTACCTTCTGGATTGACCGACAGCACCATAGTTGTTCAATATAAACGGATTCGTCAAATATAAAAATTGCCTAATAATTCTGTGCACAGTACATAATGGTCTTTTTGACATATTGCTTGTAGTAAATACGGTTTAGTTGTTCAGTGATCTATTTGTATATTAAATACTTCTAAATCTATTATATTCCCCTTTCTATTCAGCCTTAGAGTTTTCATCCCGGGAATTTACCAGTTTTAGCAAATCAAAAATAACCCCAGTCGTTCCAACTACTGCAACTATTTCCCAGACATTAATGATGGGAAACATCACATTTCTGTCACTAAGAGAAATGTTTTCACTTATTGATAGGCTAACGGTGATTTGTAGTCCATGCATGTGAAGGAGTTCAGAAAAAATACAAAAATCTTAGCATTTTATTTGTGATTTATTTACAATATATTGATTGTTACATATGCAGAAGTGTCATACTATTGGCTTACAAAAATATATATAAAAAGACTTGCTCTACCAAACCTTGCTATAAGCATACTGTATAACATGATTTCTCCAAAAACCCCTCCGATACCATTATTTCATGCACATTCACAACTTAGTAAATATATTCTATAAATGCATGAAACGGCATATGAAGTTTTCCATAATATTGAATACGGAGCCTAACAAGCCAGCTGACAACATTTACATTGATCTAAAGAAAACACATACAATCTCTGGACTTTACATACAGAACATACAAGATTTGATAAAATAATAAGCTCCAAGGTATTAAATGTAGCAGGTGATGACAAAATATTCACATTAGTGTAACCCCTGAAGGGCTTTACACTGCAATATTAGAAGGCGACACTGGACATGGTCATTCCATACATTAGTCCTATTTACCCACAAATTGTCCTATTATTCTCCTCTACTTGTTCTTCCCTTAGCCAGTCGCTTTATTGTGGTATCTTGCATTATCCTATTATGCCAGTTAATTGCATAATAAAAATGGCATCTATGTACAGCAGACGAGACTAAACCGAGCTGCTCTAAATTGCTTGTGTGCTACATTATAGACATTCTTGAGATTCGGCAGTTTCAAAGAAAAATAAGTGCATTGAATGAACAGCGCTCGTAATGCAGGACCCCAAGATTGTATACAGGAAATTACAGGCTGGGCATAAAGATTACACATATAGGGCAATGGCTTTTTTTTCACAGTGTTTTTCTACTACATTTTGTCAGCGTGATGTTTTATTTGCGTTAGATCCGAGAGGGATAAATAAAATGTAAATTGTAGGCTTGCTTTTCTGGCAGGGATGTCTTAATTTTCTTGGCAGAAGACAATAGGTAATTTAAACATTTTATGTTTTCCACATTCTTCTATTGATGTATTGACCCGTGGAAGTGCTCGGTATTAGCGCGAAAAGGCCGTCGTCGTCTTGCCTGTCACACTCCCTCTCTCACTCCCTCCCTTGAACCGCGAAGATGTTTTGCTATATGCTCCAATAAAGGACGTTTGAATTGCCACTGATTGGTGAGTGCTATTGCGTTTTTTCTACTTTTTTATTTCTATTGATGTATTATCTGTTGTTATAGTATTTTTCTATATGACCACCGTGGAGCTGGTAAAAGGGCACATAGAGGCCCATATAGCCATTGGGTCCAGCACATACAGAGGTCCCAGACAGATAACGACTCTTGTTCAAAAATGGTGTTTAGGCTCTTTGCAGTAAAATAGTTCTTTATACGAGAAGCTGCTAGCTGCTTTGGGGGTGCTAGTAGGGCCCCCTTACTACTTTGGCCGCTGTGTGGCTGCACAGGTGGCACCAATGATGTCTCCGCCCATGTGGAGCTATTAACCGCTAGAAGTCGTGCTCTGTAACATATGGAACATGGCGGAGCATGTCACAATTTAGTATCTGTCTGATTTATACAGGATCCAAAATAAATGTCTATGTATACCTTTGTATGAAAACAGTCTCATATAAAGTTGCAATAATGAAATATATATCTTCATCATGAGTCCATATGAAACCGAGCCCAATGTGGCTGTTTGCCTGAGGCCTTTGGCCTTGCTGACATTGGATGACTGTGTATACTCCAGAATCGCAGTAATAATTTGGAATTGTACAACAACCCCTTTAAAGAGGTGATCCGGCTCCTCTCACTTTTTCATTGGGAGGCGAGCTGAGCTGGATTACCCCTTTAAGGAAGATGTTTGGTCACGCAACATCATTGGCATATGCATGGTAATAACTTGGGCTGTCATTACAGGTCTCTCTCGACTCTTTTTCCTATAGGGTAAGATTAAGCTTTATTTGCAGTAAGTGATTGATTTCTTTGTAACCAAAAGTCATTAAATAAAACTAAAGGGACAGATTTTTTGTTCTGCAAGCTATCGCTGGCGTACAGCAAATATTGTCCATCTTTATGTGTTATAATTCACAAATAGTAAGAATGCACCAAAGGCAATCCGCTATGTACTACTTGGCTGCACTTAGATAAATAGTAGACACAACCAGCCAATAATAGGATAATAAATCATTACTTTCAAACAATCTCAATTCAGTGTTTAACTACCAGAGTTTTGGGTTCTTGACTAAGTTATATTTTCTTTTAATTAAACAGTTTTAGGCTGACTAGGAAGACTATTCTATTCTAGTATTAATTCATTCAACCTGCACTACGAATAGATTTACTTGGAAGTAGAGTTGTTGCTTTTTAGTACAGTTTAGAAAGCGTACATTGGTGCACAACACTAGGCCATGTACCAATGGGCTCCTTTTTAGCCATATATTGTGTATATCGAAACCTTCAGCCCATATAAATACTAAAACCATGAGACCTATATGTGGGGAATATTTTGCAACATATTCATTTGTCATGATTGGCCTATTCCGCTATATATCATAGCATCCCCTAAAATAAGTGAGCGACAGATCTTTAGTCCCTACCTCCAGAAGGACCGCTCTCATTACCTAACCTAGGCAGACTTGCATAAATTTTCTTCATCCAAAAGAAGAATTAGATTTTGGCTAAATAGAGAGGAAAAACATTCTCTAAAGAAAAATATTAACCTCTCCAACCAACTGAAAGCCTTTTAATCTTAAAATATATTTACTAAATGGAAGATCAGACAAAATCATGATATTACAGAGACTTTCACTGTCTTCACTGATGACAGAGACACTTGAGTCTATGTTGATTACATATTTTATATACCAAAGTCTATATGCCAGTGTACACACACATCTGTATTCTCACATGCTTCTGCTTTTAGCTACTTGAAGCATAATATCCAAGTTTTGGATACATAGAAGCAATTCTCAAGTTTTTTAAAAAAGGAAAATACGTATTCGCAAATCTAGATGTCATCGGGAAGACGAGACCAACATTTTTTTGTGCTTAAAAAAAGTCTAAAGATGATGTATTTTAGGGTTAAAAACTCTTCAGTAGAGATGAGCGAATTTGCTCGGGTTCCCTCTTATTCGGCAAGTTATAGAACTTGCCAAATAAGTTGCAGAGGGAACCCGGCTTCCTGGATTGTGTTGGCCAATCAGCTGATTGGCGCTGCAGCTGCATGTGTTGCGTCTGTGTGACCATCACGACACATGCATAGAGAGCCCAACAAACAGGATGTCCATGCATGTGCCGTGACTGTGACACAGGTGCAAAGCATGCAGCTGCAGCGACGATCAGTTGATCGGCCGGCGCAATCCAGGAAGCCGGGTTCTCTCTGCAGCTTATTCGGCTAGCGCTATAGCTTGCCGAATAAGAGGGAACCCAAGCAAATTCGCTAATCTCTACTCTTCAGTATTTCAGATCAGACATTGAGTGGTTGCAGCTTCCGTAGCTCCACATATGCCATAGAGCAGAGTAAGGTGAGCACCTTTCCACTCCTTTACTTGGTGTTCCGCCTTCGGTGTGGAATAATCCAAGGACGCATCCTGCCCTTTTCTTCTTTTTTAAGCATGCACATTTTCTAACAAGGCTATGCTTTTAAAATATCTATGTGACATTGTATACCTGGAGAGTCTGATGCAGAGCCTGAAGACTTAATGCTTTAGTGCTGGGATAACATCTCTATTTCTAAGGAAAGTAATTGAATTGCTTCTCTTAGGGTACCGTCACACTATACGATTTACCAACGATCACGGCCAGCGATACGACCTGGCCGTGATCGTTGGTAAGTCGTAGTGTGGTCGCTGGGGAGCTGTCACACAGACAGCTCTCCAGCGACCAACGATGCCGAGGTCCCCGGGTAACCAGGGTAAACATCGGGTTACTAAGCGCAGGACCGCACTTAGTAACCCGATGTTTATCCTGGTTACCAGCGTAAAAAAAAAACCAGTACATACTTACATTCCGGTGTCTGTCCCTTGCCGTCTGCTTCCCGCACTCACTGACTGCCGGCCGTAAAGTGAAAGCACAGCACAGCGGTGACGTCACCGCTGTGCTCTGTTTTCACTTTACGGCCGGCAGTCAGTGAGTGCGGGAAGCAGACGGCAAGGGACCTGACGGACACCGGAATGTAAGTATGTAGTGTTTGTTTTTTTTTACATTTACGCTAGTAACCAGGATAAACATCGGGTCACTAAGCGCAGTCCTGCGCTTAGTAACCCGATGTTTACCCTGGTTACAAGCGAACGCATCGCTAGATCGGTGTCACACACACCGATCTAGCGATGACAGCGGGAGATCCAGCGACGAAAGAATGTTCCAAACGATCTGCTACGACGTACGATTCTCAGCAGGGTCCCTGATCGCTGCTGCGTGTCAGACACAGCGATATCGTATGGATATCGCTGGAACGTCACGAATCGTACCGTCGTAGCGACGAAAGTGCCACTGTGTGACGGTACCCTTACATCACCTACTTATAGATGTAGATTACACATCTCCCCTTTATGCTCCTGTAAGAATAACTTGCACATACAGTTGTCTAATCTTATCACATACTCTCACCATAGAAGGCTTATAGTGCCAATTTTCTTTATAATATAACTCTCCAAATCCTCTACAGTAGTCATCAGTGGATATAATTTCTATACAACTAACAGCAATATATAAACATAGTTATCTTTCGCTTCATTTAATATTATATAGGTGCATTATCCAACTAGCCATGTGTACAAATGCCAGGTGCAATGCTATATATGCTGCTAGGAATAATAGTACTGAAAAAAGTACATATTTATCAAGTGGTTCAGTACTTCAATATCTATACGTTCCCATTCTTATATTTGTACGCTAACAGTATTAAGCCATAGAGGGAATAGACAAATCAAATATATAAAGCATTATTTCAAAGTTCAATATTTATTAATGAAATTTTCTGGGATATTGTCAACCTTCATCACCCACAGATAGAAGATTGTTGTTAGACCAGCAGTAATTACAATTTTAACTGGGAGAGGGGACACATAGGTGATTTGGGGGCTACAGCATCCAAGTCCAAAGACACAATACATTATGTGAAAACGGGGCCTAGTTACACAAAATAACCCCATGTAAATGTACTTACTAGTTGCTATAATCCCTCTGGAGATTTTCAGCATAAATTCTGCAGAATCTTAAAATAACCAAAATATACAGTATATGTATATATGTTTCATGTTAGGACAATATGTTCAAAATGAGTGTCCCTATTCTGCTGTTAGAGCGATGAGTATTTTATAGCCAAACTGTTAACTTACAATATTGAATTGGACTGAAGCAGGGAACTATTAAAGATACAGAAAGGGCAATAATGCACAAAAGTAATGAAGAAGCGCTAAGAGCTGCTATATTAGCTGCATGTAATAATGCTTTACCCTTGATAAAGTGCAGCATTTTCCTTGCACACTTCCAACATGTTGTATATATTTGTCCATGTATACATACTGTAAAATAAAGGTTTGTAAGTATATGCTAAGAGATGAAGAAAACATAAAAATAAAGAAAAAAAATTGGACAATAAATTTTTTCCTTGAAAATATACAAAATGTATCTATATTTTACTCAATTACTTTATTTGTTAGTATCAATAGAGTGTAATTAGGAAACATTTATTTACTATGCGAAAAATTGGTGATCCCTTAAAGGTAACCTGTTTGAACAATCCACCACCCACACTGCTCATATGGTCATGTTGAAAGATAATGACATCCACACTTTACTTGTGGAATCTATTGCTGGCAGGCTAAAAAATATGTGGTTTTAATTCATATGCAAACGAAATGCTCTGGGAGTGATGATGCACTTCCCAAATTTCTGCCTCCCTGGCTCTAATTCCCACCCTGTCTTCCTCTGCTTGACTGAAAGCTGGCAGTGGCTGTGTAGTTAAACCAGTGAGCTGTCAGTCAGGTAGAAGAAGGTGGAGCTCGGCAGGATATAGAGGCAGGAAGGCAGCATCTTGAGAAATGCTCTGATCACAGGTTGAGCACTTAAGCCTCATTTGCATATGTATTAAAATAAAGATTTTTCAGCCAAGGAGCAACAGATTGCAAAAGCAAGGTGTGGTGGACATTATTTTCCAAAGATCCGCATGGCTGAATAAACAGTTGGGGGTGTATCATTCTGATGAATTTCCTTTAAAGATTGGTCCCAAATATTGTAACAAAATATGGCAGATTAGGAAAGTGTAAAAAGTGTTATTGAGACCTAATCCAGGCAACCTTAATATGTAGATAGCATATATTTTTATATTCCTTGCGTTTTAAGTTTGCCCTAGTCATGTTATCAAATGTTTAGTAACAAAGTAATGATGCCCCTTAAATTGAAATTTTCAGTAAAGAGTGCAAGTTTATGGGACTAGACAGATTTATCTAAATGGACAAGTGTGCTATTATGTAGCTCTCCGATACCACCTAAATTTAAATACTTTTCACAAAACAAATGATAACTTTTAGAATATTGCTAATTGGGTTATGGACAGGATCCTTGATCTAAAAATATTACACTCATCTAAACTCATCTAAAGTTTTATGTTGTTTTTTTTTACATCAAAATAACACTTAACCTTTTATGTGTATTTATTTATTTCCATGTAAATACCACTTCTAACCAGATGACTGCATGCAGAGCCAACTTTTATGCAGTTTGGTCTATTTGTAGAGCAGTTGACTGTGTAGGTGCTTCATATGATTCTTCTAATTCCCCAGGCTTTGGCTTGTACTCAGGGCTAAATGGATTCTCACTTTCAAAGTCCATTATGTTCTCTTCATCATCTTCAACAATAGACAGCTCAATGTTTTGCTTCACATCTTCTGTTTTAGGTTCTTTATCTATTGAAACTTCAATGGTTTTTACTTCGTCATTGGGAAGTATCTCAGAAGGCTTCATATCCACTGGGCTATCATCCTGACCATTCACAGCTTTTTCTTCTTCGACTTGATTTGGGGACTTTCCCTCACCCTCTATAGGAATTTCCTCCTCGCTGGATTTCTTTACACTAAACCCTATTGGAACTTTGAATGATGAACTTTTTGCTGACTTATTTTGAGATGGGGTGAAAGACTTTTTAATTTTTTCTCTTCTCTCTGGGGATACAATTTTAGTGCTGATCTTACTCATTTTCTTTTCGATATTTTGACGTGAAAATGCTTTCTTCAGACTGTCTACTTTCTTCAGGCTGGATCTTTTCATTTTCTCAGCTCTGCTTGGCTCTAATTTTTCATCCACACTGTCATCATGACCATCATCCTCATGATTAATTTCATCATCTGAAGAAAGGTCAATTGTATGCATGGTCTCCTCCTGAGACTTGTTAGGGTCATTGAATTCTTCTGGACCTTCTGTTATACTAGGAACAGGTGTTGGTTCTTTCACAAAGACACTTGCTGGGATTTCATTTTCTTCCTGTAAAGAAAAGAAGAGATTGCAATTAGATGTAACACAGACTAAATGGAAAAAAACAGAATATTCAGGCTTTGACGCAAGTGAAAACTAATTGACATTGTTTTTTATGTAGACATTATAAGAGCTCAAAAGTTCAGAGTTGAAGAGAAAAATAACAAAATATAATTTCTGCATTAATAGAACTTATAACAAAGACCGACCTTGCGGATACATTCCTTAATGTGCCAATCCCTTCTACAGAAAGTGCCCATGGCACTTCAACGGGGAAGTGGAGGGGCAAACTCCCACATAAATACAATCCTATAAGCTTACCAAGAGCATAATGCCCCATAAATAGACATAACGTCATCAATTTCATATAAAGTGTATAAACTTTATTAATGTGATACAAGGGATAAGTAAAACATGAATATCAAACAAATGATGAGGATCAATGGATGAATGATAGACACCTACAGCATAAAACCACACACATTTAACAAAAGTGAGGGTGCAGCCCAAGACAATAGAATAGAACTTAGCATGAAGAAGGCCGAATACCTTAAATCATTGTTAACTATTGGCAGCTGATCATTTAAAGAAACGTACCCCCCTCATCAACTGTTCCCATAACAGTTCACACAACCAATACAAGGCTGGCCATGTTACTCCTAGAGCTACTTCATGGCTACAGAGATCATAATAAATGTGCATCTTGACTGGGAAGTGATAAACACTTAATAATGAAAACACAAAATTGAATGAATGTCCACCTCTTTAAACGGAAAAATACACAAGTACTGTATATATATATATATATATATATATATATATATATATATATATATATACATACATACAGTTGCACTCAAAAGTTTACATACCACAGCAGAATGTTTGCTTTCTCTGCCCTTTTTCAGAGAATATGAATGATATCACCAAACTTTTTCTCCACTCACGGTTAGTGGTTGGGTGAACCCATTTATTGTCAAACTACTGTGTTTTCTCTTTTTAAATCATAATGACAACCGAAAACATCGAAATGGCCCTGATCAAAAGTTTATATACCCTGGTGATTTTGACCTGATAACATGCACAGAAATTGAGACAAATAGGTTTGAATGGCTACTAAAGGTAACACCCTCACATGTGACCTATTTGCTTATAATCAGTGTGTGTGCATACATGCTGAGTGAGTTTTTGGGATCCAGACAGACTCTTGCATCTTTCATTCAGCCACTGACTTTCTGGATTGTGAGTCATGGGGAAAGCAAAAGATTTGTCAACAGATCTATGGGAAAAGGTAGTTGAACTGTAAGTATAAAACAGGAAAGGGATACAAAAAGATATCAAAGGAATTGATAATGCCAGTCAGCAGAGTTTAAACTGTGATTAACAAATGGAAAATCAAGGGGCTCTATAAAAACAAAACCACGTTCAGGTAGACCAGGTGTCCCCAACTCCAGTCCTCAAGAGCCACCAACAGGTCATGTTTTCAGGATTTCCTTAGTATTGCTTAGGTGATAATTGCATCACCTGCACAGGCAATTTATCCATCGTCTGTGCAATACTAAGGAAATCCCAAAAACATGACCTGTTGGTGGCTCTTGATGACCTGAGTTGGGGAACACTGAGGTAGACCAACAAAAATGTCATCCACAACTGCCAGGAAAATTGTTCAGGATGCAAAGAAAAACCCACAAATAACATCTACAGAATTACAGGACTCTCTGAAAACAAGCAGTGTGGCTGTTTCAAAATGCACAATAAGGAGGCACTTGAATAAAAATGGGCTACATGATCGAGTCACCAGAAGAAAGCCATTACTGTGCAAATGCCACAAATTATCTCACCTACAATACGCAAAACAGCACAGAGACAAGCCTCAAAACATCTGGAACAATGTACTTTGGAGTGAAGAGACCAAAATTTAACTTTTTGGCCACAACCATAAATGTTACATTTGGAGAGAGGTCAACATGTCCTATGATGAAAGGAACACCTACTGTAAAGCAAGGATGTGGATCACTGATGTTTTGGGGATGTATGAGCTACAAAGGCACAGGCAACTTGGTCAAAGTTGAAGGAAAGATGAATGCAGCACATTATCAGCAAATACTGGAGGAGAATTTGCACTCATCAGCCCTGAAGTTGCACATGGGACATACTTGGACGTTCCAACATGACAACAATCCAAAACACAAGGCCAAGTTGACCTTTCATTGGATACAGCAGAACAAAGTGAAGGTTCTGGAGTGGCCATCTCAGTCTCCTGACCTCAATATCATTGAGCCACTTTGGGGAGATCTCAAGAGCGCAGCTCATGCTAGACAGTCCAGGAATTCACAGGAACTGGAGGCTTTTTGCCAAGAAGAGTTGGCATCTTTACTATCTGATAAAATAAAGAGCTTCATCCACAACTACCACAAGACTTCAAGTTATCATTAATGTTAGAGGGGCATAAACGGTATTAAGAAATGGGGTATGTGAACTTTTGATCAGCGTCATTTGGATGTTTTGTGTTGTCATTATGATTAAAAAAGAGACAACACAGTAGTTTGACAATAAATGGCTTCACCCAACCACTAACCATGTGTGAAGAAAATTTTGGTGTTTAAATGTAAGTAAGTTTTAATGGTTTTCCCACAATGTTGTACTGTAATGTGTCACAAAATACTGCTTGCTAGAGATATTGTGCTGGAATCTCAAATGGTACCAGACATTAGACTTTTTCTGTCTCTCTAGATAAAGGCATGTATGTTTTACTATGAAATAATGTGGTGCATGTTAGAAAATATACTTTGAAAAGCCAAAAAGCTTCTTGGATGACAAGGACTGGCAGCTTCTTCGCAGCCCGCACCTCTAGACTGACAGATACAAAACATGGGGAGTGACTTGTCAGTCTAGGAGATTGGGGACTGGCCTATTTGACTAGTAATCCAAGAAGCATGGCCCTGGATGAATTTTACAAAGAACTGCATGTTTCTTATGAAAACACTTCAGAGTAGAGTTTCAGGGTAAAGCATACACAGCTGCAATAATGCAACCACTGGCCAATGCAGCGATCAGGTTCACATTATATTAATGGAGTCATTGAATGTGAAGAGAATCTTTGAAATAGTCATACTTGGAGGGAAAGGGTGAATGTGACTACATTGTACCACACTTAATACATAAATACATAAATATATTTGTTAAGATTCTTTAGAGAGACCCAGAGTTAAACTTTACAGAACAAATAGATCTACAGATAATGACCTAACCAAATAGTTCCCAACCAATGATGAAAATATTCTTCACAGCCGGGTGCCAGTTTCCACTTTGTGACCTACATTTTGTCAGTCTGATTTTGATGTATTGCAAGATCAGCAGCAGGAAAGTGGATGAATGACTTAGACCTGCTCCTGCCTCAACTGGCAGGATCAGTGCAACTACTGATTCTTATAGTTTAACCCTCTACTTGTGTCAATAGTGACTGTAACGTCTAGATCAGTGTTTCCCTTCTTATCATAAAAAAAAAAACAACAGATCATGTTTTCAGGATTTCCTTAGTATTGTCCAGGTGATCGTTACATTACCTTTGCTATACTAAGGAAATGTTGGTTGCTTTTTAGGGCAGGAGTTGGGGAACAATGATCTAGATGATTAAACAGTGTGAAGGATCTCTATCAGTCACCCATTGTGCTTCAGAGGTGTGGGTGCCAATGGATAGCTATGGCAGCTGGTGGGACTAACAATGACCCCCATGGCTGCCAACGTACTGCTATTAGACCGTTTTTAATGCTTGGTGTAACAGAATGCCAGTCAGCATTTTGCTGATATGCATAATACACTGCCATGTATAAAGTATTACAGTGCATCCTATGAGACATCAAACTCACTAAAATTCAAGTCTGCATGGTGAACACAAAAAAGAAAAACAAAATACACACAATGACATAATTGTCATTTTTGGCTGTCTCTCCTCCAAAAATAGATAAACAAAATCAATGAAACTCACAGAATGGCACACATGAAAAGTACAGTTCATTCCTTGTTCCAGAAAAGCAACCCCTCATACTGCTTTCTCAATGTAAAAATACAAATTTTAGAGGTTTTTAAAAATAATTAATTACTTGCAGAATTGCTATTTTTTCTTCATTCCTCCACCCTTCCAAAATTCAAAATAAAGAGCTATAAAAATATTGTATTGGTAACTAACAATGTATCCATTTATTCCACAAGAAATAAGCACTCACCCATCAAACAGCTTTGTTAATAAAAAAAAAGTAAAAAAAGCTGTAGCCTGGCTATCGGGAGGAAATAAATTTTACTCCTCCTGGTGGCCTCCGGCTTTCAGTTAAAGAGCGTGGCTAGAACAGGTTCAGTCACTGCTCAGTTCATAGCGACCAGCAGCTGTAACTGTACCCCTGCACTGACTGACAGCCAGCTTAGCACTGATGTACTATAGGGCCAGCTGTCAGTCAGTTCCGGGGATGTGGTTACAGCTGTCACTCACTAGGTACTTAGCAGTGACTGAAGCCTTGCCAGCCGTCCCTCTATAACTAAAAGTCGGAGGCTGCCAGGAGGAATAAAGTTCATTTTCTCTTTTGGTGCAGCAGCCACACAGATTTAGAATGCTATTAACCTGCATATTAACCCCAAATCTGCAGGTTAATGGACTCAAAAGACTGAAACAAACAAAATATTACAAAAAACTACATGGAAATGTGTAATACATGGATAAGATGGGTGGTCCAAAGACAGAAGCCTACTGTTAGGGTTGGCGGAATGCACCGAGTATATATATATGTATTATTAGGTGCGTTCGCAACCCTTGGTCCATCGTGCAGGAACGGAACCTGCTGCTGGCAAATGGCAGCGCTATATGGCGGTATAAATGAACTCTGTTAACTCCACAGAGTCGCTAGGAACAAGATGCTGTGCTCTGTTAACCTCACAGAGGTACACAGCTACCAACCAGAGCAAACTGTGGTCATGCAGTCAGAAAACAGACAAACAACTCCTCACCGGAGGTACCGGTATTCTAGCGGCTTATTTCAGCCAAGGCCCTGAATACACTCATAAAAACTCCTCACCAGAGGTGCCGGTATTCTAGGGGTTTATTTCAGCCAAACCGTAACCGCATCCAGACATGACCACACTGGCGCTGAGCTCATAGACATTGGTTTGATACTAGCGCATGGCTGTGCGGCCATGCAAACCTTTTATAGCTGCAGCAACTTCAGGACCTTCCTAGAGGACCAATGGGAGCTGCTACAGTACCTGAGCAACTTAAGGACCCCCGACCTCCAATTAGAGGTCTTACCCTGGGCATGCTCAGAAGGGGAAAAGCAGGACTTAGTCCCAGAGACATCTGCTCGCTGCTGACCAGTACTGGCTACAAAGGCAGAGCTTGGAAGAACAGTAGTAACCAGTTGCCCATTATCAGCTTGAGCCAGACGCTGGGACCGACGTCTCCGCTGAGCAGGCTCCACTGCGGCTGGAGCTGAATGGGAGATCGCAGCAGAGGTGGTTCGAGATTCCCCCTGTGCAGAGGTGGGAACTCGACACCTAACACCTACATTGCTTAGACAAATTATACCCCTTTTAGTGCTTATCAAATTTTGATATACAGTAAGCATAGTTTATTACGCTGTCAGATGAATCGAAAAGTGTTCAGAGTTTGTTATATGGTAATGTAAAGGAAGAAATAAAACCATTAGTGTTTTTCTTTGTACAATATAAACTATGTTAATTTATTTTGCACTTGGGTCAGGTATAACAGTGTATATCCAACCATGACGAGTAGTTAATTTAGCAGCATAGTAGAAAATTAGATTATGTTCAGCTTGTATCTAACTTTAGACTACTCCTGTAAAGGCATGCTTTAGCATGAAAAAGGTAGTGAGAACTCTAAATCAATGCTTTAATAAAGAAATTAGGTGATCTAAAGACTTTCTAGTTAATCTTAGAGCAAATAATTGCTTCCAAAGGAAGATTATATTAGCTTTGGACATTTTAAATTGGGCACAAATCACTATCTCCAATTATAATGAAAAGTCTTTTTTGCATGTAGATGTAGTTAAGGAAGTTGAAACATGATTTTATTTTATAAATCTGCTTATTTTGTGAAAAGTTTCACATTTAAAGGGACAAAATGATTGGAATATTTGTTTTGCTCATTTTCAAAATTTACTAAAGAATTTTGTATTTCCTACATTGGGATGATTTTTATTCAAATCATTAATTCACATGATTTGTATTTTTTTTTTTTATTTTCATTACTTGCTATCTCCATCATTCCTGTGTGCTACTTTGCATGCTATTATCCTAGTGAACCTTTTCTATAGAGTTGGGTGAACTTATCCGAGTGGAATTGAATTCTACAAAAATATATATATTTTCCAGAATTGAGGATTTCATCTCATTCGCTGAGCAAATTCAGCAAGATGACAGCAGGTTCACCGCCAATTTGCTAAACTGTAGAGAAACAACAAAATGTTGAAACAAACAAAAAAGGAATGCTCACCTCACCCAACTCCATGGCTCACTCTCCTTGGTCCATGGTGCTTTAACTTACTGCAGTCTCGCTCTGAAATAATGAGCATCATTACGCAAAGCGGGGACTTAGGGCCATGTCTAGTCCCGGTACATCTCTGCACATGTGTGTTGCAAAGCCGCGGTAACGTCATGGTGTGCTGTGACTTAACAATGCACACTTTGGGCTGGGCCGAAAAGGTCTAGATCATCTGTGTATACCCAGGGATATACTGGACCTTGTAGCCTGGGGTTTATGTTCACAGAAGTGTTAAGAAGAGGCACCGAACACTGCACACGCTACACTGAGCAGTGGAGGTAAGCGTGAGGTATTATCTGTTACTTTTTTCTCTACAACTCCAGAACTCAAATCATAAAACGAGACATTAAATTTTGCTGCAAATTGGACTTTCCAGTTTTGCATGGGGGTCCTAGTGTTGTAGTCCTGTACTGATTGTGGTCTTGGTGATGTATTCCTACACTGATGATGATCCTGGTGATGCTGTGTTTCTGTACAGAATGAAGGCTATACAGATATATTTCTGTATTGCTGGTGGTTCTGGTGATGTTTGTCTGTATTAATAAGGGATGTGATGCTTTTTCTTGTACTGATGTGGGTTCTAGTGACGTATTTCTGTACTGCTGGTAGTTCTGGTGATGGATTCTTGTGCTGCTATTGCTCCTGATCTTGTAAACATGTAACAATCAAAAGCAAGTAAGATTACTTCATACATGGCTATGTTTATAAAGTGTTATGCTGGCAAACAAGTCATGGGTTACTATGTTTTATGTATGTTAGGAGCATTAAAGGGGTTGTCCCAGTTTGTGATGAGAATGCAGTCATTCCGTGTGACTGCAGACCTTTTAATTCTCACGGTGCACACTGCTTGCTATCAGGATTCTCTGCTGCTGGTGGTTAGAGTGGGAGGTCATGAAACAGCAAGTATGTGATTTGCATACATGCGGTCTTGTGCTAACCAGACATGCATGGCCTCGCTGAATGAAAATGAATTGAGCAAGGCCAGACATGTCTAGTCTGAATGTGTTTAGAAGTACACAAATGGAATACTTGTGCTCACATGGCTGACCACTCTTACCAGAATCCTAAAAGTGTGCAGTGCATACTGACCCATAGTGACTGCAGAATTTCCTCTCAAACCTGGTCGAGCCCTTTAATTATAAAATGAGGTGCTGTAGCATGCCAATACTAACAGCGTGTAATATACTCACTGTCAATATTCAGCTCTGCTTGCTGGTTCCAGCAGTCATCATATGGTCACTTCACTCATATGCAATTTTCATACTTATGGTGACATGACATTTAACTTTTCATCCTGCTTCTCTCATTTCTTCTCTGAATATTGAGAGAACTATTAAGAACAGCTTGTCGGCCGTTGACTGACTAAGTGTGCAAATCGCTTATGAATAATTGGTCCCATGATGACTACTCAAACCTTCTTGAGGGGGGGGCATCAAACTGAATTCTTGCCTAAGGTGCTAGAAAACCTAGATACACCTCTGGATTAGGCAAGAATGTATTGCTATCAGTAAAGATTTGGCCAAGAAGCTAATATCCATCATGCAACAGTGAATTGTAGAAGTCTTAAAAAATAAGGGTTAGCACAGTAAATATTGAGTTTTAAAGGGGTATTCGCCTCTCCTAGATTCTATTCCAATATGTAGTGGGTGTAATAATAATAATATTAGCAAATATCTCCAATTAGAAATGTAGTATAGTTATTTGTATTTGCTATGTCTTTTTACTCATGTGCAGGCATTGCAGGACCTTAGGTATCCATGGTTACATCCACTGATAAAGTGACACTCAGTTAACTAGTTGCTAATGGTCGTAACCATGGATACCTAAGGTCCTGTACTGCCTGCACATGAGGAAAGAGACACAGATAATCAAAAAACTATACTACATTTCTAATCAGAGGTATTTGCTAATATTATTACTACACCTACTACATATTGTGATGGTATCTTGGAGAGGGGAATACTCCTTTAATGTTTCAAGCTTGCATAAACTTGATGTATTTGTGAAAAAATAAAATTTGTGTCATTTTCAAAACTTTTGGCCACAATTGTTCAGTGTTTTTGAATACTTTAATAAGGAGCAGCAGAGTAATATAAAAGAAAGTCAAAGATCTTGGAAACTAATTCAAAATCTGGAAAAAGGCACCAAATTGATTCTGTGCAATTTGTACCTTCTTATGTGGAAATATGGCTTTTGGATGCCCTCAGGAACCAAAACTCTCTCCTCATATCTACAGCAGTATGCCACTGTCAGGAAAACATATACCCCAAGGAAGGGATTGTGAAAGAGTAACCACTATTTTAATTTTTATTTCATAAATCAATAGTTCACATGAAAATATGAAGCTTTATATTATATCTTATCAGAGAAATCTGCTTTTTTCTCCTTCAGGACGGATCTTTCATTCTCAAAATTCTCAATTCTGGGGTCAAATTTGTATTCAGTGAAGACAGATTGTTACATTACTGAGATAGGAGATGACAGTTGGTCAATCTGGTGTTCACAGGTGTATCATAATGACAGGCACAGGGGTCTGCAGAAGAATTGACAGCCTTGACAGCCCATTGATCCAATGTGAACACATGACAGGGGTTTTGATAGGTGGGATGTGTGACGCGCTTCCAGCTGGCACTTGTTAAATACCGCTGTCAGAGTTTGACAGCGGGATTTAACTGGTTAACAGCTGTCACATGTCATGAAGGGGTGAAATAAACGACCCAAATGATGAATTAGGCTAAAACATCTGGATAAGTAAAAACTTGTTGAACAAAAGAAAAAAATTACAAAACTAAGTGAACTTAACTTAAAAAGGCACAAAGTTAATGATGAATGGGGTGCAAAAATAAAAGTCACTATTAGCGCCATTTTCACGTCAGAAAATAGATGCAAAAAAAAAATAATGGATCGGGGCCTCAGTGTTTTGAGCTGCTCCACCTCAATTATCTGCTTTATAATTTTTGTCCCCTTGGAAACTAAAGCAATTCAAGTTGAGTAACATAATTAACTTCTTACTTTTGTAAAAAGGATGTTCCTCTAAATCAGAGCTGTGGTTGCTTTATTCTAGGGACATGGAAACCTCTTTTTTTAAAAAAGAAACTCAATAAACCGTGGCAATAAATCAACTAAAAACAATAAAGTTCTGATTGGAAATACCACTCAGGAGCAATACTGGGAATGTCTGAAAGGAATCGTCTTCAAAATATATATCTCAGCTCGGAGGACAGGTTTAATGTCAAGTGAGTAAGCGATAACAAACTGTAGCCTAGAGACAAACCGTGCTGTTACTGCCTGCTAACTAAATATATCCTACAGTGCCCATTAGGTCTCTGAGATTCTGATACTTCCAATGATTCATTATGCAGAACAGAATGGGCATTAGCTGTAAATTTAAAAAAATGTAGACTCGGTCTGCAATTTGGGAACTTAAGTAGAATTTCCAATCTAAAAAGATAAAAATACAAAGCAAAGCTGTTTAATAGTCTCTGATTCACTCAAGAAAATAATTAATTCCAAATTGTACGAAATATACTTCTAATCAGAATTGGAGCTGAGGAGAAAAAGAAAGACTTTACTGCAAATTTCCAAAGAAAGTTTATGTTTTATGTGTCGAGAAAGCAAGAATATTTATAGCTCAAAATAAAAAACTGAAAAATAAAAATAGTCTAAAAAGTATATTTGAGCCTAAATCCCAAGTAATGGTAATGCCTCTCTTTTTTTATCTTTTAATATACTATTTTTATAAACTATGAAGGACACGTGGACTAATATGAAATATATATTCTGTCCAATGAGTAGCTTGGGCCGATGCTTTGTCCTTTAGGGTGAGGTCCGATGGTGTAGTTGACCATAAACCGGTTATGTACGTGATATGACTGCTGAAAAATGAACTGCACATCTGTCATGCTTCTACTTTGTGACATCAATTTTAATAGGAATATAACTTCTTTTTAAGTTTAGTGTCCTTGTCCTTGTATTCTACATTTTATATAGGGCTTTGGTATTGAAGCTATTAAGCCACGCAATGACTTCTGTCTTCTTAGATTATGCTTTCATATCAGAATAAAATGTTCGAAAATTGGAATTCTGTACATCCGTGCCCTTGGTAAAGAAGAAAACTGAGCACATTTTCTCATTGAGATAGCACATTTTCAATTAGGAAGCAGATGATTTGCAGGTAATTGCTTTTAATTTTTTTTTCTTTTGCCATCTTCTGTTCATCACATCAGCTTGAAAGAACAGTAATCAAAGTTCTCTAATCCTAAATTGTTTCCCATTAACTCCAACAGAACTTGACAGGCAGCCACCATTTTTTTTTATTGCTATTAGGGTAAAAGATGTTTTTTTTCCCCAAAATATAAATGTAAAGGCGGTCTGCATGCTAAATCCTATATTTACTTTAATTTCATGGTATATTAGCAGATTGATATGGATTTATCCACAGAATCGGCATCGAACCATGAACTTGTCAATATAGCTGTCATGGCTCGGTTTTGGGACTCAATCCAGTGATTTCTTGCTGCGGGGTTGGTTTTCCTCTCTGCTGAGCCAAAGCTTTTGTGGTCTCTGTCCAACTGCTGATAGTTCCTTTATCTTTGCCTATATTTCCTTGGTTTGCTTCTATTCAGGTGCTTCTCAGTTTACCTTTTCGTTCTGTCCTGTCACATCTTGGGGGTTGGGGGGTAATTTTTAGTCACCTTGCACCTGCCGTCTTTGCTGGCTATTTTTCAAGGTTGATGGGTGTTTAGAGTTCCAGCGCCTTAGCTAGAGATTATTTTGTTTTAGTAATCGCAGTTGCTTTTTCTGCAGTCTGTGAGTTATCCTCCCCAGAATCCTTTCCTTTCTTCCATGTTTGGAGTCTGGGAGATTTTCACTTATTCCATTTATTTTTTGGTTCTCTGTATTTCCCCCTGTCCATCCTGTGTGAACATGTTAAGTTTCTTGCCCTGTGTCCTGGTTTCTCCCTGCACATTCTTCTTTACCCTTGTAGGATTTGTGTGCAGCCTCCCATCTAGTTCCTCAAGAGGTATAAGAAAGCCCTCAATGACCTTTTCAGGAGCCTAATTCGAGGAGGTGTTTTTTCTTTTTAGTTGTGCAGCTATGGACCTTTCTAGTCTGTACAGGAACCAGTTGGGTGTAGGCGTGGCATCTTCCTTTATTATTCCTTTCCTTCCTCCATTCATTCGTGAGTGTATGCGAACATGTTCGTATGAAAAGCCTTTCATTGCTAGTATTGTAGAAACATAGAATAAAAACAAAATGAGCAAATACCCTTTAGTTAGTAAATAGGTAAATAAATATTAATAGATCATGTATATAACATAGGGTACTTAGTTGACCCTATTTTGATCCAAAGGGCATAAAAGCCATACTACTGCGACAAGGTGTATCCAATCAGGATGGTCATTAATTATTGTAGCTCACCTCAATATATGCCAGTAGGCCTAAAAATAGACAGGAGAAGAGCAGGACCTGTTGTTTTTGTTCTTTGGACATTAATGGGCATGGATCCCCCTTTTTGGGCTGTGCATTGTGTCTATATACTTTTCCATGGGCAGTTGTTCTAATGGTCAGGTCTAGGTCCTGCTGATTAGGTACACCTTGTCGTGATGGGATGACTTTTACTCTGTTTTGATCAAAATATTGTCAACTAAGTACTACATGTTATTTACATGAATTATTACTATGTACTTACTACATGATATTTAAATTTTGTTTTTATCGTAGTTAATATCTGTTCACTATTTTTCACTGTGTGAATGTGCAAGTACATATTGCACTCATACCAACATGTGTTTCATTTCCTTAGTATTGTCGCCATTGTATAGTAGTAAGAGTACAAGTCATATCAACTTTTATAAATCATTTTATTATTCATATTAAAAATAATTTGGGGTACAAAACACATAGGCAAAATGTATGGACTGCAGAATTATCAGCGATTCCCTAGAGCAATCCAAATGTAAATAGCCCTCCAGTCACAAGTAGAACCCTTTGTAAATAGTAGAGAATTAAGGAGTCTGGCAAGTGATCAAAAGTGTAATCTTTAAAATTAAACAGAATGGAGATCTTCACATATCATCACTTAAATTAATCCTTAAGAAAAGCGTGATCAAACAGTGATGCTTTCTTGTATTTTGACTGTGGAGACACCAGGGTTAATGAGTGCTCTTGTCTGCTGGCCTGGCTGTATTTAGAAAGTTCATATGGACCAGGGATCATCCCACTGAATGCCCACAATCCTTCCCCATGGATATAATACTATTCAGACAACACAGGGTGAGGGTAAAACAGTGTGGCAATACTTTATTAAACAACCAACAGACAATAAATATAGTACAGTCCCAGCAAGTACATAAGATGGTGCAAACTACAGAGTCTCACCCTTTTGCTGGTTCGCAGAGATTAGAGAGCTGAGACTTTGGGACTTCCAGGGCTGACTACCCCCACCAATGGCACCCCACTTTTGGAGAGCACCCACAAGGAGGAGGTAATGACAAGTTAAGGAAGCTGACAGTCATTAAGGTATGTGGCAAGGTGACCAGATGGTCCAAATTGGCTTCTTTGAATGTCCCCATGGGTTCAGTGATGGTCAGTGAAGCAGATCTGTATTTATCCAGCTGGGGCCATGGTCCCTTAAGCTTGCATCCTGTAGAGTGTCTAAAACTTGCATTTCTCCAGTTGGAGCTGTGGCTCCTTGGCTACTGTCATGTAGATTCTCTAAATCTGTATTCCTTCAGTTGGAGCCATGGCTTCCTGTCTGCTGTTCTGTAGAGTCTTCTTGCAGAAGGAAGGATGTCCCTTTTAATACCCACATCTGTTACCAGGTCATCAACCGCAGGTCAGGGGAAATGTGGGATGAGGTCAACTTTCATTGTTCGAGTATTCAATCAATCTGAATAGTTTGTCCTTCAATGTTTGCAAGTCAAAAAACTGCATGGACTGATGCAATGGGTAATCAACATATTAGCAATCATTGATTGCTTAATGACTGTGTGTCTCTGTCTTTCAAGGATAGCAACACAATAAGCTGCAACAAACATTAATTCAAGAGTCAACATTCAGACTCATATGAACAATGGCATTTGTTTCCTGTCTTAAGGCCCCTTCACATTTAGCGACGCTGCAGCGATACCGACAACGATTCGGATCGCTGCAGCGTCGCTGTTTGGTCGCTGGAGAGCTGTCACACAGACCGCTCTCCAGCGACCAACGATGCCGGTAACCAGGGTAAACATCGGGTAACTAAGCGCAGGGCCGCGCTTAGTAACCCGATGTTTACCCTGGTTACCATGCTAAAAGTAAAAAAAAACAAACACTAGATACTTACCTACAGCCGTCTGTCCTCCAGCGCTGCGCTCTGCTTCTCTGCTCTCCTCCTGTACTGTCTGTGAGCTGGAAAGCAGAGCGGTGACGTCACCGCTCTGCTTTCCGGCTCACAGCCAGTACAGGAGGAGTGCAGAGCACAGCGCTGGAGGACAGACAGCGTTAGGTAAGTATGTAGTGTTTGTTTTTTTTACTTTTAGCATGGTAACCAGGGTAAACATCGGGTTACTAAGCGCGGCCCTGCGCTTAGTTACCCGATGTTTACCCTGGTTACCAGTGAAGACATCTGGATCGGTGTCACACACGCCGATCCAGCGATGTCTCCAGGGAGTCCAGCGACGAAATAAAGTTCTGGACTTTATTCAGCGACCAACGATCTCCCAGCAGGGGCCTGATCGTTGGTCGCTGTCACACATAACGATTTCATTAACGATATCGTTGCTACGTCACAAATAGCAACGATATCGTTAACAATATCGTTATGTGTGAAGGTACCTTTACTGAAAAATACATCTGGCCTAATTAACAATAAATGTTGTGTTGTCACAATGGCTTCAATGACTATGTACAGAAGACTGTTTATATAGGACTCCACTTTTGAAATCCGATTGGTTAATACAAAATTAGTTTTTGTTGGTATGTAAATTGCGAAGTACTTCCAATATATGCGCATAATGTACAGCACAGAAGTGAAACAGATATTTCTTTTTAATCGCATATTTTATTAGCAGAAATTAGTGAAGCTTCTATTGTTAAAAATGCAAATACTCTGATATGCTGAGAAACTTTTGGAACAACTAATCATTGTGTAGATTCTTCATGACAATAGGTCATTGTATAAAGCTGGCAGGCACATGTTTTCTGCCAGTACTGGGTGTGACAGATTAACCACAGTTGGTAAAGTGTATCCTCGGTTTTATGAGAAAATATTAATAATGCAGGAGTGTGCACAATTATTGCTATTATAAATACTTAGCATACCAGAATCTGTCTCTAAAATGCAACACGGACATCGGTGGTCCATTCTACAGGCTACTCACATCTGTGGACTAGTAGGCTGAGCTTCCTTTTTGGTCTCCTAGTCTCATGTATTCAGTAGGAGATCCAGCACTATTGAATCCTATGACATTGTACACGCTATCTCCTGTACTGAATATGAATAGCAAGGCAATCTTGCCTCTACTGCATAGATACGAGCAGCTTTCATGGTCAGGGTTTGTCAGGGCGCTCTTCTAATAAAAAGGAATTGTCTAAAGTAGATGACCTCTTAAATGGATAAAAAAATGCATGAAAAATCTCAAAAAAGTAAAATAACAGCAGATAGGAAGCATTTTTCTTAATATGTTATTTAATTGTAAAATTTGAAATATTAAGAATACCAATTTATTCACTTGCAATAGTCACATTGTATTACAGTTTTAAAGGGAACCTGTTTCCCCATACAAACTTTGAGGTCTTTTTTTTTGTTCCTGCCTGTTTGTCACCTTAAGGCTATGTGCACACTTTGCGGATTTGGCTGTGGATGCGCAGCGGATTGGCCACTGCGGATTCGCAGCTGTTATCCATGCGTTCTACAGTAACATGTAAACCTATGGATAACAAAATCCGCAGTGTACATGCTGTGGAAACGCTGCATTGTATTTTCCGCAGCATGTCAATTCTTTGTGCGGATTCCGCAGCGCTTTACACCTGCTTTTCAATAGGAATCGCAAAGTCAGTAATCACTGCACTCATAACAGGGCGGATTTTGCTTCAAGTGAAATTTATTAGAAAATGTAGTAGTAGGTGATAAGCGACAGGTAAGATGTTTCGGCCACACTGTGGCCTTGATCACAATGTCGCGTTGCAAGAAATTGTGGCAGTCTTAATTGTATAGTCCCATCAGGGGAACAGCTTATTGTTAGGTATGTCGCTAATATCCACCTTGAAAAGGCAAGTCTGAATCTTGGGATTAGGGTATATAAGGACATTTGAGGCTCACGTTGTATGGAGTATAGGCCTTGAGGAAGGTATATGCTGTAATTACAGCGCGATCAGGAGAGTCCCGTGGTGCCTGGAATCGTAGCTTGAAATGCCGACGTTGGTGGCAAAGTGGGAAGGCTGGCCATCTTACCTGTCGCTTATCACCTACTACATTTTATAATAAATTTCACTTGAAGCAAAATCCGCCCTGTTATGAGTGCAGTGATTACTGACTTTGCTATTTATGGGATTTCTCAATCCGTTCACTAGCACCATACATTCCATTTCAAGTTGTGTGCCAGCCATCCGCTTCTTCTGCCTCAATAGGAATCCACAGGTGTAAAACCGCGGGTGGAATCCGCACAAAAACCACAGGAAATCTGCGGTAAATCCTCAGGTAAAATGCAGTGTGTTTTACCTGCGGATTTTGGAAAAACGGTGCGGAAAAATCCGCACATGAATCTGCATCGTGTGCACATAGCCTAACTCCTTAATGCTAACACACTTGCCTTTATCAGTCCATTTGCATTTGACTATTTCCTGATTGCATTTTCGCTTCAGACTACTAATTCTCCCCTCCTGTGTCTGTGATCAGTCTTCTTGCTGCCTCTCCCTCTTGCTCACACCAGGCCTATTTCATGTGCACTTAAATTGTTATAAATTCATCAGAGTCCCAGGTCTGACTGACCATGGTCCTGCTCCATAAGAATGGCTCTTTAAGTATGCAGCAGATATATGCCAGAAATGGACCAGAAGTGAACAGAAGGTAAGACTTACCACTGCTTATTAAATGTGCTAAAATTCTCTTTCCCCCACACTTACTCACATCATGCTTACATATGCCCTAACAGTTTTGGCTACACTACTCCTCACTCTCCTTCACTATTCGCAAACCCCAGCACGCTCTATCCAAATAATTATCTCTCCTTCTCTCTTACCTCCCCTTCTGACCTCCTCCTCAACATCTCTCATACTGTCTTTACAGAGAGGAAGAGGACTAGACCTCTACTGCTCCCTATTGGAAGTAGCAATCCTAAAAGTCAAGGTTGACCCTTTAACGAGCCTTGTCACATGACTTGGGATAAAAGCCAAAACCAGAATCTCAATTTGCAGGCATTGTGTTTCGGCGTACTGCCCCTCGTCAGTGCAAAGTGTGAGATTTGGTTTGGCTTTGTGAGAGGCGTATGACCGGGATCCAAGAAGTATCGTTTCTCCTTGCAGAGAGTGACATGCTAAGCATGCCAAGATGAGGAGCGTTAAAGCAAAGGGCAGTACCCCGAAATAGTGTCTGCAAATACGCAGGCGCTCTTTGGTTTATCTGGCTGAGGGCAGTGCAAAGTTCTGCAATGTGCATGTGCCTGTGCCACTTACATTTATGAGTTATCAGCTTCTTCTGGGCGGAGTGAAGCATGACTGACCAGGTCTTTATTTCAACTGCACAAGCACAAGATTCGCATTGCTAGGTGGATGATATTATCCATGTTGTTCATCATTGCAATAAATCCAGCTATTGTGGGGAGAGAAGAACTTTTGTGGTACTTTTAGATTATAAGGAAAACACCCGGAGACAGATTCCTTTTAATTTCAATCAAATTTGAATCAAGGACTAATACTTCATGTAGCGCTAATCTTGATATAAACGTGATGGACAAAATGTAACCTAATGGAGTTGTATCTACTTTATGTCAAGTCCGGCATTATAAAAACGTTTTGTACTCAGACTTTTGTGGTCGTTGGGAAACATCAGCTCTCCTCTGAAACATTGGGCTCATATCTGTTATGTTAATAAGCTTGTCCAATGCAGTATTCTGTAAGTAGGTCTTTATTAGAAAGCCACTGGTTGCTTTCACGCACTGATGTTAAGTGATATTGCCAGAAAATATGGGCTCTTCTAAGAAAATTAATGGGATTTTCTTTATTATAGATAATAAAATATTAATGAACCATGTGAACATATGATCAGATTTGATCAGGCTTTCTGGACCGTATTGGAGACCAAATCTATGACATCATAAAATGACACCATTTATCCAGACATCTCATTTTTTTCTGTTTGGCCACAATACTAAATAATTTATATTTTTGCCAAGTTAGTCAAGTAGTCATGTAATTTGGCTCATGCACAGATTTGCTGCTTGTAGACATGTATGGACTTGTTAGTAAAGCTCTTGAAAGTAGAATATACTAAAATATGTGGCCAATCTAATTGCCAGGTTTTGTTTTTGTATAAGTAGGTCAACAATCATAGAGTCACTTCCATCATAATACCTAGGATCCAGTCTTTCACACTGCATAAAGTGTGGCTCTACAAATGACGATATATAAGTGTATCAGATCATATCACAATCAACTAGACATTAAAAAAACATAAAAAATAATGGAATTCTTCTCTTGAAACAAACACATGGTACATCTAGTGTAATTACTGTATTCATAGCACTGGCAGAAGCAAGCTTAAAGGGAACCTGTCACCCCGAAAATCGTGGGTGAGGTAATCCCACCGGCATCAGGGGCTTATCTGCAGCATTCTGTAATGCTGTAGATAAGCCCCCAATGTTACCTGAAAAAGGAGAAAAAGACGTTAGATTATACTCACCCAGGGGCGGTCCCGCTGCTGGTCAGGTCGGATGGGCGTCTCCGGTCCGCTCCGGCGCCTCCTATCTTCATTACAAGACGTCCTCTTCTGATCTTCAGCCACGGCTCCGGCGCAGGCGTACTTTGCTCTGCCCTGTTGAGGGCAGACAAAGTACTGCAGTGCGCAGGCGCCGAGCCTCGGGAGTTGGAAGTTTCGCCCCCAGCAGTTCGCCCCCAGCATTTCACCCCCAGCAGTTCGCCCCCAGCAGTTCGCCCCCAGGTACACTTCGCCCCCGAATATTTCGCCCCCAGCATTTCGCCCCCAGGATGTTTCGCCCCTGCACATTTCGCCCCCGCACATTTCGCCCCCAGCAGTTCGCCCCCGGATGTTTCGCCCCCAGCAGTTCACCCCTGGATGATTCGCCCCCGGATGTTTCGTCCCCGGATGTTTCGCCCCCAGCAGTTCGCCCCCGCACATTTCGCCCCCAGCAGTTCGCCCCCGGATGTTTCGCCCCCAGCAGTTCACCCCCGAATGATTCGCCCCTGGATGTTTCGCCCCCAGCAGTTCGCCCCCGGATGTTTCGCCCCCAGCAGTTCGCCCCCGCATATTTCGCCCCCAGCAGTTCGCCCCCAGATGTTTCGCCCCCGGATGTTCCGCCCCCGGATGTTTCGCCCCCAGCAGTTCGCCCCCGGATGTTTCGCCCCCAGCAGTTCGCCCCTGATGTTTCGCCCCCAGCAGTTCGCCACCGGATGTTTCGCCACCGGATGTTTCGCCCCCAGCAGTTCGCCCCCGGATGTTTCGCCCCCAGCAGTTCGCCCCCAGATGTTTCCCCCCAGCAGTTCGCCCCCTGGATGTTTTGCCTCCAGCAGTTCGCCCCCAGATGTTTCGCCCCCAGCAGTTCGCCCACGGATGTTTCACCCCCAGCAGTTCGCCCCCGGATGTTTCGCCCCCAGCAGTTCGCCCCCGGATGTTTCGCCACCGGATGTTTCGCCCCCAGCAGTTCGCCCCCGGATGTTTCGCCCCCAGCAGTTCGCCCCCAGATGTTTCCCCCCAGCAGTTCGCCCCCTGGATGTTTTGCCTCCAGCAGTTCGCCCCCAGATGTTTCGCCCCCAGCAGTTCGCCCACGGATGTTTCACCCCCAGCAGTTCGCCCCTGATGTTTCGCCCCCAGCAGTTCGCCCCCGGATGTTTCGCCACCGGATGTTTCGCCCCCAGCAGTTCGCCCCCGGATGTTTCGCCCCCAGCAGTTCGCCCCCAGATGTTTCCCCCCAGCAGTTCGCCCCCTGGATGTTTTGCCTCCAGCAGTTCGCCCCCAGATGTTTCGCCCCCAGCAGTTCGCCCACGGATGTTTCACCCCCAGATGTTTTGCCCCCAGCAGTTCATCCCTGGATGTTTTGCCTCTAGCAATTTGCTCCTGGATCTTTCGCATCCGGGAAAGACCTGCCTGAACTGAACATTGGCAGGTTTGCTTATCACTAATAATACACCATATGAGTCTAAAGGTACTGTCACACTAGACGATATCGCTAGCGATCCGTGACGTTGCAGCGTCCTCGCTAGCGATATCGTCCAGTGTGACAGGCAGCAGCGATCAGGCCCCTGCTGGGAGATCGCTGGTCGGGGAAGAAAGTCCAGAACTTTATTTCGTCGCTGGACTCCCCGTAGACATCGCTGAATCGGCGTGTGTGACACCGATTCAGCGATGTCTTTGCTGGTAACCAGGGTAAACATCGGGTAACTAAGCACAGGGCCGCGCTTAGTAACCCGATGTTTACCCTGGTTACCATCCTAAAAGTAAAAAAACAAACACTACATACTTACCTACAGCCGTCTGTCCTCCAGCGCTGTGCTCTGCACTCCTCCTGCTCTGGCTGTGAGCGTCGGTCAGCCGGAAAGCAGAGTGGTGACGTCACCGCTCTGCTTTCTGGCTGCCCGGCGCTCACAGCCAGACCAGAGAAGCAGAGCGCCGAGGACAGACAGCAGAAGGTAAGTATGTAGCGTTTGTTTTTTTACTTTTTAGGATGGTAACCAGGGTAAACATCGGGTTACTAAGCGCGGCCCTGCGCTTAGTTACCCGATGTTTACCCTGGTTACCGGGGACCTCGGGATCGTTGGTCGCTGGAGAGCTGTCTGTGTGACAGCTCTCCAGCGACCAAACAGCGATGCTGCAGCGATCCGGATCGTTGTCGGTATCGCTGCAGCGTCGCTATGTGTGACGGTACCTTAAGATATATAATTCTGATCAAATTAGTTTTTTTAAAACTTTGTTTTCTAGATGAGTCATTTTACAAACAGACAGGAAAATAGTAGGATTTCACTGGTTACTAAGGAGGTCGTGCCCCCTTGGTAGCAGAACGGATCCTGGCCCCTATGATACATTCAGGGCTGCTTGTTCACAGCCCTATGCAAAGCTCCCTTTCACCCTCCGCTCATGTGCTCTTTCCTGGACAAGAGGAGGGCTCCCCCTGCCTGTGTAAAGCCATTACAGGATGGAACACATAGGGGGGCTTTGCAGAGGGCTGTAAACCAGCAGCCCTTTATACATCATAGGGAATATATTGTTAGTTGCATGCTCCTGTGCAGCCACACCCTCTAGAATCCATCCACAAGTACTGCTACTAAGGAGAAACAACCTCCTTAGCAACCACTGAAATCCTGCAGCACATGGAGCTTTAACTTGGATGAGACTTTTCACACAGAAGTGAAGCTGCTGGAAGGTCTCCTTTGGAAATGAATATCATGGGTACAGGTACTATAACATAACATATTTTTTGTAGCGTTATGCTTTAACTGTATGTATCAAAACTGTTTAAACAAGAAACATAAAAAGGTATAGAGGGGAAGGATTAGAGAAAAAGAGAAAATACAAATTACAGGTTATAATGCTTGAATTATTTTACAGCTAAGAACACTGCTCTCAAAACATACAATATGTGACCATGAACTAAAATTCAAAGCTGCAGGCAATGCCTCTCAGATAATCCATCAAGCTTCTATTATTGAAATCTTGCACGATACGTTTAACCCTTGCTGAAATTGCAGCATACTTTTTGTTTCTTGCAGCAATGGGATTTCCTGCTATTATCTGAATAATTTCAAAACTATGGAGCTCTTGCTGATGTTTCAGACAGTTAATGAACCGGTATATATTTTGGAAAAGAGTACCACATGTTTCTCGAAAGCTACGGTGCCATCCTTCGACATCATTATTTGTTCGCTGTTGATCATTCAATGTTCGCTCATACACATTCCAGAATTGAATTGGAAACAAAGGTGCTTGACGTCCTCTGCGATTCATTCGATCGATATAGCTGTCTTCAAAATAGTTAGCAATAGGTATTGCTTCTTGTGGAAAGTCAGGATCTTCCACCAACTCTTCAAATGATTGCACAACATTCTGTGGTGGTAGAAAGGCCAGGGCAGGTATCATGCGTATCCAACGGGCAAATTCATGGTCACCTTGGTATTGCATCTTGAGTCCTTCATTTTGAACTTTACGCCAAACCGACTGTGATAAGTGGAAAAAGCAACCAGTCTTCACAAGGTTGGGGAACTCACTTTCAAATGCCTGTATTGCAGCTAGTTCAAAATCCAACATCAGGTTGTCTGGCTGCAGTCCAGGCTGCAAGTTCTTCAGCTCTTGCAGCAACCTCTGGTATGTAGAACGGCTCTTGTCTGTCAGCAAGGTGTACACTAGCGGAACAACAAGGAAGCTGTGGACTACATGGATTGTGTAAAGTTGCTTAAACAAGGCTGGTGTAGTGAAAAACATGCCATCAGCAAACCACTCTTTACTTTGTGCCAGTAGATGGAGATTGTCTCTTGTTCCAAATATCAACATACGGCTGTGTCCATTTCCTAATTTAAAATGAAAGTATTAGTCTAGTTGACAGCCGCATCCAGACGCGGCGTGCGGCTAGACATCTGAATGAACGACTGGGAGGGCCGCCCGCCTGAATGAGGTGTTCCATTCAAGTGGATGGGCGCGCTAGTCGTCGGGTGGGCAGGGCGGACGTTCATGACTATGCTGTCTCATTGAGAGGATTGTGCAGGATGCAAAAAACGCCAGTAAAATCACCAGTGTGCTTTTGGCCTAAGGCATAACTGAATGGTCCATTAGGCTGGGGTCATATGCAGCATTAATGTGTAAATCTCATCCACATGCTGATGAAAACATTTTGTTTACAAAAAAAACATGCAGTGCAGCATGTCAATGTATGCTGCCATTATACAAAGAAAATTCCAGCCATTTAGATAAGAGGCTGAAATCCTGCACTAAAACATGCACCTAAATCCATAGAGTTAAGTGAAGATTTTGATACAGAATTAGGGTACCACAATAGTGGCCACAATTGCAGGCACAATTAGATTCCTGTGGGATCTGCAGTTGCTACCGCAATTACAGCCGCTGCGGAGATGCCGCTCCGCAATCCCCTTCCATCAGTGGGCACGAGGCCTCAGGCTTTATCCAGACAAGCTGGATTTACAGGCGTATTCCGTGCTGTGTTTCCTGAATGAAACCCGCCCTTTCATGTCTATGGTGCGGGTTACGGGCAGATTCCGGCGGAAGAGAAGAGATGAAAGTCAGATTTAGAGAAAGGGGTTACCCAGAGATTGTCATCTACTTTGGACAGAGTAAAAAATGAGAGGATAGAAGGGGTTGTTAAAAAACCGCCCTCCCAGAGACAGGAGATTGGGAAAAGATTTACTTTTTGTTTTAAATATAGCAACATGGACCAGCTAATTAGGTTAGCTATTAAAAAGAACTGGCACCTGTTAGAGAGAGATAAGGAGTTAGCCAACGTAGCAGCAAGAGGGCCCTTAATAGCCAATAGAAGAAGTGCAAGGTTAAGAGATAGATTGGTAAGAAACCGCGTCACTAAATCAAATACTAATTGGCTAAATGGGATGTCCCCTAAAGGCAATTTTAGGTGCGGCCATTGCTCGTGCTGTCAGCAGCACCTTACAGAGCGGTTTCTCCGTATAGGTGCAGTGTCACACACGGTTAATGATTTCATCACATGTAAAACTGATCATGTAGTGTATATTGTATTCTGTCCTTGCAAGCGATATTATATCGGCAAAACTATCCGCCCGATGTATGTCCGTTTTCGAGAGCATTGCAGGTCAGTAGCATCAGGAAAAGGTGTCCCGCGATTCATTTCCCATGTGAGGGAGAAACACGGTGGTAGGACTGAATGTCTTACCTTTGCTGGCATCGAAAAGGTGAATTTGCCTGCCCAAGGTGGTGATTTGGACAATCTGCTCTTGAGATGAGAAGCCAGGTGGATCCTGCGCTGTAATGCCATGGGTCCGCTTGGTTTCAATGACAGAGTCGATATGTCCATTTTTCTGTAGTTGTCTTATGAGCGCAGTGTCACGTATAGTGAACACAATTGACAGGTCATAGAGCGATAATTTGGTATAGCATTTGCTGACATCTCTTCAGTAGCGATTTGTGTTCCATGTCATATATGTACTCCATAAGCCATGTATTGTTTTTAACTTTAGTTTTTAATATGTGCTTTTTGTATTTCTATGGTTTGTGGGAGGGATTTGGTGGCGGGGTGTGTCTGGCTGGTGCACTATATCCGCTGTCTGTCCTGAGCACAAATCGACCCGTAGAAGCGCAGGCATAGCGCGAAACGGCCGTCGTCCTCCCCTGCTCACACGAGCTTCGGCTCCCTCTCCCCCAGCCATGACTTTTATCTGGAGTTGTCGTTGTTAATAAAGAAGTCACTTTACCGAAGACTGGTGAGTGCCCTCATTTTTTACTTACAAGGAGCGCATATATATATATATATATATATATATATATATATTGTAGGGGTTCCACTCACTCAGCTGCGACGGCTGACACACAGGAGACGTGTTCCTTTAAAGTTCACTGGGTTTATTGCTTCATAAACCATGTGGCAAAACAACAGAAAACAAAATAGCCTTTGGTTCAGGCAAAGAAAACAAGTGTCCAGTTCATCCGGCTCAGTCCTGAAGCCGTAACACACTCAGGAGGGTTTCACCTCCACACATATCTACCTGTGTTAAGCATTAGGCTTTCTTTTATATGTCTAACCACACCCAGAACCCATCACATGACCAGACATGTGGTTGTGACATCACCACAGGTCCTGAAACACATATAGGAAGCTATGGTTACATCACAGCAGCAAGCCATCTATAAGACACATATCTCCCATCGATTAGACATCCTTTAGCCACGCTACATACCTCCCCCTCTGCCTAAAGCCGTGGGGCTTGGCACTTTCTCCCACTAGACAAGGGATTCTTGACAGGGCATCAGCATTACCGTGCAGCTTTCCGGCCCTATGTTCCACATGGAAACAGAAGTCCTGCAGGGCTAAGAACCAACGGGTGACCCTAGCATTTCTACCCTTCGTTTCCCTCATCCACCTAAGTGGGGCATGGTCGGATATCAGTCTAAATTTACGTCCCAGCAAATAGTACCGTAATGTGTCGACTGCCCATTATATGGCCAAGCACTCCTTTTCAACGACTGAGTAGTTCTTTTCAGACGAGGACAGCTTCCTACTCAGATAGAGAACAGGATGCTCCTCTCCATGTAGTTCTTGGGAAAGGACTGCTCCCACCCCAACATCTGAGGCATCTGTCTGAAGAATAAACTCTTTCTTGAAGTTTGGGGCCATCAGAACGGGTTGCTTACATAAAGCCTCTTTCATTTCTTGGAAGGCTGAATCTGTTTCTTCGGACCACTTAACCATTACTGATTTTGTCCCTTTTAACAGGTCAGTCAGAGGCGCCGCCATTGTGGCGAAGTTTGGGATGAACCTCCTGTAATATCCCACGATTCCCAGGAAGGCTTTAACTTGCTTCTTGGAGACTGGTTTTGGCCATGTTTGAATTGCCTCCACTTTACTGATTTGGGGTTTTATTTCTCCATGACCCACTATGTATCCAAGGTACTTAGCTTCTTCTTTACCCAATGCACACTTCTTCGGGTTTATTGTAAATCCGGCCTCTCTTATAGCATCAAACACCGCTTGGACTTTCTCCAGATGACTCTCCCAGTCCGGGCTAAATATGATGATATCATCTAGGTACGCAGCAGCGTATGCCTTGTGGGGTGCAAGGACTCTATCCATAGCCCTTTGGAAGGTGGCCGGAGCTCCCTGTAGGCCAAATGGCATCCGGACATACTGGAAGCATCCATCTGGTGTAGAAAACGCCGTCTTCTCCTTGGCTTCCTGTGCCATGGGGATCTGCCAATACCCCTTCGTCAAATCCAAGGTGGTTATGTACCTGGCGGGCCCAAGCCTTTCGATGAGCTCATCAACGCGGGGCATGGGATATGCGTCGAACTTGGAGACCTCATTCAACTTCCTATAGTCGTTGCAAAATCTCCACTCCCCATCAGGTTTTGGGACCAGGACAATTGGGCTCGACCAACCGCTCTTGGATTCCTCAATGACTCCAAGCTTCAACATACGCTCCACTTCCTTGGAGACTATTTCTCGACGGGCCTCAGGAATTCTATAGGGCTTCACGTTCACGCGCACATGGGGCTCTGTCAGGACCTCATGCTCTATGACCTTCGTGTACCCAGGCAACTCGGAAAACAGGTCCCTGTTTTTCTGGAGTAACTCCCGGCATTGCTGTTTCTGGGACTTCGATAGCGTCTCCGCTATAGTAACCGCTCCAACCTCATCTTCTGGGTTGCTTAACAACGATGGAGTTACTGTCGGCTCTCTATCTTGCCACGGCTTGATAAGGTTGACATGGTATACTTGGAATGGTTTCCGTCTTCCTGGTTGGTGAATTTTATAGTTTACTTCACCAAGTTTCTCGACAACCTCATATGGCCCTTGCCATTTGGCCAAGAACTTGCTTTCCACTGTCGGAACTAACACAAGAACTAGGTCTCCCGGATTGAATTGCCTCACTCTTGCAGACCGGTTGTAGACCCTGGCCTGAGCTTCTTGTGCTTGGAGAAGGTGTTCTTTCACGATAGGCATCACCTTTGCAATCCTCTGCTGCATCAGGGCCACATGCTCAATAACGCTTCTGTGGGGCGTGACTTCGGCTTCCCAGGTTTCCTTGGCTATATCCAGGAGTCCTCGTGGATGTCGGCCATACAGAAGCTCAAACGGTGAGAAACCTGTGGAGGCCTGTGGAACTTCACGAATGGAAAACATCAAATAGGGTAAGAGACAATCCCAGTCTCTACCGTCTTTCTCTATAGCTTTTCTCAGCATGCTCTTCAGTGTCTTGTTAAATCTCTCAACAAGGCCATCTGACTGGGGATGGTACACCGAGGTCCTCAACTGGGAGATTTTCAGGGCTTTGCATAGTTCCCTCATCACCTTGCTCATGAAAGGTGTCCCCTGGTCAGTCAGGATCTCCTTCGGCAGACCTGTCCGGGAAAAGACATGGACCAACTCGCGAGCTATACTCTTTGAAGAAGAATTTCTCAAGGGAATTGCCTCAGGATAGCGTGTGGCATAGTCCAGGATGACTAATATATACTGATGGCCCCGGGCTGATTTAACTAAGGGACCGACCAAGTCCATGGCAATTCTCTCGAATGGCACCTCAATAATGGGCAGTGACACAAGGGGGTTTCGGAAATGAGGAGTGGGAGCAGTTAGCTGACATGTAGGGCAGGACCTGCAATAGTTCACTATTTCCCGGTGGCACCCAGGCCAATAGAACCTCTGCACAACCCGTTCCTGCGTTTTTTCCACCCCTAGGTGTCCACCCAAGATGTGTGAATGGGCCATGTCCAACACCTTCCGTCTATATGGACCCGGCACTACCAACTGCTCTACCAACTCCTCCCTTATTTTCGTGACCCGGTACAACAACTCCCTGCTCATTAGAAAATGGGGAAATCTTGTGTCTGCCCCCGGCTCCTGTACCACCCCGTCAATAACTGTGACATTATTAAAGGCTTCCCTCAGAGTGGGGTCCCTATGTTGGGCAGTCCCAAAATTTTCACCGGATACCTCTAACTCCAGAATGTCAGATGCAGGGGACACTTCCTCCTCATCTCCAGCCAGGACACAAAAAGGAAACCTGTCTGACTCTGGGTGTGGCACCACCCTTCCAGGGTTCACTGGTTCCCTACTCTTGCTAGGGAGCTCAGAACCTTTCCCCCACAAATCCCAAAACAAACAGAAATCCCGGCCAATAATTATAGGGTGCAACAAGTCCTGAACGACGCCGACTATGTGGGACTCCGTGCCACATGTCGTTTCAATGTTCACACTGGCCACAGGGTAGTCCTTTGCATCACCATGTATGCACCGCACTCCGACCTTCTTTCCCGGGAGCAGGTGGAGAGGAAAAGTGGCCCTCACCAGGGTCACTAGGCTCCCCGAGTCTAACAGTGCCGTTACTGCTCGACCGTTCACCTTTACGGGACACGAGGTCCCTCGTTGGGCGGAGAGTTCACACTGCAGGCTGGATACGCATAGTATGAACAACGGCGTCCCATGCTGCAGTCCATCTGCTCAGTGGTCTGGGAACAACGGGCAGCTATATGTCCTGGCCCGTGGCACCTCCAACAAATAATATCACCCGTAGGGACCTTGGGCACCACCTCCCCCGCCCTTGGTGACCTTGGACGCGCCACCCCTTTTTGGGGCTCAGCTCCCTTCTGGGACCCAAAGTATGGCATGGGCTGCCTCCTGAAGGAGCCTTCCAACCCTTGGTATCTCTCAACCAGTCCGATCAGCTCGTCGGCATTCTGGGGATCACCCTGGGCAACCCAAGTCTGTATAGGCCTCGGGAGGGAATGGACAAACCGATCCATCATCACCCGTTCTACCATTTGAGCAGGCGTAGATGACTCTGGCTGCAGCCATTTCTGGACCAGGTGCAACAGATCAAACATTTGGGAACGAGGTGGTTTGTCCCGGTGATAGGCCCAGCAGTGAATTCGCTGTGCCCTGACAGTCAGTGTCACCCCCAAACGTGCGAGAATCTCGGCTTTCAACTTGTGATACTCCTTGGCATCCTGCAAGGTCAAGTCATAGTACGCCTTCTGGGGTTCTCCCGTCAGGTATGGCGCCAATACCTCTGCCCACTGCTCTGGCGGAAGTTTTTCCCTCTCAGCGACCCTCTCAAACACTGTCAGGAAGGCCACAACATCATCCCCGGGAGTCATTTTCTGCAATGCGCGTCTTACCGTCTTCCGGACGTGGGTGTCATCAGCCAAACCTGGGGTTGGGGCGCTCGCCTTGCCCTGGATGGCGGTTGCCAGAAGCTGCATCTGCTGCTGATGCTCCTGTTGGCTCTGCTGCATCTGCTGCCGTTGCTCCTGCTGGTTTTGCTGCATCAGCTGCCGTTGCTCCTGCTGGCTCTGTTGTATCTGCTGCATCAACAGCCTGTTGGTCTCTTGCTGCCTTTGCTCCTGCTGGACCAAGTGTTTCAGCAAGTCCTCCATTTTCTCCGGCAATGCTTGCTGGCTTGCAACAGCCTTGACCCAGGACATTCAAAAATAAACTCACGTCTCCGCTGGGAACGCTGCTCGCATGTCTACCACCAATTGTAGGGGTTCCACTCACTCAGCTGCGACGGCTGACACACAGGAGACGTGTTCCTTTAAAGTTCACTGGGTTTATTGCTTCATAAACCATGTGGCAAAACAACAGAAAACAAAATAGCCTTTGGTTCAGGCAAAGAAAACAAGTGTCCAGTTCATCCGGCTCAGTCCTGAAGCCGTAACACACTCAGGAGGGTTTCACCTCCACACATATCTACCTGTGTTAAGCATTAGGCTTTCTTTTATATGTCTAACCACACCCAGAACCCATCACATGACCAGACATGTGGTTGTGACATCACCACAGGTCCTGAAACACATATAGGAAGCTATGGTTACATCACAGCAGCAAGCCATCTATAAGACACATATCTCCCATCGATTAGACATCCTTTAGCCACGCTACAATATATAGCTCTGGAGAATTAATTCCAATCTTTTGGTATGATCAGCCCGATCTGATCCTATCTTTCCAGTGATCGGCCAACACTAGTTGGAATCAGTAGGCCTCACTACATTATATTGCCCTCAAAGTTTCCCTTGAAGGCAAAAATCACATAGTATTTTATATCAGCACCTTACAGTCTAGCATTTTATTGCATAAACTTTGCAATGATTATGCATAATGGAATTGTTTTAATACAATGTTAAATGGTTAAGTAGCTTACCAGAGTCATGCAGAAGGAACTGCTGCTGGACACCATCAATACTGATCTCCTGGAACTCCAGAGGGATAACAAGTTGATCAAGGGTTTGAGGTAACCTTGGGATATTGCCAAGTTGCCTTGCTAATCGTATTGTCCTCTTCAGTGATGCTTTCCTTGGGAGAAGTGCTGCAACATTAGAATGGGCTCCTGAAACGACGTCTGTGAGAATCTGTTGTGGTGTCTCCTGTGTTGTCCTTGCCCTGGTGACTGCCTCATTAACAAGTCGGATTGCTTCAGGTCTTGCAGCTTGTGCTGCGTGACTGTGAAGATTGACTACTTTCACAACTTCGCCAGATTCTTCATTGATCCAAACACGTCCCTTGCAAGTCGACCGTTTTTCACATACCCAGATGGAATGGACATCATCAGCGGTTCGTTTGGAAAATAAGTAAATGTGATTCTCATGGACCAACTTCCTCCTTCCACGTTTGGACAGAACTGAATTCATAGTTGTAGAAAGTGAATTGCTGTGGAAGCTGACTTATTTTTTGTGGCAGTACACTTCTCTCTTTGTGGAGATTTCAGACACTGCTATATTCTGATGTACAGGTGGAATAAAAGCTAGTCTAATGTAACTTGCAGGACATGTGACCTGCTACTTGTTACATCTGCAACAAAACTTGCAGCAAAGCAGGTCAGTGCTGGGTCAGGTAAAAGTTCAAAATTGTTTAGATTTAAGGCCTCTTGCACACTGTAATTTTAGAGTGGTTTCACACTTGTGTTTGTGGCCGCCAGAGGTCAATCCGCTCTGGATCTGACATCCAGCTGACCCCAGGGCAATGCTGGCGGAATGCTGGCATTCCGCTCGCATTGCCCATAGAGGTGAACGGCTCGGTTCCGCGACCTGCAGCCGCCCGTTCGCGTTCATAATGCCGCATTCCGCTATCAGTGTCAGAATAAAATGAAGAGCTTTTTCTTCTTTTCGTTCCACTGCAGGTTAGCGGAATGCGGCATCACAGAAGCGAACGGGCGGCCTGTAGTGCATATGTAGCGGAAGTGTAAAAGCACCCTTATGCTGCCACTGTTTTAGAACTCCAAAGCACGTGCTTTACTGGCATTTTTTAGAGCGCTTTTGTGAGCGCTCTCGGTTGAGCACTTAGCATTCATCAATAGCCTGTATCTTATGGGTCAAAAATAGCTCCTGTAATAAAATAAAAAGAGCTGGCCGAAACAACACCTCGCTTTTCCAGCCATTGACGTATTTACTATATAACTGTCTAAGGGTCACTTTCATCTTTCTGTCTGTAACGTTTTATTCGTATATTCATTTGTCGCGGCATCTGTCTGTCTGTCAAGTCGCTGATTGGTCATGGCAAAACACCCACGACCATTGCCACGACCAATCAGCGACGGTCACAGACTGCCAGAAAAATGGCCGCTGCTTCACTGCCCTGCACTCACCGCTGACCGCTCACACAGGGTTAATGCCAGCGTTAATGGATCGCGGTGTACCGCATTCGGTTAATGCTGCTATTAACCCTGTGTGACCAACTTTTCACTATTGATCGTGCCTATGCAGCATCAATAGTGAAAATATGTAATGTTAAAAATAAAAAATTTTTAAAAAAAGTTATTCTCTTCCCCTCCGATGTCGCGCTGTCCTCCGCGCCTCTCTCCAGTGCACGCCGTGCCTTCCAGTCCGAACGATGCTATGCGTCCAGGACCTGCGATGATGTCACGGTCATGTGACCGCAACATCATCGCAGGTCCTATGCTCAGACCGGAAGCCACTGCCAGCACTGCAGAGAGGCGCGAGGACTTCAGGGCCCGTGGCTGAGGTGAGTATATCTTTATTATTATTTTTTTTAACACGAATATAGTGCACACATTCCTAGACTACGTGGGCAGTGCAATATACTACGTGACAATTGCAATATACTATGTCGACTGGCCAATATACTACATGTGCTGTGCAATTTACTACGTGGACTGTGCAATTTACATGCGCTGTCCAAAATACTACTTCGGCTGTCCAATATACTACATGGCCTGTGCAATGTACTACGTGGACTGTCCAATATACTACATAACCTGTGCAACATACCACGTGGCTGCGCCTTCTAGAATACCCAATACGTTAGAATCGGGCCACCATCTAGTATATTCAAAATTGGCAATCTTCTTAGCGATTTTCCAGTGCTTAGCACTTGGGAAAGTGGCTACTGTGAAAGAGGTCTTAGGGCTAAAACACAAGGCCAAAATTCCCTGCCTAATTTGGGGCCAAAACATCTGGGGGGCAAAAAGCTGGGGGTGAAACATCTGGGGGCAAACTGCTGGGCGCGAAACATCCAGGTGCGAAACATCCGGGGGCAAAACATCCGGGGGCGAACTGCTGGGGGCAAAACATCCGGGGGCGAACTGCTGGGGGCGAAACATCCGGGGGCGCACTGCTGGGGGCGAAACATCCGGGGGCGAAACATCCGGGGGCGAAACATCCGGGAGCGAAACATCCGGGGGCGAACTGCTGGGGGCGAAATGTGCGGGGGCGAACTGCTGGGGGCGAAACATCTGGGGGCGAAACATCCAGGGGCGAACTGCTGGGGGCGAAATGTGCGGGGGCGAACTGCTAGGGGCGAAACATCCGGGGGCGAAACATCCGGAGGCGAAACATCCGGGGGCGAACTGCTGGGGGCGAAATGTGCGGGGGCGAACTGCTGGGGGCGAAACATCCGGGGGCGAAACATCCGGGGGCGAAACATCCGGGGGCGAACTGCTGGGGGCGAAATGTGCGGGGGCGAAATGTGCGGGGGCGAAACATCCTGGGGGCGAAATGCTGGGGGCGAAATGTTCGGGGGCGAAGTGTACCTGGGGGCGAACTGCTGGGGGCGAACTGCTGGGGGCGAAATGCTGGGGGCGAACTGCTGGGGGCGAAACTTCCTAAAACCCCGAGCCTCTGACCTTTCCGGCGCCTGCGCACTGCAGTACTATCCTCTGCCCTCAAGAGGGCAGAGCAAAGTACGCCTGCGCCGGAGCCGTGGCTGAAGATCAGAAGAGGACGTCTTGTAATGAAGATAGGAGGCGCCGGAGCGGACCGGAGACGCCCATCCGACCTGACCAGCAGCGGGACCGCCCCTGGGTGAGTATAATCTAACATCTTATTCTCCTTTTTCAGGTAACATCGGGGGCTTATCTACAGCATTACAGAATGCTGCAGATAAGCCCCTGATGCCGGTGGGATTACCTCACCCGCGATTTTCAGGGTGACAGGTTCCCTTTAATATTTTTTGGTATGGAATATATGATAATATTGGTGAGTCTTCATCATTTGAAAACTTTTCATGCTTACAATAGATTCCCAAGACCATGCAAAACAAATAAGCATTTCAGTGCTGGTGATGTGGCACAGGAAGGCCTACAAAGCCCAAAATCCTGGGCATATACAAAAAGAGAAACAGGAGCCAATTTTTTCTTTTTCCCACAATCCTTAGCGCTAGAAAAAGCAAAAATTAAATAGGAAGAATAAAAAATCTCCTCTGTACCACAAAAAAGTTCCTATTTTTTAATAGTAACTATCATATCACAATGTACTTTTTCACGATGAAGCAATTTATAACACAAAGATGTATTCAAGCAGCTATGCTAAGAAATTATTACTGTTCTATTTAAGGGTGCTTTCTCACTGCATTCTTTGTAATGTTCCGTGGTCCCATCGGGGTTATGTCCAAAACCGCCACAAAACAAGTTTCTGACGAATGCACCAACCGGCCCATTGACTATAATGGAACAGAGCGAATGTTCTGTCATGCATCATTTTTGGGTGAACACCCAGAGTGTTCGGACAAAAGCCCCGATGGGACCGCTGAACATGGTAAAAGAACGAAGTGTGAAGGGGGCCTTAGCAATGTAATGCAATAGTGATACAAGTTAAAAGGAACCTGTGATTCTATTCATACTGACCAAACTACGGGCAGAATGAGTCAGATCCTGGCTACACGATTGCAGACAGGTATTTTTTGTGCTGTTTAAAATAAACAGTTTGATAATCCGGTCAAAATCTACAAGGGGAGACCTGACTAGTTTGGTGAAGCACCTGATGGTGCTGATGGATTCCCATGGTAGATGGGGGCCTACTGAGCGCTCAAGTGTCTTTCATCTTGGTCGTCCTGTAAAGACCAGTAGGTAGAATAGGAAACCATCATTTTCACTATATACTGCAATATTAAACCTAAAACTGTTTTACCTATAAGGTAGAGAAAAGTATTGTTTAAAATTCGGTTTCATCAACTTTTCCAACTTTTCTCCCAAAATGTAATTCTTTCAATTTGAATCTCAATACTGCAAAGCATTTACTCAACTGTAAAAGACATGTATAACAATCTAATGTCTTCTAGAACAATACTGAACCTTTTTCAGCTCTTTAATGCAAACACTGTCTAAATAATGTTCAAGTGACCTCAAGCTATCTACTAGGGGACCAGATGGTAACCAACATCAATATTTAACAGCACATTGCAGCATAAAATGTTTAAGTCTTCTTAAATTGTAAAAACTGTCCAAAATTATCTTTTTTTGGAGACATCCTTGCTGGTCTTTATACACAGGCAGTGCAAATAGAAGAAGCCATGGCTGTTTTCACAATGGGCAGTACACGTCCCAAAAGCAGTCATCTGCAACAGGCTGCTGTATTCGGGAGGCACATAGAGGTCTAACATAGACTATTACAACAAGGAAAATAAATTACAACACAAACAGAGTTATAAAAGGGGTTGTCCACTACTCAGACAACCACTTCTCATTCCCTATATCTCAGCCCTTACTCACCTCTGTTGTCAGTGCCACTGCAGCGGTGTTGGCACTGGCTCTTCTGGGCTTGCGTGACATTGTGCTAATCAACGGTGACCTCCTCCTTCGGACAAATCAGATATCCGGTGGAAGTGAAAGGGTAGCTGCAGCCCTCGCTTTTTCCAAATGAAGTGAGAGTGAAGCCAGCACTGATTGGCCACAGGGAAGATATAAAATAACAATGTCCCATAAGCCCCAAGAGTGCCAACACTGCTGGAACAGTAAGTATGGGAGTTATTATTTTTATTTTACTGGGTAGAACCACAGGAATTGAGAAGGGATCGTCTGAGTAATGGACAACCCCTTTAAACTGCCCTTCTTATTTGCTGAGTATGAGGAAGAAAAAAAATGCTATCATTAAGGTTCTGTTCCTGCAGTATATCCCAGGTCAATATATTCACATTAACCCGGACTTTGTAGGTCCAGCACCTCCCTATCTCTTGAATCTTTGTATTAGGCCGGGGTCACTCTTACCGTATGGAAAATTGGTCCGAGTCTCCCTGCCGAGAGTCACACGAGTGTTCTCCATTTGGTCATCCGTGTGTATTGCGTTTGTAATTTGATGATGCTATTTTCTCGCACTTATGTATCCGTATGACATCCGTATGACTTTACATTTCTCACTGCTTTTCCCCATTGAATTTAATGGCTCAGTGGGCTGAAATTAGGAAAATGTGTGCGTATTTGTCACAAGTCACATGGATGGTCCGTGAGGTGTCCGAGTTTTTCTCGCACCCAGAGGCTTGCATTGATGAGTTTCGGATGATATACGGGTATGATTTTACACGCACGCTGAATAAGTCCGAGAAATAAAAAATGCTGATGTGAGCTGCCCTATAGATTAACACTGGTCTGTGTGCTATGCCATATTTTCTCACATAGCGCTCGTCCGTATTCTACGCTAGTGTGACCCCGGCCTTATTCACGTACTGGATCAATCCAATTTTCAATATACTTCAGTACTGCAGTAGTACACCACAATCAGATGTAGGCCATATCTATCCGTAGGTGGAATGAGCTGTGCATTCTGACCCCCTATCCTTACACTGTAAAATCCTAAAATGGTGATGCTTGCCAACCGTCATCTTTTACACTTGCTGTGATAGCCCCCCACATTAGCTACGCTAAACCATGCTATGTGATATGCATTAAGGGAAAGCCCATGCTGTTCCTGATTTCATTAGACCTCTCTCAGTCTTCAGCAGAGTGGGAAATGGTTGCCAAGCATTATCTTCTCCGATCCGATCCACGCAAAACATTCACAAAGTGTTGAGGTCATTCTGATAAAAGTTCCTCTTCAGCAAATTAATCTGATCATCTCCACTGTATGGTAAACACGATACAGCAAAAACATTACAAAATATTGGTACATGAGGTTTTTTTCTACCAGTTTCTGCAAGTGTCACAAAAAAAGCAGTAAGAAGCAATTAGAGCATCATCACACAAAACAATCAGCCCTCACAAAGTTCCATTGATAAAAAAAGAAAAAAAAGTTATCCGAAAATGGCGCAGTCCAAATTTGCTTTTGTTTTTTTTTTTGCATAAATTTATTATTTTTAGAACATTTAAATACCACAATATACCCCAGAGTATCCACAAATCATGAAAAATCACTTTTATATCACACAATACATCATTAGTCAGGGTGCACCGTGGAAGCGGACAGCGAGAGCCACTGCCAGAGAAAGACTAAAAACCAGAGCACCGAACAGGAAAACTACCAAACAAGCATACCAATCCAGGAAAAATTATAAAAATAAAGCCTTTATTATCAGAAATGGCAATTAATTACAAAAGTGCAAAAATTATATATGATCATACATATTTAAAATAAATTATAAAAATACGCAACAACAGGATAAAAACAAAATTGTTCCCAGCAGAAAAATAACCCCAGATATACTAAATCAGGATTTTTTCGACTACAGCTGTACCAGAGTATACACAAAAACTAGTGTTCAAAATTATATAAAATATAAAAATATATAAATATTCGATATTAACCCCTTTACCCCCAAGGGTGGTTTGCACGTTAATGACCGGGCCAATTTTTACAATTCTGACCACTGTCCCTTTATGAGGTTATAACTCTGGAACGCTTCAATGGATCCTGGTGATTCTGACATTGTTTTCTCGTGACATATTGTACTTAATGACAATGGTAAAAATTATTTGATAGTACCTGCGTTTATTTGTGAAAAAAACGGAAATTTGGCGAAAATTATGAAAATTTCGCAATTTTCCAACTTTGAATTTTTATGCAATTAAATCACAGAGATATGTCACACAAAATACTTAATAAATAACATTTCCCACATGTCTACTTTACATCAGCACAATTTTGGAAACAAAATTTTTTTTTGTTAGGGAGTTATAAGGGTTAAAAGTTGACCAGTAATTTCTCATTTCTACAACACCATTTTATTTTAGGGACCACATCTCATTTGAAGTCATTTTGAGGGGTCTATATGATAGAAAATACCCAAGTGTGACACCATTCTAAAAACTACACCCCTCAAGGTGCTCAAAACCATATTCAAGAAGTTTATTAACCCTTCTGGTGCTTCACAGGAATTTTTTGAATGTTTAAATAAAAATGAACATTTAACTTTTTTTCACAAAAAATTTAATTCAGCTCCAATTTGTTTTATTTTACCAAGGGTAACAGGAGAAAATGGACCCCAAACATTGTTGTACAATTTGTCCTGAGTATGCCAATACCCCACATGTGGGGGTAAACCACTGTTTGGGCGCATGGCAGAGCTCGGAAGCGAAGGAGTGCCATTTGACTTTCAATGCAAAATTGACTGGAATTGAGATGGGACGCCATGTTTCGTTTGGAGAGCCCCTGATGTGGCTAATCATTGAAACCCCCCACAAGTGACACCATTTTGGAAAGTAGACCCCCTAAGGAACTTATCTAGAGGTGTGGTGAGCACTTTGACCCACCAAGTGCTTCACAGAAGTTTATAATGTAGAACCGTAAAAATAAAAAATCATATTTTTTCACAAAAATTATCTTTTTGCCCCCAATTTTTTATTTTCCCAAGGGTAAGAGAAGAAATTGGACCCCAAAAGTTGTTGTACAATTTGTCCTGAGTACGCTGATACCCCATATGTGGGGGTAAACCACTGTTTGGGTGGATGGGAGAGCTCGGAAGGGAAGGAGCGCCGTTTGACTTTTCAAAGCAAAATTGACAGGAATTGAGATGGGACGCCATGTTGCGTTTGAAGAGCCACTGATGTGCCTAAACATTGAAACCCCCCACAAATGACACCATCTTGGAAAGTAGACCCCCTAAGGAACTTATCTAGAGGTGTGGTGAGCACTTTGACCCACCAAGTGCTTCACAGAAGTTTATAATGCAGAGCCGTAAAAATAAAACAAAATTTTTTTCTCACAAAAATTATTTTTTTAGCCCCCAGTTTTGTATTTTCCTGAGGGTAACAGGAGAAATTGGACCCCAAAATTTGTTGCCCAATTTGTCCTGAGTGCGATGATACATCATATGTGGGGGGAACCACTGTTTGGGCACATGGGAGGGCTCAGAAGGGAAGGAGTGCCATTTGAATGCAGACTTAGATGGAATGGTCTGCAGGTGTCACATTGCATTTGCAGAGCCCCTAATGTACCTAAACAGTAGAAACCCCCCACAAGTGACACCATTTTGGAAAGTAGACCCCCTTAGGAACTTATCTAGATGTGTGCTGAGCGCTTTGACCCACCAAGGGCTTCACAGAAGTTTATAATGGAGAGCCGTAAAAATAAAACAAAAATTTTTTCCCACAAAAATTATTTTTTAGCCCCCAGTTTTGTATTTTCCCGAGGGTAACAGGAGAAATTCGACCCCACAATTTGTTGTCCAATTTGTCCTGAGTGCGCTGATACCCCATATGTGGGGGGGAACCACTGTTTGGGCGCATGGGAGGGCTCGGAAGGGAAGGAGCTCCATTTGGAATGAGGACTTAGATGGAATGGTCTGCAGGTGTCACATTGCATTTGCAGAGCCCCTAATGTACCTAAACAGTAGAAACCTCCCACAAGTGACACCATTTTGGAAACTAGACCCCCTAAGGAACTCATCTAGATGTGTTGTGATAGCTTTGAACCCCCAAGTGTTTCACTACAGTTTGTAACGCAGAGCCGTGAAAATTAAAAAAAAAAATCTTTCCCCCCAAAATTATTTTTTAGCCCCCAGTTTTGTATTTTCCCGAGGGTAAGAGGAGAAATTCGACCCCAAAAGTTGTTGTCCAATTTGTCCTGAGTACGCTGATACCCCGTATGTTGGGGGAAACCACCATTTGAGCGCATGGCAGAGCTCGGAAGGGAAGGAGCGCCAATTGGAATGCAGACTTAGATGGAATGGTCTGCAGACGTCACATTGCGTTTGCAGAACCCCTAATGTACCTAAACAGTAGAAACCCCCCACAAGTGACCCCATATTGGAAACTAGACCCCCCAGGGAGCTAATCTAGATGTGTTGTGAGAACTTTGAACCCCCAAGTGTTTCACTACAGTTTATAACGCAGAGCCGTGAAAATAAAAAATCTTTTTTTTTCCCACAAAAAATATGTTTTAGCCCCGAGTTTTGTATTTTCCCAAGGGTAACAGGAGAAATTGGACCCCAAAAGTTGTTGTCCTATTTGTCCTGAGTACGCTGATACCCCATATGTTGGGGTAAACCCCTGTTTGGGCACACGGGAGAGCTCGGAAGGGAAGAAGCACTGTTTTACTTTTTCAACGCAGAATTGGCTGGAATTGAGATCGGACGCCATGTCGCGTTTGGAGAGCCCCTGATGTGCCTAAACAGTGGAAACCCCCCAATTATAACTGAAACCCTAATCCAAACACATCCCTAACCCTAATCCCAACAGTAACCCTAACCACACCTCTAACCCTGACACACCCCTAACCCTAATCCCAACCCTATTCCCAACCGTAAATGTAATCTAAACCCTAACTGTAACTTTAGCCCCAACCCAAACTGTAGCCCTAGCCCTAACCCTAGCCCTAACCCTAACCCTAGCCCTAACCCTAGCCCTAACCCTAGCCCTAACCCTAACCCTAGCCCTAACCCTAACCCTAGCCCTAACCCTAACCCTAGCCCTAACCCTAGCCCTAACCCTAACCCTAGCCCTAAACCTAACCCTAACCCTAGCCCTAACCCTAGCCCTAACCCTAGCCCTAGCCCTAGCCCTAACCCTAGCCCTAACTCTAACCCTAACCCTAATGGGAAAATGGAAATAAATACATTTTTTAAATTTTTCCCTAACTAAGGGGGTGATGAAGGGGGGTTTGATTTACTTTTATAGCGGGTTTTTTAGCGGATTTTTATGATTGGCAGCCGTCACACACTGAAAGACGCTTTTTATTGCAAAAAATATTTTTTGCGTTACCACATTTTGAGAGCTATAATTTTTCTATATTTTGGTCCACAGAGTCATGTGAGGTCTTGTTTTTTGCGGGACGAGTTGATGTTTTTATTGGTAACATTTTCGGGCACGTGACATTTTTTGATCGCTTTTTATTCCGATTTTTGTGAGGCAGAATGACCAAAAACCAGCTATTCATGAATTTCTTTTGGGGGAGGCGTTTATACCGTTCCGCGTTTGGTAAAATTGATGAAGCAGTTTTATTCTTCGGGTCAGTACGATTACAGCGATACCTCATTTATATCATTTTTTTATGTTTTGGCGCTTTTATACGATAAAAACTATTTTATAGAAAAAATAATTATTTTTGCATCACTTTATTCTCAGGACTATAACTTTTTTATTTTTTTGCTGATGATGCTGTATGGCGGCTCGTTTTTTGCGGGACAAGATGACGCTTTCAGCGGTACCATGGTTAGTTATATCTGTCTTTTTGATCGCGTGTTATTCCACTTTTTGTTCGGCGGTATGATAAAGCGTTGTTTTTTGCCTCGTTTTTTTTTTTTTTTCTTACGGTGTTTACTGAAGGGGTTAACTTGTGGGCCAGTTTTATAGGTCGGGCCGTTACGGACGCGGCGATACTAAATATGTGTACTTTTATTTTTTTTTTTTTTTTTTTTTAGATAAAGAAATGTATTTATGGGAATAATATTTTTTTTTTTTTTTCATTATTTTGGAATATTTTTTTTTATTTTTTTTACACATTTGAAATTTTTTTTTTTAACTTTTTTACTTTGTCCCAGGGGGGGACATCACAGATCAGTGATCTGACAGTTTGCACAGCACTCTGTCAGATCACTGATCTGATAGGAGTGCAGGCTGCTTCACAGTGCCTGCTCTGAGCAGGCTCTGTGAAGCCACCTCCCTCCCTGCAGGACCCGGATCCGCGGCCATCTTGGATCCGGGGCTGGAGGGAGCAGGGAGGGAGGTGAGACCCTCGCAGCAACGCGATCACATCGCGTTGCTGCGGGGGGCTCAGGGAAGCCCGCAGGGAGCCCCCTCCCTGCGCGGTGCTTCCCTGTACCGCCGGCACATCGCGATCATCTTTGATCGCGGTGTGCCGGGGGTTAATGTGCCGGGGGCGGTCCGTGACCGCTCCTGGCACATAGTGCCGGATGTCAGCTGCGATAAACAGCTGACACCCGGCCGCGATCGGCGGCGCTCCCCCCGTGAGCGCTGCCGATCGCATATGACGTACTATTGCGTCCTTGGGAAGTAAAGCCCACCCCACATGGACGCAATAGTACGTCTAATGGCAGAAAGGGGTTAATAAAAGAGGAAAAAGAAATTTGGGTGATACTAAAAAGTGCAACTGTGCAGTTATATATAAGCAGCAAATATAAAGTGCTGGAATGCTGTGACCATAAATAAGGTCATACCATGTGCAATCCACAACAATCAAGTGCAAATGTGTGGCAAAACTCCAGATAGCACCGCAATCATATGTATTAGTATACCTGTGGGGGGCTGGGTCCTGTATCGGCATTCACCCGACGCGCGTTTCAGAGCACTGTCCTTCGTCAGGGGGTGGCTATGTGAGCAATTATGGGGGTTTATATACTGTGCTTATTCCAGACGCCGCGGCCCGGGCACATGCGGCGCATGCGCAGTCAGGAGGTCCCGGAAGTTCCGGTCTCCGCGTCACATGACCGGCCGTATGGGGACGGAGTACCCGACGTAGCCAAGGCAACATGGACGCGGAGAGCCGGGACTCCAGGACACAGACCCGGCATGCGCACAGCCCAGGACACAGCGTGAGGAGGAAAATATACCACTGCAGTGTATATGTAAATATGGGCGTGTAAAAAATAAAGAGAAAGACGGGGGCACAACTATATGTATATAAGAATGTATATAGGATACGTTGGCAACGGGATGGAGGGTTATGGCATAAAGAATGGATAGATATGTATAAAATATATATATCTCTAGTACAAATGTTAAGAGTAGGAATAAATTCACACTATATGGAGGATAGAAATATAATAAAGACACACCATATGTCTAGAGACAGTTGAGATACTGAAAATTACATAGATATGTGCATGCTGATATATAGTAAAGACATGTGGTCATATTAGGTAACATGCCTAATATGTAATATCGGGGGTTACAGATCCTATTAACCACAAATAAAGGCGTACAGACATACAATATCTTATGTACATATGCATATAACCCATCAATAAGGACCAAAAGCAATATTGAAAAACCAAAGGAAAAAAATTGAAAAACCAAAGAAAAAAAGAAAAAAATACTACATAAAGGACAAAAATAAAATAAAACAAAAAAATATTAAAGTAAAAAATAAAAAATAATAAAATATAAAAAATAAATAAAAAAATATATATAAGAAATAAAAAATAAGGAAATTATGAGAAAAATAAAAAAGAAAAGGAAAATAAGAAACCATACTAATGAAAAAATAATAAAGAGAAAAATATATAACAGTGTATACATAAGAAATATGCAAAAAATATAATTCCCGATATTAATCATTAATCATTTGTTCCACAGGGTTTTCAAGTTTATGGTCCGCTGTGAGCTCCCATCCACCATCCGATGTCCCACACGAATAGCGAAGATCACCATCCAAGAAAACGAAGCCCACATATGGTAAGATAAAAAATAAAAAATAAAAAAATACAATCACATACAAAGCCTAAAAACAGATTAAAATATGATAAAAAGTATATAATATTAATGTTAAAAGCGATGGTTTACAAGAGAAAATTATAAAAATGGTACGAAACTCAAATTTTCATTTAGAAATGACTGGACTCTTGAAACGGTGTCGCCAAAAGGTCTAAATGAAAATTTGAGTTTCGTACCATTTTTATAATTTTCTCTTGTAAACCATCGCTTTTAACATTAATATTATATACTTTTTATCATATTTTAATCTGTTTTTAGGCTTTGTATGTGATTGTATTTTTTTATTTTTTAGTTTTTATCTTACCATATGTGGGCTTCGTTTTCTTGGATGGTGATCTTCGCTATTCGTGTGGGACATCGGATGGTGGATGGGAGCTCACAGCGGACCATAAACTTGAAAACCCTGTGGAACAAATGATTAATGATTAGTGTTGAGCATTCCGATACCGCAAGTATCGGGTATCGGCCGATACTTGCGGTATCGGAATTCCGATACCGAGATCCGATACTTTTGTGGTATCGGGTATCGGTATCGGATACATAGAGATGTGTAAAATAAAGAATTAAAATAAAAAATATTGATATATTTACCTCTCCGGCGGCCCCTGAACTCAGCGCGGGTAACCGGCAGGCTTCTTTGTTCAAAATCAGCGCTTTTAGGACCTGAGAATCACGTCCCGGCTTCTGATTGGTCGCGGGCCGTCCATGTGACCGACACGCGACCAATCACAAGCCGCGACGTCACCGCAAGCTATTAGCGCGCTCCTTTTTGAAAAATGAGCGCGTTAATGACTTTCAAAGACGTAGCGGCTTGTGATTGGTCGCGGCCACGCGACCAATCACAAGCCGCGACGTCACCGCAAGCTATTAACGCGCTCATTTTTAAAAATGAGCGCGTTAATGGCTTTCAAATACGTAGCGGCTTGTGATTGGTCGCGTAGCTGCGACCAATCACAAGCCACGACGTCACCGCAAGCTATTAACGCGCTCATTTTTAAAAATGAGCGCGTTAATGGCTTTCAAATACGTAGCGGCTTGTGATTGGTCGCGTAGCCGCGACCAATCACAAGCCGCGACGCCACCGCAAGCTATTAACGCGCTCATTTTTAAAAATGAGCGCGTTAATGGCTTTCAAATACGTAGCGGCTTGTGATTGGTCGCGTAGCCGCGACCAATCACAAGCCGCGACGCCACCGCAAGCTATTAACGCGCTCATTTTTAAAAATGAGCGCGTTAATGGCTTTCAAATACGTAGCGGCTTGTGATTGGTCGCGTAGCCGCGACCAATCACAAGCCGCGACGTCACCGCAAGCTATTAACGCGCTCATTTTTAAAAATGAGCGCGTTAATGGCTTTCAAATACGTAGCGGCTTGTGATTGGTCGCGTAGCCGCGACCAATCACAAGCCGCGACGCCACCGCAAGCTATTAACGCGCTCATTTTTAAAAATGAGCGCGTTAATGGCTTTCAAATACGTAGCGGCTTGTGATTGGTCGCGTAGCCGCGACCAATCACAAGCCGCGACGTCACCGCAAGCTATTAACGCGCTCATTTTTAAAAATGAGCGCGTTAATGGCTTTCAAATACGTAGCGGCTTGTGATTGGCCACGCGACCAATCACAAGCCGCTACGTATTTGAAAGCCATTAACGCGCTCATTTTTAAAAATGAGCGCGTTAATAGCTTGCGGTGACGTCGCGGCTTGTGATTGGTCGCGGCTACGCGACCAATCACAAGCCGCTACGTATTTGAAAGCCATTAACGCGCTCATTTTTAAAAATGAGCGCGTTAATAGCTTGCGGTGACGTCGCGGCTTGTGATTGGTCGCGGCTACGCGACCAATCACAAGCCGCTACGTATTTGAAAGCCATTAACGCGCTCATTTTTAAAAATGAGCGCGTTAATAGCTTGCGGTGGCGTCGCGGCTTGTGATTGGTCGCGGCTACGCGACCAATCACAAGCCGCTACGTATTTGAAAGCCATTAACGCGCTCATTTTTAAAAATGAGCGCGTTAATAGCTTGCGGTGGCGTCGCGGCTTGTGATTGGTCGCGGCTACGCGACCAATCACAAGCCGCTACGTATTTGAAAGCCATTAACGCGCTCATTTTTAAAAATGAGCGCGTTAATAGCTTGCGGTGACGTCGCGGCTTGTGATTGGTCGCGTGGCCGCGACCAATCACAAGCCGCTACGTCTTTGAAAGTCATTAACGCGCTCATTTTTCAAAAAAGAGCGCGCTAATAGCTTGCGGTGACGTCGCGGCTTGTGATTGGTCGCGTGCCGGTCACATGGGCGGCCCGCGACCAATCAGAAGCCGGGACGTGTTGCTCAGGTCCTAAAAGCGCTGATTTTGAACAAAGAAGCCTGCCGGTTACCCGCGCTGAGTTCAGGGGCCGCCGGAGAGGTAAATATATCAATATTTTTTATTTTAATTCTTTATTTTACACATCCCTATGGATCCCAGGGCCTGAAGGAGAGTTTCCTCTCCTTCAGACCCTGGGAACCATGAGAATACCTTCCGATACTTGATGTCCCATTGACTTGTATTGGTATCGGATATCGGTATCGGCGATATCCGATATTTTTCGGGTATCGGCCGATACTATCCGATACCGATACTTTCAAGTATCGGACGGTATCGCTCAACACTATTAATGATTAATATCGGGAATTATATTTTTTGCATATTTCTTATGTATACACTGTTATATATTTTTCTCTTTATTATTTTTTCATTAGTATGGTTTCTTATTTTCCTTTTCTTTTTTATTTTTCTCATAATTTCCTTATTTTTTATTTCTTATATATATTTTTTTATTATTTATTTTTTATATTTTATTATTTTTTATTTTTTATTTTTTTACTTTAATTTTTTTTGTTTTATTTTATTTTTGTCCTTTATGTAGTATTTTTTTTATTTTTTTCTTTGGTTTTTCAATTTTTTTCCTTTGGTTTTTCAATATTGCTTTTGGTCCATATTGATGGGTTATATGCATATGTACATAAGATATTGTATGTCTGTACGCCTTTATTTGTGGTTAATAGGATCTGTAACCCCCGATATTACATATTAGGCATGTTACCTAATATGACCACATGTCTTTACTATATATCAGCATGCACATATCTATGTAATTTTCAGTATCTCAACTGTCTCTAGACATATGGTGTGTCTTTATTATATTTCTATCCTCCATATAGTGTGGATTTATTCCTACTCTTAACATTTGTACTAGAGATATATATATATTTTATACATATCTATCCATTCTTTATGCCATAACCCTCCATCCCGTTGCCCACGTATCCTATATACATTCTTATATACATATAGTTGTGCCCCCGTCTTTCTCTTTATTTTTTACACGCCCATATTTACATATACACTGCAGTGGTATATTTTCCTCCTCACGCTGTGTCCTGGGCTGTGCGCATGCCGGGTCTGTGTCCTGGAGTCCCGGCTCTCCGCGTCCATGTTGCCTTGGCTACGTCGGGTACTCCGTCCCCATACGGCCGGTCATGTGACGCGGAGACCGGAACTTCCGGGACCTCCTGACTGCGCATGCGCCGCATGTGCCCGGGCCGCGGCGTCTGGAATAAGCACAGTATATAAACCCCCATAATTGCTCACATAGCCACCCCCTGACGAAGGACAGTGCTCCGAAACGCGCGTCGGGTGAATGCCGATACAGGACCCAGCCCCCCACAGGTATACTAATACATATGATTGCGGTGCTATCTGGAGTTTTGCCACACATTTGCACTTGATTGTTGTGGATTGCACATGGTATGACCTTATTTATGGTCACAGCATTCCAGCACTTTATATTTGCTGCTTATATATAACTGCACAGTTGCACTTTTTAGTATCACCCAAATTTCTTTTTCTTCTTTTATTAATATCGAATATTTATATATTTTTATATTTTATATAATTTTGAACACTAGTTTTTGTGTATACTCTGGTGCAGCTGTAGTTGAAAAAATCCTGATTTAGTATATCTGGGGTTATTTTTCTGCTGGGAACAATTTTGTTTTTATCCTGTTGTTGCGTATTTTTATAATTTACCGTATTTTTCGGACTATAAGACGCACCGGACTATAAGGCGCACCCAGGTTTTAGAGGTGGAAAATAGGGAAAAAAAATATTTGAAGCTAAAAAATGTGGTAAAATATTTAATAACATAAATGACATACTATTATATGTGGTGTTATTATATATAATAGTATGTTATTATGTTGGAAGCTGCGGGACAAGTGTGGTGTCTGTACAGTACTATATGAAGATGCTGGAGGGTGAGTATAAGAATGGGGGCACAGGGCTTATATTTAAAGCACCACTCCAGCACTGCAAAATAACACTGGAGTGCTGCTTTAAAATCCCATTTGAGAACTATAACTCCCAGCATGTCCTGCAGATCCTATGACATGCTGGGAGTTATAGTTCACCAAAGGAGTGGCAGAGTGCTTTATTGTGTATTGTAAAGACTAACCTCTTAAATGTGGCAGCCAGCCACACTATGGTGAGGTTAAAGCTGGAGCATCCCATTACTGTGCACAGAGCAGTCCCTCTTTCATTTCCATAGCACAGGTTATGAGGAAGCTGCAGTGGAGACTGGAGAGCCTGAAGGACCTGTGATGATGTCAAGAAGAGGGATGGCTCTGAGCTGCCATGTGATGCTCCAGCCCGCCCACTCCTGACATCATCACAGGTCCTCCTGCACAGAACTCAGCGTCCAGCCCAGGCATGGCAGGCAGGTATGCAGCCATCTCCTCTCTCCCTTGGCCCCTGCTGCTGCCTCCTCTCCCCCAGACACACAGACCTGCCCAGCTGCTGCAGGAATCAGCGCTGGAGAAGCCATGTGTGTCCCTGCTTAAGCATTTGCTGCTCCCGGCTCACTGCTCAGCTGATAGGTGGGCGGGGAGCCGCTAATGAATATTCACTGCACTTAATCGTTGGGAGCACATGGTTTCTCCAGCACTGATTCTGGGCAGCGGGGACATCCTGAAGTGGGATAACAGTGCGATCCCACTCACTGCTGCCTCCCTCCCCACATGCTACATCCGTACCATAAGACGCACCCACACTTTCCTCCCAAATTTGGAGGAAAAAAAGTGCGTCTTATGGTCAGAAAAATACGGTATTTTAAATATGTATGATCATATATAATTTTTGCACTTTTGTAATTAATTGCCATTTCTGATAATAAAGGCTTTATTTTTATAATTTTTCCTGGATTGGTATGCTTGTTTGGTAGTTTTCCTGTTCGGTGCTCTGGTTTTTAGTATTTTTAGAACATGAAGAAAAAAAAAACAAAAAAACAAACAAACAAAACTATAGAGACATTTGGCATCACCATAATCATATTGAACTTGAAAATCCTACTGCCAAGTAATATCTATAACACAATAAATATCATGAAACAAAACCCAAAAACAATAGGCGATAGGAATTTTTTTCACCATTTCACTTTGTTTTTTTCCCCTAATTTCCCAGTACAGAAAATTGAATGAATGCACAATGTCATTCAAAACTACAACTTGTCCTGTAAAAACCAAGTATTGATCTGGTTATGTCGACAGAAGAGGAGAAAAAAAATCCCAAAAGGCAGAAAAATTAAAAATTGACAGCGGCGTGAATGGGGTTTTTGCTTTTTTGTAACTGATAACCAATTCTTTTCTATATATATTCTTCACTTTTGGATTTTCTAAATGTCCGTAACATTATAATATGTCCACAATAATAAGTATCTACATTTGTTTTATAAAGAAGAAACAACAGGGAAGAACTTGGAGTGGAATAGGAGCAGGGGGAAAGGAGAGGGAGAGTATCGGGGTATAAGGAGGGAGGGAAGAAACCATCCAGTTCTATTCATTGAATTGGGGTTATTAATTAATCAAACACATACATTTTTTGCAAACCCAATTTCAATAAATAGGACAGTTACACTTTATTACAACATAAAAAGCACAAATCTACAGAAAACGCTAAAAACATGGGCAAACAATATTATTCCAAATCATATTTTGCCAATATCTGAGATTGTGACATTTATGGGATTAATTTCATAACATTGAATAAAATGATTCTATCCCTAATAAAATCAGGATTAAATATGGTCAATTTTTATCCCATCATTATGAATGCATTTAAATAACTATTCTCTGACATGTGATGATGAACTATTGCTTCCAGTCAAATGAAAATGCCGAAAGTAGTGAATTCATACTCATAGCACATTATCTCTATTGCATATCTTATGATAATGGAGCTATTATATTGTATTAAGCAACAATGAAATGAATATAACAGGCCATAATTACTCCTTTGATCTGTTCTTCAAATTATTACTGCAGATGTATTCTGCTTCCACATTAGCATACGCGGCTCACCTTATATTTAGAGATTGACTAATGGAAACTCATTGGCTTCTAGCACATAAATGCATCCACTTTAACTTTTATTTCAGCATAATACAAGGCAAGATTGTGTGAGGTGAGTTATTGTATTCTCCTAAATGTTTTCCAGTCAATCATTATTCAATACAAGCCGTGAGGAGTCAGAATGTATTATTTTCTCAGCAATACAAGCCATGTTAATTTATTGCCTTGTTTGGGATACCAGGATCTCAAACATCACGGAGTTGCCAAGGAATTTTCGACTATTTGAGGACAATTATCACAGCGAGCTATTCCAATTATGTCTTTAAGAAAACCTGTTTTTTCGAAATAGTGGTCCGGTTACAAATAACCCTTTTCCATCATGTGGGCCATCAGGTAATAATTGTGAACAATTAATTAAGCACTATTCACTTTACCTTGGGGTAGGAATACTTAATGGGATTACTACTGTTTGCTGATGCTAGGTTGGCTCAAGTTCAAGAGCTAATGAGCAGTAAAATGGCCAGAGGAAAGGATCTGCAGGAAGGAAATCGTGCCACACAACTGCTAGATTGCATTTCTTGGTCTGGGATCGAATAAGAAAATACGATCTGTGCAGCTGTGGAGATGGATGAATAATTAACCACTCATGTATACAGTACAGACCAACAGTTTGGACACAACTTCTCATTTAAAGATTTTTCTGTATTTCATGACTATGAAAATTGTACATTCACACTGAAGGCATCAAAACTATGAATTAACACACGTGGAATTATATACTTAACAAAAACGTGTGAAACAGCTGAAAATATGTCTTATATTCTAGGTTCTTCAAAGTAGACACTTTTTGCTTTGATGACTGCTTTGCACACTCTTGGCATTCTCTTGATGAGCTTCAAGAGGTATTCACCGGGAATGGTCTTCCAACAATCTTGAAGGAGTTCCCAGAGGTGCTTAGCACTTGTTGGCCCTTTTGTCATCACTCTGCGGTCCAGCTCACCCCAAACCATCTCGATTGGTCCATCCATCACTCTCCTTCTTGGTCAAATAGCCCTTACACAGCCTGGAGGTGTTTGGGGTCGTTGTTCTGTTGAAAAATATATGATGGTCCAACTAAACGCAAATCGGATAGAATAGCATGCCACTGCAAGATGCTGTGGTACCCATGCTGGTTCAGTATGCCTTCAATTTTGAATAAATCCCCAACAGTATCACCAGCAAAGCACCCCCACACCATCACACCTCCTTCTCCATGCTTCACGGTGGGAACCAGGCATGCAGAGTCCATCCGTTCACCTTTTCTGCATCGCAGAAAGACACGGTAGTTGGAGCCAAAGATCTCAAATTTGGACTCATCAGACCAAAGCACAGATTTCCACTGGTCTAATGTCCATTCATTGTGTTCTTTAGCCCAAACAAGTCTCTTCTGCTTGTTGCCTGTCCTTAGCAGTGGTTTCATAGCAGCTATTTCACCATGAAGGCCTGCTGCACAAAGTCTCCTCTTAACAGAAAGTTGTAGAGATGTCTGCTGCTAGAACTCTGTGTGGCATTGACCTGGTCTCTAATCTGAGCTGCTGCTAACCTGCGAATTCTGAGGCTGGTGACTCGGATAAACTTATCCTCATAAGCAGAGGTGACTCTTGGTCTTCCTTTCCTGGGGCGGTCCTCATGTGAGCCAGTTTTGTTGTAGCGCTTGATGGTTTTTGCCACAGCACTTGGGGACACTTTCAAAGTTTTCCCAATTTTTCGGACTGACTGACCTTCATTGGCCACGCATTTTTTTTTACTTAGCTGCTTTTTTTCTTGCCATAATACAAATTCTAACAGTCTATTCAGTAGGACTATCAGCTGTGTATCCACCAGCCTTCTGCACAACACAATTAATGGTCCCAACCCCATTTATAAGGCAAGATATCTCACTTATTAAACCTGACAGGTCACACCTGTGAAGTGAAAACCATTCCCGGTGATTACCTCTTGAAGCTCATTAAGAGAATGCCAAGAGTGTGCAAAGCAGTCATCAAAGCAAAAGGTGGCTACTTTGAAGAACCTAGAATACTAGACATATTTTCAGTTGTTTCACACTTTTTTGCTAAGTATATAATTCCACATGTGTTAATTCATAGTTTTGATGCCTTCAGGGTGAATGTACAATTTTCATAGTCATGAAAATACGAAAAAATATTTTAATGAGAAGGTGTGTCCAAACTTTTGGTCTCCTCTGTATATATATACACTGTATATACACTTCCAAAATATAAGAATTAGGAACAAACTTCTGTTATTTGTACCTTACTTGAAGCAAGCGTTCAGCAGTGATAAAATGTCAGAAGCTTGGAGCATGGGACGGGTAACCTTTCAAGAAGAACATTTCAAGAAGTGATCAAATCCTTTAAAGCTCACCTGAGTCACATTAAGAAAAAGCAGCGCATCAATTCATTAAACCCATGCATCCATTGGGATTTAACTGGAAAGCTTCAGTATTGAGCAGTTTGGGGATTGTAGAGATGCTATCAAGAGTATCTGATACAACAATGCAAACTGTATATGTTATTATATATATATATATATATATATATATATATATATATATATATATATATCCCCCTTTGAAAATTTGTGTCAAAATGACTATGTAGTACTTTTTGAAAAATTTACTGTGCTATAATTCACTTTTGGGATCGTTCATATGAGCGTATAAATTAGATGAGTGCTATCTGATGATATTCTAAAGGACAGTGCTAATCAGTGTTTGGTTTCTCATGCTGAAAAAAATCGCAGCACAAATCAGATGGCACGCACCCATTCATGTCTACGTGTGCTTGGAAATCATTGGACTACAGTCGGATGACATCTGAGTACAGTCCGATTTCCACAGACTCACAGAATGGAGAAGAAGTAGAAATTTTGTTCTCCGGTTTCTCGTCACTAGTGATGCGCGAGTATATTCGTTGCGCGGGATATTCCGAGCACACTTGGGTGATCTCCGAGTATTTGTTAGTGCTTTTGTTTTCATTGCCGCAGCTGCATGATTTCCGGCTTCTGGACAGCCTGAACACATTTGGGAATTCCCTAACAAACAGGCATTCCTCACATGTATTCATCCTGTCTAGAAGCCGTAAATCATGCAACTGCGGCAAAGGAAACTAAATCTCTGAGACCTAACAATTACTCGGAGGTCACCACTACTTGTGCTCGCTCATCACTACTTGTCACATGTGCTCTGATTCTCTCATTCAAGAGAATTGGATCACACTAAGCGGAGACTGAGCAAACTCAACTTTCCCTAATGAGAATGCTCAGGTCAATGGTATAAGCTGTTGTCAGGTAAGTTTTAACATTAGTTTATCTTGAAAAGGATAAATGCATCTGGCATGTTGAAATTCAATATGCCTATTCCATTTTTTCCTAATATCTGTCATTGGCAGTTAGGTAAAAAGCCCTCCTGCAAAGTTGGTGTTTGGATGTCTTATTTCAAGCATGATCAGCTTAAATCCTAAATGTCTATACATTAGACTATGGGTGGATCATCATATGTTCCAGGAACATTCACTCAGCTTTTGCAGTGAGATAAAAATTCAACATGCCTGATCCTTTGATCTTAGAGGAAGGAATGTCTGGTAGCGGCTTACTACCCTCTCTCTATTTGGAATACTCCCTATTGAAAATGTATTGCCACATAAATTGCAGACAGGCCTTGTTTGTTTGCTTGCATTCCGAGCATGACCATCCAGTTTGGCTCAGGACTGAAGACGCTGCTCCTAGCTTCCAGGGATTAAGTAATAACACAATAAATGAGAAGAATGCTAACAAAGTAAGGGCTTTGCATGCTGCCGAGTAACAAGGATCCATTATGTCCCATGACTCCTCACTGTGAACATTGAGTTAGGTAAAGAAAAATCAATGGCGATGAGCGTTCCCATGTGAAACAACTCCCATATCACAGCTTACTAAATGAAGATTATAATTATTATTATTCCTGGAAAGTGGCCATTTTGACATTTGACAAAGAACAATACTGCAATTAATTGCATTCACATCTGAGTTTGGATTGGAGATGAGTGGGCTTTAACCTATTTGTTACTAATATCAGAAAGGTAGCTCTATAGGTGGAGGACCAACACATGACTCCGTCACCACATGTTAGGGAAAACCTTGTAGATGTGATGATATCAATGTACAAGTTTGAATTATTAAAACTAAGAAGATCAAACTATTATATTTGTATAGTGTATATTAGAGATGAGTCAATCTATTCAAGGGTAATGGAATTCACTTCAAATCTTACCAAAACTTCAGTTTCATCAGAACCCAAATTTTTTAGCTATTCGATTTGCTTGAATTGAACAAAATGGTGGTCTGATTCTTTCTAGGGTCAGGAAGGGTTTAAAAAAAATATACTCCCCTCATCCCTCAGCTGTCCTAGCACCACAGCACCCTGTCCAATCCTCTACTGGTTTGCCACTTCCTGTCTTTTCTTCTGTTTTCACTCTTTGGTACCTCCAGTGCTCCATGACACCATCATGACGATGCATGGACCTTAGTCGCCACTAGAGTCACCAAAGAGTATGTAAGTCTGAGGACTGAAGAAAACAATGTAGCGGAAGACCAAGTGGGGAGCTGTCATGACAGGACACGTGGGGGGAGGGGAATCATTTTTACACTTTAACTCCTTCATTTATTATGCTATGACATTTGTAGAAACCTCATAGCATAGTTTTATCCTCTTAACCCCTTACTATTACATACTAAAACTGACCTGTTATTATGATTTTTCACGTCATTACGAGTTCATAGACACATCATGTCTAGGTTCTCTTTTATCTAAGTGCTAAAAAAAAATTCCAAACTTTGCTAAAAAAAAAAAAAATTGCGCCATTTTCCGATACCCGTAGCATCTCCAATTTTCGTGATATGGGGTCAGTTGAGGGCTTATTTTTTGCATGCTGAGCTGATGTTTTTATTGATACCACATTTATGCAGATACGTTCTTTTGATTGCCCGTTATTGCATTTTAATGCAATGTCGCGGCAACCAAAAAAACGTAATTCTGGTGTTTCAATTTTTTTTTCACTACGCCGTTTAGCAATCAGGTTAATGCTTTTTTTATTGATAGATCAGGTGATTCTGAATGCGGCGATACTTAATATGTGTAGGTTTGATTTTTTTTATTGTTTTATTTTGAATGGGGCGAAAGGGGGGTGATTTAACCTTTTATTTTTTCTATTTTTTTCACATTTTTTTTTACATTTTTTTAAAACTTTTGCCATGCTTCAATAGCCTCCATGGGAGGCTAGAAGCTGGCACAACTAGATCGGCTCTGCTACATAGCAGCGATCATCAAATCGCTGCTATGTAGCTGAATTGCAGGCTTGCTATGAGTGCCGACCACAGGGTGGCGCTCACAGCAGGCCGACATCAGTAACCATAGAGGTCTCAAGGACCTCTATGGTTACCATCCTTATACATCGCGATGCGCTCATTTGGCTGGAAGCGCCGGTTAAATGCCGCTGTGAGCGTTTGACAGCGGTATTTAACTAGTTAATAGCGGCGGGTGAATCACAATTTCACCCGTCGCTATTGCAGGCACATGTCAGCTGTTCAAAACAGCTGACATGTCCTGGCTTTGATGCGGGCTCACCGCCGGAGCCCGCATCAAAGCGGGGGTTCTGACCTCAGATGTACTATCCCGTTCGAGGTCAGAAAGGGGTAAATATATAGTAGTCATCATTTTGCCTTCTACCCAGTTAATTATTCTCTTTTCTGTGTTTCTTCTGTTCTCTGTGGTTTTCTGTGGCTATTCTTCTGTTTAGTGTCGTTAGCCTTGCAGCACTGGGATCCTGGGTTCAAATCCCACCAAGGACAACATCTGCAAGGAGTTTGTATGTTCTCCCCGTGTTTCCTTGGGTTTCCTCTGAGCTCTCCGGTTTCCTCCTACACTCCAAAGACACATGGATGGGGAATCAAGATTGTGAGCCCCATTGGGGATAGTGATGATAATGTATGTAAAGGGCTGCTGAATAAGATAGCACTATGTAAGCAAAGCATAATAAACAATAAATACATGATATCACGTGATTAAAAACTTTGTACAAATAGGAGGTCTCTTTTCCCTGTCTGAGTCATGAGTCATCACTGCAAAAGTCTCTGGCATGGGGGAGGAGGGAGCAGCTGGGTCAGGAGTTCAGATGACTTATCACTCATGCAGGGAAAAGAGACTTCCTGTTTTGTACATAGAGCTTAGAAGGATTCAGCTGGTCAGTTTTTAATCACGTGACGATAGGCCTAATGGAAAAGAGAACAATTAATTGGGAAAAAAGGCAAAATAAGCAAGTGTAAGTACACAGTGCTGTATCAGATGATGACTGCAATATATCAAGAGGATAAAAACTTTGATGGGAGTTTGTTTTTAATAGGGTAGTGCGCTGCGGGTCTCTTGGCAATTAATACATCTGTAAGTCCTTGAATAATAAAAAAGTAGTGTCTCATAGATAGAGTCTTAATGAGGTTTAAAATAGAGAAATATGGGGACAGAAGATGGAGACATGTCTGGCTCTGTGCAGGTAAATTGTCTAGCGTGACAATCCAGTACAACACCTCATTAATTGTGGCCCATTTTGTAGTATCATAGGGTTGACAAAACCTTAATACCTTGCTCCATGAGTGGCCTGTACACCAGGGGTGTCAAACTGCATTCCTCGAGGGCTGCAAACAGGTCATGTTTTCAGGATTTCCTTGTACTGCACAGGTGATAATTTAATCACCTACACAAATAATGAGTTGGTGATTAAATTATCACCTGTGCAGTACAAGGAAATCCTGAAAACATGACCTGTTTGCAGCCCTTGAGGAATGCAGTTTGACACCCCTGCTGTACACTGTATGCTGCAGTTTTCTCGGGCATTAAAAGCTAATACACTCTGAACAATGTAAACAATCCAACATCCGGGATGCTAATTCTGACATTGCACAGTGGACTAATGTATGAAGTTTCCTGTGTGAATACGAATTGTTTTGATTGTCGGTTTGCATTTTCTTATGTTACAAGGCAGATCCGGAAATTTTTCCCATTCAAAGTGAAACAAATCAAATGTGACTCAATTTACATCAGCCTGAATCATTAACAAGCAGAGAATGTGCAGAAATGATTTATTCCAAACATGTCACCTGCAATCAGCTATTCCGACAATTTATACTGTTATACAGGGATCTAAGAAATGAGACATGTGAGATTTATGAAAATATGACATTGTATCCACATTCTTATTGGAGGATTACACCTGCAGCCTCAGTGCCAGAGATATGCTTTTCCATATAGAATTGCAATATAACAGTAGAATAAATAGCTCTTTAATATATTTTATTCATACGGTCATAGTCCATTTCTATGATCCTTGGTCTTCACTTACTGCAGTGCAGGACTAGTCTAATCTCTGACTCTGGTCCCTGGATGGCTCTTCCCAGGAAGCAAGAGAACTTTTAACCATCACTATTGGTGTTAAGAAAAGTTGGCCAGGGTTGACTAGTCTTATCTCCACCTATGATCCCTGGACAGATTTTTAAACTATATTATGCCTGAAACCCCAAAGGAAAATATACTTAGCTGCAACTCTACAACCAGGCTCTGATTCATACTCACTGTGGTTCGGGCAGCATGAATCTGGTGACAGATTGCCTTTAAAGGTTTTTCATAAAGGCAACCAATATCTATACGCCCTACAACATTTGGATGCCATGCTCCCAGCTTGAAACCCTCCTCCATGAGCCACTTTGGAGACCTTGGACGACCAAGGCCATCTACTCATTTTCCTGACAGCCATTCGGAAGCAATCATGGGTTTCCACAGCACTCTGGTGAAATCGTGACATTCAGTTAAGTCAACAAATGAAAGTTGAAAATAATACATTATGAAAGTAAATGTAAGGAATATATAGTCAAAGTTACTGTTTTAGTGATGATTTAATCAAACTCGTTGGTTATCACTGTTGCTTTGCCAAAGTAGGTTTTAATACCAACAAGAACAACATCTGCAAGGAGTTTGCATGTTCTCCCCCTATTTGAGGGCATTTCCTCCAGTTACTCTGGTTTCCTACCACACTCCGGATATATTGTTATGGCGCTGGCGTACACAGACCGAAAATTGCCCTGTGCAAGAATAGTATAGTCCTATAGCTCATTATATATATACGCACACATTATCTCCCCAGCAAAGCCTAAAAAATTCAGTCGCTGTATTTTAAAGATTTTATTTTTTGCATTTGTCTCTTTACCCCTATAGACATATATGATCTATCTAGATTTTCCCATAAGGTGAATCAGAGTTTGTTCAGATAAAATCTTGAGCACTTTACGTGCGTGGAATCCAAGCTCAGGATCACATATCTTTACTCCCATATCTGTACATATCATTTTTATAGAACTTGCTAAGGAAGCCTGGATTCTGAAACACGAAGCTTACTATCACATATCTCTACTACCATCTCTTAAGAAAAGCACACAAAACACTGTAAGCTACAGCACTGCATGAAAGGACATGGAAAAATTGTGCAAGTAGATATCACACTGGGCTTAAAAGAAGAACCCTACAAAAGGATAAGGTGACATATACTGTCTATTAAATATAATACAAGTCAGTAGTAGTCGTGAGGTGCATGCTAAGAAAAAGTCTATTGTTAATACTAGGGTTGAGCGACTTTTGTTTTTATAGGATCGGGTCGGATTTCACGAAACCCGACTTTTTCAAAAGTCGGGTCGAGTGAAATCGGCCGATCCTATAGAAAAGTCGGGGTCGGGGTCGGCCGAAACACGAAACCCAATGCAGTGCATTGGGTTTCTAATGGTTCCCAGGGTCTGAAGGAGAGGAAACTCTCCTTCAGGCCCTGCGATCCATATTAATGTGTAAAATAAAGAATAAAAATAAAAAATATTGCTATACTCACCCTCGGACGCGCCCTGGTTGTAACCGGGAGCCTTCCTTCCTAAGAATCAGCGCTTGAAGGACCTTTTGATGACGTCGCGGCTTGTGATTGGTCGTGTGAGCGGTCACATGGTCGTCACGTGACCAATCACAAGCCGCGACATCATCGAAAGGTCCTTCAAGCGCTGATTCTTAGAAAGGAAGGCTGCGGGTTAGAACCAGGGCGCGTCCGAGGGTGAGTATATACATATTAGGCCCCTTTAGCACATCAGTTTGTTGCCATCAGTCACAATCCGTTAGCTGGATGGATCCGTTGCAGATTGTGAAAAACTGAAGCGATGGATTCGTTTTTTTCGACTGATTCAACTAGCTGATCTGGCTAATTGGATCCAAAATAAATCGGAGCATGCTCAGTTAAAAAAAATGGAATCCGTTGCCGGATTCCGTCATTTGACAGATCCGGCACCCATAGGCTTCCATTCGAGCAAACGGATGGCGATGGATCCGGCGAACAACAGATGAAATGTGAGACCATGCGTCGCTAATACAAGTCTATGTGAAAAAAACGGATCCGGCGGCATCAGTCATCGGATTTGTTTTTTTTCAAAATTCGACGGATTGCGACTGATAGCAAAAACTGATGTGTGAAAGGGGCCTTCATGAGGCCTTGACCATGCCTCCAACAAATGGCATATAGTATCATCCATCTCTCATAGGGTCCATTGTACGATGAAAAATGTACACACTAAAGGGGCATTTACACTGCAAGATTTACACTACTGTACATTGTTAACAGCGCTTGATTCACTATTATCTTGCCGTGTAAACAGATGGCGATCACTCGATTAGCAAGCAAAACGCCCAGTCATCAGGTGAAATGATCTTTTGTCATGGTAAGCAGAATTCGCACTGAGAAGAGCTATGGCCGCCCATGGGCACTGAGCGGTGCAGTACAGATCGCTCAGCGAGCATCGTTTACTTTGGTCTGCCTGCATAAACAGGCATGTATACGACCACCAATCAGTTTACAGATTGGTGGACAGTCTGGCAGCGCGCTACGACCATGTCAACTGACATCCTTTTATTCGATATTGTCATGTGACATAATTTAGACTACTACACTATATATCACCTTTTATTTTTTTGTTATACAATTGTATTCTGACCTGATGAAGGCCAAAATCACACTCCTTGCTTAGCTGCGCATTGGCAGTTTTCCAAGAGTACAGTGTAAGCATATCATTAGTAAATTGTAAAGAAAACAATGGCAAGTCCCACAGCAATGAGGTGGAAAGAAGAACAAAAAAACATTTAGCAAGTATGTTGTATGTGCAATATTAATAAATCTGGTACAATTTTCATTATTTTGCTGTATTTTAAAATGCTGCGTTTTAGGTTACGTGCCCTTGCTGTATTTTCGGGCCAAGTGTGATCTAACAAAACACTGGATAGCACTCAGCCCAATGCTATATTATGGGGCCATACACGGTTGATTGTGTCCTCGGGCCGAGCCGCAAGCCCCATTTGGATCTGATCCACAGCCGGCCCATTCATCACTGTCTATACTTAGATGGCGAACCGCAGATGTGGGCACCCGGATTTAATCTGACGTTCAGTTGTCGGGCCTTATAGACGAGTCTAATGGAGTTTTGTGTAGTATTCCAGAAATGTCATTATTTTCTGATTGTTATTAGCGCACGTGCAGATATGTGCACACATATGTACAGGTATATATCTATGGGATCAGTAAGGATTAGTGTAATTCTATTTTGTAATTTTAACATGTCACCCTGATTAAATATTACTGATAAATGGAAGGCTTCCTGAAAACAACTTATATATCACAGTTGTCCCAGCTGGGAAATAAGTGTAAAAGTTGCAGAAAAGCAAAGTCTGCAGTGAAATGGGTCAGACTGAAGGCATGCTATATAAATGTGGTTAATAATTATGTCACCTACACAGCATTGCAAAATTGCCACCTGAATCTTCCAATGACAACACTATAAAAAGAGGTTTCTTTAGACTGCCATGCTCGCTTGATTTATGGATATGGCCACTGATTTTCATTGAATAAGGTAATCAAATTACCTCTGCTAGGTTAGGAATTCCTAGGCCGTAGAAGTGATTGATTGTTCAATTTCTGAATATTATCATCCTCCCATATGTTTTAATGCCTGCAAACCTGTACAAAAATGGTACGGCTAATAAATATAAAGGCCGATTCCTTGCAGTTGTACGGCACCGAGAGGGATTTTGTATTTCACACTTGTCTGTTTGCCCTAATAAAAGTGAACAAACTATCTGCAAGGAAACTTGTCATGCTGGGATGGAACGCGTAAAATGTTGTGCTAAATAAAGTGGATGTCAGAGTCACAGAACAAGGGCAGGAGCTGCTGGAGATCCGCAGGCAGGTTATATGGATACAAGCCGTGTAAATATGGACTAAACTGCGGGATATTAGCTGCAGCTACATGAGAGACTATGTTTAGATTTTTTCCTATATAAAGATGTAAGAAAGTGTAGTCTGTATTCACTACTAGAAATTAGCCAAGTTTTTACTTGACCTTCTGAGACTTTTGCAAAAGCGACATATTTCATCACTCAGCATTAGGGTCAACTGTCACTACCGAGGGCACGGTTACAGATGGTGACTGAACCTACACCGGCGCCATCCCCATTACTCAATCCCAAACGCTGGCGAATAGAATTAATTTCCTAGTCCAATGGTGAAAGAAACCCACATCCGCACTGCTCGAGGGTCAAACTCAGTGACCGTGTTATATTATCGGTCTAGCACCAAAAAAAGTGATATTGGCTGTATAAATCCTCTACACCTGAATCAACGGGGTGCTGCAGCCAGAAAAAATGTTCACAGAATCCAGTAACAAAATAGAAAAAGTAGGCGCGCACTTACCCTGTTGCGGTGAATATCACTTTATTAGGACATGTTAACAAACGAAAAGCAAAGGACCCGTTGAAGTGCCGTAGAGCACGAAACGGCCGTTGTCCGTAGCTGACTCTATCCCTCCCTGCTTTTCGTTTGTTAACATGTCCTAATAAAGTGATATTCACTGCAACAGAGTAAGTGCGCGCCTACTTTTTTCTATTTTGTTACAGAATTAATTTCCTCCTGGCAGCGGGGCTCTAAAGTGCGGGCAGGTTCTGGATGCTTTTAATCTGCAGGTCAACCCCATATCTGCACAATATAGCATCCTTCACTTGACAGGTTCCTTTTAAATGAGACATGTTCTTGCACTGAAAGAGATATTCTAGACTTGGCAAATAAATACTATTTTTTAATGAAACATTTTCATTGCATTTGACAATGGATAAGGCCATTAACCTGCAGATTAACGTTAGGAGGGTGCTGGGTTGCTGTGCAGAAATTACGGCACCTGGAAGAAAATGAACTTATTCCTCTTGGGTCCTGCTGACATGGCCATGCTACATGGCTACAGTCATCACTCACTATAGTATAAGCAAGAGCTATAAGCATGCCCCGGCACTTTGGCTGACAGCTGCCTCTGTATTGATGATTGATGGACTTCAGAGAAGGCTGTCAGTTGAAGTGTATGGGCATGCTTAGAGCTCCTGCTCATAGAATAGTGAACAGTGGCTGTAGCTGCACCGTCATGACTTTGTAACTAAAAGCCATCGGCTCCTGAGAAAAAGAATGTTCTTTTTATCCAAGTTGGAGCACTTTCAGTGTGGTGTCTCGGCACCTTCCTAACACTATTCAACTGCAGATTACCCCTAAATCTACTTGTTAATAACGATATCCAACCCAACAGGTATAAGATCCTTCACTGTGTATTTTCAGAGAATAAAAAAGACAGGCTGTGCAGCGTACTTTTGGAGTATGTACTGGGAAATGTCCCTGATGTACACACCACACAAATCAATATACTTAAAGACGGAGACATACAGTCATGGTTACTTCCTTTGTGTGTATTGGACAGCACAAAAAATTGAGAAAAAAGGCAAATTGGACATAATTTCACACAAAACCCCCAAAATGGGTTGGTCAAAACTGTTGGCACCTTTCTCTAAGCGTGAGTAAATAATTTTGTTTCAAGCATGTTATGCTCGTTCAAACTCACCTGAGGCAAGTAACAGGTGGGCAATATAAAAATGACACCTTAAACCTGAGAAAAAGGAGAAAAGTTGACTCAATCTGAGGACTTGAGAAATAAAATTGCTACCAAATATCAACACTCTCAAGGTTACAATTCCAGCTCCAGAGATCTTGATGTTCCTTTGTCCACAGAACATTAAAAAGTATGGTCAACCATGCTCCTTAATATTGAGAATACATTCTTATAATGGGAGTCAGTGGGCAAAGAAAACAATTATATCATATGCAGCTGCATACATCTGGGAAACATGTTTGGCATGAACATTTAGAGACTTTGCAGGTGTATATGTTGGACATGTGTAATTTAATAGGAGGGAATATTTATTCTCTACATCCTTATGAACCGATTTATGGTTATATTTTCCCTTTGTGATAAAATATTACAACATAATAACATATTTACACTTGTTACACAATACTTTTTGTATGTTCTACACCTTAATTTGTTATGTGTTTAAAATAGTACTCCTACAATTATTGCTTACTCACCAGAAATAAGCTGTCTGATTTGTTTCATCCCAGCACAGTTGCATGTGCCATTTTTTTAACCCTTTCATTATGGGCAGCTGTGTCATATTGTGTTTACAATCTGACTACGATTCCAGTACGTGCTCTCTTGTGTAAACATGAAATCAGTCTCTAACGTCCTGTCAATTACAGGATGACACTTATCTATGAATTCCCCTTAAGCCCTTATTTCCTTCCACAACAAACTTGACCCTTTTTCTTCCTCTGTAAAAACCCCATGTACAGCTGAAAATATCATCTCTGTCTTATGTAAGAAATCAGTAATTTAGTAGCCTATACAATGGTTAGCTGAGCAGATAAAACTCATTTTCTTTGACAGTCTTTATTATCTTTATTTGCTGTGTGCAGAATTTTCAGTGTGGCCTATGATAACCAGTAGCTCCTGCCTCCTGCTTGTATTAGCTTGCAGGAGAAATCTACCACAAGCAGGAGGCAGTAGAGCCAGGCTGAAACTGCATCACATCTACTATATAATTGTCTAAGGGTCACTTCCTTCTGTCTGTCCTTCTGTCTGTCACGGTTATTCATTCACTGATTGGTCTCAGCAGCTGCCTGTCATAGCTGCCGCGACCAATCAGCGACGGCCACAGTCTGGAAAAAAATGGCCGCTCCTTCGTCCCCGCAGTCCGTGCCCGGCGTCCGCATACTCCCCTCCGGTCAGCGCTCACACAGGGTTAATGGCAGCGTTGACCGCGGTGTAACGCACTCGTTTAACGCTGCTATTAACCCTGTGTGACCAACTTTTTACTAATCATACTGCCTATGCAGCATGAATAGTAAAAATATCTAATGTTAAAAATAATTACAAAATAGTTACATACTCACCCTCCGGTGGCCCCTTGGATCAGGAACCGGCCTTTTCTGCTCCGCGCGACGCCCCGGTGCCCGCTGCATGCATTGCGGTCTCACGAGATGATGACATACGGTCTCACGAGACCACTGCGTCATCATTGCACAAGACCACAATGCAATCTTCAGACCGGACCGCGCGCCAAGCATCGGCAACCGGCCGCTTCAATCCGGAAGCTCCAGGAGGTGAGTATGTAACTATTTTTTATTTTAATTCTTTTTTTTTAACAGGGATATGGTGCATACTACGTGACTGTGCTGTATACTATGTGACTGGGCAATATACTATGTGGCTCTGTGCTGTATACTACGTGGCTCTGTGCTGTATACTACGTGGCTCTGTGCTGTATACTACGTGGTTCTGTGCTGTATACTATGTGACTGTGCAGTATACTACGTGGCTCTGTGCTGTATACTACGTGGCTCTGTGCGTAGCTGGGCAATATACTATGTGACTGGGCAATATACTACGTGAACTACGTGGCTGGGCAATATACTACATGGCTGGCAATATACTACATGACTGGGCAATATACTACGTGAACTACGTGGCTGGGCAATATACTACGTGGCTGGGCAATATACTACGTGGCTGGCAATATACTACATGACTGGGCAAGATACTACGTGAACTACGTGGCTGGGCAATATACTACGTGGCTGGGCAATATACTACGTGGCTGGGCAATATACTACGTGGCTGGGCAATATACTACGTGGCTAGGCAATATACTATGTGGCTAGGCAATATACTACGTGGCTGGGCAATATACTACGTGACTGGGCAACATACTACGTGGCTGGGCAATATACTACATGGACATACATATTCTAGAATACCCGATGCATTAGAATCGGGCCACCATCTAGTTGGAATATAATGAGGCTGTGCAGTGTGAGAGAACTGACGTTCTCTGACATTCAGTGAAAAGACACTTGCTGCATTTAGATAGAACTTACAGTAGAGCAAGTATGTGAGGAGACTCAACTTTCTCTGCAAAGCAGTAACAAAAAGTCCTGGGAAGAAAGAGGGGAAAAACAGGAGTGCTATCTAAGCGTAATATTAAAAGTGTAACATTAAAGTGTGTTGTGAGCGATTAAACTCACCCTATGGATTTGTGAAAACAGTCATAACTCTGAAAGGAGCATGTCTCCAATATGAATCTCTGATGGTGGTTTGCTGCCAGTGTGGTTGCCGTGAACGATTCCTGGGAATGGCTCCAACGTGAGGGGTAGAGCAAAGAAACAGAAGACCAGGCCATAAGGCGCTTCCATTCAGATGCATCGAGGATCCAGTGGGATGAATGGAAATTTTATGTTTTACCTGATGAAGGCTAGACAGCTGAAACGCATTGTGTTTAGGTTTATTATGTTTTTTAAACTTGTCATAAGTCATCTAGCAATCCTTTTCTAGGTTTTTAAAATAAAAAATGTTCATCCATCCATACCTCTGGATCCTCGACGCCTTTGAGTCAAAGCGCCTAATAGCCTGTTCTTGTGTGTCTTTGCTCTGCAAAGCCATAGGCATATCGGGAACTACAGTCTGTATTAGGAGAACCATATCAGAGTGAACAAGGAATATACATGGCAGAAAACCCAGAAATGGCACATTGACTAATACAGATACACCCAAGATCCTCCAAATGATTCTGTAATTATAGCCTATGGTACATTAGGCAAAAGGCAAAAGCATGGAACATAATACTGTGGTTTCTTTGTCTGCTGACATTAAATTAAATACCTCTTAGCAAGACTATAATTTCTCAATTTAAAACCAAATGTGTTAAGTCATTTATTCTAATGATCACTAAGGCAACTGGTTATTGTAGTAAAACTAGCTCCTGTGAGAATTCATCGAGGAACTACACAGCATGGTGCCAAAGCTATGCAATGTATAGGCTATCAAATGTCATGGAAACCACCTTGGTTCTTATTAAATTAAACTAACGTAGCATATTAATAATATATTAATTAAAATATTTAAATATAGTAACTTGAGACTTTGTTGAAAGAGATGACATATCTACATACAGTATATCAGAAAAAAAGGCAACGCTATTCCATATATTACATTATAAAAAAAAGCTTCTTTACAATAAATCAATGACAGCGCTTGTAGAGTCAAATAACACTCCAGATAAATCATATTTGCTGTGCCATATACAGATTATACCCAGTTATAGTTTGTCCCAGGCCAAAGTACACCCTGGGGAATAAACGGTCTTAGGCCAAACTATACCTGGGAGTGTAAAATATCTTAGGCCAAACTATACCCCTCCAGGATACAATATGCCCCTCTATTTTATGAGCCCTTGTAAAGGAGATAGATCTTAGATGCCATTTTTTAATAGCTTAAAACTGACTTACGCGTAGTGGGAAGGTATTTGCGTTGTTAGTCACATGATGAAGACTGATCTTACAATGTCATGTGACTGGTAACGGACAACAGTGATCATTACAACTGAGATTACACTGGTGTCCAGTAAGATAAATGCTTTTACCTTAGAACTGTAACTTTGAATTATCACTTCACCGGTTTCCTCACCCTGCCTCTGATTGGTTGAAAAGTGTGCAGATCTCTTTCTACCACACTCAGACACACAGCTTCTTGTAAAGTGTAACTACTGAGAAGTGCGGTAGAATTCTTTACCTCACTATATCTTTGTGGAAGTCTAATATTTTTACTGGTTGAAGTTATTCTGGTTCAAGTAATAAAAGTCTATGTGTTTAGAACTTTAAGACTTAAGTCAATTATCTTCTCACATAACTTACCTGACAAACCTGAACCCCCAATAAGGCTTCATTCACACTTCCATCTTCCAAATCTGCAAGGATCCATCAAGACGTTGAAATGATGGATCCTGTGCAGATTGTGGAAAACGTGTGCACTGGGCCCGTCTTTCTGACTGACCCGTCGAGGCTATGTGCACCTGTTGTGTATGCGTCTTTGCATTGGTTTTCCACTGCGAAAACGCATACACAACACAAACCAGGTTAAAAAAAAGTAAAAAATCGCAATATTCTCACCTACCGAGGTCCCGCGCAGCGTCACCGAGGCTCCCGGCAGCTAGCATTCCTAGTAATACATTGCGAAAACTCGCGAGAAGTCTGCGAAATCTCACGAGAAGACCGTGACTTCTCACGAGATTTCGCAATGTACTACTATGAACGCTAGCTGCCGGGAGCATCGCTGCGTGAGACTCCGGTAGGTGAGGATATTGCGATTTTTTTTTTTAATTATTTTTAACATTACTGTATATCTTGTTACTTTTGATGCTGCATAGGCAGCATCAATAGTAAAAAGAGAAAGAGCGAGCGAGAGAGAATTTCCCTGATGGGAAATTCTTCCACGCATGCTCTCTTTGAAAAGATGGGTTCCGTCGCTGGATTCCTGCTTTTCACAGGCAGCGATGCATACTTCTCCCATAGGCTTCCATTGTAGCCAGTGACGGGCAGTGCAGGATGAGTCGCTGACCGATTTTCCGACGTGCAGAAAAAACATTCCTGTGAACATTTTCTTTGCCCGACGGACCGTTTTTTTATGCAGGATGCAGCGAAAGACGGATTAAACGGATGCCCATCCGTCACAATCTGTCACTAATACAAGTCTATGAGAAAATGCAGGGTCCTGCAAATTTTTTTGCAGGATCCTGCATTCTCAAAAATCATTGAATTGTAACGTGAGCTGAAAGACGGAAGTGTGAAAGAGGCCAAAGACGTTGAAAAATTAAGTAATTCTTGTGTGCATCACTCAACGCTGCTGATATCAAGAGGGGATACAATCTGGCATGAGAGGGTATGAAATGGCCTAATCTATAATATAACCAGTGTATAATGAAACTTAGGCCGCTTTTACCCCGGGTATAGTCTGGACTCAGGGTATAATATGGTCTGTTATACTGTGAAGGATGTTGCATGAGATGGAGGATTTGCAAACCACTATAGCACTACCTCCTTAGACTCTGTACATTATAATATGAATATGCTTTGTTGGAGTTTTCCTTTACGATGTTACTAAACATTTTCGACCCATTAATATAATGATGGTATATATGACAGGCTAAAGGTGAAATAAAAGCTAATGTTGGAATGAGGATCTTAGGGCTCACCAGAGAACAAGATTCTTGGGGCCCACCCTACATCTAACCAGAACATATACACAGCTAATGATGCAGATGTTACTCCAAATGTCGTCAACAAAGTTCAGTATGTTATATATGAATTCACACTTAAAAAATAGACTTTAGTGGCAGGTGATTGGCGTCAAAGTTAGGGCCAAGTAAAACTGTCTTCTGCTAAATCTTACAGGCAAAATTTTAATGTAAAGGTATATGTTGAGATCCATGTATGAAATGCCTCAGTTCATAGTCATCAGTAGGGTTGAGCGAAACGGGTCGGCCACTTTCAGAAGTCGGCGACTTTTGGCAAAGTCGGGTTTCATGACCCCTGTGTGGGGTCGGCCATGAAGTCGGCGATCTTCTGAATGTGGTATCGGAATTCCGATCCCGATTTCCGATATGTTTGCAATATCGGAAATCGGTATCGGAATCCATATTTAATGTAAAATAAAGAATTAAAATAAAAAATATCGCTATACTTACCCTCTGACGCGCCCGATGGTGAGTATATACCTAATAGGAATATACTCACCCTCGGACGCGCCCTGCATCTTTCCGGCAGCCTTCCTTCCTAAGAATCAACTCTTGCAGAACCTTGCGTGACGCCGCGGTGATGTCGCGGCTTGTGATTGGTCGCGCGAGCGGTCACATGGGCGGCCGCGCGACTAATCACAAGCCGCGACGTCACCGCGACGTCACCGCAAGGTGCTGGAAGCGCTGATTCGAAGGAAGGAAGGTTCCCGGTTAGTACCAGGGCACGTCAGAGGGTAAGTATAGCGATATTTTTTATTTTAATTCTTTATTTTACACTTAAATATGGATCCCAGGGCCTGAAGGAGAGTTTCTGCTCCTTCAGACCCTGGGAACCATTGGAAACCCAATGCACTGCATTGGGTTTCGAGTTTTGGCCGACCCCGACTTTTTTATAGGATCGGCCGATTTCACTCGACCCGACTTTTGAAAAAGTCGGGTTTCGTGAAACCCGACCCGATCCTATATAAGTAAAGGTCGATCAACCCTAGTCATCAGCTGTAGCTTGATAACCGTATTATGTTTCTAGGGTACAATAGCCCCATAACATACAGTGGGGGAAATACGTATTTGATCCCTTGCTGATTTTGTAAGTTTGAACACTGACAAAGACATGAACAGTCTATAAATTTAAGGGTAAGATTAATTTTTACATTGATTGAGAATAGAATATCTATATACTGTGTATAAAAATGAGTGTATGTGTGTGTGTGTGTGTGTGTGTATGTATGTGTGTGTGTGTGTGTATGTATGTATGTGTGCGTGTGTATCAGCCACGCCCACGCCACTCCATGCCCTAAACAATCACTAAGCATCTTTCATTTCACCAGAGCTGTTTACAAGAAGCTGAGCTGTGATTGGTGTCTATGAGCAACAGTTTTCCCACTCCACAACACCTCAACCGACTCTCACCGGGTGGGAGAAATCTAGCATCCCTGGGAACATAAGCTCCCAGCCATTGTCTGCCCCCCCAGAAAAGAGCAGAAATGAATCACCCCCTCCTCTATTACTGCCACGCTCTATTGTTACCAGCGTAGAAAATCGCATCATCAGCGGCCACACAGAGAGCTGCACTGCCAGGTTACATAACAGCACATCTCCAAGAACTCTCTGCTCAGCACCACCCAGCTCGGGACTATGGGATGGAGGATGTGTGATGGGTATATGAGTACTAGATTATGGGATGGAGGATGTTTGATGGGTATATGGTCACTGGACGATGGGATGGAGGATAATCATTATAATTTGTCATAACTAACCACAGTTAGTTACTATGCCCGGGCAACACCGGGCTCTTCAGCTAGTCAAAAATAAAATCCTGAAAATCACATTGTATAAAATATACAAATTTATTTGCATTTTGCAGTGAGAAATAAGTATTTGATCCCTCTGGCAAACAAGACTTAATACTTGGTGGCAAAACCCTTGTCGGCAAGCACAGCAGTCAGATGTTTTTTGTAGTCAATGATGAGGTTTGCGCACACGTCAGGAGGAATTTTGGCCCACTCCTCTTTGCAGATCATCTCTAAATCATTAAGATTTTGAGGCTGTCGCTTGGCAACTCGGAGCTTCATCTCCCTCCATAAGTTTTGTATGGGATTAAGGTCTGGAGACTGGCTAGGTCACTCCATGGCCTTAATGTACTTCTTTTTGAGCCACTCCTTTGTTGCCTTGGCTGCATTTTTTGGGTCATTGTCTTGCTGGATGACCCAGGCACGACCCATAGACCCATTTATAATGTCCTGGCGGAGACAAGGAGGTTGTCGCTCAGGATTTTACTGTACATGGCTCCATCCATTCTCTCATTGATGCGGTGAAGTAATCCTGTGCGCTAAGCAGAGAAACATCCTCAAAATATAATTTTTCCACCTCCATACTTGACAGTGGGGACAGTGATCTTGGGTCATAGGTAGCATTTCTCTTTCTCCAAACATGGCGAGTTGCGTTAATCCCAAAGACCTCAATTTTTGTTTCATCTGACCACAGCACCTTCTCCCAATCACTCACAGAATCATCCAGGTGTTCATTGGCAAACTTCAGACAGGCCTGGACATGGGCCTTCTTGAGCAGGAGGACTTTGCAGGCACTGCAGGATTTGAAACATTTACAGCGTAATGTGTTACCAATGGTTTTCTTGGTGACTGTGGTCCCAGCTGCCTTGAGATCATTAACAAGTTCCCTCCGTGTAGTTTAAGGCTGATCTCTCACCTTACTCATGATCAAGAATACCCCATGAGGTGAGATTTTGCATGGTGCCCCAGATCGATGTTGATTGACAGTCATTTTGTATTTCTTCCATTTTCTTACTATTGCACCAACAGTTTTCTCCTTCTCACCCAGCATCTTACTTATGGTTTTGTAGCCCATTCCAGCTTTGTGCAGGTCTATGATCTTGTCCCTGGCATCCTTATAAAGCTCTTTGGTCTTGCCCATATTGTAGAGGTTAGAGTCTGTCTGATCGCGATCTGCCCGCACCTATTAACTAGTTAAATGCCGCTGTCAAACGCAGACAGTGGCATTTAACTACCGCTTCCGGCCGGGCGGCCGGAAATGACGTCATCGCCGACCCCCGTCACATGATCGGGGGTCGGCGATGCTTGTGAATGGTAACCATAGAGGTCCTTGAGACCTCTATGGTTACTGATTGCCCATCGCTGTGAGCGCCCCCCTGTGGTCGGCGCTCACAGCACACGTGCAGCAGATCGCTGCTATGTAGCAGAGCCGATCGTGCTATGCCTGCTTCTAGCCTCTCATGGAGGCTATTGAAGCATGGCAAAAGTTAAAAAAAAAGTTTAAAAAAATGTGAAAAAAATAAAAAAAACATAAAAGTTTAAATCACCCCCCTTTCGCCCCAATCAAAATAAATCAATAAAAAAAATATCAAATCTACACATATTTGGTATCACCGCGCTCAGAATCGCCCGATCTATCAATTAAAAAAAAAGTATTAACCTGATCGCTAAACACCGTAGCGGGAAAAAAATTCGAAACGCCAGAATTACGTTTTTTTGGTCGCCGCGACATTGCATTAAAATGCAATAACGGGCGATCAAAAGAACGTATCTGCACCGAAATGCTATCATTAAAAACGTCATCTCGGCACGCAAAAAATAAGCCCTCAACCGACCCCAGATGATGAAAAATGGAGACGCTACGAGTATCGGAAAATGGCGCAATTTTTTTTTTTTTTTTTTTTTTTTAGCAAAGTTTGGAATTTTTTTTCACCACTTAGATAAAAAATAACCTAGTCATGTTAGGTGTCTATGAACTCGTAATGACCTGGAGAATCATAATGGCAGGTCATTTTTAGCATTTAGTGAACCTAGCAAAAAAGCCAAACAAAAAACCAATGTGGGATTGCACTTTTTTTGCAATTTCATCGCACTTGGAATTTTTTTCCCGTTTTCTAGTACACGACATGCTAAAACCAATGATGTCGTTCAAAAGTACAACTCGTCCCGCAAAAAATAAGCCCTCACATGGCCAAATTGACGGAAAAATAAAAAAGTTATGGCTCTGGGAAGGAGGGGAGCGAAAAACGAACACGGAAAAACGAAAAATCCCCCGGTCATGAAGGGGTTAATATTCTATCTCTCAATGTTAAAATTAACCTACTCTTAAAATTATAGACTGTTCATGTCTTTGTCAGTAGTAAACTTGCAAAATCAGCAAGGGATCAAATACTTATTTCCTTATTTCCCCCACTCTACTAAGTGACGTAGCATTCCAAAAATTTTATTTCACACTTTGCTTGCAATTAACTTATGTTATAAACAATGTATGATATATTATGGATGGGCCACACAAATTTGTTAGTATACCCACATATTGCAATATATTAAGAAGATGAAAATGTTGGTGAATGGAGTGCTTCTTTAAGTGAATAAAATCATATTTGTAGTTATTGGAATTGTAGATTTGTTGGGTTTATTTCGGTGACATGTGTATGAATTATTGTAAGCTCAATTCAGAAATGTATTACAGCTACAGAAATTTATGCAGCAGATTTGCTGTATGTAAAAACATCCCTATATGTTACTATTTTCAGATCAATTTGTAGTTTTGTATAAAACAAGAAACAGAAAAAAAATTTAACGTAACAAGATTGCATCAAAATACAAAGCATGAAGTAGATCTGATCATCAATATATTTACAACATGTCTACGATGTGCAATCTTTTGTAAATTATTTCTAACATTTTTGGACAATTCAGTTTGTAGATAGTCAATTTGTGTTTGTTAATCGAGGGTGTTGTCAGAATATCTTACACCCATTAAACGTTAATCTACTATATAATTGTCTAAGGGTCACTTCTGTCTTTCTGTCTGTCCTTCTGTCTGTGTGTCTTTCTTTCTGTCAAGTCCCAATCCCAAGTCGCTGATTGGTCACGGCAAAACGGCCATGACCAATCAGCGACGGGCACAGTCCGGCTGCAAAATGGCCGCTCCCTACTCCCCTGCAGTCAATGCCCCCTCCATACTCCCCTCCAGTCAGCGCTCACACAGGGTTGATGGCAGCGTTAACAGACCGCGTTATGCCGCGGTGTAGCGCAGTTCGCTAGCGCTGTTATTAACCCTGTGTGACCAACTTTTTATTATTGATGCTGCCTATGCACCATCAATAGTAAAAACATCTAATGTTAAAAATAATAAAAAAAAATAAAAAAATCATTATATACTCACCTTCCGGGGCCTTTCCCGCTCCTCGCGACGCTCCGGTGACCGGTCCATGCATTGCGGTCTCGCGAGATGATGACGTAGCGCTCTCGTGAGACCGCTATGTCATCATCTCGCGAGACCGCAATGCACTCTTGGGACCGGAGCGTCGCGAGGAGCATCGGTAAACACTTGGGCTGGATCCGGGGGGCCGACAGAAGGTGAGTATATAACTATTTTTTATTTTAATTCTTTTTTTTTAACAGGGATATGGTGCCCACATTGTTTTATACTACGTAGGCTGTGTTAGATACTGCATGGGCTGTGCTATATACTACATCTCTGTGCTGTATACTATGTGGGCTGTGCTATATACTATGTGGCTGGGCAATATACTACATCGGTGTGCTCTATACAACGTGGCCTGTGTTATATACTGCATGGGCTGTGTTATTTACTACGTCACTGTGCTATATACTATGTGGCTGTGAAATATACTACGTGGCTGTGCAATATACTATGTGGCTGTGCAATATACTACGTGTCTGTGCTATATACTACGTGTCTGTGCTATATACTATGTGGCTGTGCTATATACTAAAAGGCTGAGCAATATACTACCTGGCTGGGCAATATACTATGTGGCTGGGCAATATACTACATGTATGTGCAATATACTATGTGGCTGAGCAATATACTATCTGGCTGGGCAATATACTATGTGGCTGTGCTATATACTACGTGTCTGTATATATACTACGTGGCGCCCGGTGGCGAACAATCAGCGACAGATGCAATTCGGCTGCAAATTAGCGTGGAATTTGAACCACGCTTCACTAATTGGTCGCAGCTGGTCGGCCGAATCCTGGGCATAAATTGCATTCTTCTGAAAACTTCATAAATAAACTACATGTATATTCTAGAATACTCAATGCGTTAGAATCGGGCCACCATCTAGTATGAGTATAAAACCCCAGAGCATCCTCCTGATTTGTCTGCTTACGTCTTACCCACAGAAATAGAAAAGAGAGGAGGCACTTGCTAAAAAGTAAAATCCATCTTCTTTATTTAAATATATGTTTAAAAAAAAACAGAAAACGAGAAAAGGTCGCGGAGGCAGCACCATGGATTGGCAATATATCAATGGAACCAGGGATCCCAGGTGACATCATTGTCAATGGCCAATCTAAGTGGAGTATGCCTGCCCTCATCAGATCACATATAAGAAATAACAAGAAAAAAGGCACCATGTGTAAATCAATACAAGCAGCCAGACCTCCATATGTGAGTACTGCTCACCTTGGGTAGTTGTGCTGAGCAACCACAAGAATCTCCACTGAATTCCTGCTGCACCGACCATTGGGATCAAGTGCCCTAGACAGGGGGTGAACTGCATACAGTATATGCTGCGTTGCCAGGATGATACCGTGTATATTCCTTTCCTCTCTCCTCATCAGATCACAGGCATTACACAGCATTTCATGCTGGGAATCCCTGGTCCCATTGACACTTGGCCAATCCATGCTACCTGCTATCATCTCACCAACCTTTTGTTTTTTTAAATCTACAACTCAATAAAGAATATGAATTCCCTGGATCAACGCCCTATCAAGGAATCTAGTGTATATACCCTGTAACATTATACTTTTCCAGAAATGTATCCAGTCCCCTCTTAAATTTAAGTAATGAATCACTCATTACAACATCATACGGCAGAGAGTTCCATAGTCTCGCTGCTCTTACAGTAAAGAATCCGCGTCTGTTATTATGCTTAAACCTTTTTTCCTCCAAACGTAGAGGATGCCCCCTTGGCCCTGTTTCAGGTCTTTGATTAAAAAGATCATCAGAAAGGTCTTTGTACTGTCCCCTCATATATTTATACATTAAAATAAGATCACCCCTTAGTCTTCGTTTTTCCAAACTAAATAGCCCCAAGTGTAATAACCTATCTTGGTATTGCAGACCCCCCAGTCCTCTAATAACCTCGGTCGCTCTTCTCTGCACCCGCTCCAGTTCAGCTATGTCTTTCTTATACACTGGAGACCAGAACTGTGCGCAGTATTCTAAGTGTGGTCGAACTAGTGACTTGTATAGAGGTAAAATTATGTTCTCCTCATGAGCATCTATGCCTCTTTTAATGCATCCCATTATTTTATTTGCCTTTGTAGCAGCTGCCTGGCACTGGCCACTGAATATGAGTTTGTCATCCACCCATACGCCTAGGTCTTTTTTATTGACGGTTTTGCCCAGAGTTTTAGAATTAAGCACATAATTATACATCTTATTACTTCTACCCAAGTGCATGACCTTACATTTATCCCCATTAAAGCTCATTTGCCATTTATCAGCCCAGGCTTCTAGTTTACATAAATCATCCTGTAATATAAAATTGTCCTCCCCTGTATTGATTACCCTGCAGAGTTTAGTGTCATCTGCAAATATTGAAATTCTACTCTGAATGCCCCCTACAAGGTCATTAATAAATATGTTAAAAAGAAGAGGGCCCAATACTGACCCCTGTGGTACCCCACTGCTAACCGCTACCCAGTCCGAGTGTGCTCCATTAATAACCACCCTTTGTTTCCTATCCCTGAGCCAGCTCTCAACCCACTTTCTGTACACATATTTTCCCCTATCCCCATTATTCTCATTTTATGTATCAACCTTTTGTGTGGCACCGTATCAAAAGCTTTTGAAAAGTCCATATACACTACATCCACTGGGTTCCCTTGGTCCAGTCCGGAACTTACCTCTTCATTGAAACTGATCAAATTAGTCTGACATGAACGGTCCCTAGTAAACCCGTGCTGATACTGGGTCATGAGGTTATTCCTCTTCAGATACTCCAGTATAGCATCCCTTAGAATGCCCTCCAGAATTTTACCCACAGTAGAGGTTAAGCTTACTGGCCTATAATTTCCGAGTTCAGTTTTTGTCCCCTTTTTGAATATTGGCACCACATTTGCTATACGCCAGTCCTGTGGTACAGACCCTGTTATTATGGAGTCTTTAAAGATTAAAAATAATGGTCTATCAATGACTGTACTTAATTCCTGCAGTACTCGGGGGTGTATCCCATCCGGGCCCGCAGATTTGTCAATGTTAGTGATTTTTAGACGCCGCCGCACTTCCTGCTGGTTTAAGCAGGTGACATTTCATTGGGAATTTTTATCACTAGTCATTTTGTCTGCCATGGGATTTTCTTTTGTAAATACTGATGAAAAAAAGTCATTTAGCATATTGGCTTTTTCCTCATCCTCATCCACCATTTCACCCGAACTATTTTTAAGGGGGCCAACACTATCATTTTTTAGTTTCTTACTATTTATGTAGTTAAAGAATATTTTGGGATTTTTTTTTACTCTCTCTGGCAATGAGTCTCTCTCTCTCAATCTTTGCTGCCTTGATTTGCTTTTTACAGAATTTATTTAATTTTCTGTATTTATTTAATGCCTCCTCACTAGGGTTGAGCGACTTTTACTTTTATAGGATCGGGTCGGGTTTCACGAAACCCGACTTTCTCAAAAGTCGGGTCGAGTGAAATCGGCCGATCCTATAGAAAAGTCGGGGTCGGCCGAAACACGAAACCCAATGCAGTGCATTGGGTTTTTAATGGTTCCCAGGGTCTGAAGGAGAGGAAACTCTCCTTCAGGCCCTGGGATCCATATTTAAGTGTAAAATAAAGAATTAAAATGAAAAATATTGCTATACTCACCCTCTGACGCGCCCTGGTACTAACCGGCAGCCTTCCTTCCTTAGAATCAGCGCGTGAAAGACCTTAGATGACGTCGCGGCTTGTGATTGGTCGCGCGACCGCCCATGTGACCGCTCACGCGACCAATCACAAGCCGCGACGTCACCGAAGGTCCTTCAAGCGCTGATTCTTAGGAAGGAAGGCTGCCAGAAAGAAGCAGGGCGCGTCCAAGGGTGAGTATATACCTAATAGGAATATACTCACCCTCGGACGCGCCCTGCTTCTTTCCGGCAGCCTTCCTTCCTAAGAATCAGCGCTTGAAGGACCTTCGGTGACGTCGCGGCTTGTGATTGGTCGCGTGAGCGGTCACATGGGCGGTCGCGCGACCAATCACAAGCCGCGACGTCATCTAAGGTCTTTCACGCGCTGATTCTAAGGAAGGAAGGCTGCCGGTTAGTACCAGGGCGCGTCAGAGGGTGAGTATAGCAATATTTTTTATTTTAATTCTTTATTTTACACTTAAATATGGATTCCGATACCGATTTCCGATATTGCAAACATATCGGAACTCGGTATTGGAATTCCGATACCAGATTCAGAAGATCGCCGACCTCATGGCCGACCCCACACAGGGGTCGGGTCCGGTTTCATGAAACCCGACTTTGCCAAAAGTCGGCGACTTCTGAAAATGGCCGACCCGTTTCGCTCAACCCTACTCCTCACTACCTACTTCCTTTAATTCTCTAAATGCTTTCTTTTTGTCACTTATTGCGCCCCTTACAGCTCTAATTAGCTCTATTTAGCCATATTGGTTTCCTCCTATTTCTAGTATGTTTATTCCCATATGGTATATACTGTGCACAGGTCCTATCCAGGATGCTAATAAACGTCTTCCATTTTCTTTGTGTATTTTTATGTCTCAGGATATCATCCCAGTTAATTGCACCAAGATCCTCTCTAATCCGTTGGAAATTTGCCCTCCTGAAGTTTAGTGTCCTTGTAACCCCTCTATTACACATCTTTTTAAAGGATACATGAAAACTTATTATTCTGTGATCGCTATTTCCCAAGTGACCCCCAACCCTTATATTTGCTATGCGGTCTGGCCTGTTGGTTAATATTAGGTCTAGCAGTGCCCCCCTTCTTGTTGGGTCCTGAACCTGTTGTGAAAGGTAATTGTCTCTCATAGTGGTCAAAAACCGATTACCTTTGCTGGAACTGCAGGCTTCTGTTCCCCAATCTATTGCAGGGTAGTTGAAGTCCCCCATAATAATGACTTCTCCTTGAGTCGCAGCTTCATCTATTTGCTTTACGAGGATATTCTCCATTGCTTCCATTATTTTGGGAGATTTATAACAAACCCCTATCAGTAATTATTTTTTCCCCCTTCCTTTATCTCCACCCACAGGGATTCTACATTTTCATTAAATTTACCTATATTATCACGCAGGATGGGTTTTAAGGACGATTTTACATATTGACACACCCCTCCCCCTCGCTTATCTGTACGGTCATTTCTGAACAGGCTATAGCCCTGCAAGTTAACAGCCCAGTCATGGCTCTCATCCAGCCATGTTTCAGATATCCCCACCATGTCATAATTATGCTCCAACAACATTAGTTCTAATTCGTCCATTTTGTTGGCGAGGCTTCTGGCATTAGTATACATGCACTTGATGTTCCTCTCTGTACCTCCATTCTTTCTTAAATTATTAACTGTTCTAACCCCACCCCCATGCCGCCCCCACCCCCAACTTCCATATTTGTGCCCAGGTCTCTATCTGCACTATCTTCCCCTCCTATAAAATGAATACCCTCCCCCCAATTCCTAGTTTAAACACTCCTCCAAGCTTCTAGCCATTTTCTCCCCCAGCACAGCTGCACCTTCCCCATTGAGGTGCTGCCCATCCCTAGCGTAGAGCCTGTAGCCAACTGAGAAGTCGGCCCAGTTCTGCAGGAACCCAAACCCCTCCTTCCTACACCAATTCTTGAGCCACTTATTAACCTCCCTAATCTCCCGTTGCCTCTGTGGCGTGGCACGTGGTACAGGCAGTATTTCGGAAAATACCACGTTGGAGGTCCTTGCTTTCAGCTTGCAGCCTAATTCCCTGAAATCATCTTTAAGGACCTTCCACCTACCTCTAACTTTGTAATTTGTGCCAATGTGCACCATGACCGCTGGGTCCTCACCAGCCCCTCCCAGTAATCTGTCCACCCGATCAGCGATGTGTTGGACTCGAGCGCCAGGTAGGCAGCACACCATTCGACGATCCCTGTCTTTGTGACAGATTGCCCTATCTGTTCCCCTAATAATTGAGTCGCCCACTACCAGCACCTGTCTGGCCAGCCCTGCTCTCCTATTTCCCTCCTTACTGGAGCAGTCACTCCTCCGGCTTTCAGAGGATATGCTGCAGTGCTACCCCTGTACTGGCACCCCCCTCATCTGCCAACTTAGCAAACCTATTGGGGTGTGCCATATCAGGACTAGCCTCCCTGGCACTCTTCCCTCTACCCCGCTTCTTAACTGTCACCCAGCTTGCTACTTCACCATCCTGCAGTTCCATCCTACCATCCCCACCTCATCTATCCCATTGAGCGTCTGCTCCGTGAGCAGGAGACTCCTCCCCATATTGTCTATGGATCTCAGTGTCGCCAGCTGCACATTTAGATTCAGAATCTGGGCTTCCAAATGCACAACGTGCTCACATCTGGCACAGCAGTATGCACCCTCGACCGGTTGCTCAAGGACTGCATACATGTGGCAAGATGTGCACTGGATGGCATTAACAAGAGTGGAGCACATTTCCTAATGGGGATTGCACCAGACAGAAAAGTTAAATAAAAAAATAAATAAATAAATACAAAGTATTAATAAACTACAGACAGCAATTCAGTAATTCCTCCCTTTGAATCTCCCTGAATCCAAAGTCACTGAATCACAAGTCACACTTACCGCCGTTCACACTTACGCTCAGGTCACACTCGCTATGCTGAAGATTTATAGATTTTTTTTCTCTAGTTCCCTTAACAGCAATCCACCTTGCTGTTCAAATGCACTTCCAAAAAGGACTTGAGCCCCAAACAGCTGCCCCTTATAAACCCTTAATTATGAGCCCCCACCCTAAGTTAACCCCTGATGAATATAGCTATTCCCAATTCAGCAACTCACACCAATTCACACAGGTATTTGTTAAAGGCTTTCCAAATACCTCTTCACTGAATCACAAGTCACACACCGCCGAAGTCACTGAACCACAAGTCACACTTACCGCCGTTCACACTTACGCTCAGCTCACACTCAGTTCGTTCACACACGCTATGCTGAAGATTTATAGATTTTTTTTTCTCTAGTTCCCCTCACAGCAATCCACCTTGCTGTTCAAATGCACTTCCAAAAAGGAGTCCTACTTAGGCTATCCATGGTTGCCAACTGCTGAAGATTTTCCGGGACTCCTAGGCTGGAAGGGTCCAGGTTTATTCCAGATGTGGTTGTTTATAGGAGCGATTGGGGTTACCTGGAGAGGAGGGGCTGTCAGGACTAAATAACCCTGAAATATTGGCAGCTATGTATATCCCTTCAATAACAAGTTGGCTCCGAGAAACAGTTTATGCCCATGCCTATATTATGGCTCTGTGTAGGAGTTGTACAGCATATTTTCTGCCCTGATAGACCCCACTTCACCACAGATAGAGAAAACACCCCCCCACCACCACTCTAGAACTATGGTGGATTGCTATTCCTACAAGAGAGGAGGCCATAAGCGTCTTCTACCACAATATGTATGCAGTAGTCACATAAAGGCTATACGTATAATAAAGAGCATCAGATACATTATCTAATATATAAAGCTGAATGTGTGTATGTGTGTGTGTGTATGTGTGTATGTATGTCCGGGATTGGCATCTGCACCGTCGCAGCTACAGCCACAAAATTTTGCACAGTCACACGTCTGGACCCCGAGAGCATCATAGGCTATATTGTGAGGTGAAATTTTAACCCCGCGCGTTCCAATTCACCAAACAATTTTGCCCCTATCTACATAATGGGAAAAAAAAAAGTGAAAGGAAAAGTGTTGGAGGCGTTGAAGCTACAGCCACAAAATTTTGCACAGTCACACGTCTGGACCCCGAGAGCGTCATAGGCTATGTTGTGAGGCAAAATTTTAACCCCGCGCGTTCCAATTCACCAAACAATTTTGCCCCTATCTACATGATGGGGAAAAGTGAAAGGAAAAGTGTTGGAGGCGTCGAAGCTACAGCCACAAAATTTTGCACAGTCACACGTCTGGCCCCCGAGAGCATCATAGGCTATGTTGTGAGGCGAAATTTTAAACCCGCGCGTTCCAATTCACCAAACAATTTTGCCCCTATCTACATAATGGGAAAAAATGAAAGGAAAAGTGTAGGAGGCAAATTGACAGCTGCCAGATGTGAACAAGGGGGACGTAAAGAGTGAGAGCGATGGCGCCAAAGAGTATATACCACACACGGGGATATGAACACACACACAAAATGCGCCACACACTACCACGTGCTTGAACACATATCACCCTCAGCACACATTTCACCACACATACGCCAACCTCGCCACATAAAAGTCGAAACACAAAAGTCGCCGCTCAAATCTCGCCACGCGCAGAACTCGCCACATGCAAAAACTAGGCTCTTGCAAAACTCGCCACAAGTGCAAAACTCACCTCATGGAAAACTCGCCACACGCAAAACTTGCACACGCGGAAAAATTGCCACATGCACAAAAGTTGCAACACATGCAAAATTTGCCTCACACAAAACTTGCACATACTCAAAAGGCACCACACAAAACTCGCCACGCGCAAAACTCGCCATGCGCAAAACTTGCTGCACACAAGTTGCTACACTAACCTGTCACATGCAACTCGACACACAAAAAGTTGCTTCCCGCATGTTGCCACACAAAACTCATCTCACAAAAGTCGTTACATGCATGTCACCACACGCAACTCAACACACACAACTTGACAAACGAAACTCACCCTAAAACACACACAAGTCTGGTCTTATCCTTCAAAAATAAAAATCTGATTAATAAGCAGACAAACTACAACAAATGTACCATATAGGAAATACGGCAGCTGTCAGTCACATGACCTGTCTATTATGTGTATGTGTGAGCTAATATATACTGCCAGGGGGAGGGCTTTTTCATGTTGGCTGGGGATTTATCAGGCTGCCAATTTAGCTTACAAATACTGAGGTAAAAATACTGAGCAAATAACGTGTGAACGAGGTCTAATACAAGAGGAGATGACACACAGGTATATACTATATACAGGGGAGATGACACACAGATATATACTATATACAGGAGAGATGACACACAGGTATATACTATATAGAGGAGGAGATGACATACAGGTACGGAGGAGATGACATACAGGTATATACTATATGCAGGAGGAGATGACACACAGGTATATACTATATACAGGAGCAGATGACCTACAGGTATATACTATATACAGGAGGAGATGATATACAGGTATATGCTATATATAGAAGATGACATGCAGGTATATACTATATACAGGAGGAGATGACACACATATATATACTATATACAGGGGAGATGACACACAGGTATATACTATATACAGGAGGAGATGACATACAGGTATATACTATATATAGAAGGAGATGACATTCAGGTATATACTATATATAGTGGAGATGACACACAGCAGGTATATAATATATACAGGGGAGATGACATATAGGTATATACTATATACAGGAGATGACATACAGATGTATACTATATATAAGGGAGATGACAAACATGTATATACTGAGGTGATGATGTGAAAATGAGAGGTGAGAGGTGAAAATGAAAAGGTGTGAGTGCAAAATGAGAGGAGTGAGGAAAAATAGTGGAGTTATCAGAAAATGACAGATGTGAGGTTGAAATGACAAGTGTTAGGGGGGAATGAGAGGAGTGAGGGAGAAAATGAGAGGTGTGAGGGAGAAAATGAGAGATGTGAGGGGGAAAATGAAAGATGTGATTGGGAAAATGAGAGGCGTGATGGGAAAATAAGAGAAGTGAGGTGCTATAACTAACCACAGATATTTACTATGCCCAGGCAACGCCGGGCTCTTCAGCTAGTGTAACATAAAGAAGTAATCATCAGATATCAGTTTCTGGCTATAAAATAAATAGGGTAATACATTTTATGCATATCTCAAATTAATAGAGCAAACACACCATAAAGAATAGTTATAGTTCCCCTATCTTACACATATATCATGTTGCTGCAGGATATTTCGGTAAATGACATATATAATTATATAGCTACGGTACATTTTTCTGTGTGGGAATTTAGATCAGTGTCAGTGTGTATCAGCGTTAACAGTATGCCAGTCCTGCACTAAAGCAAAGCATGATGGAAAATTGTATTCCATTAAATCAATGAGGAAACAGCAGTTGTTTTGACAACATAATTATGGAAAGTTTCATTCTGTCTTCTTATTACATACATGTCATCAGCCAGGCGTACCATATATGCTTTCAATTAAATCATTTACTTCTGGCTATAACTAAGAGCTCAGCAGAGGACAAAGAAAGGAATAGAAAAGACCAAAAACTAATTGTTAACCTTATCACATGTAGGGTCGTTTTGACCACATTCAAAGCTATGTTTGAGATCTTGCAGTGCCTGTAAATGGAATTCAATATAATTGCTTGGAAAACTGAAAAAAAAAACATATTCCAAGTAGAAGACAAGAAATTCCACTTGTTAAACCTGAAAGGGCACAACTGTGAAGTGAAAACCATTTCCGGTGACTACCTCTTGAAGCTCATCAAGAGAATGCCAAGAGTATGCAAAGCAGTTATCAAAGCAAAAGGTGGCTAATTTGAAGAACCTAAAATATAAGACATAATTTCAGTTGTTTCACACTTTTTTGTTAAGTATATAATTTCACATGTGTTAATTCATAGTTTTGATGCATTCAGAGTGAATTTCCAATTTTCGTAGTCATGAAAATACAGAAAAATCTTTAAATGAGGTGTGTCCAAACTTTTGGTCTGCACTATATATATATATATATATATATATATATATATATATATATATATATACCGTATATACTTGAGTTTAAGCCGAGAATTTCAGCCCATTTGTTTAGGCTGAAATTGCCCCTCTCGGCTTATACTCGGGTCATACCCAGGAGTCGGCAGGGGAGGTGGAGTGGCAGCTGTCTAAGCATACTCACCTGCTCCTGGCACGGTCCCTTCATGTCCCTCGTTCTTTGGGTGCTGACAGCTTCTTCCTGTAGTGAGCGGTCACATGGTACCACTCAGTACAGTAATGAATATGGACCCCACTCCACTCCCATAGGGGTGGAGCCGCATATTTATTACTGTAATGAGCGGTACCATGTGACCGCTCACTACAGGAAGAAGCTGCCAGCGCAGGTGAGTATAAGCAGTGAGCTATATTCACCTGCTCCCTGTTCCACCATCGCCAGCCGCCGCTGTGTCTTCTGCATCCTCTGCACTGCCGCTCAGGTCAGAGGGCGTGGTGACGCAATTAGTGCGCGCCGCTCTCTGCCTGAACAGTCAGTGCAGTGGACGGGGAACGTATCGGCGGCTGGTGACGGCGGAACGGGGAGCAGGTGAGTATAGCAAGTGCCGGGGGCCTGAGCGACGAGAGGTGAGTATGCGATTTTTTTTTTATCGCAGCAACAGCATATGGGGCAAATATCTCTATGGAGCATCTTATGGGGCCATAATCAGCATTTATGGAGCATTACATGGGGCAAATGACTGTATGGAGCATCTTATGGGGCCATAATCAGCATTTATGGAGCATTACATGGGGCAAATGACTGTATGGAGCATCCTATGGGGCCATAATCAGCATTTATGGAGCATTATATGGGGCAAATGTCTGTATGGAGCATCCTATGGGGCCATAATCAGCATTTGTGCAGCATTATATGGGGCGTATTTTGTATGGAACATCTTATGGGGCCATCATGAACTGTATGGAGCATTATATGGGGCTCCTGATTCAATATGGATATTCAAAAACACTTAACCTACTGATGTCTCAATTAATCTTACTTTTATTGGTATCTATTTTTAATTCTGACATTTACCGGTAGCTGCTACATTTCCCACCCTAGGCTAATACTCGAGTCATTAAGTTTTCCCAATTTTTTGTGGCAAAATTAGGGGTCTCGGCTTATACTCGGGTCAGCTTATACTCGAGTATATACGGTGTATATATATATATATAAACACACACCAACATAAATAAGTAATAGACACACACATATATATACTGTATAAATATAAATATATATATATATATATATATATATATATATATATATATATATACACATATATTTAGGAGCTGTTTGGAGGTACGTATAAACTATTGATTCTGCGATAGTTCATTTATATAACAAAACAGTTGCTAAAAAATACAATTTGTAATGCATACCACAAAGTAACATCAATTAAAATGTAAAAAAAATTTAGATATAGCTGGTAAAATAAAAAAAACAAAAAAACAAAAAAACCTGTAGCTGGTCAATAAGGCGAAAAAGACGATCATTAAGAGGATAAAAAGGTGTCTAACTTCTTTAACATGCTACCAAGAACAAGGCTAAAATGTTAGAATTGCAGAAGTTTTTCTAATGTGGGAAATTCTGTATAACTGGAGGGCGCTTCATAGTACATTCCTATTCACCCACCTGTCAGAAGACAACTAAATAATTCATTCCTTTACATTGCAAGAAAAGATGAAAACGTTAGATAATGTTGTTGATGCCTCAAACTATTATGAAGATGTTGGATAACGCTTGACTTGGAGCTTGTTACCATGAATAACCTCAGAGCAAATTTCTAGTAATCAATTCAGGTGTGACTGCGATTAACCCAAATATTTGTCTTCTCACCCTCCCCAATATGACACTTATAGGGGTGCAGGAATCTGAGCTATGTGGTGTTGATTGCAGGGCCAATCAAAAAATCCATTGCTGTTTTTGGACAAAAGGTTAGGTTCTCATGATGAGATTTTGGCTTGTTCTTCACACTGTATATTTTTACTCTGCACTTACAGCAAAGTGGATGTGGTTTATAGAAATCTAATGCCGCTGTTTTTTTTCTGTGCAGCAGTCTCTGAGTTTTATGTGTGGATTTTCCCTACAGTATTGCATTAGAGGTAGAAAATCTGCAGGTAATAAACGCGTGTAATCCGCACATGACTGTATCACCAGAATGTTGTCAAAGCCAAATAGCCGGAAGTATCAAAAACAAAGCAGCTTTTTTTAATACCTAACATACCAAAAAAGAAAATTGCAGCATCAAAAACATGATAAAAATGCATGTAAAGGGTGACCAATAAAAATTCAAAAAATGCTTGTGATGAGAATTAAGTATCTAGTATGCCATCATTGTTTTTGGAAACAAAAAAAAAGAAACTTTTATTTAATTTTAAACAATCTAAGAATTAAAAAATAGTTTTTCTCGCTCTGCGTTTAAGGTCTTGAAGGCGTTTCCTGTAACATATTATTGAATATCTGTATTGGCGCCCTCTGGTGTTCATTTGATTCCTTACCGCAAAGCCCATTTCATGTGTTCAGCACTTATGAGAAGCCATGTCTAGTGGCGGTCCGGAAATCAGTTGTACATGGGCCGTGAAAGATAAATATGTCAAACTGGACTAAGAAATGAAAGAAATACATAGCTGAAATAAGATGTGCGAAATTGGACTTTGGGGTTTCCCCACAAACAGTTCATTTTAATCACTCGATTTTGGAATGACAATCATTTCCACACTTGGATGTGTTTAAATAAAATGTTCCTGTGCTGAGATAATCTTATACATGTGCCCCTGCTGTGTTCTGTGTAATGGCTGTGTCTGACTGTGCAGGAACATGGTCTGATCATACCACAGCTCCTGGGCAGAGGAGGAAGAAAAAGAATATACAGACAGGATAGCAGGGGATCACAGCTCCTGGGCAGGGGAGGGACACACAAGAGAATACAGAGAGAACAGCACAGGATCACAGCTCCTGGGCAGGAAAGGAAGCAAAAGAGTATGCAGACAGGATAGCAGGGGATCACATCTCCTGGGCAGGGGAGGGACACACAAGAGAATACAGACAGAACAGCACAGGATCACAGCTCCTGGGCAGGAAAGGAAGCAAAAGAGTATGCAGACAGGATAGCAGGGGATCACATCTCCTGGGCAGGGGAGGGACACACAAGAGAATACAGACAGAACAGCACAGGATCACAGCTCCTGGGCAGGGAAGGAAGCAAAAGAGTATGCAGACAGGATAGCACGGTATCACAGCTCCTGGGCAGGAGAGGGATGCAAAAAAGTGTATACAGACAGAACAGCAGTGGGTCACAACTGATTTTTTGTGTTGAGAAAATAATTTCCAAGTCAGTTTTTAAGCAATATTTTACCTCAAAGAAAGAATTGGCTGTGCTCCCATGCGGTAATGTCTATATACTCTCCCTTGCTCAGGAGCTGTGACCCCATGCTGTCCTGTCTGTATATTCTTTTGCTTCCTCCCCCACCTAGGAGCTGTAGTATGATCAGACCATGTTCCTGCATGGTCAGACACAGCCATTACACAGTACATAGCAGGGGCACATTTCTAAGATTATCTCAGCACGGGAATATTTTATTTAAACACATCCAATCGTGGAAATTATTATTATTCCAAGATCTATTGATTAAAATGTACTTTGTTGACAGGAAAACCCCTTTAAACTTAGTGAAGTGAATAATGGATTTGTATAGTGTTATAGTGTACACATGGGATAAAATAGATTAGTATGGTGTCAAATATACTGTGTGTATATATATATATATATATATACTAGATGGTGGCCCGATTCTAACGCATCGGGTATTCTAGAATATGAATGTCCACGTAGTATATTGCCCAGCCATGTAGTATATTGCCCAGCCATGTAGTATATTGCCCAGCCACATAGTATATTGCCCAGCCACGTAGTATATTGCCCAGCCACGTAGTATATTGCCCAGCCACGTAGTATATTGCCCAGTCACGTACTATATTGCCCAGCTACGTAGTATATTGCCCAGCCACGTAGTATATTGCCCAATCATATAGTATATTGCCCAGTGATGTGGTATATTGCCCAGCCACATAGTATATTGCCCAGCCACGTAGTATATTGCACAGCGATGTAGTATACAGCATAGAGCCATGTAGTATAAAGCACAGACACGTAGTATATTGCCCAGCCACGTAGTATATTGCCCAGCCACGTAGTACATTGCCCAGCCACGTATGTAACAGGTTAAAAAAGACTTAAAATAAAAAATAAACATACTCACCTTCTGAAGGGCTCTTGTAGTCCTGGCGCCTGTGTGCGGTGCACGCGGCAGCTTCCGGTCCCAGAGTTGGTATGAGCGCAGGACCTGTGATGACGTCGCGGTCACATGACCGTGACGTCAAGGCAGGTCCTTCTCGCATAGCATCCTTAGCACCGGAACATGCCGCTTGCACTGCCGAGGACAGCGCCACGTCAGGGGATGAGAATAACGTTCTTTTTGTTACATTAGATCCTTTTACTATTGATGCTGCATACGCAGCATCAATAGTAAAAACTTGGTCACACAGGGTCAATAGCAGCGGTTACGGAGTGCGGTACCCACGGCCCGTTACTGCTGGCATTAATCCTGTGTGAGCGGTGAGTGGAGGGGAGTATGCGGGCGCCAGGCACTGACTGCAGGGGTGTAGGGAGGGACTAATCGGACTGTGCCCCTCGCTGATTGGTCGCGGCAGCCATGACAGGCAGCTGGCGAGACCAATCAGCGACGTGGGATTTCCGTGACGGAAGTTGCCGACAGACAGAAAGACAGACAGACGGAAGTACCCCTTAAACAATTATATATATATATATATATATATATAGTATATATATGTATATATTGTGAGATAGCGCTTACTGCATGTGTTAGGGGACACTCGCTTAGCAATGGGACACAGTCACACAGATACGTTTTTCTCACAAAAATAATCCATGTGGTTTATTATGCAGTCATAATCTGGGCTATGCACAGTTCATTGTAAACTTCATAGAACACAATAGGCACCAACCGGTGACATTAAGTTGCAGCTTTAACTCAGATATTTCACATACGGCTTTAACTCACAGACACTAAACATGCTGGACCTCTCACTTCGTCCAGTTACCAAGGGTGACCGTACGCAGAACAGTTCATCAATGTCCATGGAACACAACAAGCACCAACAGTCTGTTCCACTGGCAGATACTTCTCTGCTGTTATGATAGCCCACTTCCCAGGTGTTACCTTTCTGGAGCTCCTGCTCCACATGCTGACCTCCTGTCAGTCCTCTCTCCTCCAGGGAAACTGCCGAACTGGGATCACCAACGTGCCTGGCAGGCACACATCAGTTAGTCCAGATCCTCAGACGGGCTGTAGCTCCCCCAATGCAGTGCCGTTGCAGACTCTGCATACACTCCTTCCCATGTGCTCTTCAGGAAGTCCTACTCCCAGGACTCCCAACACAGGCTACTGCATGCGCTGTTCAGGACGTCCATCCCCACTCGGGACTGTCTAACACACAAGTCTCTAAGTGCGCTGTTCAGGTATCCGATTCTACTCCCAGGATCTCCAAACACACCAGTCTTCAGGTCCACAGCCTCACAGTGTGCTATTCAGGGATCCAGTCCACACACAGGACCTCCCAACACACAAGCCATCCAGGATTTCACACTCTCCATTACAGAGAACATTCAGGTCCATACACAGGAACCACTACCAACCATGTGACCACACCATGATCACATTATGTAGTTGTAACTACTCCCATGGATGGGAGTTGTGTGTGGCTAGTTCATCCTGCCCAGCTCTCATAACTAGCCTGGCAAGCCTCCCTTCACAATTATACAAACACTTGTGGGGGCTACAGGTCCAATAACAACAGCATTACTTCAGGCTTACAGCGCAGACTCCCTGCAACACATATCGGCCATTTACAACTCTGCCAGTCACTGTTTCATCATCATTATAACCACAGATACGCCTCCATGCATATCCCGAAGAGCACTGTGAGAGACAAAATCTAAAAGAAATCTAGAAATCAAATTGTAATAATTAATTTGCATTTTATTGCAAGAAATAAGTATTTGATACAATAGAAAAACAGGACTTAATAATAGGTCCAGAAACCTTTGTTTGCTTTATGGATCTCCACCATTTTTAGAGTGCTAGGCAGCTGCTTAGAAGAACCCATGGCTGCTGATTTTTTGGCACAAGGTTAGAGGAGGCTGTTTTTTTTTATAAAGCTGTGAAATTTACATCACCTGGCCTTCCCGATCGATGATAGTGAACAAGCCATAACCCTAACAGGATAATTAAGGTCTGAAACCTTGGTCAAAATTATCTGAGCACATAAATTTCCAAAGTTACCCAAACTTTCGCATTGGCCCATTTTTCCTTTTCTACACTTTTTAAAATAAAAAGCTGACAATGTATATATATATATATATATATATATATTTTTTTTTTTTTTTTTTCCCTAAACTACAACGGAAATGTGTCATCTCATTAACTTTAGCCATTTTAGGGATCATTTCATCTTCAATTTGCTAAGCTGTTCACTGTTAATTTCTTCACTGTATTTAGGATACTGACATTTCTCGCACAAACAGGATATAATTTCAATGTGCAGGGGTAGAGGCAATAGTTTTCTTCTGCTGTGATGGGAACATGGACCACAAACTCAGTTGTGTAAATAAACTCTAAATGAGGGTCATAATAGAAGAATCTTGGTTCAACTAGTATACAGTGGCTTGCAAAAGTATTCACCCACTTTTTATCTATTTTGTTACATTACAACCTGTGTTTAAATATTTTTGGAATCCAATTTGTGTGCGATGAATCAGTCTAAGTAATAGTCTAAGTTGGTGAAGTGAGAAAAATTATAGGCATAAATTAAAATTAAAGCATCAAATAACTTAAAATTGGCATGTGAATGTGTTCACCACTAATTTCTGGTGCAAGCAATTCCCTTCATAAGTCACATGAAGAGCTCCCAAGCAGAACCTGAAGTATCTGTCCATACAACCACAATAAGCCATACACTCCCTATAGGTGGTCTTTAGGGAAGGGAGGGCAAAATAAGCCTTTACTGATACACAAAAATTGTAAGGCATTTTTTGAGTTTGCTAAGACATGTGAGAGACTCCCCAAATGTATGGAGGAAGGCGGTGTGGTCAGATGATACTAAAATTGAACTTCTTTGCCGCCAAGGTAAATGCTAGGTCTGGCACCAAACCCACACAGCTCATCACCCCAAGAACACATCCCCACTATGAAACATGGTGGTGGCAGAATCATTCTGTGGCGATGGTTTTTCATCACCAGGGACAGAGAAAACGGTCCAAGTCGAGGGGAAGATGAAAGGTGCGAAATACAAGGATATTCTTAAGCAAAACCTGTTTCAGTCCATCAGTAATTTGGTAATTTGAGACAGGGGCGGAGGTTTACCTGCCAACAAGACAATAATCCAAAGCAAGCTGCTAAAGCAACAAAAATGGTTTAAGGGGAAAATTGTAAATGTTTTGGAGCGCCCTTGTCAAAGCCCAGACCTTAACCAATTGAGAATCTGTGGTCAGACTTGAAGATTGCTGTTCACCAGAGGAAACCATCTAACTGGAAGGAGCTGGAGCAGTTTTTTTGCCTTGAGGAATTGTGAAAAATCTCATTGGCCAAATGTGGAAAACTCTTAGACACTTATCCAAAGCAACTTGCAGCTGTAATTGCTGCAAAAGGAGGCTCTACAAAGTACTGACTTGAAGGGAGTAAATAGTTATGCACCCCCGAAGTTTTCAGTTATTTTGTCCTATTTGTTGTTTGTTTCACAATAAAATGAAAATCAAATGTTCACACTTGAAGGCATGTTCTTTACTTGAACTGATGCAAACCGTCAAAAAAAGTGGAATTTCAGGTTGTGAGGTAGTAAAACACCAAAAATGCAAAGGGGTGACTACTTTTGCAAGCCACTGTATATGCGGGGGTAGATACATACAGAAGAACAGTAAATGGGCCATTTGTAATTCATCATACCGCACCCTTTATGTGTCCGTGACAGAAGCGGATTTTGAAGTGGGAATGGGCCCTCACCTCCAGGGCCCATGTGCGACTGCACCGATGGTACGTCTGCCCCGCATATGTGTTATAAGCTACAGCATGACAGGAATATAGTGTATGTTTGAAAAATCCTTGTAATGCAATCAGAAAAGAACTGAAAATGTGTGAAAATGAATCAAAGTAGAAGTACTGCCTGTGGGAAATACGCTACTTCCATGAAAGCCAGTGGGAGACGAGTTGCCGGCTATCTGTCAGTGCCACAACAATGCAGCTAAGTCTTATCCTGGGCTGGGCTGCTTGCTCAAGAGGAATGTAAAATATTTGGAGCTGGGATTTTACACCACATACGGAAATGTGACACAAGGCCAGTTTTTTCCTAACCTTTGCCATATAGAAAAAGTGCCCACACAAATACTTGTAACTGCTTATATACGCACAACGCCCTGCTACAATCACACGAGTCCTCCCATACATCTAATCCCAGGGGAACGGATAGTGAATAATCCAAATGTATAGTATCGTGTAAAGGCATATTGCGTTGATAGTTATGTCCTTTTCTGATACCCGTGTCGTCTCCATTTTTCATGATCTCGGGTTGGGTGAGGGCGTATGTTTTGCGTGTCGAGCTGACGTTTTTAATTATACCATTCTGGTGTAGATATAAGCTTTTGATTGGCCGTTATTGCATTTTATTTCAATGTAACAGCAACCATAAAACGGAATTCTGGTGTTTTGACTTTTTTTCTTGTTACGACGTTTAGTGATCAGGTTAATTCTATTTTTATATATTGAAAGATTGGGTGAATCTGAACGTGGTGATACCAAATATGTGTATATTTGTTTTTTATTGTTTTATTTTGAATGGGGCGAAAGGGGGGTGATTTGAACTTTTATAATTGTTTTATTTTTTTATATTTTTAAAAGCATTTTTTGCAAGCCTCAATAGTCTCTATGGAAGATGATGATTAGATCGCCTGTGTGTAGCAGAAATGCTCCCTTGCTATGAACACTGACCACCAGGCGGCGCTCATAGCAATCTGCCTATGACAACCATAGAGGTCTGCTGGAGACCTCTGGTTGTCATGCCAACCCATTGGTAACCCGTGATCATGTGACAGGGTCATCGATGGGTGAGATTTCCGGCGCGCTTGCCGGAAGCACGAGTTAAATGTTGCAGGTTTACAGACGTGGGTGGATCGCGATTCCACCAGTGGCTGTTAGAGGCACATGTCAGCTGTTCAAAACAGCTGACATGTGCTGGGAAAGATATGGGCTCAGCGCCGGAGCCCACATCAAAAGGAGGGAGTCTGACATGGGTGTATTACTATGTCAAACATCAGAAAGGGGTTAAACTGTAATTTCCAGCATGCTTGCACCTACCAAGTCAAAACCCATTCTAAGTTTTTAACAAGACATGATGGGAGACCCTGGCAGACATAGACACAAAAGGTTTCCTTTGCAAGAACAATATATGGGCCCATTACAGCCCATGCACAATTCCACCTGCTTTGGAGGGGTTAATGGCACCCTTACGTCTTGGGCCCCTCTGTGGCTGAACAGATTGCACCAATGATATGTCTGCCCCTGCTAGGATACATAGTTTGAAGAAAGCAATAGGTCAGACAACACTATCCTAAATAACTAAAAATGTATTTTAGGCCATTTTGACACTTCCAACATTCATAGTCTGAGTGTGGACATCAATGTCCGGTCTGGCTGGAGGTATCTGTGCCTGTGAGACTGTCCAGTTAGAGACAGGTCCAGACATCTCAGTCCATATTTGGAGCGTGAATGTTGAATGTGCGAAGTAGGTCTAACACGTGGCATTTCATGTAACATCAAACTGTATAGATGTCTAATAAAGAAAGGTGCTGAACACCACATGTAAGGCCAAGATGCCACATGTAAGGCCAAGAAACTCTAAGCTACACCTGATTAGCAGAAAAACTCCTTATCAGTTTACTAAAGAGTGATGTATGTTCTGCAAATGAATTAATGTGCCAATTTACAAATCTAGCTGCTCTATTGAGGGTGTATAACAACCCCCTAGCCCCCCAGGTACTCTCACTGTCCAGCAGAGAATGTTGTGCCCTCAAGCTCCTCACATATTAGGTAAATTAATGCATGTGGACCATTCTGAAAGATGACAGGTCATAAAGTATAAAGTTTGCTGATGCCTTCATAACCTGAAAGAGTGAAGTACTCGAACCCTGTAAGACAATTGCATTTTGCCTTATTTTATGTTGAAGCTGTGCCCAGTCTGAGAAAGAAAACTGACACAGCCCAGGGTTAAATTAAGAAATGCTCAACAGAATTGGACACATGCTAAAATGCTCAGAGTTGAAAGGGTGAAGATTCAACTTTTCCATTTTTGGTCTGAATTATTCACGATTAGCTTGAGCACATGAAATTCCGTATCTACTAAGTGAAAAGGAAAAGTTAAAAGTGATTCTTTATATTATATCACATCCTGCAGTTACACTGTTACAAAAAAGGTTTATAGTATAAGAAAGAAATACATAAAAACATGTATGAATTATAAAAAGTAAATGTTTGCAAAGAGGTATTCCGAGACATAAGAGTAGCAGTGGGGAGGAAACAGTCACTTATTTTGACAGTGTATGTAGAACATACGCAGCCGCCCACCCTTCGGCCACATCTGGACTAGCTTTCACACTGCTCTGTAGGTGACCAGTGATGCCGGCAATATATCAATGTGCACCACCAGCCACTCCCTACAGCAATGCTCCCCACCCTAGCTGTCAAAAAACTACAAAAATTAGGCGTGTGGTATTTTCCCTGTGAATCAGTGATTCCAGAGCCTCTTTAAGGAAGATATTTTTGTTAGAAAATGACATAAATCAAACCAAGTCATGGAACAATAAAAGTGAACGCTGAGCACACTTTACAATTCATATTTTTTCCAGAGTTTCTTTCCACACATGGTCCCCATTTAAAGTAATTACAGAAATGGTATGTTTTCGCGAATGTGCCCATTTTCCATACTATAGATATCACAGCAATGATGACCAATATTTCCATCCCGATGAGATGACATCTGCATGGAATTTTACATATGATACAGAAATGATTACTACCCACATATGTAAGCGAAAGCGAGTTCGCAGAGAGTGGTCATCTGCTTCTGTCGTTGTACATGCGAGTGATGGTTATGGCCTGTTTACAGCAGGTGACAAAGAAGCAGAATAGGATTAAACCAGTGGCCCATGAGTCGAGGAAGCAGTTGGAGTGATTTGTGCCAAACACATAAATATGTGCAAGTTTCATAAAAAAATTAATTACATTTTAACGTAATCAGTAAATTAAGTCTACATCTGCTCCGAGTGGATTTTCATCTCCAAATTGTTCTCCTCCTAAATAATTGTAGCCGAATCCGAGTCCTATGTGGCCACCACGCCCATTTTTCTTTTCCATTTCCAAAGTTATTGGCTGGCCCCAAAAGTTGCTAATTTTACATTGAAAATGTTTCGACGTGCACCATTTTAGTGGCACTGGTTACACCACCACCTTGCAGTTCCTTGAGAAACGGGGGCCCCAAGTGAAATTAAATTACTACAGGGTAAGGCTACATGACAACATGAAGATGGTGCCCTCACATTGTGACGATTGTCAATAGGGCTGCATGCCTTCATGACAAAAAATCCAAACCTGTTAGATTTTTGGTTGTGCAGGTGTCACTTGGCAATATTGTTTATGTACAACTTGTGACCTGTATGCAAGTAGTCTGTACTTTGATTGTTTTCACAAAATCGCAAAATTCAAATCGCAACTCTCAAAAATATCAATGGAAACAAGTCATTTAGCACTCGCTTTATTATATAATATTCAATTTTTCCGCTATACAAAAAATTACCCCACCTATTCATTTCAACTATATACGGGGCTTATATTGAGCATTTTGCTTGAGCCATTTCTTAAAGTGAAACTGTGGTTTTGAATTATTATATACAAGATTGTGATATATGAGAAATTTATATGATATGATAAAGATTTTGCTGAAATATGCCAATAGTAAAGCAAAAATATTTAGGATTGAGAGTCCTCAGTGGTTGATACCTTTTAATGGCTAACTGAAAAGATGGTAACAAATTGCAAGCTTTCGAGACTACACAGGTCTCTTCATCAGGCAAAGACTAAAACAAATTCTGAAGAATCACATGTTTATGTAAAACAATACATCCAAAATGACATCTATATATATATATATATACATATATATATATATATATATATATATATAAATAGGTTTTGTATATCATGATAATTATACTCTAAGTACCACCAGCTCCATAGCGAGACAGGAGTGGCTGCACAGGGTACCAGTCAGTACATGTACATGTTATACAAATAAGAATCTTTCTAAAAGATATTTTCGTTAATTAACTTAACAGAAAAAGTTATATTTTGAACAATTTCAGAGTAACGTACCTGGAAGATCAGGACTTTGAAATTATTTCTTCTCAAGAGTACGTTGTGGTTGCTTTCCAGCTTCTTCACCTGCACAGTCTGCTTATCCATACGATCCTTGACTTCTCTCATGTTGGCGCTGACTTTGCGAGATTTCTCCAGAAGTTTGCTGACAGTGTTGCTGGTAGACGTATGACTTTTGGAAAGTTTGGTGATATCATTTTGGATACCCTTTACTGAGTTTTCTATGTCAATCTGCCTCTTTTCCATCTTGTGCTGGTTTTCTTGCACTGAATCCAGCATATTCACTAGTTTATCCAGCAGGGTGAGGACTGTGATGGCGTTGACCTGATTAGTGTCTTTGATGGAGTCCGCCACTAGCTGCTGGGGTGTAGGGCTAGAGCTGGGGGACTCCGCAGGGCTGTGGCTGGGCACCACCAGCTCCTGGCTCTCATGATCAGCACTCTTCTGAAACTCTTCATTGCTCTTCTCTATCTGAAGTGCATCTTCCTCCATGTTCACAGATGTTCACAAATCAATCCGTGCAGCTGCTTTACTTTTCCTCTTGTGCTTTCTGATGATATATTCTAATGAATGTATTGTAAAAGTAGCAGATGTTCTCTTCTTTGGCTTCTTCTCCTTTGATAGGATAGTATGACACACTAGTCTGCAGCAAAACACTGCCAGCAACTACATTCCAGCTTCCCTTTTAAGCCTCTGCTCCACCCAGTGGGAGGCGAAATGTGAATTATCCAAACTTTTCAGATCCAGGGGAGTGTTCCAGAGCATATACTCCATGTCACGGCACTCCTAGATGTGCAGGTTTACGTTTTTTTTTAACATGCCATAGTTTAATAATGACTTCATGGAGGCAGAGAAAACACCCAATGTTGGACTGGAGCCATCTCTAGTTCTCTTGGCTGCAGGGGAAAACTTTTGGCTGGCTGCTATGATACACTGGAACACTGAGTGTGTTTTTTTCCTGGATGAAGTTATTTTCAGAGAGAAGTATTGTTCGCATCTGCCAAGGGAATAACTCATGATGTGGTTCACATCTACATTTCTTTTTACTTACAAATATAGGTTAGAGATCTCAGTTTTCACAGAGCTCTTTTAGAGGGAAAGTCGCAGTTATTGTAAGATTATCTTTCCTTTGTTGTGGACGTTTTCTTTCTGGGACATTTCCTCAATTTAAAGGCAACCTGTCACACAATTCAAGCAGCTCAAACCATGGACAGACAACTGCAACCAGATATATTTTTCTCCAAAATGCTTCTAGCGGGAGACCTGTCGTTCACCTGCAGCCATGCAGATAGAAGCTATCCGGTGGGCCCCAACAGTACTTCATCTCTGGCTATGATCCTTGGCTGTGTCTTCCCGCTATATTTTCTTGGAAACGTTGGAGCATGTCAGAGAAAGACTTACCTGCTGTTATCACGCAGTCAGGCTTTGGATCATTTTGGTTATGGATTGGTTAACATGTATCACATGACAGGTTCCCTTTAACTCTATAAAGCCATACTATATTGTGCAGTCATGAGACTGATCACTATAGATATAGGAAGGTATATCATAATTTACTTTAACGGCTGCAGAGCCAACATGATTCATCCCTCTTTTCCCTAAAGAAACCATTTCTCAATGTTGAAATCGAAGGAGTAAGATGGTAAAATATTTAAACTATGGAAATTGAATGATCGATAGACATGTTAATCATCTGTTGAAAAAAGTAGAAACAAAACTTTTAAAACATCTTGGCTTATTCAATGGAGAATATGAGAGCCACCCACAAAAATCCCTGCACTTACACACCTTGGCTGCTATCAATGAGGTTAAAAATGGTTGTCCGAGGTATGTTCTGCCACACTGAATGCCTTTGGGTATGCAAATCATCAAGATCTGCTGCTAGCAGCTCCCTTTACAATTTCCAACCAAATCCATTCGTGAGACAATTCCGGAGGTGCTGCAGGCCATGGTAGCATATTTAGGCCATTTAGGCTGCTAACAGTAGCACAAGCAACATACAGCCTGTTGTTGTCTTGTTCAAAAACAACTTCTGTGATACTGTCACATTCCGTCGTGAAGACCTCTTCATTGCGTTGCCTAGTCTCCAGACCTTTCGTTGGCTATTACTGTGTCCAAGACAGAAGCTGGACCCATTACTGAAAAGCATAAATCTTCATTCCAGTCCCCATTGCTGTGTTGCCCTGCACTATGATAGCCTTAGAGAGAGGTTGTATGAGGTCAATAAAAGATCTGTAGCTGGACATTTGGATCATAGCACAAAGTCTTGCAAACTCCTTCTGATTGCTTGTTCAGACACTATTTGATGCCTTAGGCACAGTATGTCACATCCAATCTCATTTGCAGTACAGAATGGATAACTACAGGACATTATTCAAATCTGATTAGTCCACATTCACATTGCCATGGAGAGGGCTTGATGAGGGAATGTCACACCTGTCCTACTCCGGGGATTATTGTGTGGGATGGTATAATATAAGGTAGCCAGACCCCACTAGTCTTTTTTCCAGATACATTAACAGCTCGACCTTTCATTAATGTGGTTAAGAAACCAATGGTAAGGTGATTTTTCCAAAATCACAGAATTTGGCAAAATAGCCTTTTTTCACCCCAATATTGCCACATCTGTTCTCTCACTCCTTGCTCTAAGAGTCACTCTCCTCCTCTTACTACCCTAACACCACAGTGTTCACATATGCTTCCGGTATCTGAGACTCTTCAGGATCACCTCCACCCCCGGGGGTTAACGTCTGGTGATGAGGGTCTGGATTCTGAAACCTACTTTGTCCGGCCCCAAATCCAACATCAAAAAATTTGGGGCATCGGTGCAGATACTTTCCTCCTCTGGATTCTGTGATTCTTCACAGATGTCTGATGCCCCTCTCCTAGTGTATCCTCACCCACCCCCTGCAGACTGTGAGCCCTCGCGGGCAGGGTCCTCCCTCCTTATGTACTCGTGTGCCTTGTTATCTGCTCATGTTTAATGTATTTGTCTATATTTGCCCCGTATTCACATGTAAAGCGCCATGGAATAAATGGCGCTATAAAAATGTATAATAATAATAATAATAATAAATGCCCATGGAATAAAATGTGCGAACAACTCTGCAGAATGGCCCTTCTGTGGTTCCCTACAGTCAGGTTGGCATTTGGAAATTTGTGATGCAGGGGGAAACAAGGGTGATTGGGGTGCAACTTCTGAGGATTGTACTGTGTGTGATGTTAAAGGTGAAGGAAGAGGAGAGGCCACCTGATGCAGTGATTGCCATCCACTGGAGCACATGCTTTTTCTGAGCCTCATCTACAAGTCGTACTGCTGTGCAGCTACGAAAGAAAATGAGTCGAGTAACAGATGTTGTCAGTGGTGTTTGGATAGGACAAGACAGTGTTTGTTCAGTTGAGCCTTTATTAACAATAACACCTAACCCACATACACCTTGAACACCAAGCCTATTCCGCCTTCCACCATGACCGCACTTTTTCCCACTCATGTTGTATGTAGCCTTCCCCTCTTGTAACCAGCTGTTTCATTCACAACCTTAGGCTCACATCTGCCAGTCACCTGTCACTAAATGAACAATCGCTATTTATTTTTTTAGATAGTGTCCCTGAACAACACTGTTATACCTAACGATTCTTAAATGGAAATCTGGCCTTCTGATTTGTTACCGAAACACCATTTTATTACAAACGATTTGGATTAGCTAATTGGGCATCCTGGCTGCACGCCCTATATTAGACCTAACGATTCAAGTGGATGGTTTGGGTGCCCCAATTGGCTGCCGGAATCAACACACATTAAGTTAAGGGGAAAAAAAAAAAAAAAAGAGCGCACCGCTCCTCTATTCTCTCCACGCTCCCTCCCCTCATCAAAAACATCCCCACCCCACTCATGGAACATCACCACTATCCTAGTGGTGATAACAAAAGCATTAATGGAAACGCGATGATTTACCGAAATGTGACCGAATTTTGCAGACTTTGAGTAAAAAGGCTCATGAAACCGAACACAAATCCGAATGTGCTACGTTCGTGCCGAATTTGAGATAAGCAAATGTTTTCCAAATAAACAAGTTTGCTCATCTCTAACTAAAACCTCTGTACTAAGACTGCTATTACCACCATACAGTGACCATATAATGGTAATATCAGGTCTACACCAGTGCTCTGCAGATCATTTATATGCGTGCACTGTGCAGGTTCTCACCAGTGATGTTCTCCCTGATTGTTGTCACTCATTTTTCCTTTTCCATTGCATTCGGTCCAGACCACTATGACCTCTTCCTCCACACATAACTTATCCCTGCAAGATGTAACACACAGGCATCTTCACTTTACTGATTTTCCAGGACCCACTACCACCTCTACACAAACCACAACTTGTGATACCTTATAATAATTCCCCGTGCCTCCTTTAACAGTGATCCCCCTTGACCTCTTACAATAATTACCCTGTACCTTCTTATGCTGTCTTATGTTAATAATAATAATAATAATAATAATAATAATAATAATAATGACTCCTAGCTTCCCCTGAAAATGATAATGATCCTCCCATGGTGCCACCTTATAATAAAGACCCTCAGTGCCTCTGTACTGTAATAATGTTCCTGAGCAGGGGCGTCCATTCATGGCAAAAAAGGCTTTTATAACCTTATTTTTAAAAACTTTTGGTTATTATTGTAATTATTGCAATAACTACGTTATTATTTATGTTGCTGCCTGTTTCATAGGATGTCCTTTACAGATGATACATCTAAATGTTTATTTTGCAGGCACTTTACTTTTTGTGTATATTGTGAGCTGTGGGCAGTTGGAATGTTTCTGATCACAATTTCTCTGTGTTGCAATGAACGGGCTCCAGCCTAGCAGGTTTGGAGTATACAATGTATTAGACTGTAAAACATAGGGCAGTGAGTAAAAGGGTGCACCTATCGATCAGATGGGTTAATGAGAAACCTTGAGATCCGCTTGGTAATGCTGCAATAGTAAAGCCTGCTGAGAGATGGAGAGTAAGAAGTGTCTCTGAGTATACAGGTCCTTCTCAAAAAATTAGCATATAGTGTTAAATTTCATTATTTACCATAATGTAATGATTACAATTAAACGTTCATATATTATAGATTCATTATCCACCAACTGAAATTTGTCAGGTCTTTTATTGTTTTAATACTGATGATTTTGGCATACAACTCCTGATAACCCAAAAAACCTGTCTCAATAAATTAGCATATCAAGAAAAGGTTCTCTAAACGACCTATTACCCTAATCTTCTGAATCAACTAATTAACTCTAAACACATGCAAAAGATACCTGAGGCTTTTATAAACTCCCTGCCTGGTTCATTACTCAAAACCCCCATCATGGGTAAGACTAGCGACCTGACAGATGTCAAGAAGGCCATCATTGACACCCTCAAGCAAGAGGGTAAGACCCAGAAAGAAATTTCTCAACAAATAGGCTGTTCCCAGAGTGCTGTATCAAGGCACCTCAATGGTAAGTCTGTTGGAAGGAAACAATGTGGCAGAAAACGCTGTACAACGAGAAGAGGAGACCGGACCCTGAGGAAGATTGTGGAGAAGGACCGATTCCAGACCTTGGGGAACCTGAGGAAGCAGTGGACTGAGTCTGGTGTGGAAACATCCAGAGCCACCGTGCACAGGCGTGTGCAGGAAATGGGCTACAAGTGCCGCATTCCCCAGGTAAAGCCACTTTTGAACCATAAACAGCGGCAGAGGCGCCTGACCTGGGCTACAGAGAAGCAGCACTGGACTGTTGCTAAGTGGTCCCAAGTACTTTTTTCTGATGAAAGCAAATTTTGCATGTCATTCGGAAATCAAGGTGCCAGAGTCTGGAGGAAGACTGGGGAGAAGGAAATGCCAAAATGCCTGAAGTCCAGTGTCAAGTACCCACAGTCAGTGATGGTGTGGGGTGCCATGTCAGCTGCTGGTGTTGGTCCACTGTGTTTCATCAAGGGCAGGGTCAATGCAGCTAGCTATCAGGAGATTTTGGAGCACTTCATGCTTCCATCGGCTGAAATGCTTTATGGAGATGAAGATTTCATTTTTCAGCACGACCTGGCACCTGCTCACAGTGCCAAAACCACTGGTAAATGGTTTACTGACCATGGTATTACTGTGCTCAATTGGCCTGCCAACTCTCCTGACCTGAACCCCATAGAGAATCTGTGGGATATTGTGAAGAGAAAGTTGAGAGACGCAAGACCCAACACTCTGGATGAGCTTAAGGCCGCTATTGAAGCATCCTGGGCCTCCATAATATCTCAGCAGTGTCACAGGCTGATTGCCTCCATGCCACACCGCATTGAAGCAGTCATTTCTGCCAAAGGATTCCCGACCAAGTATTGAGTGCATAACTGAACATTATTATTTGTTGGTTTTTTTGTTTGTTATTAAAAAACACTTTTATTTGATTGGATGGGTGAAATATGCTAATTTATTGAGACAGGTTTTTTGGGTTATCAGGAGTTGTATGCCAAAATCATCAGTATTAAAACAATAAAAGACCTGACAAATTTCAGTTGGTGGATAATGAATCTATAATATATGAAAGTTTAATTGTAATCATTACATTATGGTAAATAATGAAATTTAACACTATATGCTAATTTTTTGAGAAGGACCTGTAGTAAGTGGTTATGGACTACTCCCTACTGAACTGCCTGTGAGGCCACTGATAGTTTGTTGGAAAGCCCATGACCTATATAATTGACCCTGGGCTGATACAGTGTGTTAAATGCTAAAGTGACCTGTAATGTAATGTTTAATATTGCCTGTCTGTCCTAAACATTCTGTAGCATAATAGCTTGGTCTGAAATAGTCAAAGAAAGAGTTATGAACTGTAGCACTTTGTGGCAGTATCATATCTATCAGGGGAGCAGAGGTTGCAATCTCCCTGTTCCCTCACTTGGATGGGCTAACTGGAGAGATCATCACCCTTAACTCCACACATCTATTCAGATAAGCTCTAAGATAAAGCAAGGAGATATGGTATCCCTGCAGTGACGCTTTCGTATCGGGACTATGATGTCCTATGTGGGCCCTGGCTTGATGACGTTACTGCGTTGGTGAACCCATGCCTCTTTGCTGTCGGACAGTGGATGCACCAGGATCCAGGGTTGGGTGAATATTTTATGTTTTTGATTAATTTTTGTTACTTGTAGGCTGTCTGAGGGGGTCATCATACACACGTCCTGGTTATTCAACCCAACGCTTTCTTCCCCTAGGTCTGCTGCCCTATGTTGTGCCCAATGTCGGGTTTTGCAAGTTGCCCAATGTGGATCAATGACATCATCTCCCTACAATGATTTAATGCCCATTGACACAAAAACCTGTGTCTTGGAATTTAGTCTCTAGACTTTTATGTTCGGTGTACTCCACCTTCTGTGCACATACTATGCTTTATTTCCATCATTGCTGTGTTCCACTTCATCCATGCTGCTGCTCCAGAGATTCCTGAGTAGGCCAAGTCTTTGTTCTCCACATGCCTTCTAGCTTGTTGTGTAAGGGGGGTGACAGAAGCCATCATATGCCTCCCCATCTTTGAACAGTGTTCACATTAAAGACGTGCGGTTCCATAGAGTCTATAAATGTTAATGTATCCATTCACTGTTATTGCAATGTGTATGTATTTTACATGTATTGTTTATAGGTTAGGGAAAGATATAGAATGGAAGGGTAGCAGTAGAATAGGACAATCTTGGGAATAGATTAGTGGGGCACCATAGAGATAGGGAATGAGAGTGCCAGCACAAGCATAGTTAGCATAAGGGGTTTGCCAGACTGGGAGGAGTTAGAGATAGGTGTAGTGCTGAGCAGCGGGATACAGTGATGAGACTTCCTGTTTAGTGTGGAGTAGTGATGTAGCAGTGAAAGAAGACAGTCAGATAGCCGTGGGTGTGAAGTTGCTGAGGCAAGAAGGGACCCCAGCCTGAGCAGTGTGCAAGTGGTCACCATCTCCGATAACCATTCCAAGGAGGATCCAGGGCCTACAGTCAGGACTAGGCAGAGCTGAGAGAGCCTTTTATCTTTTCTTACTGATTTCAGATAAGGGAAATGGCAGGAAGTTGGTGGACCTAAGAGCACGGACATCACAGAAGGGGAAGAATAATCTGTGGAACATGGATTGTCAGAAGAGGCAGAGATTGCCGTTAGAGACAGAGATTGTCGGACGAGACAGAATTATAAGCGTCTTCTGGAAGGAAATTGTCAGAGAAGGCAAGGAAAGCTCTAGAAATGCCATTGTGTGTGAACTGTGCTGCATCTACTATATAATTGTCTAAGGGTCACTTCCGTCTTTCTGTCTGTCCTTCTGTCTTTCTTTCTTTCTGTCTTTCTGTCACGGATATTCATTGGTCGCGGCCTCTGTCTGTCATGGAATCCAAGTCGCCCACGACCATTGCCACGACCAATCAGTGACGGCTACAGTCCGGCAGCAATATGGCTGCTCTTTCCTCCCCGCAGTCAGTGCCCGCTCCATACTCCGCTCCAGTCATCCAGTCAGCCCTCACACAGGGTTAATGCCAGTGTTATCGGAGCGCAGTGTAACGCACTCCGGTTACGCAGCTATTAACCCTGTGGGACCAACTTTTTACTATTGATGCTGCATATGCAGCATCAATACTAAAACGATATAATGTTAAAAATAATAATAATAAAAAAAAGGTTATTCTCACCCTCCAACGTGCATCCTGTCCTCGGCAGTGCAAGCGGCAGGTTTCGGTTCCAAAGATGCTATGCGAGAAGGACCTTCCATGACGTCACGGTCATGTGACCGCAACGTCATCACAGGCCCTGCGCTCATACCAATCCTGGGACCGGAAGCTGCCACGTACACCGCACACAGGCAACAGGGCTACAAGGGGCCCTTGGAGGGTGATTATATGTTTTTTTTATTTTTTAACCTGTTACATACATGGCTGGGCAATATACTACATGACTGTCCAATATACTACGTGACTGGGCAGTATACTACATGGTTCTGTGCTGTATACTACACCGCTGTGCAATATACTATGTGGCTGTGCAATATACTACGTGGCTGGGCAATATACTACGTGGCTGGGCAATATACTACGTCCCTGGGCAATATACTACGTGGCTGGGCAATATACTACGTGGCTGGGCAATATACTACGTGGCTATGCAATATACAACGTGGCTGGGCAATATACTATGTGGCTGGGAAATATACTACATTACTGGGCAATATACTACGTTACTGGGCAATATACTACGTGGGCTGTGCAATATACTACGTGGACATGCATATTCTAGAATACCCGATGCGTTAGAATCGGGCCACCATCTAGTCTATATATATAATTGTCTAAGGGTTTTTCCGTCTGTCTGCCTTTCTTTCTGTCTGTCTGTCTGTTTTTCTGTCTGTCTGTCTGTCTGTCTGTCCTGGAAATCCCGGATCTCTGATTGGTCGAGGCCGCCAGGCCTCGACCAATCAGAGACCGGCACAGCATCGACGTAGAAATCCCGCGTCTCTGATTGGTCGAGGCCGCCAGGCCTCGACCAATCAGCAACGGGCACAGCGACGATGATATCATAAAGGACGTAGACATCCCGCGTCTCTGATTGGTCGAGGCCGCCAGGCCTCGACCAATCAGCAACGGGCACAGCGACGATGATGTCATAATGGTTGCCATGGCGACGATGATGTCATAAAGGTTGCCTCGACCAATCAGCGACGGGCACAGTCTGCCGCGAATTCTGGAATCATCATTGTCCATATATTCTATGGAATATATATTGTTCATATTCTAGAATACCCGATGCGTTAGAATCGGGCCACAATCTAGTCTGTAATAAGAACCCTTTTATCCGGCAAAGTTGGACTGTTAAGTATAGACATGGAGTCTAGAGTTTTGTGCAAACCTGGAATCGGAAGCTAAGAATATGGAGCCAAGAAGGAATCCTGGTGTTTACTGTAAGTGTCCTGCAGTGCACATTTCACATACAAAAGATGGGATATTATGTTTCATTTGTGGGGTGCCAGGGTGTGGGAACACTACAGCTTGTTGCCACGACTACCACCCTGGCCACCTTACAGTTGCATCAGTGGGGGACATCAAAGAGTGTGGAGGCTTCTATTGGGGCCATCATACAGTGTGCAGGCTTCTATGGCGGCCATCATAAAGTGTGGGGATGATTGTGAATTACATCATAAAATGTAGTGGCTATTGCAGGGGCTATCATACAGTATGGGGGCTACTGTGGGGGCCATCATACAATGTGGGTGCTAGTATGCGCAGACATTATACAGTTTAGTGGCTACTGTGTGAAGCCATCATACAATGTGGGAACCATCACAGAGTATAAGGATTATTGTGGAGAACATCATTGAACGTAAAGATTAATCTCGGGGCCATCATACAATGTGGGAGTATCATATACTATAGGGATGACTGTGAGGCCATACTACAGTATGAAGACAACTAGGAGGGCTATCATACAGTGCATGGACTATTGTGAATACCATCATACAGTGTGGAGATTACTGTGGAGGCATCATACAAGGTGGGGGATATTTAACTACTGTATATAGGAAGCTATAGGAGGCATTATTCTGTATATAGGGAATGGAGCTTTGTGCCCATCATACTGTGTATAGGGAGCTGTGGGCCCATTATACTGTATAAAGGTAGATATGGGGCAACACAATTTGTATAGGGGAGCTATGGAGGCATTATTCTGTACACAGGGAAGCAGTGGGCCCATTATATTGTATATAGAGAGCTGCAGGGATATACTACTGTTTATAGGGGAGCTGTGGGGACATCATACTGTGTATAGGAGAGTACTGTACTGTAATCTATGGTATCTACCACTATATGGTAAATATAAACATTAATTCTACAAGAAGAGTCAATACTTCAGACAACAGTTTAAGATTCTGGGCCTACACAATTTACGTCTGGCATAATTAAGAAGAAATGCTGTGTCGTCACAGGAACCCACTTAGAAGTTTCATTCCTCTACCAAGCAGCCCAGTAAGTGACACATTGCTGGAATCAGGGTCTCTTCCACCTACATTATGCTGGTCTCAGATGGGGTAGCAAAAACCAGGTGACAGATTCCCTTTAATAACAAAATGTGTTACTGAAAATAAAAGTCAGGTGAAACACATCAAGGCAAACTGCAAAATTTGGAACTCTAGAATGAATTACCCGAAAACGAAAAATGATCATGAAAAGCCAAAAGAGCTTTTGTAGTAAAGAATACACTGTGTATTGAAGCCACATTGAATCCTACATGAGCAATGAATGCATGGTCTATAGACTATGGAGCAACAAGTCATATGGCTAATGACAAAAACTTCTTTTGTAACCTTGACTAAAGCAAAACAGAAAAAGTTAGCTGTTACCCGGTGTATGACTTCAGAAAGAATAAGAGATGGTTACATCCATTGGCAAGTTTCTCCAACACAATGCAGAAAGATACTTGTAAAGGATTTACTCTATGTTCCCAGTCTTCAAAGCAAAATCTTGTCAGTACAAAACAGGGGAATGTAGTTGTAGATACATTCAGACATACTAAAAAAGAGGATCATATTCTTCTGGAAGGAAAAATCAAAGTTGAACTGTACCAACAGAAATGTATAGAAACTGTTTATACTGGCAAGTAAGAATTGTATCTGTATGTGGCACAGAAATATTACACATTGACACTCAGAAATAGTGAAAAAATTAATTAAAGGGAACCTGTCAGATCCCCCATGCCCTCCAATCCAGCAGCATTCAGCTATGTGTGATTAAATTCCCTCCCTAACCAGACCTATATAACATAATTTAGTTACTGTAAATGAATGCATTAAAAAAAACATTTATAACCTACGCTTTTCCTATGCTAATGAGGGCTTTGAATAGTCGATGGGGTGTTAGTTGCCCCAGCCCAGTCAGCCCTCTTTCCAAGTTATCACACTCCTGTGGGCATGATAACATAATTTGCACAAGCCAGCCTCATAGCCAGCTCATGCAAATCTGTGCACTCTCCCCGCACATTCTGGCTGCTTCATTGCGTTTCTGAAGCCAGTTGTACGTTTCCCAGCCGGAAGCTGTTGTATGCTTCCCAGCCACTGTGCATGACCAGAAGCCATCTTCTGAACTTCCAGGCATGCGCAGTGCCTGTCTCTGAAGCCGGGAAGCATATACCTGGCATCAGAGATGCAATGGCGCTGCCGGAATGAGGGGTACGCATGCGCAGATTTGCATGAGCTGGGGTTGAGGTCAGCTTGTGCAAATTATGTTATCACGCCCACAGGGGCATGATAACATGGAAACATTGCTGAATAGTCTGTGGTAACTAATGCCCCTTAAACTAGTCAAAGCCCTCATTAGCATAAGAAAAGCGGAAGTTATAAATTTTTTTTCAAACCATCCATTTACCTGAATTATGTTATACAAGGCTGGTTAGGGAGGGAGTTTAATCACACACAGCTGAATGCTGCTGGATTGGATGGTGTGACCCATAACTAGTGTTGAGCATTCCGATACCGCAAGTATCGGGTATCGGCCGATACTTGCGGTATCGGAATTCCGATACCGAGATCCGATACTTTTGTGGTATCGGGTATCGGTATCGGATCCATAGGGATGTGTAAAAAAAAAGAATTAAAATAAAAAATATTGATATATTCACCTCTCCGGCGGCCCCTGGACATTACACTGGTAACCATATATAATATAAAGTGACTAGCACACTCCAGGGTGTTGTGATGCAAAAAAGTGGGGATTTATTACATACAGTAAATCACAAACGTTTCGGTCGATACTGGACCTTCATCAGTGTGCTACAAAAAAGGAATTATATACAGAACAAAAAAACAATAAATGTGTTGTACATATGAAAGACAAAAACAAAACAGAAACAAAAGTATATACATCACGGAGACACAGGTCATAAAATGAGGAGAGAGAACAATGACCCTGGAGGACATTCAACTTGCGTGGATACAGGTGTATATATATATATATATATACATACATAATTCTTTAAATCATAGGCTGCAAGTTCTAACATGGAAAAGCCGTTGGTACGCTGAGGACATAGGTCCAAGAGGGAGTGTGAGAGGACTACTTTGTGGAACACGAGCGGTGAAGTGATATGCCGAGGGGAGAGTTGGTGTACAGTGAACACATACCTAGGTATAATTGTATACTTGTATGGCCCCAAAAACAATAGACTACTCGGATTTGCATCTAGAGATGAGAAAACGGGGTTACGGTCACAGACACTAATGGTGCCGAGTGTGTGTGGAGCTAAATAAGGCTACCTACCAATCAGACATGCTGGAAAAAAAGCAACAAGCCGGGAAGAAACAGAACCAGGCTGGTCTGTGGAGTAATGGTGAAATAATAATGGAAATGTAAGACAAGATGCTATTATGTGTACATGGAGAGTAATAAGGAGGGGTACATACCAACTGACGGTGAGTCAGAATAATGGGTGGCGCTGAGGCTCAAAAGAGCTGTCTGTAGGAGGAGGGTAAAAATCTATTGTTAATGTACTACTACAGAGACCATGTAAATTGTACCGCCATAAGTTGCAGAGTGACGCTGAGAGACTTACCAGTACGCCGGGACACTAGGGATAAATGCGGTATCCACCGCTAATTGAGTGTGTGCAGGGATTGCCGGCATGGCCCTTTATATAGTGGGGCAGAGCACATAGTGTGCTGTGTGAGCTGGCAAGACACAGGAAGGGGTGGGGCGGTGATGACATGGGAGTCAGCTGACTAATGGGGGCGGTGATCTGAGCGCTCCACTGACAAAAAAAAAAAAAAAATATTAGAGGTGTATTCCAGCTGCTGGGATGAGGTGTTAGCTGACCGCAGAGGGCGGTGATGTGAGCGTTCCACAAATGGAGGTGCATTCCAGTTGAGAGGAGCAGTGAATAGCCGTGCATTAGTGGTGGCCGAAAGGTGTCACAAAACGGCAGTGGAGAAGTGAAGTCAGAGTGGGCGATTCTGTGAAAAAGAGCAAAGATAATTACTATGCTATATTGAACACATTAAGCAGCAGACATGATAACTACATTGGAATATACCAAACGTGCAATATTGATACCGATATAGATGCAAACCAAGGGGTTATACAGGTAAAAAAAACTGGGTTATATTACAGACCTGGAGAATAGGAATAACAATAATTATTGTTAGCAAAAAAACTCACAGTGAGTTGCGGGGGTGAAAAGGACAACCCCTTAATTATGGGATATACAAGACCCAAAGATACTATACCATAGCATAATGGTTGCATGATAAAAAAAGGTGCACTTAGGTATAAACCTGATGAAAGAAACCATATGGGGCCACTAAAGATAGAGGTACTCCTGTCAAGGAAACAGAACTGCAGGTTATAAATAATATGATAACAAAATGTAGAATCATAAGGCAACAATAGCACATTGATGTTACAGATGATCAGAAATTGGATTTTTAATTTCAAATGAAGGACATTAGTTCGTAATCCCTGTTGAGACCTTTGGGACTTAAGGTGTTAAGCTCGTGTATCCAATAAGCCTCCCTACGCTTCAGTATAGTAACTCTGTCTCCCCCGCAGCGAGGTGGTGTGACCTGTTCGATTATTTGAAATCTGAGTTGGGACAGGTTGTGGCCTTTCTCTATAAAATGAGACGGTAATGGGAGCATGAGATTTTTGCACCGAATGGTGGACTTATGTTTAGATATACGTGATTTTACTGACTGAGTGGTCTCGCCCACATATAAAAGACCACAGGGGCATTTGATCAAATAGACTGCGTAATTAGTATCACAGGTAAAAAAATTGTTGATTGGGTATCTCTTTCCTGTGTGTGGGTGATGTATGGTATTGCCCCGCAGTACGTTGTTGCACTGATTGCAACTCAGGCACGGGAAGGTACCCGTTTTGGGGTTGGCTAGAAAACGCTGAGTTGGGCCAGAGTGTGTGGGGCCAATGTCTGCACGGACTAGGTTATCCTTGATATTACGCGGTCTTTTAAAGAATGGGAGAAAAGGATGTTGAAATTCTTGGATCGTGGGGTATGCTTCTTGAAGAATATGCCAATGTTGGCGAATGGTTCTGTGTAGTTTATAAGCTGCAGGATGGTACTGGTGTACAAATGGGATCCGTGACGTAGCGGATATCCTGTCTCTGGTAGTACTGTTGGCCTGGGCGGTATCAAGGATACGTGGTGGATAACCCCTTTCACGGAATTTTGACCTCATCTCAGTTGTTCTAAGGTCTTTGGTGGCAGGGTCTGAGACTATTTTTGATACCCTGTTTAGTTGTGATTTGGGAATAGATTTTATCATGTTTTTGGGGTGGAAACTACTGTACTGCAACAGACTGTTGCGGTCCGTAGGTTTTGAGTATAAATCTGTTGACAAATTCCCATTATCATCTTTGATGACCAATGTATCGAGGAAACTGATTTGGTGAGTGTCATACGTCATCGTGAAATCCAATCCGGGCCACGAGGTCCTAAGAACTTGAAAAAAGGCTTGTAGGGTTCTAAGATCACCCCCCCAGACACAGAAGACATCATCTATATAGCGCTTCCATGTCAATGCATGGCTACGAAAGAGATCTTGAGTGTATATAGATGTGTCTTCGTAATGGGCCATGTAGGCATTGGCATATGGAGGTGCCACGTTCGAGCCCATGGCCGAGCCCTTTATTTGGAGATAGTAGGTGTCTTCGAACAAGAAAAAGTTATTATTCAGAACGATAGACAGGAGCTCACAACACAGGTCAGAAAGATCGGGGTTCATGTGATTAGTGGTGAGTAGCCAGCGGACAGATTGTATGCCATTTGTATGGGGTATGGACGTGTACAAGTCCTTCACGTCAAAGGATACTAGATAGGCGTCAGGAGGGACAGGGGATATGTTCCTAACAGTTTCCAGAAAGGCACCCGTGTCAAGAAGGAAGGAAGTGGTGTTCCTAATGAGGGGTGTCAAGATCTTTTCTAAGTAGATAGAAATGGGAGCCAAGATCGAATCAGTAGATGCCACAATGGGTCTACCAGGTGGATTATGTAAACACTTGTGGATCTTGGGTAGGATGTAAATTACTGGTGTAATCGGATGTTTCTTAGTCAAAAAGGCCCGAGTTTTGCAATCTAGGATGCCCCGGGTTTGAAACCTCATCTAGAGTTGTGCGGATGACATCTTGGATGGTTTGAGTGGGATTATAGGAAAGTTTTTTGTATGTGGTAGTGTCGCTGAGTTGGCGGTACACTTCATTCTTATAAAGGGTTTTGTCCATTACCACTATGGCCCCACCCTTATCTGCTGGCTTGATAATGAATCCCCACTTTTTTGCATCACAACACCCTGGAGTGTGCTAGTCACTTTATATTGTATACGTTCAGGTTTGGGCACCTATGACTGTGCACCTCCCCTATTTAGGCTGTGCTTAGCATCTTCTATATCACATTACACTGGTAACCGGCAGGCTTCTTTGTTTAAAATGAGCGTGTTTAGGGCCTGCGAATGACGTCGCGGCTTCTGATTGGTCGCGTGCCACTCATGTGACCGCCACGCAACCAATCAGAAGCCGCAATGTCATTCTCATTCACTAAACTCCTAATTCTAGGAATTTAGGACCTGCGAATGACGTCGCGGCTTCTGATTGGTCGCGTGGCGGTCACATGAGCGGCACACGACCAATAAGAAGCCGCGACGTCATTCGCAGGCCCTAAACGCGCTCATTTTAAACAAAGAAGCCTGCCGGTTACCAGCGTGATGTCCAGGGGCCGCCGGAGAGGTGAATATATCAATATTTTTTATTTTAATTCTTTATTTTACACATTAATATGGATCCCAGGGCCTGAAGGAGAGTTTCCTCTCCTTCAGACCCTGGGAACCATCAGGATACCTTCCGATACTTGGTGTCCCATTGACTTGTATTGGTATCGGATATCGGTATCGGCGATATCCGATATTTTTCGGGTATCGGCCGATACTATCCGATACTTTCAAGTATCGGACGCTATCGCTCAACACTACCCATAACCTAATACTTATCAAATATTCTTCATGCATGAGGTATCAGGCTCTGGCCTAGCATTTACATCTGGGAATTGAAGTTTTAATGAGGACCTGGTGGTTAAGGGAGTGGTGTAAGCGTTCTTAGCTCTTCCTCTGGGACCATCACCTCACGCAGACTATTCAAAGTGTACTCTAGCATGCAGATGACCAGAATAGTGATGCTGATGATGACATCATCAGCGTTAATCAACTTAGTAGTCATTTCCAAACTGTGCAGCAGGGTGCAGAGGTCCTTCTTTTGTGCCCACAACACAAGCTTGATTTGCACCACGTCCGGACTGCATTGGCCCAGGATCTGCAAAAGGATATAATGCATCACACTGCTTGGTGCTGCCACCGCTGCTGCAACATGTGCAGAGTGGAATTCCTCCATGTCGGAACATTGCTAATCAAAAGGTTAACCAGTAGGCCAAGAGACCTCTCTAGCGGTGCGAGTCGATGACCTGTGGAGTGTGATCATTGGAAGTGAGCACACAGTGACTGTGCTTTCTGCAGCAGCGCATCCAGGCAGGGATAGTGGCGGAGAAATGCTGTACCATTTTGAGGATGCTGTTGAGGATGTGAGCGATGCACGGCATGTGGGTGAGGTTGCCACAGCGTAGGGCGCCTCCAGGTTTGCAGTGTTATCATACACAGTCTATCCTGGCTCCAGGTTTATTGGAGACAGCCATTGCTCTAACTCGGCCTGGATACCTGTCCACAACTCTTGAGCTGTGTGACTCAGATCTCCAAGGCACATTTATTTTATACACTGCCTGAATGTCTTGAGCCATGGCTGTGCAGTACAGAGATGGATGAAATTCTATCTGCATTGTTGGAATGCATGTCTGATTAAGGGAGAGGTTGAGGGTGCAGGTGGAGGCCCTAGAGGAGGCAGAAGCAAAGGAAGAACTGTTAGATACAGAGTTTTGACCTACAAACCTTGGGAATTCTTAGACTTGTGGAGCAGCCCCTTGACCGCCTGCCCCCACAACTACCAGAGTCACCCACTGCCCTGTCAGTGAGATGCAATGCCCTCACCCATGTTTGCTCACCAAGGTGTCAGTGGTGAAGAGCACCCTGGCAGATATAGATTTTTCACGAAATGAGTGATGTTGTTGGTGAGATGCTGGTGTGGCACATGCACAGCTTTCTTTGAGAAGTAATGGCGACTAGGCAACTGGTACTTGAGACTATGATGGCTCTCAACATTTGGAAGCCATTTGTATCCACCAGGCGGAAAGGCAACATTTCCGTGCCAACAGATTGGAGATGGTGGAGTTCAAACTCTTAGCTTTGTCATGTGTAGAAGGAAACATTCTTTTATGTGACCATAACGGCGGGACGGAGAGCTCTCTCCTGTGCTGTGAGAGAGTATGGAGAACAGGGCAAACTGCAGGACTGTGAGTGAGGTGCAAGTGGAGATGTTGAGGTGGATTCAGAAAGATGTTTTGTGCTAGGTGACACAAAAGCAGCAGTCATGTCTACTTCTGTAACAACTGACCGACTCTCACTCATCCTGTCTGTGGTGAGTAAACAATTGTAGCTTCTGCGGCCGGAGACCTGTGTGTGAACACTTGGAATAGTGACAGAGGAGGAAGAAACAGCAGATGGTGTTGATGGGACAGCCGGTGGTTTGTGAGGCCCACTAGTCTGCATTTTAGCACAGTGAGATTCTTCCTACACTAAAGAATGTTTTGTCGTGCATGTGGCGGTTCATGCATGTAGTTGTCAAATTATTTCAATGTTTGCCTCTACTGAGTTTTTGGGGGCAAATTTGACAGATAATGTGTTTCAGGTCATCCTTTGCAGTCTCAAAAAAGGCCCAAGCTAGGCAACCCTTGCCACCCTTGCAAACTTCACACTCTCAACCAATGCCGGCCACAGCCAGAGTTGTGGCTGAGGATGCAGTGCTTGTCGTGGTTGCATCACTTTGGGTCTGTGTGGGAAGCAACAATGTAACCTCCATATTTTCCTCATCCTCCACCTCTTCTGCTGAGCTGCTCAGCTGCATACCTGTGGGTTCACACCAAGTGGGATCTACAACTTCATTGTCATCCTCTCTGTTCTCACACTCCTCACCCTGAGAGTTACCCTCCTCCTTTTCCTGCCCTGACACCACAGTACAGTCCACGTGCACCTCTGGTATCTGAGTTTCATCAGGATCACCTCCACCCTTGATGGTTAACATCTGGTGATGAGGATCTGGATTTTGCACAGACCCTACTTAGTCCAGTGCCGCATCCAACATGAAAATATTATGTGCATTGATGTAGATGCTTTCCTCTGGATTCTGTAATTTTTCAGATCAGACCTCTGATGCCCATGGAATACATTGTGTGAACACCTCTTCAGAATGACCCATCTGAGGTTCCCCACAGTCAGTGGGCAATTGTAAATATTTGACAATGGGGGAAACATCCCTTCGTTTTCAAAAAGCACGTAGGGGTGTGCGTAGGTATATTACCCTTTTAATTTTATCACGATGTCACTATAGCATTATGCTCACTTACTTTGCCAGTGAGGTGTGCTGTTTACCCTGACTCTTATGCACCTTAGTTTTTGCCTTCACTTGAGTGTTCTTTCCTCTTAACTTTTATTTTTGTACTTAATATTTTTTAATATGTATTATTATTATTTATTATTATACATTTTTATAGCGCCATTTATTCCATGGCGCTTTACATGTGAATACGGGGCAAATATAGACAAATACATTAAACATGAGCAGATAACAAGGCACACGAGTACATAAGGAGGGAGGACCCTGCCCGCGAGGGCTCACAGTCTGCAGGGGGTGGGTGAGGATACACTAGGAGAGGGAAGAGCTGGCTGTGCGGCTGTTCAGTAGGTTGAGGATCACTGCAGGCTGTAGGCTTGTCGGAAGAGATGAGTCTTCAGGTTCTTTTTGAAGGTTTCTATGGTAGGCGCAAGTCTGATGTGTTGGGGTAGAGAGTTCCAGAGTATGGGGGAAGCACGGGAGAAGTCTTGGATGTGGTTATGGGAAGAAGAGATGAGAGGGGAGTAGAGAAGGAGGTCTTGGGAGGATCGGAGGTTGCGTGTAGGTAGGTACCGAGAGACCATGTCACAGATGTATGGAGGAGACAGGTTGTGGATGGCTTTGTATGTCAGTGTGAGGGTTTTGAACTGGAGTCTCTGGGCGATAGGAAGCCAGTGAAGGGCTTGACACAGGGGAGAGGCTGGGGAATAGCGGGGGGACAGGTGGATTAGTCGGGCAGCAGAGTGTAGGATGGATTGGAGTGGTGCCAGAGTGCTAGAGGGGAGTCCAGAGAGTAGGAGGTTGCAGTAGTCGAGGCGGGAGATGATAAGGGCATGCACTAGCGTTTTTGCAGTGTTGCGGTCAAGGAAAGCACGGATCCGGGAAATATTTTTGAGTTTGAGACGACAGGAGGAGGCAAGGGCTTGGATATGTGGCTTGAAAGAGAGGGCAGAGTCAAGGATCACCCCGAGGCACCGGGCATGTGGGACTGGGGATAGTGAGCAGCCATTGACATTGATGGATAGGTCTGGTGGAGGGGTAGAGTGAGATGGGGGAAAGATGATGAATTCTGTTTTGTCCATGTTCAGTTGTAGAAAGCGAGCAGAAAAGAAGGCTGAAATGGCAGACAGACAGTGCGGGATTTTGGTAAGCAAGGAGGAGAGGTCAGGTCCGGAGAGGTAGATCTGCGTGTCATCAACGTAGAGATGGTACTGCAAACCGTGGGATTCTATGAGCTGTCCCAGGCCAAAAGTGTAGATGGAGAAGAGTAGGGGTCCTAGAACAGAGCCTTGAGGAACACCGACTGACAAGGGGCGAAGTGAGGAGGTGGTGTGGGGGAGGGAGACACTGAATATTCGGTCTGTCAGATATGACGAGATCCAGGAAAGGGCCAAGTCTGTGATGCCAAGGGATGAGAGGATTTGTAGCAAAAGGGAGTGGTCTACAGTGTCAAAGGCAGAAGACAGGTCCAGGAGAAGGAGGACAGAGTAGTGTCGCTTGCTCCTGGCAGTTAGTAGGTCATTGGTGACTTTAGTTAGGGCAGTTTCAGTTGAGTGATGGGAACGGAAGCCTGATTGTAACCGATCAAAGAGGGAGCAGGAGGAAAAGTGGGAGGACAGTTCAAGATGGACGTGTTGCTCCAGCAATTTGGAGGCATAAGGGAGAAGAGATATTGGGCGATAGCTAGACACAGAGGAAGGGTCGAGGGAGGGCTTTTTGAGGATGGGTGTGATCTTGGCATGCTTGAAGGATGAGGGAAAGACACCTGTTGTGAGTGAGAGGTTGAAGAGGTGCGTTAGGGTTGGGATAAAGACCGTGGAAAGGTTAGGGATGAGGTGGGATGGGAGCGGGTCAAGCGTGCAGGTGGTGAGGTGTGATCTTGACAGGAGGGTGGAGAGCTGATCTTCTGTCATGGTGGAGAAGCTGGTTTTTGAGGAGCAGGGTTGAGGAGCTAAGAGGGGTAGTGGGCGCTGTGGGCCAAAGCTTTCTCTGATCGTATCGATCTTCTGTTTAAAGAAAGAGGCGAAGTCATCAGCAGAAATGAGGGGGGAGGGAGGAGGTGCGGGGGGACGGAGTAGAGAATTGAAAGTGTTGAAAAGCTGTTTAGGGTTGTGGGACAGGGAGGATATGAGGGATGAGAAGTAAGTTTTGTTTTGCTGCAGTGAGCACAGACTTGAAGCTGGCGAGGGACTGTTTGTATGCAGTGAAGTGGTCGGCAGAGCGGGATTGCTTCCATCTCCGCTCAGCAATCCTGGAAGCCCGTCTCAATTCTTTGGTCAGGCTGGTCAGCCAGGGCTGCCTGTTAATTGTACGAGTTTTACTATGCATGAGTGGGGCGGCCGAATTGAGTGTTGCTGTTATTGTGGTGTTATAAAAAGTGGCAGCAGCGTCTGTGTCATGAAGGGTGGCTATGTCTGTGAGAGGGAGAAGGGACTCAGAGAGTGATTGTAAGTTGAGATGTTTGAGATTTCTGCGAGGGTGAGTGAGTTTGTGGAGTGGGGGTTGCACACTAGGAGAGGAGAGAGACGAGAATGTCAGTAGGTTGTGGTCAGACAGGGGGAGGGGTGTGTTAGTGAGGTTAGTAAGGGAGCAGAGGCGGGTGAAGATGAGGTCCAGCGTGTGGCCATCTTTGTGAGTGGCCTCAGAGGACCATTGAGTGAAGCCGAAGGAGGCAGTCAGTGATAAAAGTTTAGAGGCAGCTGAGGTGAAAGTGTCAATGGGTACATTGAAATCACCCATGATGATAGTGGGGATGTCAACAGAGAGGAAATGAAGTAGCCAGGTGGTGAAGTGGTCAAGAAAGGTGGAGATGGCTAGTTCTGGGGGGCGGTAGATGACAGCCAGCTGGAGGTTGGAGGGGGAATAGATGCGGACAGAGTGCACCTCAAACGAGGGAAGAGTAGTGGAGGGTGGTAGCGGGATTGGAGTGAAGGAGCAGGTGTCGGACAGGAGCAAGCCAACTCCTCCACCGCATTTGTTGCTGGGGCGAGGGGTGTGAGAGAGGTGGAATCCGCCATAGGAGAGCGCAGCTGGAGAGGCCGAGTCAGAGCGGGTGAGCCAGGTTTCGGTGAGGCCGAGGAAGGAGAGTTTGTTGGTGATGAAGAGGTCATGGATAAATGGCAGTTTGTTGCAGATGGAGCGTGCGTTCCATAGTGCTCCAAGTAGGGGGAGCAGGGGAGTGGGGGCTGGATGAATGGGTATGAGGTTGTCGTGGTTGGGAAAACGTGCGGAGGATCGTGGCAGGGGGTTAGAAACGAGTCTGGGGATGAATTGGGGAGGGCCGGGATTTGGGGATATGTCACCAGCAATGAGGAGTAGCAGACAGATCATTAGAAGGTGGGAGCAGGATAGGACATGATGCGGCCGTGCGTGTCTGGATAAAAAGGATTGTATGTGGAGGAACAGTTCTGAGGAGAAGGTGAGATGGCTGGGGAGTATTGAGGGAGAAATTACTATTTTCTTACTTGGTGGAGGGATTGCAGGAGATTGTAAGAAGGAAAGTAGTATGGGGGTGAAAGAGAAAAGAAACCGAAACATTGTAGTGGTCAGTAGTCTGTTACCTTCCAGTCAATTCCAGTCCAATTCAGTCTAATTCAGAATCATAATTAAAAAGATGTAATTTAAAAGATGGAAGTTAAAAGATGATTTTCAGCAGACTGAGTCTATAGCAGACTCCTGCATGTGAATATATCCCCAGTTAAGGGCAATCAGGTGTGAATGAGGGGGTGGCTGGGTATGGGAGACCAGATGTAGAGAGTTAAGCAAAGGTCATAAAGTGAGGGAGGGGTAAGACTGACCACTCAAAGAGATGCCAGGATCACACAATGAGATACATGAAAACAGGTCATGGAAACAAGCTGATAGGTAAGAAAGCATACTAAAAGGATTATATGTGCTGCACCAAGACACTCAGATCCATGGGAAGCATAGAAAAATCAGTGCAATATATAGAGACATTCAGAAGCCAGGGAGAGCTGGGTAAAGTCAGTGCATACCATGGAAAATCAATGCAGTATACAGAGACATTCGGGAGCCAGGGAGAGCTGGGTAAAGTCAGTGCATACCATGGAAAATCAATGCAGTATACAGAGACATTCGGGAGCCAGGGAGAGCTGGGTAAAGTCAGTGCATACCATGGAAAATCAATGCAGTATACAGAGACATTCGGGAGCCAGGGAGAGCTGGGTAAAGTCAGTGCATACCATGGAAAATCAATGCAGTATACAGAGACATTCGGGAGCCAGGGAGAGCTGGGTAAAGTCAGTGCATACCTGTGGGAAGAGGAGAACAGCTCGATTAGATGGTGCAGATGATGATAATATTGTAGTAATGATGAGTAGCCAAATGCATTCTAGAATTCAGTCTAATTCAGAATCATAATTAAAAAGATGTAATTTAAAAGATGGAAGTTAAAAGATGAAATGCAGCAGACTGAGTCTATAGCAGACTCCTGCATGTGAATATATCCCCAGTTAAGGGCAATCCGGGCAAATGTATACACTTGAATGGAGTAATTTAATGTAATTTTTGTTGTTATGTATAAAAAAATTTTTGGTGCTAATTTTGATGATTTCTTATGGCACTCTCATAGATAATTTAATGCGATTTTTGATCGTATCACATCACTATTACCTTTAATCCACCATTTGTAATATTGTTTTTATATATATAATCAAATTCTCTCTCATTTATATTGTTAACCAGATATATTTGGTCCTTATACGTACACATTCTTTATATAGTACCACTTTTTGTCATTTTATTGAATAAAGGTATCCCTTTCATTATATATTTCTTGTCTGGATAGTTCTTGGCTTTCCATGGTCTTTGGGCTTCCGGCTGGTTCTACATAACAGTATTGCAGCTTAGATGTCATATATTCAATGTTTGCATAGATCTTTGCGCTTACAAAGTGATGCTGTATTCTTTTGTTTGCATTGTGTTTAGAATCACTTGGCCAAGAAGTAACATGAAGGTTGTGTGGCAGAAAGCAACCCAGACTCCATTTTGCATGACCATTTTGTTTCTGGCCTCCCTAGTGCAAACCTGAGTAGTACTATAAGAAGTTATATAACAGCAGATATTTCAACTGCTACTCTCATAGATCTGGTAACATAAGCCCATCAGTTAGAAGAAGGCTACTCACCTAACTGCTGAAGAGGTCTGCCAGTCCAAGAGTATAATGCATTCAATGTCTGAGCCAATTGTCACATTGTTTTAGAAATTGGCTAGATAGTTGAGAGACATTGTTCAGGCAGTAAACAGGATGTGACCTGAAGATATGCCAATCATCCTGTACCATCATTTTTAGCCCAGAAACCATTTGCAAGCCCAAAGCGTTGCTTGAAATGTAAACAGTCAGGCCATCTAGCATCTCCGTGCTGCAGAGTCAAATCAGACAGAAGTGACCATATATTTTATAGGCCTGCCACTGCTAATACACAGCATTTAAGGAGAAAATACCCAGGCCCAAGCCTTAGACTGTTATGTGTGGAAGCAATTTTCATATTGCTAATCTTTGGACTAATTAGAAAAGATAAGTGGTTTAATGCTAAATTTATGCTTGGTTTTATTATCCACATTGATAATTGAGGATATCTTTGTGCACCAAACTTCTATCACTAGAAACAACCCATCTTAGTTCCTACGCACTGTTGTTGATGAAAAGACAGTTGAGTCTGATGTGGTGGAAAGGTTCAATGGTGCTGTGGCTGTTAATGTTACATGCCCTGGTTGTGTGCCTATGAAAGGAAGCACATTTTCCCCCAATAAGTGCACTGGTTATGAACATATTTATTGGCAAAGGAGAATTAGTGATAAGAGTGTGTACATAATGGGAGTATTCCGATAGTAGTAGCCAAAGTTAAGCAATAAGCCCATGTCCTCCACATGTACACAAGCAGGAAAGTATATAAGGATTGGAATTTGCTATTTTGTAGAACTATATGGAAGAAAAGGTTGATTAAAACGGTAACAGAAGCATCAAGACATATTTAAAAGCCATCTTGTTAAATAGTCTGTCAGAATATTTTGTCTAATTTTCTAATGTTGTGAAGAAATGGGTCAAGAACAATCTACAATATATAATTAACATGATCTATTATGGTATAGTGCCATATAGATAAGATGTGATAAGAGACAACGTGAAAATAAAAGATTATCTAATACTAGATGGCAGCCCGATTCTAAAGAATCGGGAGTCTAGAATCCATATATACTTTATTTATTCAAATGTAAGAATAATACAATTAATAAATAATAGTAAGAAAGAACAAAAAATGGCTGCACTCACCAGCTCTTGACAATTCTTGTTATTTAAGGTACAGTTACACAGGATCCATGAACATGCTTATGAGGGGAGGGATGAAAGACATCAGACGACAACTTTGCGTGTTTGAATGCAGATATTAATAAATAGGCAGTTTATATTGCAGAGAAATTGCTGGTCAATAATGGACAATGTCCTTATGTGGCAAATAATAGAGCAATATACCCAATGTGGCAAAGAAGAGGTTAATAAACGGCAGTCTCTCAGTATAACAGTCAGTGAATAATAGGCAGTATATGGAGAAAACACCAAACAAAAGTTCAAAATTGGTGTGAAAATGTCACTGAACCACTTCACAACTAAATATATATAGTTTTGGTAAATGGTATTATCATTTTTTTGACGAAATTCGGCAGGAGCTTGAAGAGCAACGTCACTGGGCCCGCCTCCACGCAGTAGAAACTTGCTGTGAGGTAAAAATTCAAAAATCACACCAAAATGGCGGGCGGAGTGTGTCACAGTACGGCACGTTTCTGATTGGTCGCTCGCAGCAGGCGGCAACCAATCAGACACTGGACACTGTTGACGTCACTTATCTCCGGACATTAGCTCCGGACATTAGCTCCGGACATTAGCTCCGGACAGGAAGTTGGCACAAATTGCAGGAAGTAGTATTCTAGGCAATTACAGTGGGGCAAAAAAGTATTTAGTCAGTCAGCAATAGTGCAAGTCCCACCACTTAAAAAGATGAGAGGCGTCTGTAATTTACATCATAGGTAGACCTCAACTATGGGAGACAAACTGAGAAAAAAAAATCCAGAAAATCACATTGTCTGTTTTTTTAACAATTTATTTGCATATTATGGTGGAAAATAAGTATTTGGTCAGAAACAAAATATCATCTCAATACTTTGTAATATATCCTTTGTTGGCAATGACAGAGGTCAAACGTTTTCTGTAAGTCTTCACAAGGTTGCCACACACTGTTGTTGGTATGTTAGCCCATTCCTCCATGCAGATCTCCTCTAGAGCAGTGATGTTTTTGGCTTTTCGCTTGGCAACACGGACTTTCAACTCCCTCCAAAGGTTTTCTATAGCGTTGAGATCTGGAGACTGGCTAGGCCACTCCAGGACCTTGAAATGCTTCTCACGAAGCCACTCCTTCGTTGCCCTGGCGGTGTGCTTTGGATCATTGTCATGTTGAAAGACCCAGCCACGTTTCATCTTCAATGCCCTTGCTGATGGAAGGAGGTTTGCACTCAAAATCTCACGATACATGGCCCCATTCATTCTTTCATGTACCCGGATCAGTCGTCCTGGCCCCTTTGCAGAGAAACAGCCCCAAAGCATGATGTTTCCACCACCATGCTTTACAATAGGTATGGTGTTTGATGGATGCAACTCAGTATTCTTTTTCCTCCAAACACGACAAGTTGTGTTTCTACCAAACAGTTCCAGTTTGGTTTCATCAGACCATAGGACATTCTCCCAAAACTCCCCTGGATCATCCAAATGCTCTCTAGCAAACTTCAGACGGGCCCGGACATGTACTGGCTTAAGCAGTGGGACACGTCTGGCACTGCAGGATCTGAGTCCATGGTGGCATAGTGTGTTACTTATGGTAGGCCTTGTTAAATTGGTCCCAGCTCTCTGCAGTTCATTCACTAGGTCCCCCCGCGTGGTTCTGGGATTTTTGCTCACCGTTCTTGTGATTATTCTGACCCCACGGGGTGGGATTTTGCGTGGAGCCCCAGATCGAGGGAGATTATCAGTGGTCTTGTATGTCTTCCATTTTCTAATTATTGCTCTTACTGTTGATTTCTTCACTCCAAGCTGGTTGGATATTGCAGATTCAGTCTTCCCAGCCTGGTGCAGGGCTACAATTTTGTTTCTGGTGTCCTTTGACAGCTCTTTGGTCTTCACCATAGTGGAGTTTGGAGTCAGACTGTTTGAGGGTGTGCAGAGGTTTTTTTTTATACTGATAACAAGTTTAAACAGGTGCCATTACTACAGGTAATGAGTGGAGGAAAGAGGAGACTCTAAAAGAAGAAGTTACAGGTCTGTGAGAACCAGAAATCTTGATTGTTTGTTTCTGACCAAATACTTATTTTCCACCATAATATGCAAATAAATTGTTAAAAAAACAGACAATGTGATTTTCTGGATTTTTTTTTCTCAGTTTGTCTCCCATAGTTGAGGTCTACCTATGATGTAAATTACAGACGCCTCTCATCTTTTTAAGTGGTGGAACTTGCACTATTGCTGACTGACTAAATACTTTTTTGCCCCACTGTATATATTAGATATAATTGCCTAGAATACTACTTCCTGCAATTTGTGCCAACTTCCTGTCCGGAGCTAATGTCCGGAGATAATGTCCGGAGATAAGTGACGTCAACAGTGTCCAGTGTCTGATTGGTTGCCACCTGCTGCGAGCGACCAATCAGAAACGTGCCGTACTGTGACACACTCCGCCCGCCATTTTGGTGTGATTTTTGAATTTTTACCTCACAGCAAGTTTCTACTGCGTGGAGGCGGGCCCAGTGACGTTGCTCTTCAAGCTCCTGCCGAATTTCGTCAAAAAAATGATAATACCATTTACCAAAACTATATATATTTAGTTGTGAAGTGGTTCAGTGACATTTTCACACCAATTTTGAACTTTTGTTTGGTGTTTTCTCCATATACTGCCTATTATTCACTGACTGTTATACTGAGAGACTGCCGTTTATTAACCTCTTCTTTGCCACATTGGGTATATTGCTCTATTATTTGCCACATAAGGACATTGTCCATTATTGACCAGCAATTTCTCTGCAATATAAACTGCCTATTTATTAATATCTGCATTCCTGCAAAGAACTATTGCCTATTATTAACTGGCTATTTTCCTACTACCTGACACTGCCCACAACACGCAAAGTTGTCGTCTGATGTCTTTCATCCCTCCCCTCATAAGCATGTTCATGGATCCTGTGTAACTGTACCTTAAATAACAAGAATTGTCAAGAGCTGGTGAGTGCAGCCATTTTTTGTTCTTTCTTACTATTATTTATTAATTGTATTATTTTTACATTTGAATAAATAAAGTATATATGGATTCTAGACTCCCTATTCTTTAGAATCGGGCTGCCATCTAGTCTTTATTAAATAACAATATTGTAAAAACAGGTTAAAAAGACAGGGCAAGAAAAGGGTCATGCCCCTGGAAGAAGCAACCTTGCGAAACGGCGCTCGTCGGGCAAGGGGTACCAAAGCAGTAGCTTGCCTGCTACCGCACTGTCCTACAGTACCAGTCCCTGAGAAAGTATTTATCCTCATAAACACTATTGATATTGCATATACCTGCCCTAGATTGAATCCTGTTGGTGTATGCGAGGAAATCTGCATCTATAGCACAACAAATAAGTAATTAGGTTTTCTATATTCTCTGGGCTTTTGTTCCTTTTCTTCTTCTATGGACAGCTATCTAATATTGCATTGACAAAACTTAGCATGTAAAGCAACTCTTTAGTGCCTGCCAAGATCTCTTTTATATCCCTTTTTGAACATAAGGATTAAACATCCGCTGAGTTTTTCTGTGTTTTGGTGCTGCTATTATCCTCTAACTCAGACTGTGCACTTTATCATTACCAGCTGCTGCTTTCTTCCCCACCATTTGGAGGCCTTTTTCTTGCCCTGTCTTTTTAACTTGTTTTTACACTATTGTTATTTAAATAAAGATAATCTTTTATTTTCACAGTTGTTTCTTATCACTTCTTATTTATATGGCACCGTACCATAATAGATCATGTTAATTATATTATGTTGAAGTGCCCCTGCCTCTATTAATCAGGACTATAGGAATATATACAATCTACAAAGACAATGCAGAGTATTCCAAAGATTTTTACATCCCCTCAATATTAGATGGTGGCCAGTGATGTTGGTATGGAAGTAAAGCCAAAACAATCAAAATATGAACTGATCTTCCTAGTGTTCATAGCAAAACATCTGAATACTTAAGCAGGGCAGAAATTTGAAGAAGAAACTTGAGCACAGGGGACTCGCTCATTAGACTCGGGACTTAAGTAAGGTGGGGCGTAAATGTGGGTGAATTGAAAGTGTATGTGAATGTGATTCTTGTTTCTCTTGTTCTCCATGTCTTCCTGTTATCCTGTCAGTTTTTATTATCTCCTAAGTCAGTAGTTTCCCTATGTGCAGCCTCCATGTTAGTGTAGCCTGCGATTGTTTGGGCTAGCGGAATGCACCAAATAACAGGGTGACAGATACGAGGTGCGTTCGATGCCCGGGGTCCACCATGCAGAGATACCTGCTGCAAGTATTGGCGGATGGACATTGAGCTCACACATGAGTTAACTTCACCCCATGTGAAATGAAAGCCAGCTCTGTAGCCTTACAGAGTCGCGCTGAACACAAGGACTAAAACCCTAACTAAAGATGTGCTTGCTCTGGAACTCTTCTGTGCTAACCGCACACATGAAGGAAGCAGATGCTAAGCCAAGGCTAATTGCCCCCAATGATGCTAGCTGCCTGCCTGAGTGTACAGCCGCAAGGTTAAACAGACTCATAACACTTATATACAGTATGGCAGAGTATCCACTGGCAACTGCCAAATACAAATGATACTAGCGCATGGTCGTGCGGCCATGCAAACCTTTATAGCTGTAGCAGTTCAGGACCTTCCTAGTGGACCAATAGGAGCTGCTACAGTACCTGAGCGTGTGACCCCCGACCTCCGAGGGCTTTATCCGACCACGCCAGCTCAGATGCTAACGTCCTGAAGTGGACGGCAAAATGGCTGACCATGGACGAGCCCTGAGTCAATGCCAACTGTTGGAGTGCCGTATCATGGGTGACTCGAGGTCCCAAAAAGACATGTTTCAGAGTGCTCAAGAACAGTGGAGCACTCTGCAACACATGATCACCACGCTCTCACAGCGGCATACCCACTCCAATGCCCTGTCCGACAGATGAGATATAACAAATCCCACCTTTGCCCGCTCTGTGGGAAAACGTGCAGCCAGGAGCTCGAGGTGTATTGCTTACAGGCTCACAAAACCCCTACAATATGCACTATATATTTATCTGGCAATGGGAGGCTTGATAAGGTCGGAACAGGGGTGGCAGTGGACAAACTTGCTGCAGCCATGCTTGCAGCCTGATCAGCTACAGCGGAAACATCCACAGCTGAGGTTGTGCGCTCGAGAGTCGCCAACCTGCCGTCCAGCTGCTGGATGTACCGCAGCAGTTGCTGTTCATCCGCTATTACGAGCCAGACCCTGGCACTAGTATACTGTTAAGGCTAGCGGAACGCACCAAGTAATAGGGTGATAGATGCGAGGTGTGTTCGCAGCCCGGGTCCACCGTGCAGAGATACCTGCTGCAAGTAATGGCGGATGGACACTGAGCTCACACGTGGGTTAAACTTCACCCTATGTGAAATTAAAGAGATCTGTTGCCTCACAGAGTCACGCTGTACACAGGGACTAAACCCTAACTATAAGTTGTGCTTGCTATGGAACTCTTCTGTGCTAACCGCACACATGAAGGAAGCAGATGCTAAGCCAAGGCTAATTGCCACCACTGATGCTAATTGCCCCCACTGACGCTAGCTGCCTGCCTGAGTGTACAGCCGCAAGGCTAAACAGACTCACACCACTTATATACAGTGTGGCAGAGTATCCACTGGCAACTACCAAATACAAATGATACTAGCGCATGACCGTGCGGCCATGCAAACCTTTTATAGCTGTAGCAGTTCAGGACCTTCCTAGTGGAACAATAGAAGCTGCTACAGTACCTGAGCATGTGACCCCCGACCTCCAATGAGACGTCTTCCCCTGGGCATGCTCAGGAGGGGAAAAGCAGGACTTAGTCCCAGGAGCGCCTGCTCGCCGCCGAACAGCAATAGTTATAATAGCTGAACCTGGAAGGGCAGCAGTAACCAAACATGCAGTATCTATCTTGGCCAGGGGCTGGGACCGACGTCTCTGCTGAGCAGGCTCCACTGTGGCTGGAGAAGAATGGAAGACTGGAAGAATGGAAGACCGCAGCGGACATGGCTCGAGATTCCCCCTTGTGCAGTGGCAGGAACTTGACACCTAGCAGCGATATGATTCAATGTTACGACTGTCAACAAAGGTCAGCTTTTGCCAGAAGTCCGAGAGAGAAAACATGAACACGTTCAGTACCTAGGAGGAAAATAAAGTGGCATGAGATAAATAGAAAAAGTGAATATTGTAAGTGATGTAATAAGAAAAGATCTGCATTTAGAAAAAGCCACGTGTGAGCAGGGCCAGGGTAAGGCGTAGGCAGGTTAGGCACCCGCCTAGGGCGCTACGTCCTGCCTCCCGAGGGGGGTGTACTTAGGAAATAAAAAAACTGACATGGATGAATGCCTGTGGCCTCCTGTCACCTTCCTATTGCCACAGAGATTCAGCACACTGATAGTGCGAGCACTGACACCACTCACCCTTCGCTCATCCATCTTTCTGCCTGTGCCCTGGCCATTGCTCCCTTCACTCAATTATATTTGCGTCTTTAAGACATACATAAAATTGATGTGAGCACTGCCAGCCACAGCTCCCTGCTGCTCCTGGAACACCAACAAAATGCAAGCTTCTTGCGGCTTCAGCCCTGTTGGAGAAAGCACATACAGGGGACGTTGGATGGTGCGATGATGTCACTGCAACACGACATCTGGCTCCCACTTCTGTACCAGATAGAAGTGGAGATGGAGGCTATGCTGGACAGGGAGCCTGGATTAGATGAGTATACGTTTTTTATTTTTCTTAATTTATTTTGCCAATAAACGGGGCTATCACAACAGGAGCTGTGTAATTATTGTGAAGGGCTGGCTGTGGGGATATTTTCAGGGGCTGGCTGTGGGTATATTGTGAGAGACTGGCTATGGGGACATTATCAGGGGCTGGCTGTGGAGATATTACATGAGAGGTTGGCTGTGGGGATATTATAAGAGGGGCTTTGGGGAGCATGACAAAAGGGGCTGTGGGGGACACCATATTATATTGGAGACTGTGGGGGATATTATACTCTATATGGAGGACTGTGGTGGACATCATTCTATATATGAAGGGATGTGGTGGTGACCATACTATAAAATTGGGCACTGTAGTGGACATCATACTGCATGTGGGATGTGGTCTTATTTACACTCTCAATATTTCCACACTGTCTCCGTACCATGCTAACTTCTCTCCATTCTCTGCCCTCATTTCACACTGCCCCTCTTCATTTCGAGTTTGTGCCCTCTCTTTACACTATGCCCTCATAATGCCCACCATGTTGTCCTCTCCAGACTTCTCACACTGGTCCTGTACACAGTATGATAGTCATCTCAGCCGCCCATACAATATAACACCCACTGTTCCCAATATGCACGAAAATAGTGGATAGGTGATAGGCAGCGGTCCGTATGGGCGGATAATGTGGTGGTTAACTGATAATGGCGGACAGTGTGGTGGTTATAGCTCATAAGGGCAGACAGTGTAGAGATGATACACCATATGAGGCTTGCTGAGGACATAGCATGGACAGATATTTTTTATGTGGAGGGAATTTTGATAACAGTTTTAGTTTTACGGGCACTGTGTTGGGATTTGCTGCAGAAAGGCAGAGAAGAGGGAAGTCTGCAGAGTAGAGTTTGTGATGTGAACAGTCAAAAAGTCATCATGGCATCTGGACAAGATGGAGGCAAAAAGAAAGAAATTACTGAATCAGAAATGATGTCACCTATAAGGTACCTGTATACTTGTTGATATTGACTACGTCTGATCAGTACTGTGGTTCCTGTATGGTCTGCAGTTTGATAATGACTGATAACAACTTCCAGCATCTTTTTACCATTAATAAAAACATATTGGGAGTGGTATTGGTGTTGAATTTATTTTCTGTCTAGCTGAAGAGCCCGGCGTTGCCTGGGCATAGTAAAAATCTGTGGTTAGGTATAGCACCTCACTTCTCTTATTTTCCCATCACGCCTCTCATTTTCCCCATCACATCTTTCATTTTCCCTCTCACAGCTCTCATTTTCTCCCTCACACCTCTCATTTTCCCCCTCACTCCTATTATTTTCCCCCTCACTCCTCTCATTCCCCCCTAACACTTGTCATTTCGACCTCACATCTGTCATTTTCCGATCACTCCACTATTTTCCCTCACTCCTCTCATTTTGCACTCACACCTTTTCATTTTCACCTCACACCTCTCATTTTCACATCAGTATATGCATGTTTGTCATCTCCCTTATATATAGTATACACCTGCATGTCATCTCCTGTATATAGTATATACCTGTATGTCATCTCCTCCTATATATAGTATATACTTGTATGTCATCTCCTTCTGTATACAGTATATATCTGTGTGTCATCTCCTCCTGTATATACCTGTATGTCATCTCCTCCTGTATATAGTATATACCTGTAGGTCATCTGCTCCTGTATATAGTATATACCTGTGAGTCATCTCCTCCTGTATATAGTATATACCTGTATGTCATCTCCTCCTGTATATAGTATGTACCTGTATGTCATCTCCTCCTCTATATATATATACCTGTGTGTTATCTCCCCTGTACATAGTATACATCTGTATGTCATTTCCTCCTGTATTAGACCTCGTTCACACGTTATTTGCTCAGTATTTTTACCTCAGTATTTGTAAGATAAATTGGTAGCCTGATAAATCCCCAGCCAACAGGAAGCCCTCCTCCCTGGCAGTATATATTAGCTCACACATACACATAATAGACAGGTCATGTGACTGACAGCTGCCGGATTTCCTATATGGTACATTTGTTGCTCTTGTAGTTTGTCTGCTTATTAATCAGATTTTTATTTTTGAAGGATAATACCAGACTTGTGTGTGTCAAGTTTCGAGCGAGTTTCGTGTGTCAAGTTGTGTGTGTTGAGTTGCGTGTGGTGACATGCATGTAGCGACTTTTGTGAGATGAGTTTTGTGTAGCGACATGCGGGTAGCAACTTTTTGTGTGTCGAGTTGCATGTGACAGGTTAGTGTAGCAAGTTGTGTGCAGCAAATTTTGCGCATGGCGAGTTTTGCGCGTGGCGAGTTTTATGTGTGGTGCCTTTTGAGTATGTGCAAGTTTTGTGTGAGGCAACTTTTGCATGTGTTGCAACTTTTGTGCATGTGGCAATTTTTCAGCGGGTGTAAGTTTTGCGTGTGGCGAGTTTTCCCATGAGGTGAGTTTTGCATGTGTGGTGAGTTTTGCGTGAGCCTAGTTTTGCATGTGGTGAGTTTTGCGCGTGGCGAGTTTTGAGCGGCGACTTTTGTGTTTCGACTTTTATGTGGCAAGGTTGGTGTATGTGTGGTGAAATGTGTGCTGAGGGTGATATGTGTTCAAGCACGTGGTAGTGTGTGGCGTATTTTGTGTGTGTTCATATCCCTGTGTGTGGTGAGTATCACATGTCCGGGCGCCACCTTAGCAACTGTACGGTATATACTCTTTGGCACCATCGCTCTCATTCTTTAAGTCCCCCTTGTTCACATCTGGCAGCTGTCAATTTGCCTCCAACACTTTTCCTTTCACTTTTTCCCCATTATGTAGATAGGGCAAAATTGTTTGGTGAATTGGAAAGCGCGGGGTTAAAATTTCACCTCACAACATAGCCTATAACGATCTCGGGGTCCAGACGTGTGACTACGCAAAATTTTGTGGCTGTAGCTGCGACGCCTCCAACACTTTTCTTTTCACTTTTTCCCCATTATGTAGATAGGGGCAAAATTGTTTGGTGAATTGGAAAGCGCGGGGTTAAAATTTCACCTCACAACATAGCCTATGACGCTCTCGGGGTCCAGACGTGTGACTGTGCAAAATTTTGTGGCTGTAGCTGCGACGATGCAGATGCCAATCCCGGACATACATACACACACACACACACACACATACACACACACATTCAGCTTTATATATTAGATAGTGGTTCTGGTGATGCATATATCTACTTATGGTGGTCCTGGTGTCATATTCATGTGCTGATGGTGGCTCTAATGACTTACTTATTTATTCATGATGGTTCTGGTGCCATCTTTATGTACTTTTGATGGCTCTGGTGTTCTATTTACAGTGGGTACGGAAAGTATTCAGACCCTTTTAAATTTTTCACTCTTTGTTTCATTGCAGCTATTTGGTAAATTCAAAAAGGTTCATTTTTTCACATTAATGTACACTCTGTGTTAGGACTGGCGGAACACACCAAATAATGATACTAGAGAATATAAGGTGCGTTCACAGTCCGGGGTCCACCTTGCAGAGATGACACCTGTTGCTGACTAATAGCGGATGGACGCTTGCTCACACGTGGGTTTAGACCTCACCCAGTGTGAATGGAAGCAAACTCTGTTGCTTCGCAGGATCGCCAATATACGCTGCGCCCTGTTAGCAGTCATAGGGTGTAGCTGAAAGACACTAGTGGGAGCCCTATGAATCACCCCCACTAAACTGGTGATTGGACTTGCTCTGACCCTCGGTGGCTTTTGAGCCTGCGCCTGAGGACACCCTGAGTCAGATGCTGAGTCCAAGCGGGAATTCCCACCCTACAATGACCGGTTGTCAGGAAAGCGCACTGATAGCGCATGGCACCACACTTGGGGGCACTGCAAAGAAACGCTGTAGCGTGTGCTGAGTGTGCAGGTTAGCACTGTCGGGTGCTAGGTAGCTTCCACCATTCGCGAGCATAAATCAACACAAGGAATAGGAATGATTAAGGAGCTTTCATCCATTGACAGACATTCATCTACACACACGTAAGTAAGTATACACTAGTGCATGGCCGAGAGGCCATGCGAAGCTTTTATAGCAGTAGGACACCGGGACCTTCCAGATGATCCAATAGGAGCCGCAACAGGACCTGAACATGTGACCCCCGACCTCTAATGGGAGGTCGTCCCGTGGGCATGCTCAGTATGAGAAAAACGGCACTTAGTCCCGGAAAGGCCTGCTCACTGCTGATCAGTACTGGCTACAAAGGTAGAGCCTGGAAAGGCAGCAGTAACCAGTCACACAGTATCAGCTTGAGCCAGACTCTGGGACCAACGTCTGCACTGAGCAGGTTCCACTGTGGCTGGAGAAGAATGGGAGACCGCAGTGGGGATGGTTCGAGATTCCCCATGTGCAGCGGCGGGAACTCGACACCTAACATTACCCCCCTAGGGCCCCACCCTCCCTAGGCCTCACTACGTTCAAAGGCTGCAATGAGCAGTGGAGCCTGAATGTGCTCCACAGGCTCCCAGGTTCGGTCCTCTGGGCCATGACCCTTCCAGTCCACCAGATAGAACTTTTTGCCACGTACCACCTTGCACCCCAAGATAGCGTTCACCTCCTAATCGTCCGTGGACGAACCCGATGTCCCGGCAGAAGACTCAGAAAACCGGGACATGTGAATGGGTTTTAAGAGGGACACATGAAATGTGTCGGTGATACCCAGGCATGGAGGAAGAGCCAAAAGATTGACGACAGGGTTAACCTGTTCGAGAACCTTGAAAGGCCCTAAGTAGTGAGGCGCAAACTTAGTGGACCCAACTCGATATTGCGGGCGGAGAGCCACACTAAGTTGCGAGGAGCAAAGGTCGGAGTGGGGCGCCGATGTGCATCAGCAGAGACCCTCATTCTTTCCTTGGAAGCCCATATAGCATCCTGTGTACGGTCCCAGATGTCCCGTGCTTCCACTGCCCAGTCTGCCACCCTAGAGTCGGCAGAAGACACGGGCATGGGCGCAGGAACCCGCAGATGCTGGCCATAATTAAGGAGGAATGGGGTCTGCTCAGTAGAGTTGGCTACGGCATTGTTCATGGCAAACTCTGCCCAAGGTAGCAGGGGTGCCCAGTCATCCTGCCTGGCTGAGACAAAATGTTGTAGATATGTGACCTGGGTCTGGTTGGCCCTCTCTACCAACCCATTCGTCTCGGGATGGTACGCTGAAGAGAGATTCTGCTCAATACTAACTAGGTGATAAAGCTCTCTCCAGAACCGAAACGCAAACTGGGAACCCAGGTCACTGACAATCTTGTCAGACATACTGTGTAAACGGAAGACATGTTTGACAATCAACACCGCCAAGGCTCGTGCAGAAGGTAACCGTGGGAGAGGCACCAAATGCACCATTTTAGAGAAATGGTCGGTAACTACCCAAATAACGGTGCAGCCACGGGACTTGGGTAAGCCTACCACAAAGTCCATCCCGACCATCTCCCAGGGCCTATCAGTTACCGGTAGGGGGTAGAGTAACCCAGCAGGCCATTGTCGAGGAGACCTATTCTTGGCACAGGAGACGCACGCCTGAATATAGTCTCTAATGTCACGGGCCATATGCGGCCACCAGTAGCTCAGATGTCCTTTTGATCCCAAAATGTCCACCCACCCTGGACGAGTGAGCCTAAGATAGAACCTCTGGTCACAAATTGGATGGCACGAAAGTCTTGCCTGGAGGCACAGACTCTATCGACACTGGAGCCACAGTTCTCAGACTCTCAGATGGAACAATTAGCCGAGGCTCCTCCTCCTCCTCCTCTGATGACACCACGGAGTGGGAGAGAGCAATGGCGCAAATGTTCTTCTCCCCAGATAGGAAGTGAAGGGTGAAGTGGAACCGCGAGAAGAACAGGGACCTGGCGTGGCGAAAATTCAGCCGCTGGGCTGTCTGCAAATATACCAAATTCTTGTGGTCAGTGTAAACTTGGAAGGGAAAGCGAGCCCCTTCCAGAAGGTGTCTCCATTCTGAAAAAGCCAACTTCATTGCTAACAACTCCCTGTCCTCGATGGAATAATTCCTCTCCGCCGAAGTGAAGGTCTTGGAGAAAAAGAAGCAAGAATGCTTCCGACCTTGAGTGTCCTTTTGGAAGAGGACCGCTCCAGCTCTGACAGATGAGGCATCCATCTAAATAATAAAAGGCTTATCTACATCGGGACGATGTAGAATGGGAGTGCTAGCAAAGTGGGAGTGGCAAGATGATCCAATAGGAGCAGCAACAGGACCTGAACATGTGACCCCCGACCTCCAATGGGAGGTCGTCCTGTGGGCATGCCCAGTATAAGAAAATTGGCACTTAGTCCCAAAAGGCCTGTTTGCTGCTGATCAGTACTGGCTACAAAGGTAGAGCCTGGAAAGGCAGCAGTAACCAGTCAAACAGTATCAGCTTGAGCCAGACGCTGGGACCGACTTCTCCGCTGAGCAGGTTCCACTGCGGCTGGAGAAGAATGCGAGACCGCAGTGGACATGGTTTGAGATTCCCCCTGTGCAGCGGAGATAACTCGACACCTAACACTCTGCACCCCGTCTTAACTGAAAAAAACAGAAATGTAGAAATTTTTGCAATTTTAATAAAAAAGAAAAACTGAAATATCGCATGGTCATAAGTATTCAGACCCTTTGCTCAGACACTTATATTTAAGTCACATGCTGTCCATTTCCTTGTGATCCTCCTTGACATGGTTCTACTCCTTCATTGGAATCCAGCTGTGTTTAAATAAACTGATAGGATGTGATTTGGAAAGGCACACACACCTGTCTATATAAGACCTTACAGCTCATAGTGCATGTCAGACCAAATGAGAATCCTGAGGTCAAAGGAACTGGCTAAGGAGCTCAGAGACAGAATTGTGGCAGGGCACAGATCTGGCCAAGGTTACAACAGAATTTCTGCAGTACTCAAGGTACCTAAGAGCACAATGTCTTGCCTAATCCTTAAATGGAAAAAGTTTGGGATCACCAGAAGTCTTCCTAGACCTGGCCATCCTGCCAAACTGAGTAATCATGGGAGAAGAGCCTTGGTGAGCGAGGTAAAGAAGAACCCCAAGATCACTGTGGCTGAGCTCCACAGATGCAGTAGGGCGATGGAAGAAAGTTCCACAAAGTCAACTATCACTGCAGCCCTCCACCAGTCAGACCTTTATGGCAGAGTGGCCAGGTGGAAGCCTCTCCTCAGTGCAAGACATATGAAAGCCCACATAGAGTTTGCTAAAAAACACATGAAGGACTCCCAGACTATGATAAATAAGATTCTCTGGTTTGATGAGACAAAGAGAGACCTTTTCTTTATAATTCTAAGTGGTGTGTCTGGGGAAAACCAGGCACTGCTCATCACTTGCCCAATACAATCCCAACAGTGAAACATGGCATCATGCTATGGGTGTATTTTTCAACTGCAGGGACAGAACAACTGGTTGTCTTGGTTGTCATTAAAGGAAACATGAATGTGGCCAAGTACAGAGATTTCCTGGATGAAAACCTCTTCCAGAGTGCTCTGCACCTCAGACTTGGCTGAAGGTTCACCTTCCAACAAGACAATGACCCAAAGCACACAGCTAAAATAACAAAGGAGTGGCTTCAGAATAACTCAGACTCTGAAAGGAACTGTAAGGAGGACATAAAACTCTTACCATCTAGACAGCAAGTAGAATTCTATCAAGAATTGGCTTGAGATCTCTCACAAACAACAATTACAGTCCATAAAAGCTGAAGATCAGGCATTAGATATTATGATGAGCAATAATGCCCCATCACAATAGATTTTATTTATCAAAGTGAAGGAGTTAACATTAACAGTGAAATGTGACATTCAGAAACACCACATTAAGCAATTGTATTGCATACATGAGGACACTGAAAATCGCAACATTAGGAGTAATATTAGAATAGGGTGTTTCCTTTAGGCGGTTAAATTCGCATATTTAGTTGGTTTTCTCCAAGAATTTATCAGCAAAATTCTAGACGTGGCAGCGACGAATGAGTTGGAAATAGACAGAGCTGACAGACCCTAACAACCTTGATGCTAACAGACTAAGGCAATTTGTTGCTAGCACTTTTATACCTTAAAAGAAGAAATCCTGCTGAAATTCAGAAGAATGGACAACATTAATTATGACGGCGTTTAGCTGTATTTCTTACAAGACTTGCCATGCTCAACCTTGGCTCCAGGAAGAGCTATGAGCCCTCTACTGGACATTGTGAGAGAGCGCAAAAACAGTATGGGGCTTCATTTATCAGCTGATAGTCTACCAAAATGGAAACATCATGAGCTTGTGATCACATGGAGCTGTAACACATTCCTTCACAACAACATTAGACTCGCAGATCCAGAGAAAGATGTCCCAGTGGTAGCTGGTAACACACACAGAAAAACAGGAGGAGAAAACCAAATGCTCAAAATGAATAAAGATAATAGCTGCATAAACCAACAATTTACTATCTATATGCTGAAATAAAATCACTAAAAATAACTTAGCATAAATCCACGAAGTTAAAAAGCTCAATGAAAAAGGTGGTACCATAAAACTTAACCTTTAAACAGGTATAACAATCACCAACATCTTATCCCTATATATTAAGAGCAAAAACAATAATAATAATAATAATAAGAGAAAATGCCTAAACTTGGAAATGGAGTAGTTCTCCTGATTCGCTCTGTCACTTTCTCCATGTGTAGGGCATTACAGTAGCTTAGGTATCCATGGTTATGACCACTCATACAGTGACGGATAGTTAATTGCCAGTGGTCGTAACCATAAACATCTAAGCATCTGCAATGCCAACACAAGGGGAAAGCGACATAGCTAAATTTCTAATTGGAGGCATTTGCTATTATTATTATACATCTATTATATATTGGGACAGAATATTTAAGATGGGAATACCCCTTTAATAATCATTTTATATCACCCCAAAATGCCATATTACAGTGGGGAAAATAAGTATTTGATACACTGCTGATTTTGCAAGCTTTCCCACCTACAAAGAATGAAAAATGTCAGTCATTTTTATCATAGGTACACTTCAACTGTGAGAGACAAAATCTTAAAAAAAGGCAGAAAATCACATTGTATGATTTTTATATAATTAATTTGCAGCTTATTGCATGAAAAATGTATTTGATAGAATAGAAAAACAGAACTTTGGGGGCACTTTTGTTGGCATCATACTTTATTATCGGTATTATTCAAGGATTTTTACACTAGTATTTATTTAGATTAGGCCTTTGGGCCATATACTTTTAATTGCTCTTATATAACATATTATATTATTCCAATATTCTAAGATCTGTTAATTAAAATGTACTTTACGTTCATATGAAAAGATTCATTGTTACATTTGATAAGGAAAAACTTCCTCAATTGTAGACTTTTTTTTAAATAAATATCAAGGTTGGCCCCCAACTTTGTCCAAGCTTTCAATTTTGTCCGTCTGTGTATTTGAGTTTGACATCCCTGCTCTAACCTATATTTAAAGGGGTACCCTTGATAAATAAAAATGTATTCTTATTGATCTAACTTCAAAAATGATAACGGCTTATATGCAATGCTTAGTGCAAAAACTGTCCACACCTCCTTAAATGTTTTATGGCTATATAATGCATTACCATGTTTTGAATGTTGTTTTATCTGGTTTGTGTTCTGCATCAGTGAGCTAGCTGCAGACAGGGTTAACTATTGGAGCCAGCCCAGGATGGGATAGGTTCAGTGGGCATAGGAAATGCTGTTTTCTGTTGTTAGTCCGATAGGGAACAGTATTTAGAAGGATCTATGGTCCTATGTTGCTCGTAGACCTGCATTGAAACGGGTGTTTGTGTGTGCTGTAGGGAGGTCATAATCGAATATCAATTCTGAAGAATACAAGGACTAAGTGACAGAAGGATTCTTTCTATCTCAGACAAGGGGGCCTAAAGCAAGGGCTAAGTGAAAGAAGGCTTAGTTATCTCAGGCAAGTGGGACCTACAGAAAACGTTATCTACTGTATATTAGATAAGATGCTAGAGGGTAGCCAGATTGTGAGTCAAAGAGGAAAAGATAGCCAGGCTCCGATATGGTTTTTCCTATGGGCAACTGAAGATGCAGTGGCAGAGCAAGGAGCGAATTGGCCTCATCGAACTAACTTTGACAATAATTGTGAGGAGTCGTACTGACATACCTCAGCCGGTGAGATCCTCAAAAAACAACTGTGAGTTTCGACTAGTTGTGAGGGGCCTTAATGACACACCTCCACCTGTGTTGTCCTCACAGGGGAGGATAGAAATTTTCCTGTAGCTTGGCGGGCACGGTTGTAACTCTTGGTCATGGTTGCCCCACCCATTACTACACTTACTCTAACAATTTTGCACATTCTCTAACCAATCTTTGGTTTATGTCTGATAATCTGTCTGCAGGCTATGTGAGGCAGATACAAGGGGGTAAGCAAGACAGAGCATAGAATCACACAAAACAGCTGGCTCACTCAGGGGGTGTGACTTGCAATAAGAGTACAACTAGACATGTAATGTAGGTGCCCGGATGCAACAGGCAATGAGACAAGAGGCGGAAACAGTCAATGAACTATTTGTTACCTCCGATATGGTGGAAACTTACAGAGGTTAAGAAAAAGTTAAACAGAAAGAAACACAGTAAAAAAGTAAAGTAAATTACAGAATAAAGAAGACATACTAGATCTTAGAGTTGATGATAGAAAAGTCTATTTGGGAAAATGCTTGTGTCCCTCTGACAGAGGTGATACACCGTTCCTGTGGGAGCTACTGTACTATGTTGGCTCCTCCTGAAGCGATGGGCCTAGTGAGGGTCACCAGATTTTTCCATTAGGCCACAAGTCCTCTTAAAGTCTACAAAAGCACATTGAGCTTCCTTCACTCCAACTGACCCTCACCCTACCTGATGTCCTAGCCCTGGCAGACACCTGTACATCAGTGCTGGAAGCAACATCCTAGATCACTCGTGCCTTCCTTCCACCACCACAGGCTTCCTCCTCTGGTCAAAGTCTCCTCACAGATCTTTGGTGTTTTACCGATGACGGGTGTCTCCTGGCTCTGGGGAAAAAAGGGCTAGGCTCTGGCTCTTAACTGGCATTGTCTGGGCTCTGGATCTTGATCGGCATAGATTGGGTTCTCGGGTCTTGATTAGCATAGCTGGGGCTCTGGATCTCACTTGGTGCCATCCGGGTTCTGTATGGCAGCAGCCAGCACCCTGCTGGCACATACTTCCCGCTGAGCCCTGTCACTCGGGGTGCAGTGTCTTCTCTTGTGCATGTCTGCACCTCTCTCTCTTGGTGCCAGACCCTTTATATTCTCGAACTTTGTCATCCATGACACCTGTCTGGGCATTACATTTGAATTTATCCCCCATGCAACTCTTCCTGTTTCGGTTAGTTCCACATGGTCCTGTCTGAACAGTAGGCGACAGCCTTCTCGTACTAATGATACATCACGCCAGGGTTCTTCAGGAGTATTGTCATCTCCTCTTACAGCCACACTACCTAATTTCTGAATAGAACAGACTATTATCAGGAGGTTGGCTTGTATTAGAATCCAGTAGCAGGCTATGCCTTCTAAACTCTGACGAAATGTCCCACATGGGAGAGGTAGTACAGTGCATAGTGCTGAATACGAGGCACTGTGACGATTGAAAACAGCACAATGGATGTAAGCCTTTATAGTTTACGAAGTTACATAAATATATTTATACTAGATGGTGGCCCGATTCTAACGCATCGGGTATTCTAGAATATGCATGTCCACGTAGTATATTGTCCAGCCACATAGTATATTGCCCAGCCACGTAGTATATTGCCCATCGACGTAGTGTATTGCCCGGTGACGTAGTATATTGCCCAGCCACGTAGTATATTGCCCAGTTACGTAGTATATTGCCCATTTACGTAGTATATTGCCCAGCCACGTAGTATATTGCACAGCGATGTAGTATATTGGCCAGCCATGTAGTATATTGCCCAGCCACGTAGAATACAGCACAGAGCCACATAGTATATTGCACAGCGACATAGCATATTGCCCAGCCACGTAGTATATTGCCCAGCCACGTAGTATACAGCACAGAGCCACATAGTATATTGCACAGCGACGTAGTATACAGCACAGAGCCATGTAGTATATTGCCCATTGACGTAGTATATTGCCCAGCCACGTAGTATATTGCCCAGTTACATAGTATATTGCCCATTTACATAGTATATTGCCCAGCCACGTAGTATATTGCACAGCGACGTAGCATATTGGCCATCCATGTAGTATATTGCCCAGCCACGTAATATACAGCACAGAGCTATGTAGTATATTGCACAGCGACATAGCATATTGCCCAGTTACGTAGTATATTGCCCAGCCACATAGTATACAGCACAGAGCCACGTAGTATATTGCACAGTGACGTAGCATATTGCCCAGCCACGTAGTATATTGGCCAGCCACGTAGTATACAGCACAGAGCCACGTAGTATATTGCACAGCGACGTAGTATACAGCACAGAGCCATGTAGTATATTGCCCATCGACGTAGTATATTGCCCAGCCACGTAGTATATTGCCCAGTTACATAGTATATTGCCCATTTACGTAGTATATTGCCTAGCCACGTGGTATATTGCACAGCGATGTAGTATATTGGCCAGCCATGTAGTATATTGTCCAGCCACATAGTATACAGCACAGAGCCACGTAGTATATTGCCCAGCCACGTAGTATACAGCACAGAGCCACGTAGTATATTGCACAGTGACATAGCATATTGCCCAGCCACGTAGTATATTGCCCAGCCACGTAGTATACAGCACAGAGTCACGTAGTATATTGCACAGCGACGTAGTATACAGCACAGAGCCACATAGTATATTGCACAGCGACGTAGTATATTGCCCAGCCACGTAGTATATTGACCAGCCACATAGTATATTTTCCAGCCACGTAGTATATTGTCCAGCCACGTAGTATACAGCACAGAGCCACGTAGTATATTGCACAGTGACGTAGTATATTGCCCAGCCACATAGTATACAGCACAGAGCCACGTAGTATATTGCACAGCGACGTAGTATATTGCACAGCAACATAGTATACAGCACAGAGCCACGTAGTATATTGCCCAGTGACGTAGTATATTACCGAGCCACGTATGTCACAGGTAAAAAAATAAAAAATAAACATACCCACCTAACGACCCGAGGGCCCCTTGTAGTTTAACATACTCACCATTCTCGTCGCTGCTCCTCTGCGTCCCGTCTCTGCGCCTCCTGGGATCCTGTGCAGATCGGCGCGCGGCTGCCCCCATCTTGCGTTTCCAGGATGCTCTGCGAAATTACCGTTTTGACTTAGTGGTCTCCCGAGACCGCTAGGTCTTGTGGGTAATTTCACAAAGCATCACTGGGAAAAGAAGATGGCGGCAGGCGCGAGCGCCTCAGCGGACAACGGAGGGTGAGTATAGCAGGTTTTTTGTTTTTTTACTATTTTTAACATTACTTTTTTTACTATTGATGCCGCATAGGCAGCATCAATAGTAAAAGGTTGGGGACACACAGGGTTAATAGCGGCGGTAACGGAATGCGTTACCCACGGCATTAACCCTGTGTTAGCGATGACCGGAGGGAAGTATGGAGCTGGTGCCGGGGACACTGACTGTGGGGAGTAAGCAGCGGAGCGCCAGGGACACTGACTGCGGGGAGGGGAGCGCCGGGGACACTGACTGCGGGGAGCGGAGCGCCGGGGACACTGACTGCGGGGAGCGGAGCGCCGGGGACACTGACTGCAGGGAGCGGAGCGCCGGGGACACTGAATGCGGGGAGCGGGGAGTATGGAGTGGGCGTCGGCCACAGACTGCGGGGAGTATGGAGCGGCCATTTTTCTTCTGAACTGTGCTTGTCGCTGATTGGTCGTGGCTTTTTTGCGGCGTCCAATCAGCGACTTGGATTTCCATGATAGACAGAGGCCACGACCAATGAATATCCGTGACAGACATACAGAATGACAGACGGAAGTACCCCTTATGCAATTATATAGTAGATTTTCTCAGAGTAGCACTTTATTGGCGTCGCTGTGCAAAATAGTATTTTAGCTGGGTTATAGGATTTCGAAAAAATTAACAGATGCATTCATACTCACTGACCTACCATCACCTTACCTGTATCCAGCGCAGACTGCTCGATAGTTTTTTACATATTATGTCCCCCCAGTAAAAGGTATATGTTGCCCGGACAATCTCTTTAATTCCAATTTGAGTTTGTTAACCAAGCACCCTCATTTTACAATGCAGAAGGTTATTTTTTTCTCTTCTTAGAAGAATGCTTTGCTGAAATACATTGCTCGAGGCTCTTTAGTCGTGCGTGGTGTGTAGCATATAGCCAGCATGCATGTCTAACACTATACCATTTGAAGCTATGAAAATTTGTTTTTGAATATTATGTAGCTATAAAGAAGTATAATATATTAGGCACAAACCTAATTTATTAACCTAATATAAATCTTGTTTTTTCCACTCAAACAAAATTCTTTGTCAGAAGAAAATTCGTTTTTTTATATATTTTTGTACTTACTGCACCCAACCCTGATACTTCACACTGCAACCCTTTATGAACTTTAAATAATAGCTTTCCATCTGTTCATTGAAGTTGTGTTGAATTCTGTTAAAGGTTTAATCCAAGTCGGAAGCTACATACTTCCTGTGGATTAACACAATTTGATCCATAATTGTTTCAAATGTCACTCCCTTTCACCCAATTATACATTAAAAACACCTTTTAGTAGTAGAAAGCCTCCTCTTTCCCTTCAATTTTCTCACAAGAGTATTGACTAAATATTAACATTGACATTAACAAACTTAACTTTGGTAGAGTTTAGCTATCAATCTTGTTGCAATAGCTACGTTTTCATTTACTTTAAGGAGAGCCCAATTTTTTTCTCTTCATTTAACCTTAAATTCGACATCCTCTTTTGGGCTCGTACACATGGCCGACCATATGGGATGAGTGCTATCTGTCATTTTCGCGGACGTCACTCATACCCATGTGATTGTATAGAGCTGTGCACATCAATCAGGAAAAAAAAACGGACACATGCCCAATTTTGACCCTAGTATAGGATCAAAGTCGTCAATATAAGTCTATGGGGGTCTGTAAAAAAAATCAGACCACACTCAGATGACAGAAAAGAGAGGGAGGAGAAACTTTTTTTTCCACCTGCAAGAAAAGCTGATCCCACTCTGATCAAACTCTAATCATAAAAATTGAACCGTTTTTCTAAGATGAGAGAAAAAGGTCATATGACCCTCTCCTTAAGGAAATTGTGCAAGTGTACTCTCAGATCTGATTTGACATCAGACATATAGTAGAATGGCACCGCTCAATGCTGGACTGTACGGTTTTCTACACAACCATCTGATCCTTATCAAGTATTATACATGCTTCCTTGACATTGAAAAGAGAATATGCATGATACATGATGTCCGTCTAATGGTTGGCTCTACAGATGTACTACTCAGTGTATGTACAGTGCATATCTTAAGGTTTAATGTCAGATCGGGTCTTAAGGTACCGTCACACTTAGCGACGCTGCAGCGATACCGACAACGATCCGGATCGCTGCAGCATCGCTGTTTGGTCGCTGGAGAGCTGTCACAGAGACAGCTCTCCAGCGACCAACGATCCCGAGGTCCCCGGGTAACCAGGGTAAACATCGGGTTACTAAGCGCAGGGCCGCGCTTAGTAACCCGATGTTTACCCTGGTTACCATCGTTAAAGTAAAAAAAACAAACACTACATACTTACCTACCGCTGTCTGTCCCCGGCGCTCTGCTTTCCTGCACTGACTGTGAGCACAGCGGCCGGAAAGCAGAGCAGTGACGTCACCGCTGTGCTTTCCGGCTGCCCGACGCTCACAGCCAGAGCAGAGAAGCACAGCGCCGGGGACAGACAGCGGTAGATAAGTATGTAGTGTTTGTTTTTTTACTTTAACGATGGTAACCAGGGTGTTTTAGCGGATTTTTATGATTGGCAGCCATCACACACTGAAAGACGCTTTTTTTTTAGAGCTATAATTTTTCCATATTTGAGTCCACAGAGTCATGTGAGGTCTTGTTTTTTGCGGGACGAGTTGACGTTTTTATTGGTAAAATTTTCGGGCACGTGACATTTTTTGATTGCTTTTTATTCCGATTTTTGTGAGGCACAATGACCAAAAACCAGCTATTATAAATAAATAATCTTTATTTTTATATAGCGCTAACATATTCCGCAGCGCTTTACACACATTATCGCTATTCATGAAATTCTTTTGGGGGAGGCATTTATACTGTTCGTTTGGTAAAATTGATAAAGCAGTTTAATTCTTTGGGTCAGTACGATTACAGCGATACCTCATTTATATCATTTTTTTAATGTTTTGGTGCTTTTATACGATAAAAACTTTTATAGAAAAAATAATTATTTTTGCATCGCTTTATTCTGATCTTTACTTTTTCGCTGATGATGCTGTTTGGTGGCTCACTTTTTTGCGGGACAAGATGAAGTTTTCAGCGGTACCATGGTTATTTATATCCGTCTTTTTGATCACATGTTATTCCACTTTTTGTTTGGCGGTATGAGAATAAAGCGGTGTTTTTTACCTTTTTTTTTTTTTTTTTTTCCGGTGTTCACTGAAGGGGGTAACTAGTGATATAGTTTTATAGGTGGGATCGTTACGGACGCGGCAAAACTAAATATGTGTACTTTTATTGTTTTTTTTTAATTTAGATAAAGAAATGTATTTATAGGAACAATATATCTTTTTTTTTTAAAATTTTTTTAAAGTTTTTTACACATTGGAATATATATATATTTTTTTACACTATAACATTGCCCCCGGGGGGGGGGGGGGGGCAGGGGGGACATCATGTTATAGTGTAAAATCGCTGATCTTACACTTTGCTGTGCACTGTGTCAGATCAGCGATCTGACGTGCACTTTTCTTATGCTTCCCTGCGCTTGCTCTGGGCAGGCGCAGTGAAGCCACCTCCTTGCAGTACCCAGATGCTGTGGCCATCTTGGATCCGGGCCTACAAGGAGGAGGAGGAGGTAAGAGACCCTCGCAGCAACGCGATCACATCGCGTTGCTGCGGGGGTCTCAGGGAAGCCCGCAGGGAGCCCCCTCCCTGCGCGATGCTTCCCTATACCGCCGGAACACTGCGATCATGTTTGATCGCAGTGTGCAGTGTGCCGGGGGCTAATGTGGCAGGGGCGGTCCGTGACCGCTCCTGGCACATAGTGCCGGATGTCAGCTGCGATAGGCAGCTGACACCAAGCCATGATCGGCCGCGCTCCCCCCGTCAGCGCGGCCAATCGCACTGGACGTACTATTCCATCCTTGGGAATTAGGGCCCACCCCACATGGACGGAATAGTACATCCAATGTCAGAAAGGGGTTAAACCATGCCAAAAGTTAAAAAAAGTGATTAAAAATATGAAAAAAAAATTAAAAAAACCCTAAAAGTTCATATCACCTCCCTTTTGCCCCATCTAATATATAAAGCTGAATGTGTGTGTATGTGTGTATGTATGTGTGTATGTCCGTGATTGGCATCTGCACCGTCGCACCTACAGCCACAGAATTTTGCACAGTCACATGTCTGGACCCCGAGAGCGTCATAGGCTATGTTGTGAGGCGAAATTTTAACCCTGTGCGTTCCAATTCACCAAACAATTTTGCCCCATCTACATAATGGGGAAAAAGTGAAAGGAGGCAAATTGACAGCTGCCAGATATGAACAAGGGGGACTTAAAGAGTGAGAGCGATGGCGCCAAAGAGTATATACCGTACAAAAATGCGCCACACACTACCACGTGCTTGAACACATATACCACCCTCAGCACACATTTCACCACACATACACCAACCTCGCCACATAAAAGTCGAAAAACAAAAGTCGCCGCTCAAAACTCGCCACGCTCAAAACTCGCCACACGCAAAACTCGCCACATGCAAAACTCACCTCATGGAAAACTCGCCACATGCAAAACTTGCACACGCGGAAAAATTGCCACATGCACAAAAGTTGCAACACATGCAAAAGTTGCCTCACACAAAACTTGCACATACTCAAAACGCTCCACACATAAAACTCGCCACGCGCAAAACTCGCCATGCGCAAAACTTGCTGCACACTACTTGCTACACTAACCTGTCACATGCAACTCGACACACAAAAAGTTGCTACATGCATGTCGCCACACAAAACTCATCTCACAAAAGTAACTACATGCTTGTTGCCACATGCAACTCAACACACACAACTTGACACATGAAAGTCGCCCTAAAGCACACACAAGTCTGGTAATATCCTTCAAAAATAAAAATCTGATTAAAAAGCAGACAAACTACAAGAGCAACAAATGTACCATATAGAAAATACGGCAGCTGTCAGTCACATGACCTGTCTATTATGTGTATATGTGAGCTAATATATACTGCCAGTGTGGAGGGATTCCTGTTGGCTGGGGATTTATCAGGCTGCCAATTTAGCTTACAAATACTGAGGTAAAAATACTGACCAAATAATGTGTGAACGAGGTCTAATACAAGAGGAGATGACACACACAGATATATACTATATACAGGAGGAGATGACACACAGGTATATACTATATACAGGAGGAGATGACACACAGGTATATACTATATACAGGAGGAGATGACATACAGATATATACTATATACAGGGGAGATGACACAGGTATATACTATATACAGAGGAGATGACACAGGTATATACTATATACAGGGGAGATGACACAGGTATATACTATATACAGGGGAGATGACACATAGGTATATACAATATACAGGAGGAGATGACATACAACAGGTATATACTATTTACAGGGGAGATGACATACAGGTATATACTATATACAGGAGATGATATACAGGTGTATACTATATATAAGGGAGATGACAAACATGTATATACTGAGGTGAAAATGAGGGGTGTGAGGTGAAAATGAAAAGGTGTGAGTGCAAAATGAGAGGAGTCAGGGAAAATAGTAGAGTGATCGGAAAATGACAGATTTGAGGTCGAAATGACAAGTGTTAAGGGGAATAAGAGGAGTGAGGGGGAAAATGAGAGGTGTAAGGGAGAAAATGAGAGATGTGAGGGGGAAAATGAGAGGCGTGATGGGAAAATAAGAGAAGTGACGTGCCATAACTAACCACAGATATTTACTATGCCCAGGCAACGCCGGGCCCTTCAGCTCGTTCAAAATAAAAGAATAAAAATAAAATGAAACAGACATATTTGGTATCACCGCATTCAGAATCGCCCGATCTATCAATAAAAAAAGGATTAACCTGAGCCTAACCTAAACGGCGTAGCGAGAAAAAAATCAAAACGCCAGATCTACATTTTTTTAGGTCGCTGCGACATTGCATTAAGATGCAACAACGGGTGATCAAAAGATTGTATCTGCACAAAAATGGTATCATTAAAAATGTCAGCTCGGCATGCAAAAAATAAGCCCTCACCCAACTTGAGATCATGATAAATGGAGACGCTATGGGTCTCGGAATATTGTGCTTTTTTTTAGCAAACTTTGGAATTTTGTTTTCACCACTTAAATAAAAAAGAACCTAGACATGCTTGGTCCCTATGAACTCGAAATGACATGGACAATCATAATGGCACGTCAGTTTTAGCATTTAGTGAACCTAGCAAAAAAGCCAAACAAAAACAAGTGTGGGATTTTCTTACAATTTCACCGCACTTGGAATTATTTTCCCGTTTTTGAGTACACGACATGCTAAAACCAATGATGTCATTCAAAAATTCAACTCTTCCCACAAAAAAATAATCCCTCACATGGCCATATTGACAGAAAAATAAAAAAGTTATGGCTCTGGGAACGAGGGGAGAGAAAAACGAAAACGCAAAAATCTCCGGTCATGAAGGGGTTAATTAAATCAAAAGTTGTTTCATTCAAAAATATCTTAATAGGCAAATGCTACATGTTAACATAGGATCACTTCTTTGATATCACCCTTACAATTCTTGCATTCATTGAACTTGTGATTTGGATCATTTCATGGTGAATTTCTAGGTATGATGCAGAACAGACTTCCAAAGCTGCTGTTTTGACTTGAACTGCCTCTGACCCTCATAGATTGTTTGCTTGAGGACACACCAAAGGTTCTCAATAGGATTGAGGTCAGGATAGGATAGTGACCACAACATGAGTTTCTCTCCTTTTAAGCCCATTGTAGCCAAAGAATCAGAATTATTCTTTGCAACATGAGAAGGTACATTGTCATGCATGAAGATGATTTCACTACAGATGGCACAGTTTTTCTTTATAAACCATGAAAGGGGCTTACCAGCTCTTTCCCCATGATTCCAGCCCTAAACTTGACTCCACCACCTTCTAATTGACGTTACAGCATTGATAGGACATGGTTTCTATCCACCACCCATCCACCACTGCATCCATTTGGACCATCCAGGGTTTCACAGCTCTCATCAGTAAACAAGACTATTTTAAAACTAGTCTTCAAATTTGTCTGGGGCCACTGCAACCATTTCTGCTTTTGAGCACTTTTTAGGGCTGGCTTAATAGTAGTTTTATGCTCAACTGCAAGGCTCTGGAGGATCCTATACAATGAGGTTCACGGGAATCCAGAGGCACCAGCAGCTTCAAATATCTATTGCTGCTTTCTAATGATATTTTAGCAGCTGCTCTCTTAATCCAATGAATTTGTCTTCAGAAACCTTCCTTACCAGGCCTTTATCTGCATAAACACCTCTGTGCTCTGTATCAGCCACAAATCCCTTCACACTATGATGATCCCGCTAAAGTTTTCATACCTTGTCCAAGGAATTGCACTATTTCATGCTTTTCTGCAGCAGATAGATCCTTTTTCTTTCCCATATTCCTTGAAACCTATGGCATGCTAAATAATGTGGAATCCTTTCTAAGTAGTTTTACTTTAATTGGGCTCACCCGGCAAACTAATCATCATAGGTACATCCCTTTAATTTGCCCACTGAGATATTTTTTTTTTGCTTAGATTTTTGATCGTTGACAACAGAAGTTTCTTCTCCACACAGGGATTCATTCAGTCTTTTGTCTCCAGCTCTTGCTTTGTTTCTTTGCACTATGCCAATGTGACTATAAGTCCTGCAGCCTTTGGAACTATGCCGCTATGTGAGCAGACTATGGAGCAATCAGTGGGAGCAGGACCGGGGCAAGGTATTTTGGTGCCTTAGGCAGATGAAGTAGACGGCACCCCACCCCGATGAACCCTCCGCACCCAAGTAAAGGAATGCGTCAGAGACTAAGGTAAAGGGAACCCTAAAGTACCCCTCTTTTTTCACCAAAAAAGTACCAGCAAAAGTAAAAAAAAGTGATGTGCTTTTGGTGAGGCTCAAAAGAGTGTGCATTTTCAAAATGAGATATGGAATCAGTCATTGATTCTGAACCTCTTACACAAGATAAAGGCTAAATATCAATATTCATCCCTGCCATTCTATATCTTAAATGTCAGACCCAAGGACAGTCATGGAAACTAATTTGACCTAACTATAATGGAGGCCGTTTGGTTTCAAATAAAGTGTCCAGAATTGGCATTTTTAACTAAGCAAAAACCATTATAGATCAAGGGATATGGATACATATGATTGTTTTTAACACATTTAGCTCCGAAGGTGGTTTGCACATTAATGACAGGCCAATTTTTACAATTCTGACCAGTGTCACTTTATGAGGTAATAACTCTAAAATGCTTTAACCGATCCTGGTGATTCGAAGATTATTTTTTCATGACATATTGTACTTCATGATAGTGGTAACATTTGTGTGATATGACTTGCGATTATTTGTGAAAAAATGGAAATTTGGCGAAAATTTTGAAAATTTCTCAATTTTCAAACTTTGAATTTTCCAGCAATTTCTCATTTACAATAAAATTTACAAAACCATTCTTTTTAGGGACCACTTCACATTTGAAGTCCCTTTGAGGGGTCTATATGATAGAAGACACCCAAAAGTGACACTGTGTAATTTCTCCTGAGCATGCTGATACGTTGAGCTGTAAATATTAAAAAAAAGCAAATTTTCCCCACAGATATGTTTTAGGCACAAAATATTGCATTTTCATAAGGTCAACAGGAGAATTTGCACCATACAATTTGTTGTGCAATTTCTCCTGAGTATGGGCACTCGGAAGGGCTCGGAAGGAAAGGAGCGTCATATGACTTTTTGAATGTAAAATATCCTGGAATCATTAGCGGACATCATGTCCTATTTGGAGGGCTCTTGATATGCCTAAACAGTGGAAACCCCCACAAGTGACCACATTTTGGAAACCAAACCCATTAAGGAATGTGTTTAGATGCATGGTGAGCACCTTGAACCCCCAGGTGTTTCAAAGAAGTGTATAATGTTGAACCGTGAAAATAAGAAAAAAATCACATTTTCCCGACAAATATGTTATTTTGGCCCCAAATTTTCCATTTTTATAAGGATAACAGGAAAAATTGCACCATACAATTTGTTGTGCAATTTCTCCTGAGTACACCGATACTCCATATGTGGGAGAATACTACTTTTGAGGCACAGTGCAAAGCTCAGAACGAAAGAGGCGCCATATTGGAGTTTAGATTTTGCTGGAATGGTTTGAGAGTGCCATGTCACATTAGCAGAGCCCCTGAGGTGCCAGAACAGAAACCCCTTATATGTGAACTCATGGAATTTTACACCACTGAGCGGTGAAGAAAGAATAAATTACATTTTTACCACTAAAATGTTTTAGCCCCAGATTTTCCATTTTCAAAAAAGAAGTAGGCACCAAAATGTGTCCCACAATTTCTACCGAATGTGGCAATACCCCATATGTGGCTGTACAGTACTATTTAGCCATATGAAGAGACTCGGGAGGAACGGAGTGCTATATGCCTCCTGTAGAGCAGATTTTACTAGAATAGTTGGCGGACTCCATATACAGAGCCCCCAATTGCTAGAAGAGCAGAATCCCCCCCAAAAAAAATTACCCCATTTTGGAAACTATACCCCTTGAGAATTTATCTACAGGTGTAGTGATGATTTTGACTCCATGGGTATTTTCCAGAAGCAAGCAGCAATGAATATTGACGAGTGAAAATTATAAACTGCCATTGTAGTGAACAGTATGCTGTAGTGACCAGTATGTTGTAGTCATCAGAACGCTATAACCAGCTCGAACTTCTGGAGACATGCACCCGTAACTTAGGCGTTTCTCATTGCTTCAAAAATGCCAAACATGTGGACACTGTATGTGGTTTAGGTACACTGTGAGGCTTAGAAGGTAGGGGGCATTTGGATTTCAAAGTGTTAATAGATGACAGACCTGAGTGGGAGCTTACTTTTTTTGTGGATTGAGTTGAAACTTTTATTGGGGACATTTTACATCACGTTTGGGATCACATTTATCAAGCACTATACTCTGACCACTTACTTTGGGCGTTCCATATAAATCTCTGAGTGACGTGATTCAGACGAAACCACTGAGGGATCCGTTTACTATAATGAGGCAGCAGATACTCTGGACTCCATCTGGCCTCTGTTCAGCGGTGTCTTTCTTTTTAGAAGTGCACAAAACTGTGGCCGATGGCACTATTATGCAATCCTAAAAAGACGGAAACCGCCGGATCACAGGTCAGACTGCATCCACAGAGCCTCCATTTGCCTCATTATAGGGAATCTTCTACCAGAGGTTCTGTCTGAATCACATATTTCAGAGATTTGCATGGAAATCCCGATGAAAGCGCTCAGCGCAGAGCACAGGATAAATGTGCGCCGAGCCTTATTGCAGTCTTTGGGAGGCAGAATGAAAAAATAAACAGCAGGTGAAGAATTGGATTTATTATTTATTAGTTCCATGTCTTGTAAAATTGTGTGTGGTAAAATTGATAAGGCAGCTTTATTCTTCAGGTCAGTACAATTACAGCGATACCTCATTTATATATTTTTTATGTTTTACCACTTTTACACAAAAACTATTTTCTAGAAAAATAGTATTATTTTTGCATCGCTTTATTCTGCGAGCTATACATTTTTTAGTTTTCTGCTGATGGAGCTGTATGGCAGCTTGTTTTTTGCGGGACAAGATAATGTTTTCATCGGTACCATATTTATTTATATCCGTCTTTTTTATTGGGGTTATTCAGCGGTGCTCCTGCTAGTACCGGCCGCTAGCAACAAGGCACGGGAGCGCCGCTGAATAACCCCAGACCGCAAGGTTCCCAGACTCTCTTTGACTATATACCCAACTGTGCATTCAGCCTCTGTGGATTCCCCAGGGCTTCCTATACTCATATATGTGCCCTTTCTATCTTCTGCACCACGGATAAAGTAATATTATGATTAAGACCCAGGATGGGTCAAAACGTCATTATTTTGATCACTTTCCTATTTTTTGTGCTTTGTGCTCCCAATTTCTGTTTTGTAATAAATTGAACACTTTATCTGAAACTCATTAAGAGAGTGTACGGTGAATTTTGAATTCTTTTGTATGCTTCTTTACGCAGCCATCCTGACAAGTTCTACCAGTATTGTCAGATGAGCATGCCAACATTTGACCTTCTTCTTGAGACTGTGAGACTGGGATCACATTCAAGGACACCGAGATGCGCAAGTGTATTTCCGCAGAGGAGCGCCTTTTACTTACATTACGGTATGTACTCATCCTCTATGTTGCTTTGGTTTTTTTGTTGTTTTTTTTGGGGGGGGGCGGTTACTTAAATACACTGTGCCCTTCCTTTTGTTTTAAAGGTTTGTTCCCTTTTTTAAAATGTAATTTGTTCATTACATTTTGCATTTCACATTCCCTGCTATTTGTAATTTAGATCTGTTCCATAGCCATTTGAGACACTTGTTGAGCTAGGGCTTAGTTTGCACTGTCCATAACTTTTATGATGTCCTAAACTGTAGTGTTAACATGATGCATGGATATGTCTTTTAATCTTTTTTTTTTAACCAGGGTCTACTATGGAAGCGGTGCCTTATGTGATGGTTTCTGATGAGGACTTTCAATTGAACAGTAATATCATGAGGCCCTATCCACGTAGAGCCCTGGACCATCAACTCAGAATCTTTAATTTTCACATATCCCGCGCACAACGATTGGTGGAGTGTGCATTTGGCAGTCTCAGTGCCAAATGACGGGTCCCTCAGTCAGCCATTCAACTTAGTGAAGGAAATGTGAATGAGGTTATTAAAGCGTGTGTGATACTTTACAACTTCACCAGAATCCATGACTCCACATCAACTGATGGTGATGATGGTGTGGGTGGAAATAATGGCTACTACACATGTACATCATCCACATTGTCAGCCCACTGGACTTAAAGTGTGTGATGTGTTTACTACTTATTTTATTTCACCAGAGGGATGTACTTGATGGCAAGACAATGCATTGTCTATGTTGTATTTTTTTCTAATTTTGTTAACAATAAAGTTATGTTAATGTTTGAAATGTGTGATATTTTGGCCTAATAATGTTCTAATAGTGATATTAAACACATCATCTATCTAGTTGTTACAGCAAAAAAAACACATTTACTTAAATTTTTTTACTGAAAATATGTTTGGTAAACACAAAAATACTATATTTTAAGCATATGGCATATTTGGCCACTATTACAGGGCCTACATCAACTTTAAAAGAAAGCAAAATGTTTAGTCCTGATGACACTTTGGTTCACAAATTATGGTATGTAGGTCGAGGTCATGGCGGGAGGACAGCATGAGTGCTTTGGGTACTTTGTGGGCCAACCTGATTGTGACCCTGAGAGGTGGCTGAGGTTGGATTATAGACCAAGGAAGGAACCTGTTGTGGAGCATGGTACTGGGCACTTTGGTAAGGATTTCCATAATCCTGTGTATTGCCGTGGCCCATTTATGGATATCCCCCAAAATGGCCATGTCGAGCATACCCATGTTGTGACCACTGTCCTACAGTGGTTATGTTCAAGTGGCCTTATTGGGAAGATGCAGCTGGATCTGGCAATTGCACATGTTGTGGGTGGTGTTGGTTTGGGGCTTGATATGGCTGTGGTGGTGGCATCCGTGTGGGAAGTGGTTCAGCGACTGATAGTGCCTTTTCATCCTGGATTCCAGGCATTTGATGTTCGTTTGCGCTGGACATCTGCCACCTTTCTAGGTACCAAAACACCAGATTTGGATTATTTGCTGGGGTACATGCATCAATTAAAATTTGTATGGCACCTCTGGCCCGCAGCCTCACAGAGAATTGGGCACAGATAGTGTGCAAGACTCAGTGAATATGCCTCCTCACCGTTATCGTTCACAGTGCGTGAAAGGTAATCCAAAACCCAAGTGTCCACTTAGCACCTGCTACTGGTGGTGGTAAGCTCCCTCCTGTGCCAGCAATGGCATGGGATGGCTGCAGCCTGGGGTGAAGTATCAAGAGGTACTGTTGGACTACTACTGTAGCTTCAATCCTCGTCTTTTTGATTGGCCTCCCATTCTGCAGAAGGCCCTGCTGGTGGTGGAGGTTGGTTTGTTGATGATGCTGCCGAAAATGGTCCAGCCACTTCTTCAGCTTCACCAACAGGGTCGACGTTGACCTCGGAGTCCGAAGTAGTTTTAGGTTAGGTTGGATTTGGTTGTAGGTTAGGTTGGAGTCTGTTCTTATTTTTAGCACAAAGATAAAAAATAAAAAAATAAGATTGGTAAGATTGGGCAGTAAGGCCATTTGTAAAATGTGGTGTCAGGCATGCACTTTCGGACGTAGATCCATAATGGGAGCCAGAAAATTGAATCGGTCATAATGTTAGGTGTTGTGTTCCCGCTGCTGCACAGGGGGAATCTCAAACCATCTCCGCTGCTATCTCCCATTCTCCTCCAGCCGCAGTGGATCTTACTCAGCAGAGATGTTTGTCCCAGCGTCTGGCTCAGGCTGATACTGTGCGGCTGGTTACTGCTGTCCTTCCAGGCTCAGCCATTGTAACCAGTACTGATCAGCGGCGCTCAGTCCTGCTTTTCTTCTTCTGAGCATGCCCAAGGGACGACCTCTCATTGGAGGTCGGGGGTCACATGCTCAGGTCCTGTAGCAGCTCTTATTGGACTACTTCGAAGGTCCTTGGAGAGCTTCCGCTATAAAAGGTTTGCATGGCCGCACAGCCATGTGCTAGTATAAACTTATTAACGTGTGTCTGTGGATGTATGCCTGTCGATGGATGAAAGCTCCGAATCATTCCCATCCCAAGTGTTGACTGTTCGCAAATGGTGGAAGCCATGCGCTAGTATAATCTTATTAACGTGTGTGGATTTATGCCTGTCGATGGATGAAAGCTCCGAATCATTCCCATCCTACGTGTTGTTGACTGTTCGTGAATGGTGGAAGCTACCTAGTGCCTGACAATGCTATTCCGCATAGCTAGCACACGATACAGCGTCTGATAGCAGTGACCGCCAGTGCGGCGCCATGCGCCAATAGAGCGCTTTCCTGGCCCAAGTCTGGGTGGTTACTGGCGCCCGCCAGAGTGGCACTGCGCGCACTCTTGTGCATTAAATTGTTATTTCTATTAATCTCTGACATCCCAGTAGCGGTGTCGAGCGCAAGAGGTCTAGAAAAACTCTTTCCCTGAATCCTGGGACAGAGTTCAGTGACTCTTTGCTTGCGCTCTATTTGCGGTACCGCGGCCCTGTGATGCAACAGGGTTCGCTTCCTTCATACCAGGTGAAGCTAACCCGTGTGTGTATCCACATTATGCCTCCATATAGTCTGTCATTACTCAGCAGGTTCCATCTCTGTACAGTGGATCCCGGGCTGCGAACGCACCTTATATTATCCTTCTAATTATTTGGTGCGTTCTGCTTTCTTTTTATTGAGCGCTCAGCACCACTCCTGGCCCACTGCTGGCGCTCACGGCGGTACTGGTCATGGCAGCTGCGCCACCATCTAGTGACATCAGACATTGCAAAGTAACACAATAAATGTTTTAAATTTTGATCAAAGTGTTTGCATTGCCAAATGTAGGTTACAGTGTAATGTGGCATGCTACTTGGCAACTGTAAAGTGTAAAATAGGCAGGATATTAAAAACAACATCACATATGATGATACTATGTTCATTTGTTGCTTCAATTTTAATTTGTTTATTTTGTGGTTTTGTATGATTGTACTTACTAATTTCCTGCTGCACCTCACGAGGTCTTTCCTCCTAATTGGTGAACATTTGACTGCATATTCGCTTTCATTCTGCATCCTTTCGTTCACGGTCCGAATAATGTACGTCACGTTGGTCCCAAATTTCTGGCCTCTCCTACACCAGAACTATCAATATTTCCACGTTAATGTGTCTTGCCATGTTGCTGGGCTCCGCGGAGGCGTGTTCCGGGCTTTTTGTAGAGGTTGCCAGAAAAATTTGCACCCCAAATCTTCCTGATAATGGATGAGGCAATTTCCTGTCACCTGGAAAGTGCTTGCATATTTCTCACAAGTCACACTGATGGTCCGTGTGGTGTCCGATTTTTTTCTCACACCCATAGACTTGCATTGGCGAGACTTGGCCGATACACACGTAAAATCGCAGCATGCTGCGAATTCACTCGCACGCTGAATATGCCCAAGAAAAAAAAAACGTGATGTGAGCTGCCCCATAGATTAACAGTGGTCCGAGTGCTATGTGATGTTTTCTCGCTTAGCACTCGTCCATATTCAACGCTAGTGTGACTCCGGCTTTATGGTCATGCTCACGCATTCAATATTTTACCTCAGAATTTGAAAGCCAAAACCAGTAGTGGGTGATAAATGTAGAAATGCTCCCCATGCTTCTATTATACTTTTCCTCTGATTGTTTGACTCCTTATTTTGGCTTACAAATACTGATGTAAAATACTGACCAAATACTGAATGTGTGAATGTAGACTAAAGAGTATATCCAGGGCTTTCTGAAAATAAAAAATGTGCCTCAGCACTAACAGGCAGGTAGTTGCTATTTTAACCAAAAATTAAGAAGAAAAATAAGTACCCAGGCAAAGATATATAGCTACATTCAAGTAGACACTACAACAAGAAAAACTACTTGAGAAAAAAAATTATGCAAAATATGAACTATCATAATTTCATTCCATATAACAAATTTGGATTTTATTAAATAGGAACACCAAACAGGACAAAAATAAATTAAAACATATGACAAAACATACTAAATGGGAAAGACATATTAAAAACGAGGGGGAATGGGTCAACACTTACGGCACTACTAGTATTGACCATATACACCAGTGCATACTATAGATTGGAAACCGATACATGAACATCCAAGTGAATAGTATAAAGATTATGTATAGTATACATTTACCTGATAAGTATATTTAATACAGTACAATATAAAAAAAGTAATTTGATAATAATTCAGGTATATTTGTTGATTACACAGTTCCACTCAGAAACTCATGCAGCATATTTAATCAATGATAATCACAACTCTCCATGTATTTCATCAAGGGTAGACTAAAGTGCACAGTGCAATGTAAATTCAAAGTGTATTGTAAGAAATATACATGATAAAGCAGTAGTACTAACTGGAACTCATGCCGCATGTGTCGAAACTGCCACCCCACACTCCAAATCAGAACCAGTTCCCACCCGGCGGTGATCACAATGACGTCATAATCTGTCTCTACTCAAAAAGGCTCAGGGCACATGGACGGATTATTATGTCTGATGTCAGAAAGGGGTTAAAGAAGCACTCCTATCAAAATTGTTATTCTCTTAGACCTCATGCACATTCAGTATTTGGTGAGTTTTTTTTATCCCAGTATTTGTAATCCAAAACCAGGAGTGGGTTATAAATGCAGAAGGGGTGCACATGTTTCTATGATGCTTTGTCTCTGACCATTCCACTCCTGGTTTTGGCTTACAGGGGGCTTACATTAAAAGCACCACTCCAGCAGTGCAATAAAAACAATGCTAGAGTGGTGCTTTAAATATCCTCAAGCCATAGGAAGGGTCTTTTGATAAAAAATATTGTAAAGAAAGAAAAAATATTCAGATATCTATGAAATAAATGAGAATAATAATATATACATAAAATACCAGATTTGCTTTGACAGTTAATAAAGAATAAGAAACTAAGAGGATTAATTGTACTTAGGTCTCTAGCTACCTTGGATGTTAGCCATATAATGTAGTTTGGTAATTTGGTTCACATTTTTGTGTTAGACATATCGTTCATCATATCCATGCTGGTATATGTTACCATTACTGTAACATATACACGAGCTGTCTGAGCATGTTTAGATGTGCTGCTGATCAAGGAAAGAATAGCAAAGTACATAATATCGCAGCTAACGTTTACACAATCCAAATCTTTAATGCAGCAGTGTATGTGCCCAGAATTATAAAGAGGATTTATAGGTATCACCTTTGGCACACATACTATATATACCAGTTATTGGAGTTAACTATTCAAAACAAAATTGCAAATGTACTCACCAAATTTTAAAAGTGTAGAAAAAAAAGTGTTTTTCTTGAAGCAGTCATGGTCTCCAGGTATTATAAAGTTAAATTAATAAGAAGGCCAAAAAATAGCAACATTTGTCACAAATCTATTTGTAAAATGCATAGATTGTATTTTCTGACTTTTAGACAAAAGAACAGTACATTTAAAGAATCAATCCCATCAAAATATTTAACCTCTTAAAATATTGCAGTCGTCATATTATACAGCACTGTGTACTTACAATTGCTCATTTTGCCTTTCTACACAGATAATTCTCTTTTCCAATAGGTCTTTGACATCACATGATCAAAAACTGACTAGCTCAATCCTTCTAAGCTCTATGAACAAACAGGTGGTCAATTTCTCTGTATGAGCCATAAGTCACTGCAAAAGTCTTTGGCAAAGTGAGAAGAGAGCAGCTGGGTTAGAAGCTGAAAATGGAAAGAGACTTCCTGTTTCTACACAGAGCAGACAAAATAAAAGATTTAGATGGGTAGAAAAACAAAAGGAGCAATAGTACGCACACAGTGCTATATAATACGGTGATTTCAATATATTAATAAAAGGAGTTCACTACTCTTTCTTTTTTGTACGACTGACATTAAAAATGCTTTTCCTAAGATATGTGGGATTTTGTTTTTTATACAGCTTTTTGTTTAAGAAAAATATTATAAATAGGGATGAGCGAACAGTGAAATATTCAGATTTGGGAAAATCGGCACAAATAATTTTTAATATCCTTTTAAAAAAATGTAAAGGTAAAAATGCTAAGAAACGTTTTTTTCCTTCATAATTACATGTATATAATGCTAAAAAAGATATCTTTTTAGCATATGTGCACACGGAGCGTTTTGGCTTTAGTTTTTCCTTTAACATTTGTGAGGCCTCTCACTCCTACATTTGGGAGGTCCCTCCCTCATGCAAAATAGTTAACAAGATAGTGGAATACATATTCCCCTTCCCTTTACAATGTCCATTTGAATTTTGAGCTTTGCCCCTCAGCACCACCATGTTCACTACCATGTCATTATGTGGCCCTCGCTTGGAATTTGCAGAGTGCCAGCAGGTGCCGTGAAACCTGAGTTTGGTAAGTGCCCTCAGGTGGCCCTGTATCATACATTTGGGAGGTCCCTCCCTCATGCCAAGTAATTAGGAAGATAGTGGAATACATATTCCCTATCACTTTACAATGCTATGTCAAATATGCCCATTTGAATTTTGGACTTCGTCCACCATAACCACCACCACCATGTCCACCACCATCTCATTATGCAGCCCTCGCTTCACATTTTGAGAGGGCCAGCAGGTGCTGGAAACCTGTGTTTTGTAAGCTCAACAGTTCATTTTTGCCAACGGATCCAAATGGAACAACTGTTATAGTGAGTGAATCCACTTTAAGGTGAATATAATACAGGAGTTGGGGGAGCTGGATGATCAATGTCAGGAAATTGAATTCTACCAAACACCAAAAGCATTAGAATTAAATTCTGTATACAGTGTATGCAAGCGAGGGCCTGTATTGTCAGTCTGTGAGGCCTGAAACCCATGTCAGGAATATGTACAAGCCTTCCTTGGAGGCAGCCTCCTCACGGGAAAGAGACAGGAGTGCCATTGACCAATCTGCACAAGCCTAAGGCCTTCTTCTGGAGACTACACAACCAAGCAGAATGTATCTTTTGCATGGTTTTGAGCAACAATGTAGTAATTACAGGATATGCCCCAGAGAGTGTCGAGGTCTGTAGAGCGTATTACTCGGGTGACAGTTAGTGTTAAAAGGTTCAGGTAATGGCCAAAGCATGGCAATTACCATGTTCCAATATGTGTAAGCCTGTGGCCTGAACTGGTCTGTGGTGCGTATTTTACCAGTCTTAGAAGTGCTTAAAGGGCCACTGTCACCCCCTCCAGCCGTTATAAACTAAAAGAGCCACCTTGTGCAGCAATAATGCTGCATTCTAACAAGGTGGCTCTTTTAGTTTTTGGTTCATGTATTTCCAAAATAAAGCATTTTGAAACTTATCCAAAATACCTGTCTTTACCCAAGGAGGCAGGTCCTCACTGCCCAGCTTGAACCGCTACTCTGCCATCACTCAAATCTTCAGGGGCTTTTGGCGCCTCCCTGGATAATGACAGGTATTTTGGATAAGTTTCAAAACGCTTTATTTTGGGAATACATGAACCAAAAACTAAAAGAGCCACCTTGTTAGAATGCAGCATTACTGCTACACAAGGTGGCTCTTTTAGTTTATAATGGCTGGACGGGGGTGACAGTGGCCCTTTAACCCTGCTGTACTGTTCGGGTCAATATGACCCGAAATGATTTTTGAGACCCTGTAGATTTTTTTTATATGATGATTTGAAACTAGTGGTATCTTGACTTCTCCTCATTTGTGGAGCTCTATATATATATTTTTTGTTTACTTTTTGCTACACGCTGATTGTTACACTTGTACTGTTCGGGTCAATATGACCCGATAGCATTTTATACTGTTCTACAGGTCTCTGATTATTTCTGACGGCAAAAGTTATGTTTTTTTATGTGTACTTCATCTCAAAATGGTGGTGGTTTCACTGTTCTTATCGGTAAACAAGTAATTATCTAGTATTATCCATTTGCTGTTTGTGAGAGAGGAGACTGGTTGTCTATCATTCAAAGGCTGGGGGTTTCACTGTCATCAGTAATCAAGCATTTATTTAGTCAAATGCATTTTCAGTTTGTGAGAGAAGACACTGTTGTCTTATAAATTGGACACCAGTCATTTGACTTACACCCTGAAGCTAAGTCCTGTGAAAGAGACACTGGAATCTGTGAGAGAGAGAGAGCACTGAGCTGTGAATACACATCTTTACAGGTATTCTTTTTTTCAAAACTTGGATAAAAATGTTTCTAAAATGTCTATTGACTGACACTGTGAATACATATCTTTACAACTATTCTTTCTTTTCCAAACTTAGGTAATTCTAATGAGCACAATGCACCATGACAATGCCGTAAGTGATAGAGAAGACAGAAAGCCTGACATGATTTTGGATTATAATGCCACAAAGGGAGCAGTTGATACTTTAGACCAAGCAATATCAACATATACATGCAAACGCAAAACCAATCGGTGGCCAATGATTTTATTTTATAACATACTGGATGTTTCTGCATGCAATGCATTTGTCTTATGGAGAGAAATAGACCCCGATTGGAACCAGAATAAGCTGCATAAAAGAAGATTATTTTCTTGAGAAAAAAGTTGAAGTTTTTATGATTTTTCATTTGTTGATTTATAAATATTGTTTTCAAAAAGTTAAATTTCATGTTTTAGTAATAGTAATGTAAAGCTTATTTGTTATTTGTGTGCAGGATGCCATCAAAGATAATTGTAAAAAGCCTGTGTAACCTTTTTATGAAAAAAATTTTTTTATTAAGTTTAAATTTAAAATTTTTCATTTGTTTATGATCAACCATGTTCACATACAGTATAATAATGAAAAAAATTTAAATAAAACAGACTAGCTAAGAATCAAGAATTAATAGGTCAAGTCATATTGACCCGGGAACAGTACAAGTGTATAGCAAATGCAAACAGAACAGCAGGGTTAAAATATACAGAAACTGGCCAATTCCCCACTGTTAGGTCTCGAGTTCCCACTTCTGCACAGGGGGAATCTCGGGCCGTCTCCGCTGCGGTCTCCCATTCCTATCCAGCCGCAGTGGAGTCTGCTCAGCAGGGACGTCGGTCCCAGTGTCTTGCTCGGTCTCGCTCTGTACAGAGAGTTACTGCTGCTTCTTCAGCTCCTGCCATTAAAGTCAGTGCTGGTCAGCAGCGAGCGGACTTCTCTGGGACTAAGTCCTTATTTGCGCACACTAAGCATGCCCAGGGCAAGATCTCCCGTTGGAGATCGAGGGTCATGTGCTCAGGATCTGCAGCGCATTCCATTGGTCCTCTTGGCAGGTCTTGGAAGGGCAAAGTTTCTGTGGCCACTTCCTGTCCTGCAACTATATAAACTGCGCATGACCGCACGGCCATGCGCTAGTGTACAATTATTATGTGTGTGTGTAGATGGATGTATGTCGATGGATGAAAGCTCCTAAATATCCCTCCCTAGAGTTGTTGATTGCTCGCGGATGATGGTAGCTCTCTAGCGACCGACTATCCATCTGTATGTTACACACATCACAGCTTCCTTTAGCTGTGCCTGCCAGTACGGCGCCGTGCGCTTGCCTTGCGCTTTCCATACCCAAGCCTTGGTGGTTAGTGGCGTCCGTCAGTGCGGCATCGCACGCACTCTTGTGCTCTTATATTACTGCTAAGGTTCTTTTCACACCCAGTTGCAGTGTTGTGCCAGCAAGGGTCTAATCGGACTTCAATACCTTTTGGGGTTAAGTTTGCTGACTACTTGCTCGCGCTCTATGTGCGGTACCGCGGTCCTGTGACTTAACAGGATCGCTTTCTTCACGTTGGGTGAGGTTTAACCCACGTGTTTATACTTTTAGTACCGCCATATAGTCTGTCATTTACTAGCAGCGGGTTTCGCCTGCACGGTGGACCCCGGACTGCGAACGCATCTATATCATCTTTCTTGGTGCGTTCCGCTAGTCCTAACATTACACTAGCGCAGGGTCTGGCTAGTGATGACAGACAAACAGCAATCCCTCCGGTATATCCAGCAGCTGGAGGGTAGGTTGGCGGCTCTCGAGAGCGCAACCTCAGCTGTGGATGTTACCGCAGTTGCTGTACAGGCTGCCAGCGTGGCTGCAGCAACTTTGTCCATTGCCACCCCTGTTCCGACATTTTCTCGCCTCCCGCTGCCAGAAAATTTTTCTGGTGATAGCAAATTTTGTAGGGGATTTGTGAGTCAGTGCTCTATTCATCTTGAGCTCCTGGCTGCACGCTTCCCCACAGAGCGGGCTAAGGTGGGATTTATTGTATCTCTATTGTCGGACAGGGCGTTGGAATGGGCTACGCCGCTGTGGGAGCGTGGCGATCATGTGATGCAGAGTGCTCCGCTGTTTTTAAGCACTCTGAAACAGGTCTTTTTAGGACCTCAAGTCACCCATGATACTGCGCTTCAACTGCTGGCATTAACTCAGGGTGAGTCCTTGGTCAGTCATTTTGCCGTCCAATTCCGCACTTTAGCATCTGAGCTGGAATGGTCGGATAAAGCTCTTATCCCCATATTTTGGAGGGGCTTGGCTGATCACGTAAAGGACGCTCTGGCCACTAGGGAGATTCCTGCCACACTGGAGGAGTTAATAACAGTCTCTACTCGAATTGATCTCCGTTTTAACGAGCGGAGGTTAGAGCGAGCCCAGTGTAGGCAGAGGTTTCGGCTGGCTCCTACTTTCGCCAAACCTCTGGAATCTCCGGTCCTGGTTCCTGAGTCACATGAGGCCAGAGAAGTGTCACAAGCGGGATCTAAGTCCCGGACCGCTTGTGCACTCAGGGTCTGTCATGTTTGCTAGCAGTCAGGACATCTAGCCACCAGATGTCCTCAGCGGTCGAGGAAACGTCAGGGTCTAGTGGTCGTAGGTGGAGGTACACTAGACACGGCGACGTTTGCCTCTAAATTGTCCTTTAAGGGGACAATTACTATAGGCTCATTCTCCCACTCGATAGAGCTCTGCGTGGATTCTGGGGCGGAGGGCAATTTTATGTCTTCTGCCTTCGCCCAACGTCACGCAATACCCCTGGTTATGCTAGCTCAACCTGTAACAGTACGAGTGGTGAATGGGTCGACACTGCCCTCACAGATAACACACCAGACCATCCCTTTTACTCTGTCCATGTCGCCATCTCATCAGGAGATTATTTCTCTGCTCGTCATTCCAGAAGGAATTGATGAGGTCCTGTTGGGAATACCTTGGCTACGGTACCACTCTCCTCATATCGAGTGGTCCTCAGGCAGAATTCTGGGATGGGGTGAATCTTGTGGGGGTAGGTGTCAGAGGGAGTGCGTTCAGGTTGCTACAACAGAGGTACCCGCAGATCTATCCTCTCTCCCCAAGCAGTATTGGTCTTATGCAGACGTGTTCTCCAAAAAGGCGGCGGAGACCCTTCCGCCCCATCGCCCCTATGACTGTCCTATTGACCTCTTGCCTGGTGCTGAGCCTCCCTGGGGTAGAGTCTATCCGCTATCTCTCCCGGAGACGGAGGCAATGTCACAGTACATCCAGGAAAATCTGGCAAGAGGGTTCATCAGGAAGTCAGTGTCACCTGCTGGGGCAGGATTCTTCTTCGTGCAGAAAAAGAATGGGGAATTGCGTCCATGCATAGACTACAGGGGTCTTAACGCCATCACCATTAAGAATAAATACCCTTTGCCTTTGATATCCGAGCTATTCGATAGGCTTCGGGGAGCAAGGGTATTTACTAAATTAGATCTGCGGGGTGCTTACAACCTGATTCGCATCCGTGAGGGGGACGAATGGAAGACGGCGTTTAACACCAGGGATGGGCACTATGAATATCTGGTGATGCCCTTCGGGCTCTGTAATGCCCCAGCCGTTTTCCAAGACTTTGTGAACGACATCTTCCGGGATATGCTCACCACCTCGGTCGTAGTCTATCTGGATGATATTCTCATCTACTCTCCAGATATTGACTCCCACCGGAGAGATGTTAGCAAAGTCTTCGACCTCCTACGGGCAAACTCCCTCTATGCCAAGTTGGAGAAGTGTATGTTTGAGCAGGAGTCCTTACCTTTCCTAGGCTACATCATCTCAGCCCAGGGATTGGCTATGGATCCTGCCAAACTACAGGCTGTGATGGACTGGCAGGAACCCCATTCTCTTAAAGCGGTGCAGCGCTTTATGGGATTCATCAATTATTATCGCCAGTTCATCCCGCACTTCTCAACTTTGGTAGCTCCCTTGGTTGCCCTCACCAAGAAGGGGGCGAATCCCAAATTGTGGTCTGAGGAGGTCTCCAAGGCCTTTATCTCTATAAAGTCACACTTCGCTAGCGCTCCCATTCTACGTCGCCCCGATGTTGATAAGCCATTTATCATGGAGGTGGATGCCTCTTCTGTTGGTGCTGGAGCAGTCCTCTTCCAAAAGGATGCTCAAGGTCGGAAGCATCCTTGCTTCTTTTTCTCCAAGACCTTCGCACGAGCAGAGAGGAATTATTCCATCGGGGACAGGGAGTTGCTAGCCATGAAGTTGGCTTTCTCGGAGTGGAGACATCTCTTGGAGGGAGCACGTTTTCCCTTCCAAGTCTTCACAGACCATAAAAATTTGGTGTACCTGCAGACAGCTCAGCGGTTGAATTCTCGCCAGGCCAGATGGTCCTTGTTCTTCTCCCGGTTTCATTTCACCCTCCATTTCCTTTCTGGGGAGAAGAACATTCGGGCCGACGCTCTCTCTCGCTCCGTTGTGTCATCTGCGGAGGAGGAGGAGGAGCCTCGGCTTATTGTCCCCACCGAGAGCTTGAGAACTGTGGCTCCGGTTTCGCTGGAGTCTGTGCCCCCGGGCAAGACTTTTGTTCCATCCAGTTTGCGTCTCGATTCTGGAGAGAGCTTTGTCGTCTACTCCGTATTGAGTTAAATCTCTCTTCGGCATATCATCCAGAGACGAATGGGTTGGTTGAAAGGACCAACCAGACCTTGGTTACATTTCTGCGACATTTTGTTTCTGCCAGGCAGGATGACTGGGCATCCTTGCTACCGTGGGCAGAGTTTGCACTTAACAATGCCGTAGCCGACTCCACTGGTCAGACTGCATTCCTCTTAAATTACGGCCAGCATCCGCGTGTTCCTGTGCCCATGCCTGTGTCTTCCGCTGACTCCAGGGTGGCAGACTGGGCTGTGGAGGCACGGGACATTTGGGACCGCACTCAGGATGCCATTCAGGCCTCCAAGGAGAGAATGAGGTCCTCCGCCGATGTTCATCGGTGCCCCGCTCCGACCTTTGCCCCTGGCGACTTGGTGTGGCTCTCCGCCCGTAACATCAGGCTGCGAGTTGAGTCCACTAAGTTTGCTCCTCGCTACTTGGGTCCCTTCAAGGTTCTCGAACAGGTTAATCCCGTGGTCTACCGTCTGGCTCTTCCTCCACGCTTGGGTATCACCGACACCTTTCACGTGTCCCTCTTGAAACCCGTATACATGTCCCGGTTTTCCGAGTCATCTGCCGGGACATCGGGTTCGTCTACGGACGATTATGAGGTGAACGCTATTTTGGGGTGCAAGGTGGTACGCGGCAAAAAGTTCTATTTGGTGGATTGGAAGAGTTATGGCCCAGAGGACAGGTCATGGGAACCTGCTGAAAACATTCGGGCCCCACAGCTCATTGCTGCCTTCGAGCGTAGCGAGGCCCAAGGAGGGGGGGGCCCTAGGAGGGGGGGTAATGTTAGGTCTCGAGTTCCCACTTCTGCACAAGGGGAATCTCGGGCCGTCTCCGCTGCGGTCTCCCATTCCTATCCAGCCGCAGTGGAGTCTGCTCAGCAGGGACGTCGGTCCCAGCATCTTGCTCGGTCTCGCTCTGTACAGAGAGTTACTGCTGCTTCTTCAGCTCCTGCCATTAAAGTCAGTGCTGGTCAGCAGCGAGCGGACTTCTCTGGGACTAAGTCCTTATTTGCGCACACTAAGCATGCCCAGGGCAAGATCTCCCGTTGGAGATCGAGGGTCATGTGCTCAGGATCTGCAGCGCATTCCATTGGTCCTCTTGGCAGGTCTTGGAAGGGCAAAGTTTCTGTCGCCACTTCCTGTCCTGCAACTATATAAACTGCGCATGACCGCACGGCCATGCGCTAGTGTACAATTATTATGTGTGTGTGTAGATGGATGTATGTCGATGGATGAAAGCTCCTAAATATCCCTCCCTAGAGTTGTTGATTGCTCGCGGATGATGGTAGCTCTCTAGCGACCGACTATCCATCTGTATGTTACACACATCACAGCTTCCTTTAGCTGTGCCTGCCAGTGTGGCGCCGTGCGCTTGCCTTGCGCTTTCCATACCCAAGCCTGGGTGGTTAGTGGCGTCCGTCAGTGCGGCATCGCACACATGCTTGTGCTCTTATATTACTGCTAAGGTTCTTTTCACACCCAGTTGCAGTGTTGTGCCAGCAAGGGTCTAATCGGACTTCAATCCCTTTTGGGGTTAAGTTCGCTGACTACTTGCTCGCGCTCTATGTGCGGTACCGCGGTCCTGTGACTTAACAGGATCGCTTTCTTCACGTTGGGTGAGGTTTAACCCACGTGTTTATACTTTTAGTACCGCCATATAGTCTGTCATTTACTAGCAGCGGGTTTCGCCTGCACGGTGGACCCCGGACTGCGAACGCATCTATATCATCTTTCTTGGTGCGTTCCGCCAGTCCTAACACCCACCACCATTTTTTTGTAAGGACCCAAACTTAGAAAATGTAATGGAAGCAACAGTTTCACAAAGAGACAGAAGTTTAATATATGATCCTGGAAAACTCAGCAATGGTCTTTGTCCAGCACCGGACAGTGTAAAGTGCTAACGAATATGTACGCCCTATCTAACTAACAATTTGTGAACAGACATATATGCTGACAATAGACAACTGAACGCTGTGCTGGGACTACAAACTGCATGTGGTTGCTGACTGTTGTGTTGTGAATTCTGTGGCAGAGCTCCCTCCTGTGGTCACAAGTGGTACTTCGGCTAATTCTCTCTGTGAGCTTCTGTTGGTGGAGGGAAGTAGTACTGCGGCTTCTGAGTTTCCTCCCTCAGGTGATCTGGTGAGGTCGTTAGGTGCTTCTCTACTTAACTCCACCTAATGCTTTCATCCTGGCTTCCTGTCAATGTTCCAGTGTTGGACTTGCATTTCCCTTGATCATTCCTGTGGCCTGCTGCTCTGCATAGCTAAGTTCTTCTTTGCTATTTGTTTGCTATTTTTTCTGTCCAGCTTGTCTAATTTGTTGCTGGAAGCTCTGGGACGCAAAGGGTGTACCTCCGTGCCGTTAGTTCGGTACGGAGGGTCTTTTTGCCCCCTTTGCGTCGGGCCTCACTTTACTGAATCTATTTCATCTCTACGTTTGTCTTTTCATCTTAACTCACAGTCATTATTTGTGGGGGGCTGCCTTTTCCTTTGAGGTATTTCTCTGAGGCAAGGTAGGCTTATTTTCTATCTTCAGGCTAGTTAGTTTCTCAGGCTGTGCCGAGTTGCATAGGCAGAGTTAGGCGCAATCCACGGCTGCCTCTAGTGTTGTTTGGAGAGGATTAGGGATTGCGGTCTGCAGAGTTCCCACGTTTCAGAGCTTGTTCTATGATTTTGGGTTATTGTCAGATCACTGTATGTGCTCTGACCGCTATGTCCATTGTAGTACTGAATTGCCTTTCATAACAGTACAGGAAGCCAAAAGTACTAATGATTCTCAATAGAGGGAAAAAAGAAGTTCTGAGACCATTTTTTTTCTTTGCACTGTGTTTTGCCTTTTTTTTCCCCTAGACATTTGGGTGGTTCAGTACACAGGTGTAGCGATGGACATAAGAAGTCTGTCTTCATTTGTGGATCAGCTCTCGGCAAGAGTACAAAAGATTCAAGACACTATTGATCAGAAAGCTATGTTGGAACCAAGAATTCCTATTCCTGATTTGTTTTTTGGAGATAGAACTAAGTTTCTGAGTTTCAAAAATAATTGTAAATTATTTCTGGCCTTGAAACCTCGCTCCTCTGGTGATCCAGTTCAACAGGTTTTGATTGTTATTTCTTTTTTGCGCGGCGACCCTCAGGACTGGGCATTTTCTCTTGCGCCAGGAGATCCTGCATTGAGTAATATCGATGCGTTTTTCCTGGCGCTCGGATTGATGTACGATGAACCTAATTCAGTGGATCAGGCAGAGAGAAATTTGCTGGCTCTTTGTCAGGGTCAGGATGAGATAGAGGTATATTGTCAGAAATTTAGAAAGTGGTCTGTGCTCACTCAATGGAATGAATCTGCGCTGGCAGCTATGTTCAGAAAGGGTCTCTCTGAAGCCCTTAAGGATGTCATGGTGGGATTTCCTATGCCTGCTGGTTTGAATGAGTCTATGTCTTTGGCCATTCAGATCGGTCGACGCTTGCGTGAGCGTAAATCTGTGCACCATTTGGCGGTATTACCTGAGCTTAAACCTGAGCCTATGCAGTGCGATAGGACTTTGACCAGAGTTAAACGGCAAGAACACAGACTTCTGAATGGGCTGTGTTTCTACTGTGGTGATTCCACTCATGCTATCTCTGATTGTCCTAAGCGCACTAAGCGGTTCGCTAGGTCTGCCACCATTGGTACGGTACAGTCAAAATTTCTTCTATCCGTTACCTTGATCTGCTCTTTGTCATCGTATTCTGTCATGGCATTTGTGGATTCAGGCGCTGCCCTGAATTTGATGGACTTGGAGTATGCTAAACGTTGTGGGTTTCTCTTAGAGCCCTTGCAGTGTCCTATTCCATTGAGAGGAATTGATGCCACGCCTTTGGCCAAGAATAAGCCTCAATACTGGACCCAGCTGACCATGTGCATGGCTCCTGCACATCAGGAGGTTATTCGCTTTCTGGTGTTGCATAATCTGCATGATGTGGTCGTGTTGGGGTTGCCATGGCTACAAGCCCATAATCCAGTATTAGATTGGAAATCCATGTCGGTGTCCAGTTGGGGTTGTCAGGGGGTACATGGTGATGTTCCATTTCTGTCAATTTCGTCATCCACCCCTTCTGAGGTTCCAGAGTTCTTGTCTGATTACCGGGATATATTTGATGAGCCCAAGTCCGATGCCCTACCTCCGCATAGGGATTGTGATTGTGCTATCAATTTGATTCCTGGTAGTAAATTCCCAAAAGGTCGACTGTTTAATTTATCCGTGCCTGAGCACGCCGCTATGCGCAGTTATGTGAAGGAATCCCTGGAGAAGGGGCATATTCGCCCGTCATCGTCACCATTAGGAGCAGGGTTCTTTTTTGTAGCCAAGAAGGATGGTTCGCTGAGACCTTGTATAGATTACCGCCTTCTAAATAAGATCACGGTTAAATTTCAGTACCCCTTGCCATTGTTATCTGATTTGTTTGCTTGGATTAAGGGGGCTAGTTGGTTCACCAAGATAGATCTTCGTGGTGCGTATAATCTGGTGCGAATCAGGCGAGGAGATGAATGGAAAACTGCATTTAATACGCCCGAGGGTCATTTTGAGTATCTAGTGATGCCATTCGGACTTGCCAATGCTCCATCAGTGTTTCAGTCCTTTATGCATGACATCTTCCGAGAGTACCTGGATAAATTCCTGATTGTGTACTTGGATGACATTTTGATCTTCTCGGATGATTGGGAGTCTCATGTGAAGCAGGTCAGAACAGTTTTTCAGGTCCTGCGTCCTATTCTTTGTTTGTGAAGGGATCAAAGTGTTTCTTTGGTGTGCAGAAGGTTTCATTTTTGGGGTTCATCTTTTCCTCTTCTACTATCGAGATGGATCCTGTTAAGGTCCAAGCCATCCATGATTGGACTCAGCCGTCATCTCTGAAAAGTCTGCAAAAGTTCCTAGGCTTTGCTAATTTTTATCGTCGCTTCATCTGCAATTTTTCTAGTATTGCCAAACCATTGACCGATTTGACCAAGAAGGGTGCTGATTTGGTCAATTGGTCTTCTGTTGCTGTGGAAGCTTTTCAAGACTTGAAGCGTCGTTTTTCTTCTGCCCCTGTATTGTGTCAACCAGATGTTTCTCTTCCGTTCCAGGTCGAGGTTGATGCTTCTGAGATTGGAGCAGGGGCTGTTTTGTCGCAGAGAGGTTCTGATTGCTCAGTGATGAAACCATGCGTTTTTTTTCCAGGAAGTTTTCGCCTGCTGAGCGAAATTATGATGTGGGCAACCGAGAGTTG